>NC_137093.1:26696700-27428265 GCF_951640355.1 Cnephaeus nilssonii | reverse complement strand
CAGAGTCGTGGAGGTGGAGGAGTTGAGGTGACCCGCCCAGCTGGTCAGTCCGTCCTTGGAGGACACTCCCAGCCGCCGACCCAGAGCCACAAAGCAGCCCTCTCTGCTATGGCTTGACCGACCAGGTGGCCACACATCACCCAACAGCCCCGTGTCTCTGTCTCATCCACAAAAGATAGGCACGCCCCCTATTGGAACCACACGGTATCTGGGACCCCCTGCCCCGTTACCCACTCTCCTAACGACCAAAAGAAACGCTGAGGTGATCTTACTGGCCTGCCACACCTTTCCCCCGATCAGCACATGATGAGTGAACTGCCACTTCTCCCCCCCGCCTTAGCTGAAGGGCTGATTTATAAAATAATAATAATTATATATATATTTGTTGAATTCAGCGAGGAAGGGAGAGGGAGAGAGAGATAGAAACATCAATGATGAGGGATTGAGCCTGCAACCTGGGCATGTGCCCTGACTGGGAATTGAACCAGCGACCTCCCGGTTGCTGGGTCGATGCTCAACCACTGAGCCATGCCATCCAGGCTCCAAATGCGTTTTCTTTTTAAAAAATAAAAATATATTTTATTGTTGTTTTGTTTTTGTTTTTTTGTTTACAGAGAGGAAGGGAGAGGGATAGAGAGTTAGAAACATCGATGAGAGAGAAACATCGATCTGAATGCCTCCTGCACACCCCCTCCCTGGGGATGTGCCCACAACCAAGGTACATGCCCTTGACTGGATTGAACCTGGGACCCTTCAGTCCGCAGGCCGACGCTCTATCCACGGAGCCACACCGGCTAGGGCTCCAAATGCATTTTCTTAATCCCATGGTGTGACTGCGAGAGAAGAAGGTGCTGGCGAGCGGTGTGCAGGGAAACTCACGAGGGGCTAGATGAAATGGTCCCCGGGCGGGAGCACACAGGCCCCCCGCGGGGCTCTGACCTCCTTCCTAAGCGCCATGATGCCTCTGCCGATGGCTGCGGCCCGGGCGGGCTCAGCTGTGGCTCCTGGGCGGGCTGAGCTTGGAGACCGATGAATGTTCAAAGGTGCTTCTGCCCACAGGCTGCCTGGCGAGCCTGCGAGTCCTGCTGAGGGACACCAACCACATGGTGCGGATCAAGACCACCGAGGTGCTGTCCATCATGGCGACCCACAACGTGGGCAGGTGGGCCACTGTTCACGGAAGCCCATGTCGGCTCCCCCCCCCCCCAATGGAAAAACAAAAGGCCAGGGACCAGAGAACTTGGATATTCCCTTTGAAGAGTTCATTTTAACCCCAAACACAAAGGGTCAGGCATCCATCCACCCCCCGTGCCACCGGCCTTTCCTTGGAGGTGGGCCCACAGATTCACGTTCCCCCTCCTCTTTGGGACGTAAACCACACCTGTCACTTCGTCTAATTGGCAGCCGTGGTTTCTTTCAAGAAGAGCAAGAACTCAGACATCAATGAGGTGATCTGGATGCAAAAACCTTCTAGGGTCTTTTTATAATCATCTCACCTTTCTTTAGCGCAGTGGTTCTCAACCCTCCTAATGCCGCGACCCTTTAATACAGTTCCTCGTGTGGTGGTGACCCCCAACCGTAAAATTATTTTCGTTGCTACTTCATAACTGTAATGTGAATATCTGTGTTTTCCGATGGCCTTAGGTGACCCTGCTATCGGTTCGCGACCCACAGGTTGAGAACCGCTGCTGTAGAGCCTAAGACCATTGGAAAACACAGATATTTACATTACGATTCATAACAGTAGCAAAATTACAGTGACGAAGTAGCAACGAAAATCATTTTATGGCTGGGGGTCACCACATGAGGAACTGTATTAAAGGGTCGCAGCATTAGGAAGGTTGAGAACCACTGCTTGAGAGACTCACTTTTGAGCCTCCTCAAAGCATTCCACTTGGTTTTCATGAGGAAATAAAAAACAAACAAACGCTTGTCTCTCATCCAATGGGCTGACCTAATATTTACTTCACATACAGAATCGTAACAATGAGGACGACAGGCGTCCATAGGCTGGAGGCCGGCAGGGGGCTCACTGCGCTGGAGCCTCAGGGCTGGGTGTGGACAGAGGGCCAGGCAGCCGGCAGGTCAAGGGAGGCCGGTTGTGGGCTCTGCTGCCTTGTCCCCATTTGCAGAGGGACCGAGGCTCCGAGGAGCACAGGGAACCTTCCGGGCCACAAAGACCCGAGTTCAAGTCCTAGCTCTTCCCTCCACCCCACAGGCCACGCTGCTCAGGGCCTGGAGGGTCCACTGCTGGCCGGGGGCCTTTTTTTTCTTTTTTAAACAAGGAATTTTTATTTATTTACTGTGTGTGTGTGTGTGTGTGTTGCTAATCCTCACCCGAGGATATTTTCCTGTTGATTTTTAGAGAGCGTGGAAGGGAGAGGGAGAGAGAGAGAGAGAGAAACATCGAGGTGAGAGAGACACATTGATTGGTTGCCTTCTGCATGCACCCGGCCTGGGGCTGGGGTGAGGTGGGGCGGGGGATCGAGCCTGCAACCGAGGTACATACCCTTGACCGGAATCGGACTTGGGACACTTCAGTCCGCGGGGCGATGCTCTATCCACTGCACCAAACGGGCCCGGGCCGGTCTTGGTCTGCTCTCAGGAAGCCAGAGGGTGTGGCCTGCAGCCGCCTGCGCGGGTTCAGGGTCGGGGGGGGGGGGGGGCGAGGAGGGTGGGCAGCGGACGCCTGGTGCTCCCCGGGGCCTCCCCGGGCCTGGTCTTCGCCGCGTCTAAGCCCAGCTCCCCCCTCCAGAGACGGCTTCCTGAGGCACGGCATCATCGCCGTGCTGTCCCTCCTGCTGAACGACCCGCAGCCGGCCTGCCGCGAGAACCTGCACCTGGCCTTCAAGCACCTGGCCCAGGTGCCCTCAGGTAGGCCCGACGGCGCCCGCAGCCCCCCCACCTCCCGGCCAGGCCAGGCGGCGCCTCGCTTCCGCTCAGACTAGCGCACAGGTTTAACAGTTCCGCTTCACGTCCGGACTGAAGGGCCCTGGGTTCGAGTCCGGTCAAGGGCACGTCCCTCGGTTGCAGGCTCCTCCCAGGAAAATAAGAAGACCCCCCTCGTCCGTCGCTGGCAGAACCGTCTCTGGGCTCCGGGGAGGGGGGCTTGCACACACTTCTCTTAAACGAGCCGTGGCTGATTCTCCGGGGTGGCCGTGGTGGAGAGGCAGCGAGATATTGGGGTGTCTCCATGACAGGCCGGTGCTTGGGGCTGAGCCCCGGGCTCCCCATGTGGGAACCTTTAAAGCAGTGGTCGGCAAACTCATTCGTCAACAGAGCCAAATACCAACAGGACAACGATTGAAATTTCTTTTGAGAGCCAAATTTTTAAACTTAAACTTCTTCTAACGCCACTTCTTCAAAATAGACTCGCCCAGGCCGTGGTGTTTTGTGGAAGAGCCACACTCCAGGGGCCAAAGAGCCGCATGTGGCTCGCGAGCCGCAGTTTGCCGACCACGGCTTTAAAGCATTCGGAGAAGCAGAGACACAATGGTCATGGATGTCAGGTACCACCACTCGGCTTTGCTGAATCTTAACGTTCCACCATATTTCATAGGTGCTTGGATGGCTGCTTAAAACCCCCACGCCATCCAAGTCCCCTGCGAGCCTCCTCCGCTCAGCCCCCCTCATCCCCCCGCCCCGTTCTCCTTCCATCGTTTGGGGACTGTATCTCCACCGCGCGTCTATATCTTACCACCCATGTGAACAGACACAGATCTTCCCCTGCGTTTCCCAACTCCGTGTAAACGGATCTTGCTGGCCATCTCCCTTTGCTATTAAAACAATGCCATGCTGTCACTCTGAGATGGACCCGTGTCGCGTCATGGGCTCTAGTTCGTGATGAGAACCGCGGCGCACCCCCTGGAGCGCGGGTGCATTCTCACGTGCAGCACACTCACCCCCCCACCCCCCACCCCACCCCCGGCCACTGGGCCGCCGCTCCTGCTCCTGAGCCCGAGGCGCTCGGGTGGAGGAGAGCGTGGGGGGGTGGTGTGCCTGCTCAGCCAGACACCCAGTCTTGCAAGGCCTCGTTAAAGGTCTGTTTTCACCAAGAGAGAGAGAGAGAGAGAGAGAGAGAGAGAGAGAGAGAGAGAACGCAAGCCTTCAGCTTGGCCCGAAGTTGCACGTGCTGCATCCTCGTCAGCGAGCCAGCGGCGTGCGGAGCCGGTCGCTGTGTGCGGCTTCGCTGTCTCCCGTGACCGCGGGCAGCGGCATCGTCCCTCTGTCCGGCGCCGCCTGGGTCTCCTCTCCCGCCCAGGGCCCCCTGGGAGCCGAGCCCGTGTGTGGAGCTGTTTCTCCCCCGACCCCACTCCTCACCGATCGGAGGGGAGGCTGCATTGACTCTGGCCCCCCACCCCGGCGGGTCGCACACGTGGGAAGTGCTGTTTCCTGGGCTTCTCCCTGTTGACTTGTTCGCTCACGGGTCCAGCAGCTTTTCATCTGAACGGAGCCCGTCTCGTACACCGTGTGCGTGCGTGTGTGTGTGTGTGTGTGTGCGCGCGCGCGCGCGCGCGTGTGTGTGTGTGTGTGTGTGTGCGCATGTGCGTGTGTGTGTGTGCGTGTGCGTGCGCTCTTTAAGATAACCTGGTGCCGTTGAAGAGCCCCTGAAGATTGCCTGCCAGAGCTCCTTTTCAAAGTGTTAAGAGCTTTGTTTTTCACCTTGACCTTGTGAAGGTGCCTGGGATGGGTTTTCATTTCGGTGCTGAGGTCTCATCTAGCCCTGGCCGGGCCAACACTGTCCTAATGACAAAAGCTCTATGGTCCCGCCCCCCTGCCACCCCCCGCCCCCCCGGCCCGCGTCTCCTCCCTGCAAACTTTTCTGGAATCTACACGCTCCGGGGTACCGAGGAGTCGGGGCTCTGGTTCTGACAAGCCCCATCCGCGGCCACGTTTTTAAAGGTCATTTGTTAGTTGTTTTCTTGCTGCATTTCACTCGCTCACCCCTTCGTGTGTTTGACAAATGTGTTGGGGTATCTGGGGGGGGGATGGAGGTCTTTCCTCTGAGCCCTTGCGCGGGGTGGAGTCTGGTTTACTGGCTGTTTTCCCAAAGCAACCAGCAGGGGGCGCCCCAGGACTGTGACAGCCCGGCCGGGCCCTGCTGTGACCTGGGCCGGGGTGGTGGCCTTCAGGAGAGGAGGGCCCGGAGGGCAGAGGAGTGCCTCCAGGGGGGGGGGGGGGGCAGCCCAGGCTCCCGAGCGCCCGCCTGCAGGACACGTGTCTCCATTCCTGGCCGGGCGTTCAGCTCCAGGGCTGAGACTGGGGGCTCTTGGGTAACTGGACTTTGGGGTGCAGCTGAACAGCCAGGGGGTCCCTGGAAGTGTCTCCCTACCAGACCCACTGGCCATGCCCAGGCCCCCTTGGGCCCTCTCTCTGACGGTGGCATGCCTGGGAATCCGGCCCCCGCACCCCTCCCCCCCCCACTCGCTCCTGTGCGGGGCTTGGGGCTGCTGGCCCAGCTTTCCCCGCAGTGTTGTAAGGACCTGACCCCGCGTGCAGCCTGGGCTTGGGGTGCTGTGGGTGGAGGCAGACGCGCCTCCCTTGGGGGAGAGGCTGTGGGGATGTGCTGGGGCCTCTCCCAGGGCCAGGCCCGGGAGGGACAGGGCACAGTGGGAGATTCTGGCCCCAGGTTTGATCCTGGTGGTTTTGAAGTGCTGGGGGACATCCCTGGAGTCATACACCCTCAGGACTAGAGAGAGAAATCGGGGGGCTGTGTCCAGGGGGAGCTGAAGCCGTGGGGCAGGGGTGGGGGCAGCAGGGCCGTGTCAGCCTGACCGTCTTCACGGGCAGCGGAACCTCCCAGCCCCCTCCAGCCGTGCCTTTTTAGGCTAGCGATGCTCACTGGTCCTCTCACAGCCGGGCTCAATGATTTAAACCACGTCACTTCTACAAGAGCCCCCTTGGGTTTTGCTGTTTGGTGATGTGGGAAGGCGTGAAGGGGATCCCGCGTGGGCGAGGGGCGGGGCTGGGCGGGGAGAGCCAGGTTCCTGGGTGACTAGGTGCTGAGTGTCTGCGTGTACACGCCTGTCGGCGGCCCCTCACCCAGGGCTCGGTGTGGGTGTGGGTGCTGCATTCGAGGAGGCGACGAGGGTGGCTCTGTGCGCCCCGTGGGCTCCTGATCCTTCCGTCCCGGCAGTGACCAGGGGCAGAGGCAGGCGAGGAGGCAGGCCTCGGGAGGCACGTGCCCTCTGCTCCGCCCGGGAAAGGCGTCTGCACCACTCCCCGACCTTGACCTCGACCCTTTCACCTATAAAACGGGCCACAGCAGACGAGCTCCGCCGTGAGTGTTAACGGGATCTGGGAGGAGCCGGTGCCGGGTGAACAAACACCCGTGACTTCCGATCGGTGCTTCCCCCGCACGGGGATGCTCTAACCCGAGTCAGCGATGGTGGGCCGGGGGCGCCTCCGGCTGGTGCCACGCCCTGCGGGACCGCCTCCGGGCACCTCTGCGGGGACAACTCTGACCCTGGCGGGGGTGTCTTTAGGGTGGGAGGGGCCTGGGTGCCAGTGCAGCCCTGGTGGGTCTTGGGGACAGTGGGAGGGCGGAGCCATCATCACCCCAGACCACAGCGCCTCGGGACACATGGGCCTGGCAGGGTTCCTCACTTTTCAGAAGGTAAGTTTTTCTTTAATTCCAGAGAGAGGAAGGGAGAGGGAGGGATGGAAACATTAATGATGAAAATCACGGATCGGCTGTCTCCTGCATGCCCCCTGCTGGGGATCGAGCCCGCAGCCCGCAACCCGGCAGGTGCCCTGACCGGGGATCGAACCATGACCTCCTGGTTCCTGGGTCAATGCTCAACCACGGAGCCACGCCGGCCGGGCAGGCTCCCCACGCCGGCAGGCTCTTTCCTCTCTGAGGGTGTTTGTTCTTGACGTGCATTTCGAGAGGAGTTACCCACGTGTGTGTATGGGAGTGGGGGGGGTGAGTGGGGGGCCTGGGGGGGCGGAGGGGAGAGGAACCTCAGGGTGGACGCGCCCAGCCCTCAGCCCTGCACACGCAGCACCCGGCTCGGCTGGCTCGTTCGGGACATTTTATTTTCTGAAAGTAGACAATCTTTGACTTCCACACCACACCGGCCCCGCGTCCCTCTGTGCGTCTCTCCAAGTCCTCGGCTGTGCTTCGGCGCCGACCTCGGGCACACGGTACCGAACGGAGGCGGAGAGGAGCTTTGGCAAGGTCTCGGGGCGCCTTCCCTCTCGGTGGCAGGGGGTTCGTATTTACACGCGATCCTCGGCCAAGGTCCTCCCACGGCGGCAGGTGCCACGGGCCCTGGGCCAGGGCGGGGGCTGGGGTCCCGGCAGGGCCTCCCTCAGGCTCCCAGGCCGGCTGAGCCTTCACAGGAGGCAGAGCGGCTCTCAGCCTCGGCGGTGGCGGCCAGGGCCCGTCTCCCGCCTCCCCGTCCCCTCCTCGCAAAGCCAGGGAACCCCCTCGAACCACCGGACAGTTAGCTGTGTTCCTTCGCCCCGAGGGGAAGAGCCTCCTTTAAACACGTCACATTGAATTTTCTGAAACAAAAACGAAGCAGAAACCGCACCAGGAACAGGAGCAGGGGACGGTCCGGATGACAACTGTGACACTCAGCAAGCCAGACACGAAAAGGACCACCTGAAAAAAACAGGTTCCGAAAATCCGCGTTTTAAAAAAAGAATACGCGACTGCATTTGAAATGGTCTGTTTTTTCCTGCGAAACACCACGAGGTTTGGCAAAAAAAAAAAAAAAAGGTGTCAGAGAAGAAATCCCAGGTCTAGAAAACACCGGACGAGCAGCGGGAAAGCCGGAACCCAGCTGGCCTCGCCGGGACAGGTGGCGCCCCTCGTGTTGTCGCTGACGCGTCGAAGCGGTTTAGAAAGAGCTGCGAGTGGCGCGAGGTCTGGTCAGCGCTGCGTCTGGCCTCGCACCCGGCTCCGGGCGCAGAGCGTGGTCCCCGGTGGCCGGGGTGGGCGTGTCCAGCGGGAGGAGCTCGGACCCTCCCTGGTCCTCCCTCCTGGTCAGCGACAAGGTCCCCGTTCTAGGGTACAGCTGGCCTCCAGGTGGCCCCAAGGCCTCCCCCCGCAGTCCCACGGGGCGGGGGGACCCCATGCAGAGTGGGGCCAACTCGGGGAGGGGGAAGGGCCTTGGGGAACGTGGTGACAGCGCCTCAAATCTCCAAGAGACCCCGACGCTTTGGGGCGCGCCGCTGTCTCCAGACTGTGTGTGCGTGCGTGTGTCTACCTACCTAGCAACCTATCCGAATATGGTTATGTTTGTGGAAATGTGGGGGCCAAGGAGGCGGAGGGGCGGGGGGGGGGGCGTTCTCCAGGCCCCGTTTTCTGGCCCTGGGCGGGGTCTCCCCAGCACGAGCGGGGCTGGGGCGGCCCCCGGGTTCCGTCGCGGGCAGACGGCTGGCCGGCCCCTCAGCAGAGGCCGATGTACTTGAGGTTGTTCTGGATGATGACGTCGGTCACGGCGTCGAAGACGAACTGGATGTTACTGGTGTCGGTGGCGCAGGTGAAGTGGGAGTAGATCTCCTTGGTCTCCTTGTTGCGGTTCAGGTCCTCGAACTGCCGCTGGATGTAGACGGCCGCCTCCTCGTAGGTGTTCTGGCCCTTGTACTCGGGGAAGCAGACGGACAGCGGGATGCGCCGGATCTTCTCGGCCAGCAGGTCCTTCTTGTTCAGGAAGAGGATGAGCGACGTGTTGATGAACCAGTTGTTGTTGCAGATGGAGTCGAAGAGGCGCAGGCTCTCCGCCATCCGGCTCTGCGGGGAGGGACACGCGGCGTTAACTGGGGGCTGCGAGGAAGGACCCCAGACCCCCCACGGCCGAGCCTCCCAGCCTGGGCCTGGCCCCCACAAAAGCACCCTTCTGGCCCTGGCCGGTGTTGCTCAGTGGATAGAGCGTCAGCCTGCGGACCAGAGGGTTCCGGGTTCGATTCCGGTCAAGGGCACGTACCTTGGTTGCAGGCTCCTCCCGGGCCTGGACCCTGGTCGGGTGCGTGCAGGAGGCAACCCATCGATGTCTCTCTCTCACATCGATGTTTCTCTCTGCCTCTCCCTCTCTCTCCCACTTTCTCTAGAAATTAATTGAAAAACATCCTCTAGTGAGGATTTTAAAAAAAGCATCTTCTGTTGGGTGTTCCCACTGCCGGGTGCGCTGTCTTCAGCGTCTCCCACGGGTCCTGCCGCCCTGAAGTGGCTGCACCCCCGCCCCCCACGCCCCGAGCCTGGCACGGGTTGGTAAGAGGCTCCTTCCCTGTTGGCGCCTCCTCCGGGCCCAGTGGTGACGACATGTGGCTCTGGGGCTGCAGCCTGGTGGACGGGGCTTCGGGTTTACGGACTTATCTGACCAGATTATACCACCGACGTGGTAACCACGAAACCGCCGCCGCACTGGCCGTGCAGACACGGCGCTGCTTGCCTGATCCTCACCTTCCTAGCCCCATCGCACAGATGAAGAAACTGAGGCTTAGAGAGGCAGGAAACGGCTCCGAGTCCCACAGCCCAGAGCTCCAGGCTGGCTGCACTTCGGGGTGGACGGGCGGTGCTGTCGGGCCCAGGGGGTCACCCCAGGGTGGGGGTGCCTGGGAGGCTCCCACGGAAACCCTGCTCTGCCTCGGACCCTGAGTTGTCTGAGGTGCAGGGCGGGCAGCGTCAGTGCTGAGAGGGGCCAGGCTGAGTGGGGGAGGATGCTCAGAGGCACGGCCGGCCGTTACCCCGACAACAGAGGAGCTGCCCCGAGAGCCGGCGCGCCGCCCGCCCGGCGGATCATGTTCTGCAAAAGCAACGCGGGCTGCGTCTTCGTTAGAACCAGCCCTGGAAAGCCAGCGGCTCAGGTCGGGGGCCCTTCTGCAGAGATGAGCGGAAAGCAGCGCCCCATTCCCAGCAGGGCCCGAGCGAGAGCGGAGTGGCGGCTGGAACCGTCCCGCCGCTGGGAGCACTCAGCTTTAGTGGGTTCCTGGAAGCCAATCACAGACTAACGGCGCTGTCATTTCTCACGGGAGTGATGTCATAATCGGGCTGCGCGGTTCTGCATGGGGACCAGTACACGCAGCCACTGGCGCACATGCATGAATCCGTTGAGCAAAGACTGGAGGTCACACCCCCTGAGCGGCAGTGACAGGTCCCAGTCGGCAGGGGACAGAGCCCAGTTACCAGGCAGGGCTCTCCGAGGGCTGAGAGGGGGTCTGGCCACTAGCAGGTGGGACCCAGCAGGCCAGTGGCTGGGGAAGGAGCTGGGGTTCAATGGTGGGTTTGCAAGCCCAGAGTGGGGGCCAGGCAGAGGGGACAGGGCACGGTCAGGGTCCTGGCATGGGACCTCCCTGAGCCCTGCTGGGTCACCTGGCGGCTCAGGTGCCCAGCCCGCTCTGTTCAGGAGCTGAGCGTGGAGTTTGGGAAGAGGGGCGGGGGGGGGGGGGTCCTCCACACGCAGGACCTCCCAGGGCTCAGCAGGGAGCCCGAGATTGCACCAACCGCGCCTCCTCTTCCAGCCAGCAGCCCCCCCGCCCCCCGCCGCGTTTCCCTGTCCCGCTGCCAATGCAGCGGAGGTCGGGGCGCTTCTCGCGGACACGGACCCGCTGGAGATGCCTGTGCCCCCGCGGCTCCGGTGCACCAGCTCTCTCCGGGCCTGCCCCCCGGGAGATGGGCCGGGGCTCGTCCGCACATTCGTTAATAGAAACAACGCGCCGCCTGTCGGGAGGCCTGGGCGGCAGGGGAGCCGGCGGGGAGGGGCGGGGCAGGCGGAGGACTCAGTTTCCTCAGCTCTGGGACGGGCGAGGGGAAGGCCCGAAGCCCAGTGCGGTCCCCGGGGAGGTGGGGCTGGGGGCGGGGCCGTGGCATGAATGAGCTCCATTCACCGGGGACGGAGCCAGCCCCGTGGCTGCCACCCGGCAGCTGGGCCACCAGGCCTGTCCGGGCAACAGGGTGCCAGGCTCCAAGGGCGCCAAGCGCGGGGCCTGGCATGGAGGCCGCCTGGCAGTGCCCGCTGGGTGGGGCAGAGGTGGCTTAAGGGGCACAGGGTCGCGGACAGCGCGTGGCCAGCCTAGTCCACAGTCTGGTGCCCGGCCTCGGTCACCGGCAGGGGCAGGTGAGGCCCCGAGCCCTCTGCTGGGGGCCTGGTGGACCAGCCTGAGGCCTGCGCACCCCCAACTTCTCTAGCGGGTGAGAGGGCAAGTGCGCCCCACTGTCAGACCCGCGCCGACGTCCTGGCAGGGGCGTGGCAGGGGCGGGGCGTTGGACATGCAGCCGGGGACCGTGTGACGGGTGGTGCCACCAGAGCAAGCGCACGTCAAGCATGGCGCCGGCACTCAGGAAACAGCTCACGCTGTCCCTAAAGCGGGGCCAGCCGTCCAGGGAGAGAGGCCTGGGGTGCTCGGGGCCTGCTGGGTGGCCACAGGGGCAGGCGGAGGCTGCACTAGGGGGTCCCGGGCCCCGAGGGGGAGAGGCCAGGCTGTGTCCAGGCCGCGGCTCACAGCCCTGTGCTTCCCCAGGCAGCCAGCCCACCGAGGGTCCCGTTCCTCTGGGGCTCATTTCCCCTTCGGGGTCCCCGTGTCCCAGGGGAGCTGGAGGAGCAAGACCCTGGCTTGCGCCGGGGGCAGGGGTCCCGCTGAGGTGAGACCGCCGGAGGATGCGACCCTGGGCCCCGCAGCCACGACTTCCTGTGGCCTCTGCTGCCCCGGGCGCAGGCCTCCGGTCGGAAACAACAGAACTTGGGTTTGGACGCCCCCAGGGGACGTGGGACTGTTAGGGACCAGGTTAGGGCCGTGGTTAGGGCGGGTGGGGGCGGAGACGCCTGTCTGCCCTGTGTGTGTGCAGAAGCCCAGCACCAGACCTCAGTCTACCCCCAAACTGCAACCCCCCCCCCCTCCCGTCTGCCACTTCCTCTCCTGAACCACGACTCCCAGGGACCTGGCGCAGTCCGGCGTCCGTGGTGGCGGGCACTGCCCAGGCTCCCACCGTCCTGTCCTGCGGCTTCCCCGACATTCACCCTCGACGCCCACCGTTTCTAAGGAGCCTCTCTGACAGCCGCCTCCCCTCCTCTGGGCCCCCCACGCCACACACAGACGGGGCAGCAGCTGGTCCTGCCGCGAGGCCCGAGGTTCCCTGGCCGCCCCGTGCTGCCGGCCTGGCTGCCCCTCTGCTTGGGTCTCCCCTGTCCTCAAGGAGCTTCCAATGCCCATGGGGCCGAGAGGCGACAGAGATGGGCAGACAGACAGACAGACGAACACGAGCAGCCAGCGGCATGGACGCTGCTTCCCCGCAGAGGCCGGCCAGGGAGAGGGGGCGGCTGGGAGCCTGAGTCATCTCTCGCGCCTGCAGGGACCGCTCGCTCGGAGCTCGGAGCTCGGCCTCCCCAGGCAGCTCCAGCTCCAGCGTGTCGCCTGTAGGATCTGCCGCTCCTCCCCCACCCGCCCGGGAAGCGCGTCCCCTCGCTGGAGGGCAGGGCCGGTAGCACCGGGTGGAATCACAGAAGCCCGGTGGACAAGAGGGCACGTGTGGCCGTGGTCAGCCACCCACAGAGCAGAGGGGCTCGGAGCACGGCCGCCCCGGGGCCTTTCCGTTGCTGAGCTGCTGAGAGTGTGACAGCAGCTGCCACCCAGGGCGGCCGCTCCCCTCCCTGCGCCGAGCCTGAGCGTAGTACCCAGACACGCAGTAGACTTGCTGCCGTTTCCATGACAACCGGGAGGAAGCCTCCATCCTCCGAGCCCAGCACACCAGCAGACTGATGGCGGGAGGATGCAGCGGGTTCCTGAGCCCGGCAGGTGTCCCTCCCTCCACAGCTGTCTGTCACTTGTTGGGGTGCGGGTAGGAGAGGCCGCTGGGTGCTCCCCGAGAGACAGGCAGCGCGAAGGTCCTTTTAGTGACCTGCCCGGCTGGGGAGGGCCTCCTGGTGGACGGAGGCGGGAAGAGGGCGCTGTCTCGCCCATGTCACTCTGCGGGGTAGAAGCCTCAACAGCCGCCCTGACGGCACTGCCCTCGCCCCTCCCGTGGGGGCTGCGGTGCTGACCCCATGCCCGCTCTGTGCAGCTGAAAGTGGCTCCCAGGGGCTCCCAGTGCCAGGAGAGGCGCTGTCGTGGGCTCCACCCATGTCCCCATTTTACAGACGCAGAAACTGACTCAAGGGCTCCCCTCGCCTGCCCAGGCCCCTCAGCCTGTGCTTCTCCTGTCATTCCCCCACTGCCACTGGCCTCAGGAAACGGGGGGTCTGGGGACAGAGGTGGGCGACCCGGGTCACTCCTGGTTAGCACTCCCACCTCCCCTTCCTGCACACCCTGTGCTGCGGTGCTGGGCTGGAGGGCGGGGTTCATGAGGCTAAGGAATCGACGAGCCCCTGATTGACGGCTCCTGGGGCCAGTCCGCCGGGACAGTGCAGAGGGGCGGAGCTTCCACCCGCTGCCTTGTGGGCAATGGGCTCAGGGTGGGGTGCTGCCTGGGGGGCCCTCTCCCCACAGGTGCCCAGGCCCAGGGTCAATCAAACTCACTCCCCATGAACCAGGAGGTCACGGTTCCATTCCGGTCAAGGGCACAGGCCTGGGTTGTGGGTTCAATCCCCAGAGTGGGGCGTGCAGGAGGCAGCCGATCCATGATTCTCTCTCATCACTGATGTTTCTCTCTCTCTTCCTCTCTGAAATCAACAAACATATATTAAAAAAACAAACAAAAAAACCCCCACGTAGTAACGGGGCTGGAGGCCTCGTGCCCCACCCAGTGCGCACCTCGTCTGAGCCCAGAGCTGAGGTGCACGCTCAGCCCCACCGCCTGGCTGTCCCCAGCACCTGGGCTCTGGACCCCGGGGGTCACTCTTGGCCACACCTGCAGCTCCCAGCGAGTGGGACAGAGCAGAGAGCAGCCTGACTCAGAGGGACCGCGTCCCCTGAGGAGGGTCACATGTGCCAGCTGCCAGCACTGCCCAGTGCAGAGGGCGGGCGGCTGGAGGGCGGGTGCTGATCAATGAGCTGACTGGGGGGGGGGGGGGGAGAACACGGCTGTCCCTTCAGATCTGTGCAGGCCTCTCCTCCCCCTGCCACTTCCTTCAGCTCCTGCTCTGGGGCTCCCGCCACCACCACAGCCAACCAGGTCACTTGGCTCCCTGGGCCGGCTCTCCAGCGGCTTCCATCACGAGTGGATGGTCAAACACCCTCCGCCTGGCTCCCCCCCTCCTCCCCCGCGGGGCCATGCTGTCCCTTCTGACCCAGAGGCCGTCACGGTCGCTATAACCCGTTCTGCTGATGGGCTGCGCGGCTGGGAGCACCACGGCAGCCGCGCTATGGCTCCCGGTCTGCCCGAGTGCGGTGCTGTCCGTGGCAGGCGCCCAGCAGGGCGGTCTGCCCAGCCTGGGCCAGGGCGGGCGGGCCAGATGGTGCCCGCCGTGTGTACTTGGAGCGGCAGCGCTGTGCGGGGGCCGGGTGAGAGGCGGCGTGCGTGTGCCCGAATGCCCTGCCCTGGGCGGGCCTGGGCCACGGAGGGTCAGGAGGGAGGGTGGGGAGTGGTCTCCCCTCTCCCCTTCCCATGCCTCGCGTTCGGCGGGGACCGGGAGGACAGCGGGGGGGGGGGGGGGGGGGCGGGTACCGTCCCGGCCTCTCGCGGCCTGTGGCTGCGTCCCTTCTCCCTGCAGCGCCGCCATTCAGCCGATCGATCTGGCCAAACGGCCCGAGAAGGCGTTAGATGAGCAGGGCTGCGGCTTCGCAGTGACAGGCTGTGTGAGCCTGTGTCGGTGGGTGAGGCCTCGGGGTCACTTTCCTAGCTGAGCCCCTCGTGGCCAACCCCCGGGGGCTCTGTGTGCAGAGGTCCCAGGGCCTGACTCCCCGTGTGCTCCTGCGGGGGGACCTGCCACCCCGCCCCTCCCGCTCCCCCAGCTGCCACTGCAGACACGCAGCCCCGAGGCCACGGACGTGTGAGGAGGGAGATTAGCGAGCGGCACAGGAAGATTAGCAGCCAGGGTGCGCACACCTCCCGCCTCCACTCCGGGGCCTCGGGTCTTCCCGGGCGTCCCCCTCCCCGGGGGTGAGAGCGGCGGGGAGAAGGGCCGCTCCTCCTCCCGTCTCTTCTCCCAGCCCCTGCGCCCCGGGGCCCATTTCAGAGCGGCCTGCGGCCTCGGGCCAGCGACAGATGGGGCTTCTGTGGGGCGGGGCGGTGCCGAGGAGCCCAGAAGCCAGCCGCTGCCCGCCCGCCCCGTCCCCCGCCCGCCGCCCCCCCCATCCCGCTCTCTGGTCCAGGGGCCACTGCCCGCCTCGCAGTCACACAGCGAGCGGCCCTCGCGTCACACCGCCGGCTGTTTACACAAGATAACGCCGCTGCCCGCCCGCCCTAATGGCCCGACACCTGTCCTGTCCTGTCCTGAGCTGCCGGGAGCAGCGCGCTTCCTGCGCTCGGAGCTGCTCAGCCGGCGCTCGCCTCTGTGCCCCCTCGGCTGGCCTGTTTGCTGGGCCCGGGTCCCCACTGGACAGTGTGGGGGGCGGGAGTGACCCTAAGTAATGAAAGGGCAGCAGCCTCCCGCTCCTCAGCCCCGGGCGGGGACAGCGCACCTGCTGAGCCCCTGGGCAGTGTGTCTAAGAGCCCGTGCAGCGCCTGGGCCCAGCCTCCCTCCTGCCGCCCTCACCTCCCACCGAGGCCTGGGCCCTGCCACGCCCACGGCCACAGTGCGTGTGGTCAGTCCGGCTCCCACCCTTTCACTTACTCCGTGGCCAACCGCACGCAACAGACAGGCTTTCCCAGCCTCAGCCCCTGCCAGCCTGGCGGGTGGACTGCGCCCACCACTCGGGGCCGGGCACAGGTGGCCACACCACAGCCCTGGAGCCAAAGCCAGGCCGTGCCCCGCCCAGGGCCCCAGCGCGAGCTGGAGGTGGCCCTGCCCCAGAGCACCTGCCTGTCCCCACGCGGGACCTTGCCCATCGGGGGCGCTGTCCCTGGGGAGACGGAGCAGGCCAGCCAGGACCCTGGCGGCCACCACGCTTATCGGTGCTGCTCCTCCCAGCGCAGGCCCAGCGCCCCAAACACACACATCCCGGTTCTCTTTCTGCTCACGGGCCCTCAGAACCAATGGCCTGCAGACCTGCTGGCCACAGCCCGGGGGCGTGGGCCCTGGATGGGAGGCGTCCTGTGACTGGGGGGACTCAGGTTCAAAGACTCCCACTTCTGGGACAGCAGTTCCCAGGCCGACACGGGGCGCGTTTGCTCTGAACGGGCCTGGGGCACCCGGGTCCTGCTCCCCCACTTCACGCCCAGGGACCGAGAGGGAGGGCCTGGCTGCGGCCCGCAGGAAGCATGCCTTTCCCAGCTCCTTGTTGCTCCAGTGAAACCAGAACTGCTTCCTGTTGTTTCCTGGGACACCTGCTGGCGGGAGCCAGGCACCCCTGCGGCCGTCCCGGGTGGGAAACTGCGAGCAGCCGGGGGCAGGGCCCGTGGACTGGGAGCCGCCAGCGGGCAGGCCTGGCCTGGGCTCGAAGGCCGCCCTCTCGCTGGGCGGACCCCGGAGCGAGGAAGCCCCTCCCGTCCGCTCCAGAGGCCGCCTGGAGCCATGTCTCAGGCCTGTCTGACCCGCCTCAGCCGGCAGGCACCCTCCTGGCACCGCCCGGGCCACACCTCGGAGCAAAGGCCGTGGAACCGCTGGCCAAGGGGGGCCCGTTCCTGCAGGGACGTGAGAGGTGGACACCCTGCCTGTGGCCAACAAGATGGGTTCAGAGCGAGGCTCGTCCGTACGAAGTCCCGGGTCCCCACTGCCGTGCACGCGCCGCGCAGCCACACGACTGACCGGGGCGAGTTAGGGAACTGCGGGCCCCGGCACCGCCACTCAGGGCTCGGCCCGGCAGGCTGCTTCGAACCCGTGCCATCGCTGCCTGTGCCCGTCACGGTGGCTGGCGGCTTTATCCTGCCCGGGACGTGGTGGGGCGGCAGGGACCAGGCAGGCCCTTCGGAGGAGCTGGCGCGAGTTCCAGAGATCGGAGCGCTGGCGAGGGCTCCTGTGTTCCTGAGCAGCTGCTCCGGGAGGACCTTCTCCATCCCCAGCCGCTGACCTGGCCCCGAGACGCACAGACAGCAGCCCAGAGGCCGATGCCCAGCACGGCCCCTCCCCGCCCTCAGCCACAGGGACTGCCCGGACCTGGGCCCAGGCCGGCCGACTCCGGACAGGGATCAAGGCTCGGCCCCAGGACGGCGTCTGCGCTGAGCCTGCGGGGGGCTGAGAAACCGGTGTGAGCGGGAGCAGCACTGTGAGCCAACACCTGAGCGCCGTGTGGCTCGGGCGGGCGGTTTTGTCGTCGGCACCCCCTCACCGGGCGAGGCTCTCACAGCTGACGGCGCTCCCAGGGCTCACCTGGGGGACACCCCGAGCCTTCGTCTTCTCTAAGGTGACCCCTGGTTGTGGGCTCAGGTGTCAGTGACTCCCGGGTGGGTCCCCAAACCTCTCCTTACACCTGCGTCACGCCCAGGCCCTCGCACATCTTCTACAGCAGGCAGTGTGGGGGGAGTGTGGGGGCAGTTCAGGGTGGCCCTAGGCTGAGCCACAGGTGGGCAGGGCCCCCGGCAGCGGCCAGGCTGCTAAGGACAGGCCGGCGCTGTGAGCGGAGGGGAGTGAGGGGCCGAGCCTCGCGGCTGTGCCTGCGGGCAGAGCGTTGGGCGGAGCAGCGACAAGGCCGGAGGGGAGGGGGCGCCGGAGGCTGCACTAGTCACTGGGTCGTGGCCTCGGTCTGACCCCTGAGCCCCGGGGACAGCCAGGCTCCCGGTCCCCAAGGGCTCCTGCTGTCCAGAGGAGACCTGCCCTTGCAGCCCTCCCACCACTGCAGCCGGGCCGGGGATGCCCCAGGAGAAGCCCGCAGGAGGCCCGGCCTGGCAGTGCCCCGCGTCTTCGCTCTGAGACGCCGATGCCAGGTCCCCTGGTCGGGGGGCTAGACAAGGCCAGCCCACGAGGTCTGGGCGTCAGAGGCGAGCAGGTCAGGCCTGACCAGCACCACCCCGTCCTGACTCAGTGGGGGCTCTGGCCTCTGTGGTGCCATGTCCGGAGGGGCCCGTGCAGGATGGGGCAGGCGACAGACAGCTGCCCGTGGCTCTGCAGAGGCCTCCCAGGGACAGAAGCAGGGCGCAGGCCGGGATGTCCTGGAGCCCCGTAAGCCCAGAACCGAGGGGTTCTGCTGCTCCGAGCGGCACTGTGAGAGCGGATCGCGTGGCAGAGCGGGGAGGCGACCGAGGTGCGGGCTGTAGCGCCCCGGCGCACCCCAGCTCCCCCCCTGCCCCCCCCCATGGCTGGGGTTGGATGCGGTGCCTGGGGCCCGAGCTCTCCATGGCCCCCAAGCAGCCCCCAGGTCCTGCCTCTGCTGGCTGTGCCCCCCGCCCCCCGGTGCCCACAGCCCAGGCTGGATTCTACGAGGTGCAGATCAAGCCCACATTGCCACCCCACCCTCACCCCGTCTGCCCAAGCCCCGCCCCTGAGGTCTGGGCCCCCTTCTCTCCTGCAAGTTCGTCTCTGGGCAGAGGAGGGTTCCTGGCTGTTCTGCACCCACAGCTGCTCCTCGGGGGGCCCTGAGGCCAGCCCCAGCCACGCTGTCCCCACCTGACCCGAGGGAGGAAGGGACACGCGTCTCTGCCCAGACGGCGATTCACGAGGAGAAGGCAGATCCTCCCGGCTCCGAGCCCCTCTGCGCAGGATGCTGTAACCCGCCCGGGAGAGCCGCAGGGTGCTGTAACCCGCCCGGGAGAGCCGCAGGGTGCTGTAACCCGCCCGGGAGAGCCGCAGGGTGCTATAACCCGCCCGGGAGAGCCGCAGGGTGCTGTAACCCGCCCGGGAGAGCCGCAGGGTGCTGTAACCCGCCCGGGAGAGCCGCAGGGTGCTGTAACCCGCCCGGGAGAGCCGCAGGGTGCTGTAACCCGCCCGGGAGAGCCGCAGGGTGCTGTAACCCGCCTGGGAGAGCGGGAAGGGGGTGGGGGCGGAGGAGCAGGGAGCCACGCTGGCTGGTCACCGTTCGGACGGGATGGATGTGAACAGAAGGAACACGTGGTCACGGGCTAGAGCGGGCATCGCGGAGGCGTCACGTCCCGGAGGAGCTGACACACGGGGCCCCGCCCGGCTCTTCGGGGACGGACAGTACATCCTGTAACTCACGGATGACTGAGCCGGCCGGCAGGCCCCTGGCGGGGGTCAGAGTCGCCGGATGTGGTCGCGGGTGAATGTTTAACAGCCCACCGGGCGGCGGACTGGAAGCAGCTGCCGAGCTCCCTGCTGCAATCCCTCTCACCGCGTGGACTGGAAGCTACCAACTCGCTGTCGAATGGCCCACAGGTTCCCGAAGATTGGACACCGACACTGAGCCAGTGCCACCCAGCTCTGCCCTCCCGCGGGCCCGTTAGCCCGGGCTTAGCCTCCTCTGCGCCTGGGCCCGCTCTCCCCACACGGGCCGGTCAGCACTGGGGCCAGGCCCCCACTGGAGCCCAGCAGGTCGGCTTCCTGTTTAGGGAGGGCCACCGCCTCAGAGACCCGAGGAGCACCCAGGGCACCCCCTGCAGACCCCGCCAGGCACAGGGCAAAGCTGCCATGGAGGAAGAGGCGCAGCAATGGCCACCACGAGGGGGTGCGCCCGGCCACCACTAGGGGGTGCGCCCGGCCACCACGGAGGGAGGGCGGCTGATGTGCTCAGCGGCAGAGCTGGCCCACGAGGAGGAGACGGGACGAATGGAAAGGCCCCACCAGGCGTGTGGAGCGGGGCCGAGGGGGGGACATGGAGCAGAAGGGCCTGCCCACCCCTTCCCTTCGCTGACGCAGGACCTGCAGGGGTGGGGCGGGGGGTGGGGGGACTAGGCGGACAGGAATGGAGCCGCGGAGCCGCCGGTGTGATGGGAGAGGACGGAGGAAGCGCTGTTTCCAGAGGCCCCGACGGCTGAGTCTCGCCGGGAGCAGAGGGAAGGCTTCTCCGTCCAAGAAGCTGAAATGTCAGCTGCCAAGTGCTCGGGCCCAAAATAGGCGCCAGGCTGTGCTGTGGGGCCTGGGTCCCCTCCCGCCACCCCGCCCAGGCCCACCACGGGCTGGAGGGGCGCCCGCTCAAACGACGCGAGGCCCGGGGCCTGGGGAGAGGCACCCATCACTGCCAGCCATTCACCGAGTCACGGGGGCCGCGGGCTCGGACCCAGGCCCACCGAGGTGACAGCCAGAGGACCTTCGCCGCTCGAGGGCCGGCAACAGGGCCAAGGACCTTGGAGGAGGCCAGGGCTGCGGAGCCCGCACAAAGGCGGGGGCTGTTCCTAAGTGCTGGCAGCGCCCCGCGACCCAGCTGTGGGAGCTGGCCGTCCCCCCAGCAGCTGGCCGTCCCCCCAGCAGCTGGCCGTCCCCTAGCAGCTGGCCGTCCCCCTAACAGCTGGCCGTCCCCTAGCAGCTGGCCGTCCCCTAACAGCTGGCCGTCCCCCCAGCAGCTGGCCGTCCCCCCAGCAGCTGGCCGTCCCCTAGCAGCTGGCCGTCCCCTAGCAGCTGGCCGTCCCCCTAACAGCTGGCCGTCCCCCCAGCAGCTGGCCGTCCCCGAACAGCTGGCCGTCCCCCCAGCAGCTGGCCGTCCCCCCAGCAGCTGGCCGTCCCCTAACAGCTGGCCATCCCCTAGCAGCTGGCCGTCCCCCTAGCAGCTGGCCGTCCCCCCAGCAGCTGGCCGTCCCCTCCAATGCTTGGGCTGCGTCATGGCCACAGAGAGAAAGAGCTGGTCCGAGCTCCCAGGAGTCCCCGGCTGGGGAGCACGCGACCAGCTGAGCCCTGTGCCGCCTGCACCTGCTCACACCTGCCAAGGGCCTGACTTTCTCGCTGCCTCTGCCTCGCCTCTCCGACCTGTGCCTGGGGCTGTCCACGCCAAGGGAGCCCAGGCCCCTCTATGGCTGCGCCCACCTCCCGGCTCTGGTCCAGGAGATCGCTGTCCCAGGGTCACCATCATTTGTGAGGTTCCAGACAAGGTGCATGTGGTCCCGGCACAGCAGGAGACCGGAGGGAGTGCTCAGGGAAGCCCGGCCTGGGGGAAGACTGGCGGCCCGGCAGGTCAGTGGCACCTCCCTCTGGCACTGTCCCAAGTCCCAGGGAGGGTTCCTGGATCTGTGTCCTCAGAGAGGGCGACAGAAACATCCATGGGAGAGAGAGTCATGGATCGGCTGCCTCCAGCACGCCCCACACGAGGGATCGAGCCCATACCCGGGCATGTGCCCTGACCGGGAATGGAACCGTGACCTCCTGGTTCCTCGGTCGGTGCCCATCCCTTGTGCCACGCCGGCCGGGTGACACGCCATTTTTAAAGCACAAACACAAGCTCCCTTTCCGGGCTGCAGGACCAAGCACAGTGGTGACTGTTTGCAGGACAGCCCTGAGCGGCCCCTCCCAGGGTGCACTGCACATGCCTGCTCCCGCTGGGCCCGGGCACCCGGGGGCTCCCCCAGGAGGGCTGAGCGTGCCAGCACCTGCACACCCAGCAGCCAGGGCCCTGAACTCAGGCTCTGCCCAAGCCTGCCTGCCCCCAGCCCACAGGTTCCTGAGCGCCACGTGTGCCAGGCCTGTGCCCGCACCGCTCAAGGCGGGAGGACAGGTGGCTGTCACCTGTGTGGGGCTGGGAGAGGAGACCCCCAGCCTACAGTCTGGCTGTGTAGTAACCGCCACTCGCAGAACTTAACCCCCTAGAGGGAATGTCCTATGTCCCACCTGTCCCCCAAGGGACCCTCCTTGACATGTCAAGCAGCTACCTGCAGGGTAAGCGGTGGGGACACCAGGCCTCCCACGGGGGGCCTCGCTGTGGCACAGACCACCTGTGGCCCCAGTCAAGGTGGGGATACCTCTGGGAACCACTCCCTGCTGGTCCTGAAGGAGGGCAGGTGTCACCAGGCAGCACGAGGGTTTGTAGAAGTGACACTGTGACTGCCCTGGGTGAGAGTGCCCCCTACCACAGTCCGTTAGCAGCTTAGCGTCAGGCCCCACACCAGGCGCACAGCAGGTATACAGCAGGCGCATAGCAGGCGCACAGCAGGTGTACAGCAGGTCCAAAGCAGGCACACAACAGTTATACAGCAGGCGCATAGCAGGTGCATAGGGGTATACAGCAGGCACACAACAACAGTTATATAGCAGGTGCATAGCAGGTACACAGCAGTTATACAGCAGGCGCACAGCAGGCGCACAGCAGGTGTACAGCAGGTCCAAAGCAGGCACACACAGGCACACAACAGTTATACAGCAGGCGCATAGCAGGCGCACAGCAGGTGCACAGGGGTATACAGCAGGCACACAACAACAGTTATATAGCAGGTGCATAGCAGGTACACAGCAGTTATACAGCAGGCGCACAGCAGGCACACAGCAGACACACAACGGTTATATAGCAGATGCACAGCAGGCACATAGCAGGTGCACAGCAGGTGCACAGGAGGTATACAGCAGGTCCACAGCAGGCACACAGCAGGCGCACAGGAGGTATACAGTAGGTCCACAGCAGGCACACAGCAGGCGCACAGCAGGTGCACAGGAGGTATACAGCAGGCACACAGCAAATACACAACATGTGCACAGCAGGTATACAGCAGGCACACAGCAGATATACAACATGCGCACAGCAGGTATACAGCAGGCACTCAGCAGGCTGCCACAGGGCTGGGAACAGCGACCCTTTGCTAGGAATAGACAGTGAGCAAGCTGCTGTGTTCACCTGGGAACACACTGACCCTTACAGGCAGGCCTTCTAATCGGTCTCCTCTGAGGGTTCCCTCCACTATGAAGTGCCCCACAGTCCATTAGCACATCTGCAGGGGCCGAGGTTGGGCAGCAAGCACCCGCTTTTCCCTGAGAGGCCCAGCAGGGCACTGAGGAGGGGGCAGAGCCCGTGACGCCGCAGGCCGGGTGAGGGGCCTGTGGCAGACAGCACAGGGCCCTGGCTGCCACGGTGGGTGGGTGGTCTCTGCACGAGTGGGGCCGCGGCTGAGCCTGCAAATGTGTCTCCACTCCTGGAAGGGGCCAGGGGGCAGGCAGAGCAGGAGGCCGAGCAGCCTGGGCGTGGCTCCCCCCGAGGGCAGGTTGGGGCCGGGCGGCCGGGCTTTCCCACGGCCGCCACCAGCTGCAGGCCTGGGTGCCCCCACCTGCCGCCCCACCCGTGACAGGGACAGCAGGCACGGCTGCTGCCCACATGATCAATCAGGTGACGCATCTGCGGGCTGTGCTCCGGCCTCCCACGCTGTCTAGGGAAGCCCCATAGGAACAGTGAGGCCCGCTGACGGGGGCCCTGGGCGCCTGGGGGATGAGGGCCCATGCGATCTGTGGGACGGGAGCTGGGTCACCGTCAAGGCCGGGCATGGCTCGATGCCCTGGTCCGAGAATGCTCTGGAATCCGCCTCCCCCTGCCCAGGTGTTGCCCTGCGCTCGCAGCAGCCCTCCGTGCCCAAGAGCCCAGAGATCCCGCCGTTACCCTTGGCAACATGCTGACGCAAATGCCAGCGGGCGGGTAGGGGGCTGAGGCTCCTGTGCGGGGCTGGGGGAGGGCTCTGCCAGGGGAAGCAGGCCCCGGAGCCGAGTGGGGGTGGAGCTGGAGCTCCGGGCCTGTTGTCGGCTGCCTCGCCTGTGCCAGGGCCCAGGGGGAACGGTGCGGGCCGCCAAGGGGAGAAGGAGCCGGCAGGGCCGAGGCGGGCGGAGGGGGCAGGGGGGCAGCAGAGGCGTGGCGGCGGCGGGGACCGCTCTGTCTGCAGCCCTGGGAGAGGCAGGCTCTCCTCGCCCGCTCGGGCTCCGGGCGACCAGCCCACCTCGGAGGCTGCGGCGAGGAACCGGGAGGCATTGTCTTTCTCGGAGCCTGTTTGTTTTCCGTCCTGAGATATTGCTGGTGGAGCATGGAAGGTCAGGACCAGTTGGAATCCAGTGAATTTCCAGCCTCGCTTGCTTGAGTTTCTCAAGAATTTCCTTTTCTGGTGAACAGCCACCTCCCGGGCCTGCCGCCTGCCTGCGAGGCCAGGGTGGTAGCGGGGGCGGGGCGCGGCCTGGCTGCCAGCCCCTCCCTTCGGAAAGTGCCCTGAACGGCCCTGGAGCCCAGCTACCTCCAGGAGGCCACACGGCGCACAGAACCCCGCGTCCAGGCCAGCAGCCTGTGTTCTCGCCCGGGGCTCCCACTGTGGCTTCCCGCAGGGACAGGGCAGGAGAAGCCAGAGATACGAGGCCCCGGGGGGCTGCCTGTCCTCCTGGCTGTCCGCTCAGCCTGGCTGGGCAGCCACTCGCTGGCACAGGAGCTGTGCCCGCCCTGTAAGAGTGCCCGCAATGTGGGGGCGCGCAGGCACCAGCTGAGGTCAGGAGAGGCCTCCCAAGGAGGTGACACCTGGGAGGAGACTGGGGGGCAGGGGCAGGTGCTTAAGGGGGAGAGAGCAGAGCACGGGGAGAGTGGAGCGCACACAGGCCAAAGCAGAGAGAGGCAGAGGGGAGCGAGGATGGGCTGGTGGGGGCCAGGAGGGCCTCGGGCAGAAGGCCTGGCCCTGGGCCCGTGTTTGAGGACACGTGGGCCGCCTCCTGGCTGACAGAGAGCAGAGATGAAAGCCAAATCCCTCCACGAAACACGGGCCGGCTGCGGGCCAGGCACCCTCCGCCGGGGTCCTGGCACACCTGTGGTCTCAGGCTCGGCGGGCAGAGCCTGCAACGCAGAGTCTGGGAGACAAGCCCGGGGCCCAGGGACCTCCCCACACCAGCCTGGAGGTGACAGACGACACAGCCCGAGAGCCCGGTCCCCGGAAGGCTCGGAGCACAGGCTCTCACCAGCCTCAGGCCCGTCAGAAAGGGCAAAAGCGGAAGAGCCGGCCGCGGAGCCGATGAGGCTGGAAGACCTGCCTGGCACTGACCCGGGGCCCAGCCTGGGCGTCCTGCTTCGCCGCCTGGCCTCACAGCCTGGCCAGCCCAAGCCCTCCACCCGCAGCACTGCCCCGCGAGGCCTCACCTTGGCTCGCCGGTGCCCCCGGCCTAGAACTGCGCGGCGCTGAGGCAGGGGCAGGCGGAAGCGTAAGGGCGGCTGGAACTCCAGACCACACGGCGCTGGGCGCAAGGCGGGCCTGTCCTGGGGACAGTGTTGTCCTCGGCTCAGGCCACTCCCACCAGCGCCACACCTGGCACAGCTCTGGGCAGAACCCCAGGGGCATCGAGGGCCGTGAGGAGAGCCCTGCCCTGCCCGTGGCTGCCTGCAGTTGCTTCCCCTCTCGAGAGGCCGTCTCCTGAGAACCGCACACCCTCCTCCAGAAAAGCGCTCAGGGGCCCGCACACCCTCCTCCAGAAAAGCGCTCAGGGGCCCGCACACCCTCCTCCAGAAAAGCGCTCAGGGGCCCGCATACCCTCCTCCAGAAAAGCACTCAGGGGCCCTCACACCCTCCTCCAGAAAAGTGCTCAGGGGCCCGCACACCCTCCTCGAGCTGCAGGCCCGTTAGGACTCCCAGCTGCCCTCCCAGACAGCTCCCACCTGCCTTAGCAAGACCGGGGATGGGGCAAGCCCTTTCCTTGCTATTGCCCTGGCCCCCAGACCTGAAGGCCGACCCCCGTTTACCAGCACGGGGGTCTCCCATGACCCCTGCCCTAGGTCCTGCCAGCACTGCCTCCCCAGCCCTGGCACCCACAGCCCCACACTCCCAGCTCCTTGCGGACCCGTTTGCCTTCGTGACCCACCCAGGGTCAAAGGCCTCTGGAGGGCAGATTCCGAGTCTCTGCCCAGGGCTCCTGCCTGGCACAGCACCTCTGCTGCAGCGAGGGCGGTGGGAGGCCCTGGCCACATCCATCCCTCGTCTGGCGTGTGGCCTCTGCCACCACCCCTCCCGGGAGCCAGGGAGCTGGGCCCCTCGCGCACGGGGCCCTCTGCCTCGGCCCTGGGGTCCACATTCACCCCAGCCACACACCTCGCTGAGCCACCTGGACCCTCTGACGGCAGCCTTGACGCCCCCCCTTGGACACGCCCAGGACCCCCGCTTCCCGGGCGGCGGCGGCGGGAAGGGGAAAGCGGGCCGCTCACCGTCTGGTTGTCCTCGTACAGCTTCAGATCGTAGCCGCTCAGCTCCACGCAGAAGATGATGGCCGTGACGCCCTCAAAGCAGTGGATCCACTTTTTGCGCTCGGACCGCTGCCCGCCCACGTCCACCATCTTGAAGGTGAGCTCCTTGAAGGTGAACTTGTTCTCCACGATGCCCGTGGTCATGTCCCGGGAGCGCAGGATGTCCTCGACGGTGGGGATGTAGTCGGGCGCGGCGATGCGCTCCAGGTCGTTCAGGTAGTAGGCCGCGTTGTCCTCCAGGTGGTACTCGTTGGAGCGGCCGAAGCAGGTCTGCGCGCCGGGGTCGGCCCACAGCCGCCGCATGACGCCCAGCAGCTCGGGCGTGATCTCGCCCTTGCTCTCGGCCGGGCCGGTCAGCGCGAACAGCTGCACGGCGTCGTAGGCGCGGTCGGGGTTGTGGAAGTCGATCTTGAGGGCGGCCAGGGCGCGGATGATGCGGGTGAGCGAGTCGATGGCGTTGTAGAGGATGAGCGGCTTGTACTCCTTGCAGGCCTCCAGGTTGAAGCCGCCGCTGTGGATGATCTTCATCTGCTTCACGATGGTGCTCTTGCCCGAGTTGCTGGTGCCCAGCAGGAGCAGCTTGATCTCGCGCCGCTGCCGCTGGCTCTCCGAGCGCAGGTGCCGGTCGATGCGCCGGGACCGCCGCGCCGCCTCTTTCTCCTCCGAGCTTTGCCGACATCCCATGGTCTGGCAGCGGCGGCGGCCCAGACACAGGAGCGCGGACGGGGGCCTCTCCCTGGGCCCCGAGGGGACGGGATGCTGAGACTCGCTCGGGCGCTGTGCCCGCTGCCCTCGGGCGCTCAGTGCAGGTGGCAGGGCGAGGCCGGGCCCCGCTGCAGCCCCTGCCCCAGCGCCTCTTCTGCAGCTGGCATGGCGCTCCGGTGGCCGGAGGGGCTGGGCCCTCCCTCTAGCGACACTCCCCGGCCCCGGGCTGCCACCCGGCCTGAAGCACAGCAGTCATTGCCTGTCCTCCTGGTGGTGGGAAGCCGTCCGCTCGCCTCCGCCGCTCGCCTCCGCCTAGGCTGTGGCCGTCCGGTCCCCGGTGGCCGTGGCGATGCTGCTGAGTGTGGCTGGAAGGCCTGCCGCCAGGGCCTCGGCCGCGGGTGCTCCCTGCGGCCCCCCTGCCTCGGGCATCTGCCCTTCACCTGCCAATACAGAGAACAGAGTGAGTCTCCTCCCATGGCGGGGCGGGAGGGGGGGAGCCCTCTGGGAAGCAGGACCCTGCCTGGGAACAGTGACGAAGGCCCTCCCTGGAGCACCACCGAGTTGGTGTCCAAACCCCAGCAGACACACACCCTGGGCCCTGCACTGCACCCCGTTCGCTGAAGCCGGTGCTCAAGGGAAGAGGGCCCAGCGGTGTGTCATGAGAGGGGATGTACCCTCTCCCAACTGGGGGAGCTGCCCCGCAGCGTGGCTCAGTGGTGGAGCGTTGAGCCGGGAACCAGGAGGTCTCAGTTCAATTCCCGGTCAGGGCAACACGCCTGGGCTGCAAGCTTGATCCCCAGTGAGGGGCGTGCAGGAGGCAGCCGATCCATGATTCTCTCTCATCATTAACGTTTCTCTCTCTCTCCCCCCTTCTTCATTCTTCTCTGAAATCAATAAAAATATAAAAAAGACCCTAGCTGGTTTGGCTCAGTGGATGGATCGTCGGCCGCGGACTCAAGGGTCCCATCCGGTCAAGGGCATGTACCTTGGTTGCGGGCACATCCCCAGTAGGAGGTGTGCAGGAGGCAGCTGATCGATGTTTCTCTCTCATCGATGTTTCTCACTCTCTATCCCTCTCCCTTCCTCGCTGTAAAAAATCAATAAAATACATTTTTAAAAATATAAAAAAGAAAAAGTGGCGAGGCTCTTAGCTAACACCGTGAACAAAAATTAACCAAGTGGCTCAAAGACGTTAGAAAGCAAAGGCCAGAGCTGCCTGGCACTGGATGGGCGATGCTTTCTTGGCCATGACACCAAACACACGGGCAGCAAAAGAAGGCAACCGGCGAGCTGGTCTTCATGAAAATTAAAAATCCCGTGCATCCACCCTGAAATCAACGGGGTGAGAAGGCAGCCACAGGCTGGCAGAAAACATGTGCCAAGCACAGATTTGCTAAGGGGCGAATATCTAGACGATACAGAAAACTCCGAAAACTCAACAACAAAACCTAAGTCAAAACCAGGCAAAGACGTCCCACAGACATTTCCAGAGAAGACAAGCAAACGGCCATTAAGTGCGTGAGAAGACGCCCAGCGTCAGCAATCCTCAGGGCAATGCCAATCAAACCACCACGAGACGCCCCACACCCACCCGGCGGCTGCTACACAAACGGCGGAAGTCACAGCGCCCGTAGGGCTGTGCGGGAACCGGGACGCGGCGCGCTGCTGGCGGGAACGGAACACGGGGCAGCTGCTGTGGGAAACGGCGTGGAGGTTCCTCAAAACATTAAAAATAGAACTAGCGTAGGCTCCAGCGATTCCACTTCTGGGGACAGACCCGAAGGGACTGCGATCAGGGTCCTGGGGAGGTCTTTCTACGCCCGTTTGCACGCAGCCGTGTTCACGGCAGCCAAGACGCCGAGCAACCCAGTGTCCGCTGGCCGGGGAGTGGACACGCAACCTGCAGGCCATCCATCCGAGGAAATAACACTCGGCCTTAGACAAGGGGGGAGGGATCTGACCCAGGCCACGCACGGATGGACCTCGAGGACAGCACGCCAAGTGAAGCCAGCCCGTCCCCGAAGGACAGACACTGTGCGCTTCCCCGCACACGCGGTCCCGGAGGCACCGGAGTTCAGGGAGCAGAGAGCGGGAGGGAGGGGCTGGCGGAGGCCGGGGAGCTGTTTAATGGGGACAGGGCGGTGAGGGTGGCTCAACACTATGGATGTCCTTAATCCTTCCCAACTGCACCCTGAAACCCGGCTAAAATGGTAGATTTTACGTTATGTATTTTATCACCAAAAAATGTTTTGTTGGAGACCTACCAAAAAAAAGAAAAAAAAAAGGGCGAAGGCCACGTGTGTGGGAGACAGCGGTGGGAGGTGACCGGCCCTGGCTTCCCCCCAGCGGAGGGCTGTCCTGGCCCAGTGTCCACTGTGCACGCGGGGTGCCGAGCCCCGTGGGGGGCGCCCCTTGCCCTTCCAGGCCAGGGTCCAGGGCCGCCCTGTCCGAGGAGGCCTGGCTGTGCTCTGAGAAGCATGTGCCCACGGCCTGGTGGCGAGGGCTGGGCTCCGAGAATCAGGTCCTGACCAGTGCACACCGGCAGCCACCGGGCAGCTTGGGAGGAAAGGGGAGATGGTGGCCGCGGTGGCCGCTGTCTGCGTCCCGCCCAGCTGCCTGCCATCTGCTCGGGGCAGCCCCCACAGTCACAGCTGCGGTGGTTCCCTCACTGGGGACACCCTCTTGCTTCCGACCCCCAGAACCCACACGCTGGGGCCCACACGGGGCTCTCCCGGCAGCTCCCCGGCTCAGCTGCACCCCGGGGGGTGAGTGCAGGTGCCAGGGGAGTGGCAGTGGGTGGGGCGGCACCTTCCATTGTCCCGCTGCTCACTGGGCCGGGGATCCGAGCGCGGCGCGTGGGCAGGTTGGAGGTCACAGCTGACCGAAGCAGGCAAAGACCCGTGCCCGAGTTTCCGAGGGTGAGGGGGCAGGAGTCAGACCGAAGGCGGCGAGTGAACTGTGAAGGGGGAAGGCACCGAGATCCGAGGGCCGGGGACGGGTGTGAGGGCTGTGGAGGTGGGCTAGCCTCCCGCGGGTGCGGGGAGAGGTGCCCGTGAGCAGGATGGGGGGAGCGGGGCCTGCCGGTGCCAGAGCCTCTGGGTGGGACTGTGCCGCGCAGGGAGGGCAGGAGCAGGCGGACAGGGGGGCACTGTGAGCGCTGGCTTCTCCTCTGCGCTGGGCAGCCAGGCTGAGCGGCGTGTGAACAGATTCTGGAGCGGAGCAGGCGGCTCCTGCACGAGGCTGTCTGTCGGGCGAGGGGCAGCGGTGTGCTGAGCGCCGGGGAGGTGAGCTCATGGGCTGGACAGTGGAGTTAGGGTTCAGGGCGCCCCGGGTCTGGCTCGCAGCGGGGCTGCTCTTGGAGAGGGGACCTGGGAGGAGGCGGCGGGTGCCACACGTGGGCTCATGCAGACGCGTGGACCCGCCGGGGCTCCAGCAGCTGGGACTCCTCTGCCGGTGGCTCCTCACCGGCCTCCGATTGCCCACCACCTGCCGGTGCACCTAGAGGCTGCCAGGGGTGACCCCCCAAACCGACAGCCACGCCTGCAGACCCCCCTCCCCGCCCCGGCCACTGGCTGTTTGTTAAACACCTGGGATCACACCTGCCGAGGATGCGAGCGCTCCAGGCACCAAACTGGGACTTCCTCCTCCCAGGAGGGGCCCGAGGGGGAAGCGAGGAGGACCTTCCTCCGGGGAGCGGGGTGCTGCTCACAGCGGGGCCTCGGTCACCTCATAGGATTTGGAGGTGCCAAGGGTGCACAGGGAACCTGGGTCCAGGCCACGCGCGGGGGACCCCGGGGCAGAGGCAGCGAGGCAGGGCCGAGGGCTCCCGGGCCGTGGGGCAGTGCCACACCCCTGCCCTCACTCGGGCCAGAGGCCACGCTCTCAGGAAAGGGCCCCGCCGCTCAGTTCCACCGGCCTGTCCCCAGGGCACCCTCGCTGCTCTCCCGGCACCCAGCCACCCCGAGGGGCGCAGCGAGCACCCAGGCCCAGGCCTCCACCTCAGACCCCATCGGGCAATCACTCCACCCCCCACGGCGTCTGCTCATGCCCCCGCCCTCTGGGAACTGAGGCCGCTGCGCACGGTCTGCTGGGGACGGGGTGGAGAGGACCGAGGCTGGGCACCCAGGGTCCGAGGGCCGTTTCTGATCAGAGCGGCGCCTGGAGACGAGGGAGCAGGGAGCAGGCGAGGCAGGTTGACCGGAAGGCCGGGGACGGACGATCCGGGGAAGTGAGGCCCCTCCCCCTCCATTCTGCTCCCCGGTTGCCGGCTCTACTTCCTTCTGAGCCAGCCCCTGTGAAAGATGCGAGGACAGATGGATGGGCACCGAGCCCGCGGGGGCCGCTCCGAGGCTCCCACACTCCCTGCTGAGTGCGTGACCTCGCGTGACCTCGCCCCCTGGGGCCACCAGGGGCCCGTGGCTGAGGACACGGTGGCGGCCTCCGCGGACGCACGGGCCACTCCCAAGCCCTTGGTACCCCTGGGACTCGGACTCCGCCCTGTGCCTGCCTTCCCCATGACGCCCCAGTCCATTAACTCCTCCCCAAGGTGCAGGCCAGCGCCCTGAGGCCCCCCAAGTCCGCGTGGCACAGTGGGCTTTCGTCACCTGCCCCAGCTTATGGTTCCTCCTCCCATCTTCTCGGTCTCACGAGGGGACAGGGGTCCTCCTGCGCCCTCCTCCTGCCCACCCCTCCTCTCCCCCTCCCACCGTCCCTGGCAGCTCTCCCTGCCCCTTCCCTTCCCAGTTAGCTGGTGCCCCGCCCCAAACACCATCCTGCCCACCCCTATCCTGCCGAACATAAGACGGGTCCTTGGGGCGGGGGGCACGCAGGACCGTGCAGAGCGTCGTAGAAATGATGGCATTTCTTATCTTTCAATGCTGCACGTTCACTTGAGACAGAGCGGCGTGCGTGCATCTGCCCATCTTGGAGCCGGCCGGCCGGGGTGGTCTCAGCCCAGCAGCTACTGGAGCTGCCACCCCGTCTGTTAACCCACAGCCACCAGGTGTGACGGACAGAGACATTCCCATGGGGTGAGGTGGCAGAGTGACCGGGACCCGACTCGTAGCTGTCACGACTCCCTGCCCCCACCCCACGGCTGCCTTGCCCACACCAACCCCCCACGGCTCCCACTGAGGCTCCCAGAGCCGCCGCTGGACGTCCATGGCCGCCCTTTCTGCACGCACACGGCACCGTTTACAGGACGCTCCAGGACCATCACAGTGCCACGTGCCACGGACACACACGGTGTGGCCAACACCACTGACCAAAGGGGTGGGCGCCCAAGTGCCCGGCACGGGCTGTCTGCTGTCCGGGGACGTCAGCCTGCCGTGTCCCGGCTCGTGAGCTACGGGAGAGGGCAGGCACCCACTCACCCAGCGAGCGACAGGGACGGGGTAGAGGGTTTCTGAGCGCCTAGGTTTCTGTAAGGCTTTTATTTATTTATTTTAATATATTTTAATTGACTTCAGAGAGGAAGGGAGAGGGAGAGAGATAGAAACATCAATGATAGGATCATGGATCGGCTGCCTCCTGCACGTCCCACACTGGGGATCGAGCCTGAAACCGGAAATCTAACCGTGACCTCCCGGTTCATAGGTCGACGTTCAACCACTGAGCCACACTGGCCGGGCTCTGTAAGGCTTATAGATGGCTTTGCATTACACTGATCACACAGTTTCTGCAAACATCGGGAAAAACGGTAGCTTGTGCATACGTGAGACGATACGGCCTGGGCCCGCGGAAAGGGGCCAGGGACACGTGACTGTGTGTGGGTTCGTTGCAGCTGCTCACGGCCGCCGGGGCCCTGGCCACTGGGTGGGCTTATCCAGCCCCAACCTGCCTGCCTGCCTGGCACTAACCCTAGAGCAGACCCGACAGCCGCCACTTCCTCTCCCGCCTTACTCAGAGCCAGCGTCTGAGTAGATGGAGAAGGACAGGCTGTGTGCGCAGGCCCCAGCGCAGACAGGCCCAGCCGACGGCTCCGCCTTGGCGAGGCAGCCTCAGGCGGGGAGGCCCTGCCCCGGGCCCGGACAGCCCGAGGCTCTGGGTGCCCTCCACCGCGTGCCCACGGCCGCCAAGGCTGAGCAGACGAGCTGTGATAGCATCGCCTGGGAACACTGACTCAGGAGGAAACCAGGCCAGGAGGAAATAAATAAATAAAACGGAAGGTTCCGTCCAAGCGGAGGGAGGCACCCGCACGGGGAGGTGCGGCCTCCGCCAAGAGCCAATGGAGGACCCCTGCCCCGGGGGAGGGACCTGGCTCCCTGGTTTCCATAGCGACCGTGCCTCGTGGCCATCCATCAGGCCCTGGGCTGGGTGGGGACTCTGATTTAACCAGATGGGCACGCCAGATGTGTGGCCGCCTCTCGCCTGGCCTGAGCAAACTTGGATGTTGCCCGGCCACAGCCCCAGCAGGTGTCCTTCATCTGGGAGCCCGTTGGGTGCCCCCACCCCCACCCCCAGGCCTGTTCAGGAGCCCCGCCCTCACCCTTCCCGCCCGCTCCAGCCTCCTCTGCCAGGGACACCGGCCGCCCCGAGCCGGGGCTGCAGCTCCCCTTCCGCTCCAGACCCGGCCGCACGGTGGCTGCACCTTTCACACCTGCACGGTCCTGCACCCCTCGTCCTGCCCGGGAGAGCCCCAGAACAGCCCGCAGGAGAAGGCTGACAGCCTGGAGACAGGCCACGCAGTGACCAGACCAGCCCCGGCCCCGGCCCCGGAGCGGAGAGGGAGCGTGCGCGAGGCTGTCAGGGTTCCTGGAAGAGGCGGTGGTGTTGGGGTACCATGGGGCCCCTCCTCCCCGCCACAGGGCAGGGCAGGGCGGGGATGTGCCTGGGGCTCTCACAGAGGGAATCGATGCTTGGCACTGGCTCAGTGTTTAAGGGAAATGAATAGATTTTGGCTGAGGACAAAGAGAGTTTGATTAATCAGAAATTGGATAATGGAGGCAACACTCTATTTTTCTTCCCAGCATTTTATCGAGAAATATGTTTGCACAGCACATCGGAAGTAACGGGAGGCCGTGAGCAGGGTGGGGGAGGGGGCGGCCGTGCTAGAGCCCAGCCCAGCCCAGGGACAGGGCTACCGAACCCACACGCACCGACGGGGACGGGCCGCAGGCCGGCTGGGGTCCTGGTGGTCACCTCATGGGGCCACAGGAAGACAGAGGGGATGGGCTGGGCAGGCCAGAGGTCACACACAACCGGGGCAGCTGGGGTCAGAGGCTGGGCCACCAAGAGGTGGGCGGGGGGCAGGGGCGGGGAAGGCACACGGCCAGGTCCTCAGTCGGCACGGAGGTGGGTGGCCTCAGAGCAGGTTCCTCATGGGGAGACGGCTCCGTCCCAGCCTGGCCCCCTCCCCGCCACCCCACGCTGCCCGTGGCCTCGGTCACTCTCCCTCCTCCTGTGCTGTCCCCCTCCGACGACGCCGAGAGCCTAGGCCACACAGGGTGGCAGGTTTCCGTGGTCATCTGGTCCCCGCCTGATCCCGGCAGGCGGGTCTGTGCGGGGCCGAGCTGGCTCTCACCCAGGGGACGGGACAGAGAGGCCGCCCTGGGAAGAGGCAGTAACAAGGACGCCTGATGCCGCTGGGGAGCACGGAGGAGGAGGTCGGGTCCTCCCCTAACCTGGGGTCGGGGTGCGTGTCCAGAAAGAAGGGCCCGTAAAGGGAGGTGAAGGATGAGCTGAAGCTGCTGGGCAAGGCTGAGGGGTGGCCAGTCCCTGGCGAGCTCGCCCAAAGCCTGCCCCCGGTGCCCACTGCGGACATGGCTCCTCGGCCGCCACGGCTTTCCTCCTGAGCCTCAGCGCGGCCTCAGGCCCTTCCCGCTGGGCGCCGGGCAGCCGCTCGGGCGTCGGTATAAGAAACGGGAACTGTCTGCACCGTGACCAGGGCCGATTGAAAGAGGCCGCTGAGGCCCAGAGAGTGGAGAGGACGGATTCGCCAGCGTCAGCGTCACAGGCAGGGCCGGGACTAGAACCCAGGGCTCCCGGCTGTCCATCCAGCGCCCTGTCCCCGCACTGAGCTGCCCGGCTGAGCTGGGCTTGGGCGCAGGGGCCACCGGAAATGCCGCCCACCATCACAGGCGCGCCGTGGGCACCGGGTGCCTTTCCGACCACCGGGGTCTTGCCTCTCCCTCTCAGGTGGTTTCCCACGGACGTCCTCTCTATGTCCCGACTACGGGTCCCCCGTCTGGCCAAGGCCCCGCCAAGTATTCCGTGTCCCCGAGGGGCCAGCGTCAGCCCGAGGCATCCAATCCCGGATGCGGGGACCTGGGCCTGTGGTCCCAGCGTGAGAAGCCGTCGGGCAGGCCGCCGGAGGGAGGGTGGGCTGGCCACCTCAGGGCCCCGGACACGTTCCCCGGGCCGCCGGTCACCCACTCGGGAAAGCCCGCCCCCCAGGTCTCAGGCTCCGTAACTGGGCGGAGACGGAGGTGAAACAGCCCCTCTTGGCAGAGCTGGTTGTGGAGGGTGAAGAGCTTCTGTGGCCCCCTGCCCCCCCGAAAGGCACCTGCCCCCGTAACCCAGAGCAGTCCCCTGCGTTCCCCGAGAACGCCTGGGCACGCGCTTGGCCCCGGGGACTGTGCACTGGAGTCCTCCCTCCTCCACTCAACTCAGCCGTGACCTCCAGGACTCAGGGGCAGGCCTCTGGGGGAGGTCAGCCGCCACCCCGCCAGGCTGGGGGAGCTCAGTGGGCAGGGTCCCTTCCTGGAGGGTCTGCTCCGACCTCCGCGGGCACCACCAGGGCAGGCCTTCGGGGACACCGGGCGGGCTTCTGCTTAGCGGCTCCTGGAGGGAGCGTGGGGCCTGATGCGGTTTGTAAAGACCCTCCCCGGCCGGGCCGGCGTGGCTCAGGGGCTGAGCATCGACCTATGAACCAGGAGGTCACGGTTCAACTCCTGGTCAGAGCACAGGCCCGGGTTGTGGGTTCGATCCCCAGTGGGGGATGTGCAGGAGGCAGCTCATCAATGACTCCCTCTCATCACAGATGTTTCTGTCTCTTTTTCCCTCTCCCTTCCTCTCTGAAATCAATTTTTAAAAATTAAATAAAAAAAAGACCCTCCCGGCACCATGGTTTCTAACAGCCTCCCTTCTTGGTGGATCCTCCGGGGAAGCCTCTGAGAGTCACACCTTCATTTAGAAGCAGACACTCAGAGCCCGGTGATGGCGCAGGCTCCTCGGGGGAGACGAACTCAAGGAAGCCATTGCCGGGTGAGCCGCCCACTGCGCCGGCCCAGGTCCTGACCGCAGGACGCAAAGGCCTGCAGCCCTTGAGCCGTGGCTCCCGCCGGAGGCCGCGGGGGTCAAGGGCCAGAGGGGAAGAAAGCACATTCGGGGGGCTGGGGTGGGGCTCGGAGGGTGGCTCTGACTAACTCCAGTGGCCCCAAGTGCCAAACACAGTCCACCAGCCCGAGGGAGGGAGGCAGACGGAGGGAGAGGGGGGATGGGCCATGGCACTGTCCTCGCAGCCACCGCCCCCCCTCCCCCCTGGCTCCCCGGCACCGCACGGCCGGCACAGGCCCGCACCTGGTGCAGTGCTCTGTGGTCACTGTCCTGAGATGCTTCATCGTTTAAAAATATATGTATTTTCATTCATTTCAGAGAGGAAGGGAGAGGGAGATAGACACATCCATGATGAGAGAGAATCATGGGTCGGCCGCCTCCTGCATGCCCTCCACGGGGGATCGAACCCTCAACCAGAGCACGTGTCCTGACCGGGAATCGAACCCTGACCTCCTGGTTCACAGGTCGATGCCCAGCCCCTGAGCCACACGGGCCGGGCTGCTTCATCATTTTTAACGAGGGCCCGGCACATGATGCAGCCTGTCCTGCCCATGTACCCCATGTCCTCGCAGTGCCTGTGCGGGGCCCCGCCCTCGGGGGAGACACCCTGGCGTGGCCTCTCCCCAGCTTCTGGTCCAGAGAACCTTCTCAGCTCCCCCGTGGAGCAGTGGAGGCCCGAGGCCGGGCCCCGCCCTCCTGTCCCACCTACCCTCCATCCCCACGTGACCTCGGCCGGTCCCTGGCTTCCCACACGCTTGCTGCCGGACTCCAGGTTCCTGTCCCCAGACCCTCCCCGCTCTGACCGCCACGTGCACCCATGTCCTGCAGGGTCTGACCGACCCGCAGGGCCCTGCCCCTCCCAGCCGAGCCTGCGCCCTCCTGCGCACCAATACCAGCTCGGACCTCTGACCTCTCCTCCTGGCCTCCCCTCCAGCAGCAGGTCCCACCGAGTGCCCCCACCCGCTGCCGCTCGCTCCCACCCCACTGGGTCAGCAGCCCCCTCACCCCTTAGGTCTGGTCCCCGCGCCCTCCGCCAGGCGGGGCTTTTGAAAGTGAAATTAGCTCGTGTCTCCTGATCCAAAGCTGCGAGCCTCCAGGCTCACCGGGGCCTGCGGGGGCCCTCCCTGACCTCTCGCAGCTCCGCCCCTCTCCTGGGCCGCAGACACGTGGACTTCCCGGACCCTCCCCCCCCCCCCCCCCCCGTGCGTTTGCACCTGCCATCCCCTCTTCTGCGGCTCTCCTCTGTCAATCACCCGCCTCGCCCATGGCCTCGCCACGCACTGCGCCGACGCCACAGGCTCTCCCCTCTCACGGCGCCCATCCTTCCCCGCATTCAGTTGCCCACGTGCTGGGCCGGCCTCCTGTCTGATGTGGGTGCCAGAGTGGACGCGGTCGGTTCTGCTCCGCCGTGTCCCTGTGCCTGGCACAGGGCGGGCCCTCGGCAGGGGCGGTAAATATCAGCCGGAGGAACGACTGAATGAGCAGCGTGAGGGCTGACGCCGCCTCCCAGGCTCCAGGCCTCAGACAGTCTCTGTGAGTTAGTCCCTGTGAGTTCACGGGCCAAATGCGAGGGGGGGACCTGTGCTGGGGAAGTGGGGGGTGGGGGGGCCTGTGCAGGGACTTGGGCTCTGCTTACGGGTGAGGACGAGGTGGCTCAGAGAGGACAGGGATGGGCCGGGGGCAGCGTGGCCGGGTCCTGACCCAGGTCTTCTACGCCTCACCTGGAGCTCGGCCCTCCCCGCCCCACCCTGCGGGGCCTGGGCCCTGCCACGCCTGCCCCGGGCCCTGCCCCGTCTGCACCAGCTGTGTCAGGCCGCCCTGCGGCTCTGCCCGGGCCGATACAGCGGCCGCCCGATGCCTGTCCATTTCCTCCGCCCTCCCTCCTGCCAACCCTGGTGCTCCAAGGCCTGCCCCGGGCCCGGGCTCCCCCAGGTTTCCTTCCTGGGGCCGCGGGAGAGCAGCGGCTAATCTGCCTCCTTCAGAGTTCCTGCGGCCCCGCCTGGTCAGCTGCAGCGGGAAGGCCCTCGCGCACCGGGTTTCAGACCCGAGGGCTGGTGTGGGGCAGCACGGGGCTGCCCCGCCCTCACACCCAGGGGTAAGGCCCGCACGCTGTCCCTGTCATCGCAGGACAGCCAGCCGAGGCCACACCCCGAGCCTGGGCCGCCTTCCCTGCGATTGGGCGCCCACCCACTGGCCTCTCGGCAGGGACCCTGGGCAGCCTCCCCGGGCCCACCTGGGTACCCAGAGTGCCCGGCATCGCCCTGCGAGCTCCTGAGAACCAGACCAAGGCGGTTCCCCTCCTGGGACCCCAGGAAACAGAAGCGCTGAGCAGCTGGGACAGAGGGGGGAATGTATTCCCCGTGTCCCCAATTTAGAGTCCCTGGCAGACCCCCGGAACAGAGCGGGCCACAGGCACAGAGGGAAGCCCCCCAATGGGCAGGTGGGCTGCGTGTTCTCACCACAACCCCCTGGGCCTCACCCCAAAAGTGAGAGTGGGGGGAGGTGTTTGGTGGGGGGGGGACTGGCAGCCAGAGAGCACGCAGGCCGAGGGCAGAGGTGACCTGGCCTTCGGGGGGCGGGGGGCATGACTTATTCTCCTCCTGTCTCAGCAGACCAGGGCAGTGGGAGAGGAACGCAGGAGAGTTTTAAACCAGATGCCGTGTCTCGTGGCTGAAGGCACACCACTCATCTGAGCACGGGCGGGCGAGCGTGGCCAGGCCCTCCCGCACCACAGCCCCGGCACGGAGACTCCCAGGCCCGCACGGCTGCTGCTCCCTGAGGTCCACGCCCAGAGGGACAACAGCTAAACACCACCCTCCATCCTGGCTAGGAGGGGCGAGGTGGGAGGGGCGAGGTGGGTGGCTACCCAATCTCCAGGCCTTGCCCCAGGGCCGAGGTGCCTGGACAGGTAGCCAGGCTGCCAGGGGCTCTCAAGCTCTGCCCTGGGCCCTCGCCAGCTCCCAGAGTACACAGCGAGCCACCCCCTTTTCCAGCTGACAAGCAATGGGGTCGCCCTTCCCCCAGCTCCCTCGGCCCCTGCGCGGCGGCCCCCACCCACCTCTCGGGCCACACCTAGGGCTCCCCAAGCACTCGCCCTCTGCGCCCCTCAGACCGACTGCCCCAGCTCCTGTGCCCTGGTCCGTTTTCTCCCCTCTGCCCGCAGTGCCCACCCCATCTGTGCCCTTCAAGCTCCAGTTCAAATGCCACTTTGCCCACGGGCCTGTCTGGCCCTAGCCGGGGTCACCTCTTTGAGGTCCCCTCCTGAGACCCCCCCAAACCCACACTCAGGGTTGGGTTATCTGAGCAAAGACACTGCTCCCCTGTGGGGCGGGGGTGAGTCAGTCCCTGGAGGGCAGGCCCGTCCACTCCCACCCCAGCGCCAGGCCCTGGGGGGGGGGGGGGGCCGCGAACGCTCAGTAAATATTTGCTTAATCGAATTTGGCCCAGGAGCCACCTCCAGACAGAGCCAAGGCAGCGGACCGGTCCCCAGGGCAGGGAGATCACTTGGGCAGGAAAAAAAGCCGGCCAGGGGCTGGGCTGTGTCCTGCAGGCCGGCCAACTTCGCCTCCCAGGCACCAGACGGGCCCCTGCATCCTCAGACACGGGCTCCCCGGAACCCGGGCCGCGGCTGCCTCTCCATCCTGGCCCCAGAGAACCCCGGTTCCAGGCCCAGGCGGGCGCCTGCCGTCACCCAGAGGCGCAGCGCCGCCCCGAAGGCAGAGCCCCCCTCGGATCTCCCGCAGGATCCCGAGCCCCAGCCCGGAGGCCCTCGCACCCCTCCCCCCGAAACACCCCCACCGCCTTTTAAGGGAAAAAAAATATTGAGCCAGGAACGTAGCAAAATCGCAGCGGGTCGATCGATACCCCTCTCGCTCGGAACGCCTCGGAGCAACCTGCTCGCCGCCAGAGCGATCGCCGAAAACCGAGAGCCATCCGCGCTCGGGCGCAGGCCTCCGGGGCCCTCTCCCCCGGCTCCGCCACGGCCACGCGCTGGCGCACCCGCCGCCCCGGCCGCCGCCTCCCCGCTCCCCCGAAGGGGAGACCCAGCCTCAGCGCCGCGCCCGCAGGTCGCCCGGCCCCTGCTCCGCACCCGCAACGGCTGGCGGGGGGGTGGGCGGCGCGGCATCCCCAGCGGCCGCTGTCCACCAGCCCGGCCCGCAGCCGCCCCCTCCCGTCGGCTCCCCCGCCCGGGGGTACCCCGTCTCCAGCACCTGCCGGGCCCGCGGCCACCCCCTGGCCACCGCCCTGGCATCCCCGCCCTCGTCGCCCCCCTACCCCAGCCGGGCATCCCAGTCGCCGCACCGGGCACCCCCAGCCCGGGCGGATCCCCGGCACAAAGGCCCGGGCGGGGCCCCGGGTGGGGGTGGGGTGGATGCCCCGGCCGCGCCCCCGGCCCCCCGAGGCTTAGCCGCCCTCCCGGGGCCACGGGGCCACTCACTCACCTCTGGGCCGCAGCACCGAGCATCCGCCGAGCTGCTCCGGCCGGCGCGGGCGGGAGGGCGGGGTGGTGAGCGCGGGCCGTGGCGCCCTGGATCCGCACGACGCGGGTGGCAGCGCCCGCGCGGGGACGTGATCGGACCGCGGGCGGCGCACACACTCCGGCCGCCCTGGCTCCCTCCGCCCGCCCGCCCGCCCGCCCGCTCTCCCGCGCCGCCCGCCGCCCGCGGGTCCGCCCGCCCCGCGCTGCCGCCGCCGCCGGCAGGGGGCGGAGCCGCGAGCGCAGCGCGTTGCCGGGCAACCGCGGGCGGGGGTGCCGCGCGCCCGCCGGCGACCACGCGCCGGGCGCCGCCGCCCCGCCAGCAGCGTTGGGTCGCTGCTCATTGGGTACGAGCGGCTGATGGACGCCTCCGCGGCCCAATGGCGGCTGGAAGGGGCGGGGCCTCAGCTGGGCGCGCGCCGCCACTCGGTACGCGCTGCGGGCTCCGGCATCCCCGGGACCCGGCCGCCCCGAGGCGCCCACCCGGTGGCGCTGCCCCCAGCGGATCTGGAGCCCGAGCCTGAGAGCGGCCGATGACCCCTGCCCTCCGCCGGCCCCAGTCCCAACCCAGCTCGGCCTTTTCCGAGCTCCGCGACCTTGGGCAACCGGCTGACCTATCAGGGCCTGTTTTGCAAAGTGGAGCTAGCGGCACCCGCTTCCCTGGCTCGTGGCGACAATCCGCTAGAATGCAATGTGTGCAAGGCGTGCAATCCTCAAGGTTCACGCCCGCGAGGTTTGTGCAGCGGTGGGAGGGGCCTCAGCCGGCCTTGGCTCGCCCCCCGCACCCCCCCGCACCCCAGCTCTCAGGGCCCCCGGCAATTCTGACCACGGAAGATGGATTGCCTGGAAGCGGGGGAGGGAGAAGGGCCCAGGAGTGTCCCCCAGACCAGAGAGGCGAGAGGGAGCCAGCCCAGTGAGGGTCCCAGGGCCGCCTTTGGGAAGGAGGCGTGTGGAAGGCATGGGATGCTCAGCAAAATGCATCCGAGGGCAGTCTGCCCGGTTCTGCTTTCCGTTTCAGAGAGCCCATCTGTGGGCCTCCGCGCCCCGAGACCCTCACTCCTGTGCGTCCATGCTGTCTTCTCCGTCATCCTAACGCGGAGGAGCAATTGCCGGTGCCAACGCTGACCTCGGCGCTTCACACTGTCGTGGTCATATTACAAGGAGCACCCCACTCGTGGGCGTGGGAGCACTGGCGCTGACCGCTGGCAGAGGCAGATGGGGTGTTGGCCCAGCCCAGGTCTGTGGTCGGGAGACAGAGGCAGGGGGATCTGGCTCTGCCCGCTGGGCACCGTGGCACCAGCATCATCCTGTGACCTCTCTGGTGCGATTCCTCTGCTGTGCAATGGAGACCACCTGTGACGGGGCCGCCTACACTGTCAGGGACAGGACAGAGGCTGGTGATGGGCACCCAGAGGTGGACCGAGGCCTGGCACAGTGCCAGCTGGAGGCGGCCAATGAGGACCAATGGAGGGTTCCTCTGTGTGCGTGTCCTCCCTGGCAGGGCTCCAGGCTGGGTTAGGCTGGGCCCCTGCGTGCCCGCCTGTCCTGTGGACCACACAGAGGCCCGCAGCTCTGACAACAGGAGGGCGATGACACGGGCCCTGCCTCGGGTGCATCCGAGGGGACGGCGGGGGGGGGGGGGGCTGACAGCGACGCACAGGCCCGGCTCTGCTGCCATTCCCTGTGCACCCTCGGGTGACGGACCTGGCCGAGCCTCTGTTTTCTCTTCTATCCAAAGGGGACACCCTAGAGCAGTGGTCGGCAAACCGCAGCTCGCGAGCCACATGCGGCTCTGGCCCCTTGAGTGTGGCTCTTCCACAAAATACCACGTGCCCTAATTAAGTTACTAACCATGTACCTACCTATATAGTTTACGTTTTAAAAATGTGGCTCTCAAAAGAAATTTCAGTCGTTGTCCTGTTGATATTTGGCTCTGTGGACTAATGAGTTTGCCGACTACTGCCCTAGAGCAGTGGTTCTCAACCTTTCTAACGCCGCGACCCTTTAACACAGTTCCTCGTGTTGTGGTGACCCTCAACCATAAGATTATTTTCGTTGCTACTTCATAACTGTAACTTTGCTACTGTTATGAATCGTAATGTAAATATCTGTGTTTTCTGATGGTCTTAGGCTCTACAGCAGCGGTTCTCAACCTGTGGGTCGCCTAAGACCATCGGAAAACACAGATATTTACATTACGATTCACTAACACCACATGAGGAACTGTGTTAAAGGGTCGCGGCGTTAGGAAGGCCGAGAACCACTGCCCTAGAGGGTGATGCTGAGGAAGAACGCACATTGGCACATGTTCAGAGACGAGCGAGAACGGAGTCTGTTGCAGGACCAGGGCTCCGAGCTGGGCTGCGGGCGAGGGCAAACCTAGATGCGAGCATGAGGTGACCCTCTATGGCGGCGCAGCGTGCGACCAGAGGCGGGCCCACTGAGGGGTCGACTGCGGCGGGAAAGGTCACATGGTATCAACCGACCATTTAATCCTTCACACAGCAGCCCTCACGGATGGCCTCCTCGGCACCAGGCACAGCCCAGGGCACAGTTCTAGGATTCTGACAGACCGAGCCCTGCCTGCTCGACCCTCCTGGCTGCGGGGCAGAGGCAGGCAGCAGGACACGATCCACCAGGACAGTTGTTCGGGGCCGGACGGCGGAGACCCACCGGGGGCCTGGGGGCATGTGGCAGGGGAGGCCCTGGGCAGTGGGACAGCAGGAGGGGGAAGTGGCCCGTGACCGGGGGCAGGAGAGAAGCAAGTTCCAAGGTGGGGAAGGCACTGGGCGTGGAGGAGCGTGAGGCCCGCCAGACCCCAGCGAGGACAGTGAGCGCGTGAGGGTGCGCAAGCACAAGGCTGCGGCGGGGCGGGCACAGTCATGCCAGGCGGGTGGCCCGCGTGTAGAATTAGGGACATCGGCCTAAGACCCGCTGGAGAGTTTTAAGGTTAATTTAAAAATATATATATAGCCCTAACCGGTTTGGCTCAGTGGATAGAGCGTCGGCCTGCGGACTGGAGGGTCCCAGGTTCGATTCCGGTCAAGGGCATGTATCTTGGTTGTGGGCACATCCCCAGTGGGGGGTGTGCAGGAGGCAGCTGATGTTTCTCTCTCATTGATGTTTCTGACTCTCTATCCCTCTCCCTTCCTCTCTGTAAAAAATCAATAAAATATATTTTATTGATTTCAGAGAGGAATGGAGAGGGAGAGAGAGATGCATCAATGAGGAGAGAGAATCATTGGTCGACTGCCTCCTCACACCCCACCCTGGGGATCGAGCCCGCAACCCGGACATGTGCCCTGACCTGGTTCATGGCTCGATGCTCAACCACGGAGCCACGCCGGGCGGCTCTGGTTAGTGTTTTTAAATGTGAGAGGGAGGAAGACAGTGTTTTGTTTTACATTTACAGTAGGCATGTTCCCACAACATGCGTTGTCCTAATATGCAGAATCCGATGGTAAAAATGACAACGAGTCAGTCCCGCAAAAACAAAGCAGAGACGTCGAGGGGGGGGGGGGCGCAGGAGATGCTGGAGGAAGGGGGGCGCCTGCTAAGCAGTTGGAGGAGCAGCTGGAGGGGTGGCCAGGAGGCCGGGCGTGGAGTCCCAGAGCCACGCGGAGGGTGTGTCTGGAGATGGAAGACGTGGCGGGCCATGTCCCGCGCCTTTGGAGCGAGGCTGAGTGAGCCGCGGACGGAGCAGGGTCCCCACGAGCAGTGGCGGGCACCGGCGTGGGGGTCCGTGTGCCAGGAGCTCAGGGCAGGGGGCCGTACAAGGCGAAAGCTGGGCGGGTGAGTCACGGTGAGTCGAGGGGGGCCCGGGGTGGCGGGCACAGATGTGCGGTCCCCAGGGCAGGGCCAGCGCTCCGTCGGGACCAGAGCCCACAGCTGGGCTCTGTGGTGGGAGGAGGAGCAGGGCCTGGTGGCGAACCCGCCCGGCGGCATCTCGCCAACCCGCAGGGGCAGCGGGCTGAGGAGAGCCCGCGGCGGTGGCGTCAACCCCTCCCCCAGGAAACGCCCAAACCGCAACCCAAGTGGGGTCCCCCTGTGGACATGGGGACCCTCAGTCCCAGCGGAGCTTTCTGGCTCATCAGCCGCCGCACGCACCCGGCCACGCGGCATCAGGGCCTCCCCGAACACCGGGGTCTCGTGCTTCACCCCTCAGCCCCCCAAGGCCCAGCTCCCCGAGCCTCCCTTCCTGCCCATCGGGCCCCCCGGGACCCTGGAATTCCTCACCGCCTCACGTGGCAACCTGTGCTGTAAGGACGGGTCCTTGCTGACGCCCCCCCTAGTCCCCCTCCCCCTCCCCCCGCCCGACCCCCAGGCTCCGCGGTGTGGCTTGCCGCCTCTGGCCATGGCCCCTGCCGCCGACCTGGCTGTGAGCCCCCCTGTCCTGTTCCCCACCCCTGCCGGCCAGTTCTCAGGCTGTGAGGGGCCAGCTGGGCCCTCCAGTTCCTTTCCTCGGGGTCTGCGCACCCCCCACGCACACTCGAACACGCCGTTGCCGATCTGGGTTAGTTATAAATAACCCGGCCCCGACTCTCCTTTCAGCTGAGAAGCAGCAAAGTGAACGAGCAGCGAGGCACACCCGGCGCGCGTTTTATTTTTAATTTTCTCCCTCCGTCTCAAAACAAACGGTCCCCGTGCCCAGCATGCTGCAGGCGGAGGCCGAGAAAGGAGGCCCAAGACGCATGCCCGGGAAAGGAGGCCCGGGAGCCGAGGGCCCGGCCCGCCCGGCTGCTGTGTGGCCTTGGGCACCTGAGTTGCCTCTCTGGGCCTCGGTTTCCTCATCAGGTGGTGATGACCTCCAAGACCACAACTTTATTTAGTTTAATCCTCACCCGAGGATATTGTCCCATTGGTTTTTAGAAAGAGTGGAAGAGAGAGGGAGAGACAGAGAGAAACGTTGATGTGGGAGAAACACGTCGATGGGTTGCCTCTGCATGTGCCCTGACCAGGGCCCGGGCCGGGGAGGAGCCTGCAACCGAGGTACGTGCCCTTGACCGGAATCGAACCCGGGACTCTTCTGTTTGCAAGCCGACGTTCCGTCCACGGAGCCGAATAGGCCAGGGCCAATATCGCGACTTTCTGACTTCGACCCCCCTCCCTGCGCGCCGCCTCCCAGCAAGCCGCCCCGCCCCCGCCCCCCCCCCCCCCCCCCCCCCGTGGCTCCGGCAGCAGTCCCTGGCCCTGGGTCTCCCTAGAAGGCCAGTCCCTATAGCCAGGGAGGCCACAGTCAAGCCCTGACGGGATGATGATGGCGCACAGATTCCCCCCCCCCCCCAGGACCCTCTCCCTCATCAGCCCGCAGAGGCCTTCTGGGAGGTGGCACGGGCACCTCTCCGCTGTGAGCTGGGCCGAGGGACCCAGGCCTGGGGCAGGGGAAGCACAGCAGGAGCAGGGGCGTCGGGGGCGTCCGTCAGGGGTCTGTCCGAGAGGCGCTTGCGGGGCAGGGACTGTACAGCGTCTGCCTTTGTATCCCCCTCCCCCCAGCCTCCCCCCGCCCCCCCGCAGGCTCTTGCTTGCGGCGGGGACCCCGTGTTGGGGGAATTCGGGAGACTTGCTGTGCTGGGCCCACATGTCCTGGGCCTACGGTGACAGTCGCTTGCACAGAGCCCGTTCCCACCTGCTACCCCATTGGCATCGCACCACCCCCTCCCACGTAGGCAGTGAGGAAGCCAGGCTCAGAGAGGCCCAGCGCCTTGTCCGAGGTCACACACTGGCACACTGACTGAGGAGTCCAACTTGGGCCTTTTTTGAAATGGTGTTCAGTACACCTTAAGCAATCGGGAAACTGCTCTTCCTGGCGTGGTGACCCGAGAGCAAATGGCTGCTCCCCCACCCCAGCAAGAACCTGGCCAGGGGCGCCGGGCGGGCGTTGCTGGCTCTGCCGGCCGCTGACCGCCTCTCGCCCCTCTCACCCCACCCCTCACCCCGGGGCGGCCATTTGATGTCCTTTGAGAGCCAGAGGAAAAGACCGGGGCGATGCCTTCAAAGAGGAAACCCTGGCGCTAATTGGCACTCAGAGACCTTTAGGCTAATGAACCTGTTTACTTGTCTCTGGAGTAAATTAGAAGGCTTAGCTGGGGAGGCGGAAGAGACAGGTGCTTGCCGGGCTGCCTCTGTGGGGCCGCCTCTGTGGGGCTGCGGTGTGAGCTGGTGGGGAGGCAGGGCACGGTGGGCCGCAGGGCAGCGGTGACGGCCGCCCTTGCGCCGTGGGGAAGGGCTGTGCCCCCTGGTGGCGTCCCGCTCACTGCCCCGTGAGTGCTGCTCTGGGCACGGGGGAGCTGGGCCCCTACGGGTGCCACCGGCCGGCTCTGGGTTCTCCTCGGCAGCCTCCGCAGACATGCCCCGGGAGGGACTTCTCCCAGCCATGCCACGTGGGGCCCCTCCATGGGACACTTCAAGACCCCTTGGTTGAGTGTTGGCCTAGGAACCAGGAGGTCGGGGTTCAATTCCCGGTCAGGGCACATGCCCGGGTTTCGGGCTCCATTCCCAGTGTGGAGCGTGCAGGAGGCAGCCGGTCCATCATTCTCTCTCCTCATTGATGTTTCTCTCTCCCTCTCTCCCTCTCTCTCTCCCTCTCCCCTTCCCTCTCTAAAATCAGTAAAAAATATATCTTAATATAAGAGCGATGCCCCCTGTCATAGGCGACCAAAGGCTGGTACCTTCCCGGGTCCTCGGGGGCCTCGGGGACCCCACCCCTGCCTGTCACCCTGCGTGACCCGGCGTGGGGGGGCACGGCGCCCCCTCAGTGCGCTCTCCGTCCCCGCAGGGGCCAAGGGCATCGTCAACAGCGGCCTGATCCCCTCGCTGGTGCGCAAGCTGCACCGGGAGGAGGAGAGCATCCAGGAGATCCTGCTGGACACGCTGGCGGCCTGCCTGCAGGAGGACGCCACCGAGGCGCTCAACAGCCGCGTGGTGCCCTTCCTCAAGGAGAAGCTGCTCAGCCCCAACGAGATCATCCGCTGCAAGGCCGCCCGCACGCTCATCGCCGTCAGGTGAGGCCCGGCCGCGGGGCTGGACAGGAAGGAGCAGGCAGGCGGGTGGCGGCCCGGCTGGCCTCACAGCGGGCCCAGGAGCTCTGCCCCCCACACCCCGCCCCCAGACAAGCAGCACATCCGTGGGGAGACGGTCCTGGTGTTGCAGTGTGGGAGGGAGGGGTGCCCCTGGCACAGAGGGGGCAGGGGGCAGGGATGCGGCTCCTTATCTCAGTGCACAGGACCCCTCCCCATGGAGGCCAGGGGGTGAAGCTCTCCGGGAGTCCACCATGTTCATCTTCACAGCATCGCACAATGCCGGGATTGAAAGTGATCAAAAAGCCCGGCTGGCGTGGCTCGGTGGTTGAATGTTGACCTCTGAACCAGGAGGTCATGGTTCGATTCCTGGTCAGGGCACAGGCCCGGGTTGTGGGCTCCATCCCCAGTGGAGGGCATGCAGGAGGCAGTTGGTCTATGATTCTCTCTCGTCATTGATGTTTCTATCTCTCTCCTTCTCCCTTCCTCTTGGAAATGAATAAAAATATATATTTAAAAAGTGACCAAAAAGGTCATCTCGCCCGAGGTGGCTGCTGTTTGGCGGCTTCGGTCCTGGCAGCTGGGCTTCTTATGGAGACAGAAGGAGTCTCCCTGTGGTTCCCCGTCCCGTCCCCTCCCCCTCCGTCCCCCCACCCTGCTCCTCTGCGTTGGGCTGGAGATCCATCGGGTTTCTCCCCGTGATACCTTAGGGCAAGGCTCCATCGCGCCCTGGCTCCTGGGGGGTCTCACCTTTAGCGGCCCCTGGCCAGGCTCCCGGATGGTCTGGGCATGGGACTGAGACTCAGCTTCCCGTCAGTGCCCCCTTGCCCCCGGGGCCCAGGCCTTGGCCAGGCCTGACCACAGGGATGGTCCCAGCACAAGTCCTGTCTCTGGTGTCCCCCTGGCTGGTCCCAGGTCCGGCTCCCTGGCTCCACCCAGGCAGACCCTGATGCTCCCCTCTCTGGCCCAGCATCCCTCTGGAGGGCAAGAAGCAGGTGTGGCGGCATGACGTCATCCCCATCCTGGTGCACCTGCTGCGAGACCCGGTGGAGGAGGTGCAGGCCAACGCCGCGGGCGCCCTCATGTACGCCACCGTGACCACGGAAGGTGAGGCGGCCGGGGCTGGGGTCCAGGGGGGCGGGTGGGGGCCTGGTGGTGGGAGTGGTGTGTGTGGGGGTCACCAGAGCCTGCCAGCATGTTGGCTACCCCGCCCAGCTTTTCTTTAGATGTTATTTCAGAAGGAAATGGAGAGGGAGAGACACACACCAGTGATGAGTCATTGATGGGCTGCCTCCTGCACGCCCCACACCAGGAATCGAACCGGTGATCTCTGGGTTCCTGGGTCGACGCTCAACCACTGAGCCCCACCCAGCGGGGCTGGATGTTAATTTTTAAGAGACCCTTGTGTTGCCTTGTAAAGGTGGGGTTGAGGGGCAGCCACCAGGATGGAAGGGGAGAAGCCAGTTAGGGGGCCGGAGGGCAGGAGGGGACGGGGCCTGACCTGGGCTGGAGGCAGAGGGGGTGCAGGGGCCTGCGTGGGGGTAAATGAGGGCGCTCCGGTAGCAGGTGGGGCCTCCCCTGAGGACAGCAGGCTGGAGGCTGGGGGAGGCCTGGGGAGGGGGTGAGAGGAGGTGGGCAGGGGCCCCCGCGGAACGCCTGGTGCTGGTCGCCCACAGGGAAGTACGCGGCCCTGGATGCGGAAGCCATCCACCCGCTGCTGGGCCTGCTGGTGTCGTCGCTGCAGAAGGCCCGCCTGAACGCCATCAAGGCCCTCACCATGCTGGCCGAGGCCCCCGAGGGCCGCAAGATCCTGAAGGCCCACGTGCACACCTTCCGAGTCCTTGAGGCGGAACCCGGCGAGGCTGTGCAGCGGGCGGCCGAGGTGGCCATCAAGGTCATCGAGTGGAAGCCCTGAGCCTCCCCACGGCCAGACCGGAATAAACGGGCCGAGCTGCTTTCTCTTGGATCTGCCTCTCACTTGATGTTCATGGAGCCTGGTTTCCTCTCTCTCTCTCTCTCTCTCTCTCTCTCTCTCTCTCTCTCTCTCTCTCTCTCTCTCTCGGTGGCCAGGCTAACAGGCTGAACCCAGGGCCCAGGGACTGGTGGGAGGCAGCGCTGCTCTCTGCTGGGGCCAAGAGTCCCCTCAGCAGGTAGAGGGCAGGGCTGAGCCTTCCAGGGACAAGACGTGGGGGCGGGGAGTTGGGGGGAGGTGGGGGAAGGGACACAGTTGGACCAGGCATTACCCAGGCTTCGGACACCGGACTGACCAGGCCCACGGGGTGTGGCTGGGCACGGCCCTGCTCAGCCAGGTCTGCTCCCTCCCACACTGGTAGCAGGAAGGTCAAAGGTGTCACCCCAGCCCTAGCCAGTCTTGCTAGAGCCTCGGCCCTCGCACTCAAGGGCACGTACCTCGGTTGCAGGCTCCCGGGCCCTGGTTGGGGCGTGTGTAGGAGGCGACCGATTGACGTCTCTCCACATCAGTGTTTCTCTCTGTCTCTCCCTCTCTCTAAAAATCAATGGGAACATATCCTCGGATGAGGATGAACAAAAAAAAAAAGGTGCCACCGGTGTGCGCTCTCGCTGAAGGCGGGTGCTGCCCGAGGCCCTCCCGGGGACGAGGCTCAGGGCGGTTCTCCTAAGCCCTTCCTCCCAAACAGCCGACCCTCCCTCCTCCTCTCCGGGCAGGAGGCCCTCCCCCCTCCCCCGTGAGCTCCAGGCAGCCTCCTGGCACCGCCCCACCCAGCCTCCCTGCTGTGGGCCTGGCCCAGGCCTGGTTTGCTTCTCCCCCAGAGACATTGGCTGAGGCGGCGGAAGAGCTGGGGGAGGGGGAGGTTAGGTCTGCAGGGGGACCCCGAAATCTCCCCCACCCGTCGCTGCCAGGTTCGGCGGGGTGACTGGTCTCCAGCCAGCTCTGACCTCTGCTGGAGAAGCTGCAGGCGCAGGCTTAGCTCCAGGGCTGGACTCATTCGTCTGGGCTGAGCTCGAGCCTTAATTTTCCCCCGTGAGCTTTTGGGGGCTCCCTGCCTCCGCCAAGGTCTCCCTCATTCTATCACCTCCCAGCAGTCACGTTCCCTGTGGGACAGGGCCCCCCTGGCTCCTGGCATGCCCACTCCTCCCCAGTAAACACCAGCCGAGCCAGCATTCCCAAGTGAGCGCCCCGCTGTCCTCCGGCGACGGGGCCTTCCCTTCCCTGGAGGAAACAGAAGTCCTGTCCCCGGAACTAGAGGGTTAGCCTGAACAGGTCCAAGAGGGCCTATTTGTGTGCTTGAAGAAAAAATGTTGATTTCAGAGAGGGAGAGAGAGATGGAAACATCAATGATGAGAATCATGGATCGGCTGCCTCCTGCACGCCCCGCACTGGGGATTGAGCCCGCAGCCTGGGCCTGTGCCCTGACCGGGAATCGAACCCTGACCTCCTGGTTCCTAGGTCCACGCTCAACCACTGAGCCACCCTGGCCGGGCAGGGACTGGCTGCTGGGCCCAGCTGGGTCAGGGGAAACCTCATTCTCAAAACAAGGTGCCATGAGGGGAAACCTCTTCTTTAGGCAAACAGGAGTGCCGGCCGGGGCTCCCATCCCTCATGTCCCCATCTCGCCTCAGCCACAGCCTCCCCAAGGCTCCCCCCAAGGGTGCTGCCTCCCCGCTGCCAGGACCCGTGCTCTGGGGGACGGACAGGTGCGGGGCCCAGCCGTGGACGCCGCCTCCCGTGGAGCCGGGGGAGTCCTCCGGAGCCAGGGTTTGGGTGTTCCTCACAGCTGTCCTCTGGGCCCGCTCTTCTCCCTCGCCGCCGCCCAGGCTCACCTGCCGGACACGGGCCTCCGCTCCTGGGGTCCCTGCGTGGCTGGGCCTGCCTGGGCCTTCCCCGGGTTGCTCCTGCTGCCACCCGCTCACGGCCTCCTCCTCCGGTTCTGGGAGGCCTTCGCTGGCCCGAGGCGAGGTGGGCGCCAGCAGGCGCTCCGGAGCGTCCACAGTGCGCGGAGGGCCAGCGAGGCCTGGGTGTCGGCAGACTGCTGCAGGCCTCACCCCACTCCCTACCTATGGGGTCCCTCGCCGAGCCCCGGTCTCCTCCTGTGTGAAACGTGGCCAGTTCTCCTCTCCCACAGGGTGCCCCTGCGGCGGTCCTGGGCTTGCCCGGGTGAGGGGCAGCCGTTTAGGTGGCAGGGGCCTGGCCCGCAGGCCTTCTGTGACCCTAAGTCCACTGGTGGCCCCCAGGCCACGTGCTCTGCTCACGCTGTTCTCTGGCTGCATCTGGCATATCGCAGGAACTCAAAAATGGCAGCTCCAGAATTAAACGAGGGCTCAGCGGATAGAGCGTTGGCCGGCAGATGGAAGGGTCCTGGGTTTGATTCTGGTCAAGGGCACATGCCCGGTTGCGGGCTCGATCCCCAGCAGGGGCCATGCGGGAGGCAGCCGATCCATGACTCTGTCATCCTTGATGTCTCTCTCCCTCCCTTCCTCTCGGAAATAAAAATACATTAAAAATAAGACTGAGCCTGGGGACGGGGAGCTGCCGTGCAGGTGCCCCTCGGGGTGTGATGGCGGCGGCTCCCCAGTCGCTTCAAGCACTGAGGCTCCTAAAGGCGCAAACCCTTTTCTCAGGTCTGAGGACTAGGGGGGCCCTGCAGGCACACCGCCAGGAGGGGCCTGTGGGACAGCTCAAGGGACTCTCACCCCTGGACCCAACTCCCATATCCTCCCAACGGCTGGGCAGGGCCTGGCAAGGATGGCACGGCAGCTCAGCCGGTGCGGGGGGGAGGGGAGCCTGCTTGCTGGGGCGGAGGCTGCCTCAGCCCCTGCCCTGGCCCAGCAGGAGCCCCCATTCCCATCCACAGGCAGATGCGCTCCAGCTGGCCTGCATGTCATCCGTGGGCACACGTGTGGTAGGAGCCCAGCATGGGGGTGCTCACACCACACAGCACGGGGGTGCTCACGCCACACAGCACGGGGGTGCTCACGCCACACAGCACAGGGGTGCTCACGCCACACAGCACGGGGGTGCTCACGCCACACAGCATGGGGGTGCTCACGCCACACAGCACGGGGGTGCTCACACCACACAGCACGGGGGTGCTCACACCACACAGCATCTTTGCCCGCGGGGCCGCATATTTAAACAGGAGGAGAGAACAGGAAGTGGAGGTCGGGTACAGGAAGGACATGGTGACAGTAAAATAAACATAAGCAAAACCCCAGTACATCTAGCGACGAAAAGCAGAATGAACTCGAAGTGAAAGTCAGTGTTTATCGGGAGAGGCATTTGGAGGACTGAGTCCTGGCGTCAGGAGGCAGTCGCTCTCGCCACGTGGCCCTGCGCCTGGTGGACTCCGCTGTCCCTGAGGATGCAGCCTGCGCTGGTGGCACCTGCTGGCTGCCTGGGCATTTTCATTAGTGACCCGGGGCCCCACCCCCGCGGGCCTCTCCCCACGAGGACGAGGGTGTCTGGGGGAGGCAGGGTTTGCCCCTCCCTGGACCCTCTGTGCGGGCCACGTCAGTGGTAGAGCATGTGGAACAGGGCTGTGATCAGGAGCAAGAAGAGCCCGCTGCCGTCGGCAACTTTCCTCCAGAATGGCGACTCCAGCGCCTCCGGGGGCTTAGTCCCTTCCGGTGAGTCGCTCTGCTCTGGCTCCTCAGACGTGGCCGCGTGCTCCTCCGTCGTCGTCGCCTCAGTCTCCTCCTCTGGGGCCAGCTTGGCGCTTTGCCTCGGCTCCAGGCCACAGTATATGTCCAAGGCATTCCAGAAGCAGCCCTCGGTCCTCTTTCTTACCGCTGGAACAGAGGGCAAAGGTCAGGAGGCGCAGGCGCAAACACTCCGTAGGGGGTCCCATCTCAGCCTTGCTCTGATGTGAACAGTCCCCGGCCCCTGCTAAGGGACCTACCACCACCCGCAGAGACGGGGAGAGGGGACGAGGTTGAGGGGAGCATGTGGGGGCAGTGGGGCTGCCTGGGCCACACTTGCCGTCTAGGGGCAGAGCCTTCGGCTGGGCCCAGGGCCCCTGGACTGGGTGGCGGAGAGGTCAGGGGCCTCTGGTCACAGAGCAGGCTGACCCAGGTTGGCTCGACATGCCCACACTCCTGTCCCGGCCACACAGCCCAACGCAGCTCTGCAGGCCGAGGGCAAGCGGGTGCTCCCCCGCCCCTCCGCAGGCACCCTCCCGCCCCCGCGGATGAAGACGGATTCCTCAGACAGACACTGCCGCCTTTGCCACGTGGCAGGAACGTCTCGGGCCCAGGATGAGGCTCTGCAGGCCTGGGGCGGGGGGATCAGTGGTGTCTCCCAGGGGGCACGGGGGAGGTCTAAGGATTACAGGAGATTTCTCGAGGCTGACTCTGTGTAAACACCTAACTCTGGGGCTGAAACTTGGCCCCGGTCAGCACAGCGCGTGCTCAGCGCGGTCAGCACCACGGCCAGCGCCGGCGCGTCCCTCTGCCCCAGCAGCGGCCTGGGGGCGCTTCCTCCTCGGTGTCAAGCGTGGTTCAGTGGGAGCGGATGCCCAGCAGTGTGCCGGAATGCGCTCTGTGCCTTGGGCAGCCTCCAAGCCAGCTGCTCCTGAGGCCGAGGTGGCACCAGGAATGTGGAACCCATCGCCAGGGACGGAGGAGCCCGTTACAGGGGGAGGGTGGCTGCAGCCGGAGGACCCAAGCCGGGGACGGCGGCATCTGCTCTGGGTGCTGAGAGGCCTGAGCAGCACACCCCGGCCTGCTCTCTCAGATGCACGTCATCACACGCCCGCAGCTGCCAGGCCCAAAGAGGAGGCGCGTGTGAAAGGTGACCGGTCACTTGACAACAGCCTCAGAGCAGCGGGATGGGAGGCGGGATGGGCCAGTGGCCAAGGGCACACGCTTTGGAGTCGGGCTGCCTGGGTCCGATCCCAGGTCCACCACTGCCTAGTCCTCTGTGGACCCTGGGCACGTCACTAACTGTCCAGTGCCTCCGTCGCCCCATCTGTGAAGTAACTACGGCACTTCTCACGTGTGGGAATGACTGTGACGGCGCTGGCACGTCCCAAATGGGTGGTCAATGTTAGCCACTGTCACCACCACCCCTGACAGTGGGATGGGGAGAAGAGGCATCGAGAGGTGCCCCAGAACGAGCACCTGGCACCCTGTGGGCGCAGCGAGCCAGTCTCCCGTTAGAGAAGAGCAATGCCTAGGGGGCCTGCATCCTCCAGGTGATAGATAGCCTTGCTCATGGGGTCACCCCCCCGCCCCACTGGCCGGGCAGAAGTCCCAGGAGCCCACCCACCCCAGGCCTCCTCTGCACGTGTCAGAGGGGCCCCTCAGGCACTGCCTTCTCCTCTGGCAGCCTCCTTCCTCCCTCCCTCCCCCAGTCTCACAGCCCCCCCCCCCCCCCGCACCCCCTGCCTGGACTCAGGGTAATCCCCTTAGGCCTCATCCTGCTGCGTCAGGGTCCGAGAAGCTCAGGCACCGTCCTTTCCTGACCTGACCCGCCGGGACCCTTCCTCTGGGCCCGCAGGCCCGCGCCTCCGCCTGGAATGCTCTCTCAGTTCCTGCTTGGATGAGGCCTAGCTGTCCTCGGACCTGGCACCCTCTTAGGTGGGGCTGCTCACCCCCCCCCCCCCCCCATGCTGCTCTCGGTGGCTAAGCCAGCAGCCGGTTCTCAGGCATCATTCCTCGCCGTCAGCATCTGCCTCAGTGGGTGGGTCAGCCGCCCCTGCAATGCTTCCAGGTCACCAAGCACTGTCCTCCCCGCACCCCCCACTGGCTCCTCCCGGTGGCCTGGATGCCCCTGCGCTTCACGAGGGGAGGGACCCCTTCTCTCCTCCTCCCCCTGCCCCGCCCTCTAGGGGTGGCCCAGTGCTCTGGCTGAGGCTCCCACGTGGGTCTCTGCAGCCAGACCACTCAGCAGAGACGTCCGTCCCAGAGGCCTCTCCCTCGGCAGCCACAGGCCCCCAAGGCATCGAAAGAACAGGAGAGCCAGGGCCTCTGCCTGGAACGCATTTCCGGAGGTGGGGCTGGTGGCGGGGTGCTGGGAGGCAGCGCAGGTCCCTTCCCCCTCCAGCATCCCCCCCCCAGCCCCAGCCCCCCGGCTGCGGCTCCTCCTCACCGGGTTCCATCTGCAGTGCCGTTCTCCTCACTTGCATCTCTGCATCCAGGTCCACCCTTTCCTCCTGGCTGTTGCGTAAACTCCAACAGAGCCGGTGCAGCTGGGGAGGGGGCGACAGTCCCCACTCAGGCCTTGCCACACAGGCCTAAGTGCCATGGCTGGCAGGTGGGCACCGGGGCTTGAGGGACTGAAAGGGACCCGGTCCTTAAACTCCAACACAAACGGAGGGATGGGGCTGGGGAAAGCAGGGCACTCGGCCGCCATGGAGTTCGTGCAACACCTCCCCAGGCCTCTGTACTCGCTCAGGGCCCCTTGGGGCTCAGAGGGACCAGGAGCCTGTGCCCCAGGGTGAGAGCAGCCCCGTCCCTGCTGGTCTGCGCCCCGGCGGCGGAGGCCCTCTCCCTGGATGGAAGGGACAGGCCCGCCGGGACGGGCGCTGCTCTCCCTGACCCTCCCGGCCGCCGGCAGAGACAGCACTGGCTCAGCCCCAGAGGCTCTTCCCGGGTCCCTGTGACCCGGCCCTGCCGCGCCCGGCGCACAACGGAGCATCCCTACCCCTGGTCTGTGACTGTCCTTTTCCTGAAAACGTGTGGCGACCTTGGGGAGGAACAAGACCCAGACAATGGCTGCTTTCCCGCCCCAAGGACTGGGGTCAGCAGGAGCACCACCAAGTGGCCTTCCCGCCAGCGGACCTGGAACAGGGGTGAACCTCTGGCACACCAGCCTGGTAGGTGAAGCTCAGCCACCCTCAGACACGGCAGGGGTGTGAGGCAGGGCCCCTCCCCGCCAGCCCCCGGCACCTGCCTGCGCCGCCTCTCGGGTTCAAGTGCCGGCACTAAACTTCCGTTGTGTTAATGAGGCCGGCTCAGCCTTCAGCTGCTCCCTGGGGATGCCGTGTGTACACATCTGCCTTCCCAACGACACCCTCCCGCCGTTTCCAGGTCCCGGTGCTCGGGAGGGGCCTGGGCTCTCCGCTGTCCCGCCTCCCGGGGGTGGTGAGCAGGGGCCTGGCCCAGTGCCTGGACACGGACACCGATCCATAAACACTGCCAGGCCGGTGGGACACACTCAACCAGAGCTTGGTTGCCTGAGAAGCAGGCAAAACCAAGAGGTGAGAGTAAGGGAAGGGGTCACGCCCATCACCCCCAGCTTCGCAAGGTGCCAGAGCAGGGAAGTCTCCCGCTGTCACGATGCCGGGGTGACGTGTGTTGGGCCTGCACCCCGGCAACCCTGGCTGCCCCCCCACACACATTGGCTCTCTCCCTCCTCCAACGGGGCTGTGTGTGCAAGAGGGAAGGAGCAAGTGGAGCTGCTCAGCAGCAGTGCGGCCAGCGGAGGCCCAGTGGGGGCCAGCGGAGGCCAGGGGAGGCCCAGCGAAGGCCAGGGGAGGCCCAGCGGAGGCCCAGCGGAGGCTCAGGGGAGGCCCAGGGGAGGCCCAGCGGAGGCCCAGGGGAGGCCCAGTGGAGGCTCAGGGGAGGCCCAGCGGAGGCCCAGTGGGGGCCAGCGGAGGCCAGGGGAGGCCCAGGGGAGGCCCAGCGAAGGCCAGGGGAGGCCAGGAGAGGCCCAGGGGAGGCCCAGCAGAGGCTCAGGGGAGGCCCAGGGGAGGCCCAGCGGAGGCCCAGGGGAGGCCAGGGGAGGCCGGGCCCTGAAGCAGGCTTGCAGCTCACGGCTTTCCCTACCCCCCCCCAGGCGAAGGCGCGGGAAAGGCATTAGGTGTTCCAGATGCTTTTCCCTTCTGAGCTCCGAGACTGGCCATCTGGAACCTTCCTGCGCTTTCTGGCTGGCCACGCCCCGTCCTGCGGCCTGCCGGCTGTGCTGGGCCGTTGGAGGTGCTGTGCCATTTACTAGGTTGGCACCTCGGACCAAGGACTTACCTGCTCTGAGCCCAGGCTTTCTCATCTCCCACGGGGCGACTGGGAAGCGTGAACACCGGGCCAGGTGAGCCAGGAGATGCCCACCAAGCGGGCGCAGGCAGCTGCCCAAAGGACTGTCCCCCCTCCCGTCGGCTTACTTGTCTCTGGGTGGTGGCAGCTGGGCCTGACCTGATTCTGTTCATTCATAGCGAGGTTAGGGAACGCCACACTCCAGGGAAAGTGTGTATTTTAAAAGCCAACTGGGCATTCTGAGGGAGTGCCGATCGGCAGGGGCTGCTGGAGGGGTGAGTTCCGTTTCGTGTGAGGCAGGGCCCTTTCTGCTGACCTGCCTGAGTCTGGTCCATCCCCTATGCCTGGCCCCCGCCCTCCCCTTCCAAAGCAAGCGCAGGGACTCGGCCACTTCTGGCCCAGCTGGCAGAGCCCAGGTCCTGCTGCTGGGCCCCTGGGCCGGCGGCTGACCCCGAACACCCGGGGCAGGACTTACGTGCTTGTCCGGAATCGGGTCCGTGAGCAAGGAGATGCCCATGATGGTGAGGAGACTGACGATGAAGAGGAATATGGCGAAATAGAGGTAGTGCACGCCGCAGATGATTGGAGGGCACTTGCTGTTTGCCGAGCAGGTCTGGCGTCCGTAGGCAAACTCAGACACCATCCGGATGAAGCCGATCACGAGTCCGCCGATCAGCCCCCAGAAAGCCCCCTGCCGGGGGAGGAGCCCCGAGGGTCACTGAGAGGGGGTGGGGGGGAGGCACAGCCCCCTCGGCCAGCTCCCTGAAGCCAACCTTGTCATCCTAAGGCCCCCCCACAGGAGCACTGTGTGAGCACCAGGGTGGGGTGCCTTCTGGGCTGAACACAGACCTGAGAACATGCGCGCCCCCTTAGGCTAGTCAGAACGTCAGAAACACTGCACATGCTTGTAAGGTGGGTCATACACAGGTACCTCCAATGCGATGTGTCCAGAGAAACCTAGTCCTCGCCGTCCTGTAAGGGGCACCTCCATCTCCCTGGTTGCTCATCCCTGTTCTTTCCTCTCGATCCTGCCCTACCTCCCACCCATTAGCCAATTCTGCTGGCTCTACTTCTCAAGTGTCTCTGGAGCCCGGCCGGCGTGGCTCAGTGGTTGCGTGTCAACCTATGAACCAGGAGGTCACAGTTCAATTCAGGGTCAGGGCACAGGCCTGGGTTGCAGGCTCGATCCCCAGTGTGGGGCATGTAGGAGGCAGCCAATCGATGACTCTCTTATCATTGATGTTTCTCTCTCTCCCTCTCCCTTCCTCTCTGAAATCAATATATATTTTTTAAAAATATGAGTCAAACAAAAAATAAAAAATTCTGACAAATTGTGCTTTCAAAGTCTGCTGAAAGCACAACTGAGCCATTCCTGGGATCTTTGCTTAAAGCGTGGCTGGGAGAGCTGGCCCTCACTGCAGGGAAGGTGGGGGAAGCCACAACTGTACATCCCACTGTGCACGTGAAATCTCTGAGCGAGACACCTCCCAACACAGAGGCAAGCGACGGACGTTTCCCACAGCCAGACGTGAGGGAGGGAGGGTTGTGGTGCAAAGGGAGGGAAACCAATCAGAGCCGGCCTTTCCCACAGGCACGAGGGAGCGTGGAGCCCATCTCTCCGGGAGGAAACCATCTCTCAGGAAGCACGTGATGCCACGCTGTGGACCCTGGAGCACTAGCGACCTCCCCCGGGCAACTCTGGCCAAGACAACCACCCACCTACCTGCTCGGTGACTCTCTTGCAAAATATGGCGAGCAGGAAGATGGCAGTGATGGGGGGCACCAGGTAACTCTTAACTGCATGCATGTAGTCAAACAGCTGTTCACTGTTTATCGCTTGAATTATAGGGACCCAGATGATGGTGACAATAAGTAAGATGATAACAAAAAACCTGTAAATTAAACCAACAGTCAATGGCAGTTTGGTGCGTTTCCCCCCCCCTTGCCAATAAAATGTCTACAAGCCATAAACGATTAATTCAGTTATTCCTCAGGTTAAACTCCAGTGCCCATTCCGAAGTGTGGGGCAGCGGAGACAGCCACACCCCTAAACCCTAACAGGGCCACGTGGCTGCAGACAAAAACCCTTCAACTTCTGAACAACGACGACAAAACTGTTCGTTCGCCTGTTCCTGAATCAGGGATAGGCTTTTACCATATTTGCAGGGTGGGTTTGAGGCAGTCATGCTTAAAATATATAATACATGAAAACTATCCATTTTTCAGAAAAGTACCTTTCAACTCTAGACTGCTAGTCGGAATGTAAAGACAACCTCAGAAGCAGGGATTGGAGAGAGAAAGGAGATGAGCTACATGCTTCTTCATGCAAGAGAAAGGAAGCATCGAGACACATTAGGCCACGTGACATGCATGCAGGCTGGACGTGGTCCAACGGCAGTCACCGTGAAACCTCTGGGAGAGAGACAGGGCCACACTGTGCAGGGCTGTGTCCCCACTCCAGGCCGAGCATGGTGCTGTGTGGCATCGTGCGTGACACCAGGGCTCTAAGATGGACGAATCCTCCCACTTACCGTGGGACCTTACGTAGGTCAATTCCCTTCTCTCAGCCTCCTCCCCCCACTTCCCCAAAGAGAATAAGACAGTAGAACTTCCTTTAATGGCATGAGGACTAAATGAGATGATGAGACACTGTATGTAAATGTCCTCACAAGGACTATTTTGGAGCGACAGTAAACTATGCTAACTTTTTTCCGTGATTACTTAATTCTTTTCCCAAATAAATTTTCTATGTGATTATAAAAGCAATACATCTTCATTGCAAAACGGCAGCAAAAATATACAGAATCATCCTGTGCACAGACAGGCCGATTCCAGAGGTAGTCTTAAGGTCTGAATGTTTCATGCAATGACCCTGGGCCACGCGTCGCGGCCAGCAGTGACTGAGGCGGTAGAGCAGTCCTTCACCTGGCTGTCACCATGAGCTCCCGCTCGGTGGCTGTGGGCCGGATCTGGGTGTAGATGTCCACGGTGAAGAGGGTGCTGGCGCTGTTGAACACGGAAGTCAGGGTGGACATGAGCGACGCCCACAGCGCGGACAGCATCAGGCCTCGGGCACCTGCAAGAGAAGGGACGTCTCCTGGGCCTCGGGCTCTGTCCACGCCGGGAGGTGGGGAGCCTCCTAAGGAACCTGTCCAGGTGCCGCATTTTCTCCACAAAATAGGCAAGTTCCACTTGGAGTGAAATTTCACCGCAGAGATGAACACGTTACATTTGTCCTTGCTTTGTGAGAGACTTCCTCGCTTCCTGCTCTGTCTGGATGTAATAATGGAGCTGATCTCTCCTGAGGGTGACCTTAACCAGAACATTTCTTAGGCATCAGCCTGCCGATCCTCCCACCCACCCCGTGCGACAGACACCGCCGCTGCCTCCCCTTACAGAGAGGAGCCAGAGGCGCGGAGGAGGTCAGACTCTAGACAAGTGGTGCTGCTCCTGGTGCCTCAGTGTCTTCGTCTGCAAACTGGGCACAAAAGCACTTGCCACACAGGCTGTTGTTAAGATTAATATAAGCAGACAGGTCAGCGCGATTCCCAATGCAGAGTGCTCCCCCAATGTTAGCGATAACCCCAACAATCGAGCCCTGTGACCTGCCAGGCGACCACGGGGCAGAGATCTCGATCTGCTGGGAGCCTGAGGGCCACTGCAGTGAGGCCCAGGCACATAATGGGCTGCTCGGCAGGCACACACCATGTCCTTGGACTTGCCCTGCTCCAGGAGCCCTTCAGCCCTCACTCATGCCTCCGTTTCCACCAGAGGGACGGCTCCCAGCCCGAGCCCCACGCTCCAAGGCGCACACAGATCCCGGGTCTCTGTGGCCTGGCAGGTCCATCTCTTTCTTCTTCTTCTTCTTCAATATTTTAAAAATACATTTTTATTGATTTCAGAGAGGAAGGGAGAGGGAGAGGGAGAGGGAGAGAAACATCAACGATGAGAGAGTCATTATCGGCTGCCTCCTGGCTCACAGGCCGACGCCCAGCGTGGAGCCTGCCGGCGGGGCGGGGCCCACTCCTTACCTCTGGGCATCAGCCCTACGATGAGCAGCGCGTAGGCGATGGGGCTGCAGGAGGTCTTGGCGCCGCAGTGCTTCTCGCACTCGGAAGGTGTGACGCAGGCCACTTTGTCTGCAGACAGAGAGAAGCCAACATGTCGGCCCCGGAGCTCTAAAACCTGAGCTCAGGGAGAGGAATGCAATGGGGATGACAGATTCCTCATCTGACAGGTTCTGGGGTGACGGGTGACGCTTCCAGTTCACGATCCGAGCCACTCTTGGGGAGCTGGGGGTAGAGACAAAAGCTAGGAGGTCGGCGCTGAGGAGTCAAGGAAGTTGATGCTTCTACCAATTCACTGCCTGACCCAAAGCCGGTCCCGGGACCTTGACCCGTCTTTTAATGATGCAGCTACTTGTTAGGAAAGCAAAAGGATTCTTCACCTAATGTGTGAGCAAGTCCTAACCCTACGCCCTTGGCCCCAATAGGGTGCGGTTTTAGGGTATTGGGAGGAAATTCCGGATAAAGGGAAGTAAAGGGAGGAACTGTGATGTACCCTTCAGGAGCTTACATCCAGGATACAGAGCTGCCACGTGAGAAACCCCCAGTGAACTAACACCAGCCAGGAGGAGGCAGGCTACCGCCAGGTTTGGGGGAACAGCGGGCGGTCCTGTTGGGGACAGCTGTCTGGCTTAGGAAGCGGTTACCAAGCTCCCGGAGAAAGCGTGTGGAAGCTCAAGGGGGCGGCACAGCGCACGGCCGCTTGCACCCGCCCACTCTGCTCCCCCCCTCCCCGACCCCCCGTGTCGGCACCGGAACCTCAGCCTGGCTGGTGTGGCTTGGGGGGCCAGGAGCCAGGCCTGGCCATTTTGGGAATTCCTGCTCCTTGGTCACCATGCCCGGTGCCTGTCACCCACGGGAGTTCGCGGGGACGCCCCTGGGACTTCTGCAGGGACCACTGGGAGAGGAAGCTCCCTTGCTTTGGGGGGTGAGCTGGTGGGACAGAGGCTGGTGCTGCTGTGACGGTCTTGCCACCGGACGGCCTGAAGGTGACACCAGCCCAGGAGAAAGGAGCCAAAAGGCAGATCACTTTCAAACAAACGCCGTCACGAGGCTCCGGAGAAAACTGGATGCAGAGGCAGCGCGTGGCCGACGAGGCGGGGAGGGCCCCGATCAGGCCGGGCCAGAGCACCCGGGCGGCTGCACGGCGTCGTCTTCCAGGAACGCGGCAGGCGCCAAGCCTTCACGCCGAGCGCCTCTCTGGCTCTCTACACTTGGCGCGGTGAGTGGGTCTGTGACTGGGCCAGTCCTGAGGCCCGGGACACGTGGTTCTGGCCCTCGCACCCCAGGGCTCTCCCCAGTGCATTCCAGCACCTCTATGCACCTCTCGGCAGGGGCTGGAGGGACCTTGGCTTCCTGAGGCCACTTCCGCCAGAGGGGAGAGTTATGCCCCTGCTTCCTCCCTCCCTCGGCAGCATTCTTCCCAAACACATGCAATTCTGCCCGACCTCGTCCGTCAGGGAGGGGTGGTCGGTAGTATGGATTGGGGGGCGGGGGGGGGAGGGGCATGACGCCAGGGCTCTTGGGTCCTGGACAGCACAGGGGCCTAGTTTCCATCTAATGCAGAGGCACCCCTGAGGCCCACAGGAGCGCTGCCTGCCGCGAAGGCCGGATGCGGGGATGCTGACAGAGCAGGCCGCCCTTCCTGCTGGAACTAGAAGGGAACCGGGAGCAGAGAGGCGGGGCTCGGTGGTTGAGTGTCAACCTGTGAACCAGGAGGTCACGGTTCAACTCCAGGTCAGGGCACATGCCCGGGCTGGGGCTCGATCTCCAGTGTGGGGCGTGCAGGAGGCAGCCGATCCATGATTCTCTCTCGTCATGGATGTTTCTCTCTCTCCCTCTCCCTTCCTCTCTGAAATCAATAAAATATATTAAGAAAAAGAAACAGAAAAAGAGGCGTGTCTCAGGGCAGCCGGAAGACGACCTGGGTGAGAGATGCCACTGCACAGGCTGAGCCACAAGCAGCGCTTGCCCCGTGGGCCTGGCCATGGCCCTGCCGGGAGAGGCTAGGGCTGCGGCCGGCTTTGTGCCCCTGGCTGCCTCTAACAGCATGCATGCTCCCCACAGGCTGAACGGATACACAAACCTGTGCCTGAGGGCCAGCGGCCAGTAAAACTAGGGGTGGGCTAGATCCACAGGAGTACGATAGCTCATTAAGGGAAAAGGGATGCTTTCAAAGCATTTAGTGGAAAGAATGTGGGCCTCAGAGTCAGGCGTACTTTGGGGGTTACGTGGAGTTCCCCCTCCTCTGAGCCTTATCGATGCAATGAGGTACAAGCGCTCTCTGGAGCCGTGAGCGCAGGGACAGAACTGCCAGATCCCAGCACGGCACCCGCCCACAGGACCAGGGCAGGGCAGGAACCCAGCCTTCCTGGCCCGGAGCTCTGGTCGGCTCCTCCCTGCCTGAACGGCTCTCTCTGGAATCCTCTCCAGCCACCACCTCCATGGCCTCTGCCAGACTTCTCTCAGCGTACCCCTCACCCACACCACGGGCTCCCAAGGCAGCGATCTGGGCACCTGACACCAGTTCACTGTAGGAGCCCTGGTCACCCAGACGGTTCCTGGGTCTCCAAGACAGGAGTGGATTGGGGCGAACACGTCAGGACCAAGACTTTACCTGTGTACAGGATGCGGCTGATCATTCCGGGCATCACAACAGTGAACATGGGCAGCAGCTTCAGGTACCCGCAGAGGACACAGCCGCCCTTCACATGAAACATGTTCTTCCCCGCCAGGCACCTCTGGACAAAGATCTGCCAAGGAAGCGCAGACGGTGAGGGGGGCTGCTCTCTCAGGGCACACAGAGCCGGCCCCCCGTGGAGAGAAGGATGGTGACCCTCCCCCAGGCGTCTCCGGGCACCCCAGCCAGAGGAGACGCCTGACCAGGAAGCGCGCTTTGCTCAGGGCACAGCTGCCGGAGGGGACAGGGCGGGCGGGCGTGACCTTGGCCTCGTGGCTGGCACTGATGCAGTGCTTACAGCCTGTCCCCCAGCAAGGACGAAACTCCCTCCTAGGGGCCCAGACCGTCTCTGCTGGGGAGAAGGAACAGAGACCGGAGACGTCAGTCAAAGCGAAGGCGGGGCCCTGGCCACAAACGGGTATTCCGAACGCGGACCAACTTCGCTCATCTCATGTAAAGGAGCTAGTCGAGACCTTAAAAATGCAAACATCTCCAGAAGAGGTCTGATGACCATTTCATGGGCTCCTGCTGTAAGAGGCAGCGTGCGCCCGGCCGAGCAGAACAGCAAGCTGGCAGGTGGCGAAGCACTTAAGAAAAAGCCGAGACGTGGGCCAGAGCCTCAGAACCATTCAGCAGGATGCGTGCACTGAGCGACATCCCTGAAGACATCTAAGTCACGCGGGGAAATGCCCACAGCGTGACGGTAACTACACAGCGCAGGATGCAACAGTAGCACATACACCTCGATTCCATACATAGGAAAAGGTCCACAGGAGTAAACCAACATGATCACAGTGGTTAATCTGCCCGGCCCGTGGCTCAGTGGTTGAGCGTCAACCTATGAACCAGGAGGTCACGGTTCGATTCCCAGTCAGGGCACATGCCCGGGTTGTGTGCTCAGTCCCCAGTAGGGGGCCTGCAGGAGGCAGCCGATCCATGATTCTCTCTCCTCACTGATATTTCTATCTCCCTCTCCCTTCTTCTCTGGAAAAAAAAAAAAAAGATTTATCCATGTTACTATATATAGCTATACTTCCTTTTTATTTCTATATTTCCTTTTCACTGTATGAATACTTCACAATTTATTTCATGATCCACCATTGAGAGAGCCAGAGAATTTCAGAATAAGTTTGAGTCCTTAAAAAACCCAACTGATGTACTGCTTGGCTGCATTTAATTGGCTCAACTGAGGAGAACTGACTCATTTTTTCGTGTCCAAAAAAGTATGTTTTAGAGAATGACAGGAAAGAAGAAGAAAATACAAACAGTTGCTGTGCTGTAGATGGCACTGCGGGAGAAACGCCTTTCAACACCATTTCATCTACATTACGTAGGCCGCGAACAGGGGTCCGAAGGCAGACCTGACCACTGAGGGCAGGCAGGCCCGCTGGGAGGAGCCTGGCGTCCCAGCCCCCACGCGGTCACCGGGCCGCGGGCTCCTCACCTGGTCGCTGCACCAGTAGTACATGGAGATGATGGGGATGCCAAAGACGACGCCCGGCCAGGGCAGGTCCCCCGTGATGGCGTTCCGGAAGATGTGGAACGAATCGGCGCGAGGGACGTAGCATTCCGGCGCGGCAGTCCAGTTCCCGTCTTGGATTATGCTGGGCTTCGCGTTGGGATACTTATGCAGGAGCTCATCGTACCCTCCCACTTCCTTGAAGGCTTGGAAACAACACAGAATGTATCAGAGCCGTAAACCGTACAATGGCACACACCTCAAGGACCGAGACTGCAAAGCGGGCCCCAGGTTGGTGAGCTGTATCTAATATATAAAGTGCAAGGGAGTGGCGATTAGTCGAGACTGCATGTGCCTAAGAAAAGACACCGTTTTTCTCAAAGAGAAGGAAGAGGCCGGGGGACCCCGGTGGCCGTGTGCCCAGCACCCCGGCTCCTGCTTCTGGTGGCAGAACCCCTCTTCCAAGCTCCTTCCATCCTGGGTGGCCTAGGTGGGCCTCGTCACACATCCCAGTTGGGTATGTGACCCGCCTGGCCAGTGTTCCCTAGTCCCTGGGAGTGGATTGGAGACCCACGCTCAGCGAGTCAGAATGTATTCGTCTGCTTAAGAAATCAAACAAGCCTGCTTCCTTCCTTTGGGGTTCTCAGCTAGCGCGGCAGTTTGGAGTCTGTCTCGCTGGCTCAGGCAGAACCTTGGATCTAGCCAGGCCTGGAGGTACTATGACCCTGGAACAATCTTAGTAAACTAGGAATGGAAAGGAGCTATGTTAGTATGACAAAGAATGTCTACAAAAAATGACAGCAAATATTTTATTTAATTGTGAAACATTCAAAACTTCTTTAATTTTGGGAATGAGACAAGAATGACTGCTGTCTCTACCTCTATTCAACACTGTCCTGAAGGCCATGGCCAGGGTAATAAGGCAAGAAAAAGACACAAAAGGTAGCAAGCTGGAAAAGGAAGTAAAGAAAAAGGTAACTTCTTGGCTGGGTGCTGGTTTCCGGTGTGTTCCCGTTGTAACAGCGCATCTAGCTGCTCACCTGACCTGTGCACTTGACTTTCTCTCAAGGAAGCGGAGCCCTCCCGCCCCCACATTTCAGCACGACCTTAGATACTGCTCTGGGGTTCTGAGGGCCTCGGTCTCCTCATCTGGAGATGGAGATGCTGACAAGGCCGAGGGCAGCAAGCAGCTTCGGAGAGCCCACCCATGGTGCTCCATGTTCTCAAGATCTACTCACCGAAGCCCATCACCAAGAGTGAGCCCAGGACGATGATGCTGGCGTGCAGGGTGTCGGTGTAAACCACCGTGATAAAGCCACCTGAGGAGGCAGGAGAGGGGACAGACGCCACGTGGGGCTCTTCCGCGGAAAGGTGCCCTGGCGTCCTATTCCACCTGCTCGTCTCCCCCCCGATCCCCACCTTCACACCTTTGTCCTTCAATCCAGTGGGTCTACAACCACTCAGGCGTGGTCTTGGCGCACCGTGCTCTCTCTTTAACACCCGTTAGGACCTCCTGCTGGATTCTTCTCTTGCCCGCTATGCCTCCATTTCCCTTTCTCCCCTTTTTGGATGAACCCAAACCTGGTAGTTTCCTGGGGGAAAACCTGTCCGTTTCGTTAACATCCCAGGTTGGAAGCAACAGTCAGCACCCCGGCCTCTCCCTGCCAGATGCCAGCAGCACGCTCCGCTGTGACCCCCCGACACGTCTGCGCACAGCCCCTGGGAGGCAAGCCCCACCCGCACTGGCCACGCTGAGGACACTGACGGTGCGTTCCGTTCCCAGCCCCGATTCTCTCCACGCGACTGGTGACCGGCCAGGGACACTTCCCGCGTCCCAGATCCGCACCGTGGCTGGGAACACACATCCTCACTCTCAGGGCCCAGGCGAGACCGCTGAGGACAGGACTGCCCCCTCAGAGGCTCCTGTCTGATGGCTGCCGCCCCCTCCTTCCCTTCCTGGGGTTCCATTCTTGCACCTGGAAGCCTGCTGTGCCAGACCACCCCCACCTACACACCAGCCCTGCCGCCCCTGCCCACCCCACTCATTCCTAGGCGAGGGCTCTCCTTCGCCACGCCTGCCCCGATTACTGTCACTGTTCCCCGCAGCCTCCAGGCCTCAGCAATGTGCGCTCCAGACGCAGGAAAACGCAAAAGCTGAAGACCCGGCCTCAGGGTCCACCAGGTCTCCACTAAGAGGCGGAGCGTTGGCGTTAACAGGAACCCGTGTGCTTAGCCGCCTCACCTGAGATCATGTAGACGCCGGTGACGGTCAGCAGGACCATGGTGGCCTGGTACACATCCATCCCCAGGACCAGCCCCATGAACATGGCGCCTGTGCAGATCTCCACCTGCAACGACACCAGGCAACGGGCTACACTTCCCTCTCCGCTCGGTCCCCACCAGCCCGAGAGACACCGCCCTTCGGAGCCATCCGCCGTCAGCACGTGGCCTGCGTCACTAGGGGACACTGGGTGAGGGCTCCCCAAGTTCTGCTGGCAACAAGGCTTGTGCCCCATGAGTTCAGCCCAGGCCAGCACCTGAGGGCTTGGCTAACCCAATTATCCGCTTAACACACTGAGCCGTCTCCCCCCGGAGCCTGCGCGGGGGGCGTGTGCTTCGGGAGCAATTCGAGTTCTCCACTTGGGGAGGCAGAGGCACCAGCTGGTCAGGAGGAGGCAAATGTTCTCTGTGCAGCACCAGAGCGATGGGGACCCGGCAGGCTGTGCAGGCCACACACCGTCCCTGCTCCTCTATAACCCTCCGCACTGCGGAAGCTTTCTTAGCTCCAGGACCGTAGGAAGCTGACCACCATGAGGATTGGCCAGGGCGGAGGGGCAGTTCTGAAGACACAGGGTTACCAAAAGTCAGTCGCTGTCGCCCAGCCAGCATGGCTCAGTGGTTGAGCATTGACCTATGAACCAGGAGGTCACGGTTCAATTTCCCAACAGGGCACATGCCCAGGTTGGGGGCTCGAGCCTCAGTATGTGGCGTGCAGAGGGCAGCTGATCTACGATTCTCCCTCATCATTGATGTTTCTATCTTTCTCTCCTTCTCCCTTCCTCTCTGGAATCAATAAAAATATATTTTAAAAATGATTTTAAAAAGTCAGTCACTGTCTTCAAGTAGCTTACACTTAATGATGGAGACAGACCACTAAACAGGACATTTCCGTGTAATGTGGTAAGTGGCACTCATGGGATTGTTCAAAGAACATTCATTGAGTGGCGTATGCGCTAACCATGCTCTCACACGGGGCATGCAGTGACCAGCCAGGCCCGGCCCTGGCCTCAGGCAGTGTGCACTGACGTGGAGAAGACAGACCGAGAGCAAGGAAACAAATGGATTCCGCTCACGTGGCGACACGCATTACAAGAAAAACAGAAACTGGGCAATGGCGCAGAGAATGACCAATGTACCCATGGAGGCCTTTCCAAGGAGCTCGCTGAAGGACATGGGGAGACATTGTGGACACGTAAGACAGGTGGAGGGCCTCAGGGGGGAGAGCTTTCTGGCTGTGAGAAGCAATAGGCAGGCAGGGTGGCCACAGCCCGTGACCACAGCAGAGCACAGGCGCTGCAACAGCCCAGCCCTTGCCCGTCACAACAAGGGGTGGTGGCAAGCCCTGGGTGGCTGCAGCAGGGGAGTGACATCACCTAATGACACGACACAGGAAGCCCCAGGTTCTCTGGGGATACAGAGGAGGGTCCTGTGACCTCAGCTCGGGAGGCAAGACTCCGTCACCTTTTACCTTTTGTAAACTGTTATGAAGCTACTAGAGGCCTGGGGCACGAAATTCATGCACACGTAGGGTCCCTAGGCCTGGCGAGCGATCAGGGCCAATCAGGTTCCCCGCCTCCCCCTTCCCTCACTCCCTCAGTGCCCTGCCACAGCTGCTGGTCGCCTGCCATGCTCTGCGCCGCCCCCTGATGGTCAGCGCATGTCATAGCGAGCGATTGAAGGCCTCCTAGTCTCCCGGTCCAACTCCCGAGGGGACACTTTGCATATTAGCCTTTTATATATAGAGATTCTTCCTCTGCTCTAGCTTTAACAGCAGAGGCCAGGAAGTAACTTATGGGGCCCCAGAGTGAACTGCTGGGACAAATATAGCACAGTCCTGGGTACTGGTATTTATTTTCTTTCTTGGGCTGGCTTTTCCACAACTTACTGAGATCTTTTGGAAGAGATAGAGGAATAAGTACAGAATAGCGAGGAGGAACTGGATCCGGTAGCCACCAAACCTCTTCCTCAAATATTCTGGCATCGTCACCACCTGCAGGAGCAACAAGAGAAGTCACCGTCAGACACACTGCAGGCTCACAGGACGGCCGAGCTCACCACGTGCTGGTGGTCCCGAGGAGCCGCCAGGGTGGGAGTGGCCCAGGAAGACCAGAGGCGGGTCCCGGCCCTGGCTTTGTACTGCACAGTAGCTGCGAGGATGAGAGAAACAGGCAGGGCAGGCACTACTGCTGCTGCCTTCGAGAAGCTTGGAATCCAGGCCGGCCGGCGTGGCTCAGTGACTGAGCATTAACCTAGGAACCAGGAGGTCGTGGTTCGATTCCCGGTCAGGGCACAAGCCCGGGTTGCAGGCTCAATCCCCGGTGTGGGGTGTGCAGGAGGCAGCCGATGGATGCTTCTATCTCTCCCTCTCCCTTTCTGAAATCCATCAATAAAATATATAGAAGCTTGGAATCTGCTTTGAGTGCAATCCTCGGAGGGCAGAAGGAAATCCAGTTCATTCAAAATGTTTAATGATGACAAAGCACTTTTATGAAATAACCATAGAGCACAATTAACTGCTGCATCACATACTACAAATCTAACAGGTGCGTGTGAGAGAGAGAAGAGCTTGACTCCGTGTCAGCGATGCTGGGGGGGGGGGGGGGGGGGGAGAGGATGCTGGCACCCCAGGCAATCCTGTTCACTTCTGCTCCCAGGCGTCAGGCTGCGTGCATCGTGGGCAGGGAGTGAGCCTCTGCGGTCATTAGATTCCTGGACCTGAGCGCAGCGCCTGGCTCACGCAGGTGAGTAATTGTCACGTGAGGACTGTCCCACCTTCTGTCCGAATGTCCTCATGTGCTCGTCCTCCCACCTCACCCAGTCTAACCCCCATCCCACCGGCTTGAAGAAGACTCGCCCGGGGGCTCCCACGGCTGCATCTCCGGACACCGAGTCTGACTGTGGCCGCTCCCTTGCTTTCCATCCTCTCCTGCCACCAGAGCTCATTCGCAGCAGGTCCTCAGATGTCTACACCGTCCGCATCGCTCACGGCAGACGGCCTCAGCCACGCCTCCCGTCCTGGGGCCGCAAGTCCCAGGCGTCAGTAGGGTTGGCTCCCGCCGAGGGAAGGACCGGTTCAGGCCTCTCTCCTTGGCTTGTTGAGGGGTCTTCTCTCTGTACATGTCTGTCTCCGCATTTCCTCTTCTCGTGAGTTCATGCCGGATCAGGGCCCACCCCAGTGACCTGGTTTTAACTTGATTACTTCTTGAAAGGCCTCATCTCAAAAATAACAGTCACAATCGGAGGTAATTTTCCTGGGATTGTGGCTTCACAATTGTAAGTGTCAGCACGGCAAATGAGCCTGTTACGTTTTTAATGCCTTCTCCACAAATATACGTACATACATACATACATGCCCTGGCCAGGGATTGAACCCGGGACCTAGTGCCCTGACCGGGAATCGAACCAGCAACCTTCCGGAGTACGGTACGATGCTCCAACCCCCTGAGCCACACTGGCCAGGGGCTCCAAACATATTTTTAAGTTTAACAGTTTTAGGAGATATAATTTACACTCAGTAAAATTCTCCCAATGTTATGTAAAGTTTTATGAGCTTGGAAAAATGTATACAATTGTGTAATCGCCACCACATTCAAGGTACAAAGCATTTCCAAAACCCCCACAAAGCCCCTGGGGCTTGCAGTCAAGGCCTCCATCCACCCCTGTAAGAAAAATACTGTAGAAAATAGAGTAACTGATAATTGACACTCACCCCAGCCTTAATGTAGATAGGAGAAAATATCCAACCAAGAGCAAAGATCAGAAATGGAGACTGAAACCAAAAAGAAAAACATCAGGGTCCCACACAGGCCACGCTCTCAAGATGCAAGCTCACTCACTACCTGCTCTGAGCCTGACTAAGGTGTTACTGCGGGACCTGAAGAATAACAGGCACACGTAAACCTCCCATCCAATGAACTTAACTCATAGGCACTTGATGTTTGCCTGTAAAGGGTGCATTCTTAATTGTGGGGGGCTCCCTGAGCCAATTTTCAATGTATTTATTAGTATTCATTGTTCGCCTACTTCCAGATAGAAATGAAGGTGACTTATAATGAAATATACAGTTAGAGAAGAAAAATCAGAAACCATGCAGAGAAATGGGACAGACACTACCAAAACTGCACACAAGTTATTGAAATTGAATACAAAATTGGGTCTGGCTTCTTTACAAAGAATGGAATATCTGAAGGAGATGCTAGCAAATTTGGAGAGGAAATGCTTGTAAAGTTGAGCGTTTCTTACTAGGGTTGGAATTCCCTCTGCTAGAAATATTCTTTTTTAAAATATATTTTTTATATTGATTTCAGAGAGGAAGGAAGAGGGAGAGAGAGATAGAAAACATCAATGATAGAGAGAATCATTGATTGGCTACCTGCTGCACGCCCCTACTGGGGATTGAGCCCGCAACTGGGGCTCGTGCCCTTGACTGGAATCGAACCCAGGACTTTCAGTAGGCAGGCCAACACTCTATCCAGTGAGCTAAACCAGCTAGGGCTAGAAGTATTCTTTATTTTTGTTGTCCATGAGAAGAAAGATGTGACTCACATAGATATATACATACATATGTATATACAGATATATATACATATATCAGAATGTTAATATGATCTTTTCTCTACATGACTAGTTCCCTAAAACAGTCGTTTACTGTATTCCTACAGTCCCTGGAATATAAATATTCTCTGTCTCTTCATTACTTTACCAAGAAGAGAAGAAACTAGCACGGTTTTTTGGAGAAACTAAAGACTTGGTTCCTTCCTCCCAGGCCTTCTCAAGAAGCAGTCAACATTTACTCAAAGTTGGAAGCAAGTTTTGATGTTTATGAGCTCTGTTTGGACAAAGGTAACGGTGCAGGCTAGTTACCACACACCCAGCACTTACATTCCACTCGAAGGCCCCCACAGCGATCCCCGAGGCCGCTCCCGTGCCCGCCAGGCCCATGAAGTGGGCGGGGCCAATGTTGGAGGCATACAGAGAAGCACCAATCTGGTAATCAGAAGACAATTCCACATCAAAACTTTCAGTCCATGCCCAAGAACTAATTTCACAAATGTAAACTCAAACTGGATTTTACAATGTTTTTCAAAAGGGGTTACTTCCTGGGCATAATTCCCATTCGAGTTTCTTCTATACAAACCCTAACCATAAGTCAGAAGTCAGCGAAGAGGGAGACAGAGAAAAAGGTAGAACAGCCATTCTGTTGCCACCCTCCCCTGCTCCCCAGGCTTACCTGCAATTCACGAATGCAGAAATGTTAGCAGGAGTGTAATCCATCATTGTTTAGAAATAATTTTAACATATTAACAATCTAACTCATTATATGGAACTAGTTAAAATACATGAAAACATTGAAATACAACGCAGCATAAATAAAAAATGAAGAAGCTCTAGTAAGTCATAAAAGTAAGTGAAATAATATTATAATATAAATATCATTAAAATACTGCGTGTGTACAATACGCTTGTGCACATACATGTTTATATATGCATGGGAGAGATTCTGGTAAAAAATATATAAAACAAAATACTTCCGGGGACTGGAATTATGGGTGAGAGACAGATAGGGGAGAAAATTTCAAGGTCTACACTGGGACTGTAACTTTTTTTTTTTTTTACCACTAACAGCTGTTACTTTCAAAATAAAAAAAATCCCAGTGGCATTTAAAATGAACAAAATCCCTTCTAAACCAAAAATCGCTTTTTAACAGAGTGGAGACAGCCACTCTGTTAAAACAAAAATCCAACTATTATGCTATTGATATGAGACACATTTAAAACCAAATTATCAAGGGAGGCTTAACATAACAAAGCCTTTTAGTAAAAATAAACAAGCAAACAAATAAAAACAGCACTGTTTTTAACAATCTTAACATAAGATAAAATAGCACATAATACCAAAAGCATTGGACAGGACAAAGAAGTCTGTTGTTATAACTATGAAAAATAAAATGCACTAAGACATAGATGAGAACGTACAGGCATCAACATCTTAGCAATAACAAATATGAGGCCACATAATCTTAAAAGAGGCACATAATAAATACTCAAGTGATGATAGGCATTTTTACTATTAGGAATATTTATTATGGTTGTCACAATATTGCAGAATTATACACTGCCTAAATTGCCCAATAATATGGTAAATAAAAGGAAGAATGTTCATATAATACTATGCAATTGCATATAAATACAGGGTAGGGCAAAAATAGGTTTACATGTATATATATGAAAATAATACAATAATCTATACAGTATATACAAAAGCCTAAGCGACTGCCAACCTATTGCTATGATATACACTGACCACCAGGGGGCAGACGCTCAACACAGGAGCTGCTGAGCTGCGGTGACTTGGCAGCTGCGGTGCTTGGATGATGCACTCGAAACCAGAGAGGAGGGAGCCCGATTCTGGGGTGCGTCACCCAAGAACCGCCCTCTCACAATCCGGGACCCATTGGGGGATGTAGGAAAGCTGGTTTCAGCCCAATCCCCGCAGGCCAGGCCGGGGGACCCCACTGGTGCACGAATCCATGCACCAGGCCTCTCGTTAATCCTATATAATAAAGAGCTAATATGCTAATTAGACCGAACAGCAGAATGACTGTCCGGATGACCATCCAGATGACCTTCCGGATGAAGCCAGGGCTGCGAGGGCCGAGACCCTTGCACGATTTGGTGCATCGGGCCTCTAGTAAATAATAATACAACAATAAACTGTGTTTCATGTGCTCACAACCATAAACCTATTTTTGTCCCACCCTGTATAAAATATCTATATCTACTTACCTATGTTTACATAGACCTAGGAAGATATTACTACATTAGTAATGAAAGGTAGGTTAAAAAGTCACCATCCATTGCCCTGGCCAGTGGTTAGGGCATCAGCCCCTGGACCGAAGGGTCTCAGGCTCAATTCCCACCCCCAGTCGGAGCACATGTGGGAGGCAACCAGTCAATATGTCTCTCTCTCCCCTCTCTTCGGATGAGGATTAAAAAGAAAAGGTCACCATTCATTAATTCAATAATTATTATAAATGTCCACTGCCATCTGGGTGCCAGGCACTGTTCTAGGGGCACATTGGTGTGTCAAACAGAAAAAAGCCCTTGCCCTCATGAAGGTAACATTCTTTTGGGAAGAAGAGAATAAGCAAAGTAAATTAGGGGGTTATTTTCTAGCATAAGAAGCAGCAATTGGGTGGCCGGGATAGACTGAGAGGAGATCTGAGGAATACCAGAAGAGGCGAGGAAGCAAGCCAGGAGAGAGCTGGGGAGAAGCCTCCAGGGGGAGAAGCCTCCAGGGGGAGAAGCCTCCAGGGGGAGAAGCCTCCTGTGGGAGAAGCGGCAGGGGCAAAGGCAGGACAAACCCAGGACACTGGCTAGAACTGGGGCCAGGGGTCCTGAGAGGCGAGGGAAGGAGACAACCTGTGGCCTAGCACAGGCCTTTAGTAGCAGCTGGGCTTTCATTCTGGGGGTCAGGGAGCCCCCAGAGGGTTCTAAGCATAAAAGTGAGATGGTCTGACTCAAGCTGTAACTGGCTCCCATGTCTAATTCCCATTCCAGATGGTGCGCTGCCGGAGGGCAGGACTATTTCCTTGTACAGACTAGCTTTATCGGGACATGAGAGCTCCCTAACCTGGCAGAAGGAAACAGACATGCAAGTAAGTGCAGAGTCCCAAGTGTGTTCCCGTACCCAGTAAGTGGTTATTAAACGAAAACGGAGTTAATTGGGAACATTTAGGTAACAAACTACTTAGGAGTTAAAGCAACCACCAATGAAATGGCTTTCCTTGTTTAAAAATTTCAAAATATTCTGAGTATAAAACATCTAAACTAAAATAATAAGCAAGTTGCCCAGCTGGCGGGGCTCAGTGATTGAGCGTCAACCTATGAACCAGGAGGTCACACTTCGATTCCCGGTCAGGGCACATGCTCAGATTGCGGGCTCCATCCCCAGTGTGGGGCCTGCAGGAGGCAGCCGATCCAGGATTCTCTCTCCTCACTGATGTCTCTCTCTCCCTCTCCCTCTCCCTTCCTCTCTGAAATCTAGAAAATATATTTTAAAATAAGATAATAAGCAAGTTAACATGTACCCCCAAAGTGGACGCCACACTCACCAGCCACCACTCCAGGCTTCGGCCAGCCAGGAAGAAGTCTTCTACGTTCCCACGACTGCTTGTCAGGATGGCCTTAAACAACAGAGCACGGGACACAGACACACTGCTTCAGAGGCGGCCTCTTATCGCGTCAGTCTCTTCAGTGAGACCCCAAACCCAGTCTCCCCTGATTTCTTTTTAGGAATAGAAGGCCGTACCCCCCCCCCCCCCCCACACACACACACACACCCGAGTTAGGGGAGGGCTCATGGCGGCCTCACTGGGGACTATAGTCTCTTCCAGCTCTGACACTGCATGGGGATGTCTATCTCTCTACATTCTGGTAAAAATAATATTGCTTTATTTTTGTTCCAAATAGTTGACTAGTGGTACGGCTTCCAGCAGAGTCTTGGAGAGAATATTTGTACAAACTTGGAGTGGGGAAAACTTCCAAGCCAACCAGGAAATGTACAAGATGTAAAGGAAAAGAGAGAGAGTCGAGTTCTTCTAAGTCTGTGGTCGGCAAACTGCGGCTCTCGAGCCACATGCGGCTCTTTGGCCCCTTGAGTGTGGCTCTTCCACAAAATACCACGGCCTGGGCGAGTCTATGTTGAAGAAGTGGCATTAGAAGAAGTTTAAGTTTAAAAAATTTGGCTCTCCAAAGAAATTTCAATCGTTGTGCTGTTGATATTTGGCTCTGCTGACGAATGAGTTTGCCGACCACTGGTCTAAGTGAAGAAAAGTTCAAATGACAAAAGACACCATGAATAGAGTCGGGACCAGTGGCTCTCAGCCAGGGTGATTTCTGTCCCATCCCTCGAGGGGACATGTGGCAATGTCTAGAGACCTTTTGGTTGTGAATGGGTAAGGGTCAGGGGCACTTGTAGGCATCGTATAACACACAGGACAGACCCCCCACAACAAAGAAGTATAGTCCTGAGGTTGAGCAACTGGTTTAGACAAGTAATAATTTGAAAAAACACACACACAAACATCTTAACAACTGAAATGACAGAAGAGTTTATAAAAACAGGTAAACAACCCAGTTCAAAATTGGGCGAAATAAAGTGGCTATTCCCAGAAGAGGAACAGCAATGGAAGGTGCTCAACCTCATGAGGAGTCCTTCACACACAAATCAGGGCTGCAGGGAGATTCCACCAACCACCCGTCAGACGGGCAGGAAAGAAAATAAACAGCTAAGCAGGGATGAGCACGGCTGGCGAGGGCTTGGGGAACGGCGTGCCCACACGCTGCTTGAGAGATGTAAATCTTAACAAGTTGTGTGGATCGCCACTTAATAATGTAGACTAAAATTTCAAGTAATCAGACTCTCCTGACCCAGCACTTCCAAGTTCCGAATCCATGCTGCACAGATTAAAAGCACCGACACATAAAAAAAAGAAGAAGAAGAAAAAGAAAAACCTACCTGGCAGTGATCTAAGTGTCAATCAGCAGAGAAAAGCCGAACAGTCCACACATTTGTGTGACTCTCATGTGGTGTGAAACCATGAGCTAGAGCTCTACTGGTGACCCTTAGGCCTCTCTCGGCCACACAGCAAGTGACAACAAGCAAGCTGCAGAATGATGTGTCTAACGGGATCACATTTTTTGTAAAAGCACAAAAACGCCATGTATGTGCTCGTTGGTTTGCCTAAGCCCCGAGAGAGGGGAGGAAGGACACGTGGCCCATGGTTACCCCAGAGACACCCGAGTGGGTGGAGAAGAAGAGTAACTCATTCTCCAGGTGTGTACGCATCTTTCCACTTCTTGCAATAAGCGTGATATACTTCTGAAAAGACAATATATGACTTAGAAAAAGAGCCGAAGGAGAGGTGATAAGGAAGGGAAAGATCAGTGTCTGGGTAAGCGGGCTCCTTCGATGGCTCCAATAAGAGCAGAGGCACCGCAGGCTTCCTCTGGAAGTGACCGGATGGCTGACGAGTCCCCTGACCGGGGCCAGGAAGCGAGCCGGGTGGGGGCTTCTTAACTCAGTACCAGAAACGGGGGCAGAGATCCCCGAACAAGTGCTCCTCAGAGCCCCCTGCCGAGGCCGCCGAGAGGGCGTTTCCCACCAGGAAGCCCATTTTTAAAAAGGTGTCCGTTTAAATCCGTGGCCGGCAAACTGCGGCTCGAGAGCCACATGCGGCTCTTTGGCCCCTTGAGTGTGGCTCTGCCACAAAATACCACGGCCTGGGCGAGTCTATGTTGAAGAAGTGGCGTTAGAAGAAGTTTAAGTTTAAAAAATGTGGCTCTCCAAAGAAATTTCAATCGTCGTACTGTTGATATTTGGCTCTGTGGACTAATGAGTTTGCCGACCACTGGGTTAAATGATCTGTAAAACACCTAGACGTCTTTTTTCACATTTGGAATAAAGGGCCTGCATTCTCTCTGCTGGTACAAAACTCTCTTAATTGGATGGAAACCCTGTCTCCATCACTCTATCTGTCCACTCGCAGCATAATGGCTCATTGTAAGCCTCCAAAGAATGGCCAATGATCAGACTTTGTTTCTCGAATTTATTTATTTATTTTTATTGATTTCAGAGAGGAAGGGACAGGGAGAGAGAGAGAGAGAGAGAGAGAGAGAGAGAAACATCAATGATGAGAGAGAATCATGGATCGGCTGCCTCTTGCACGCCCCACACGTGGGATCCAGCCCTGACCGGGAACTGAACTGTGACCTCCCGGTTCATAGGTCAATGCTCAACCACTGAGCCACGCAGCCGGGCGAGGACACTTTTCTGAGTGCTTACATGCTAAACTTTAGTGAGTGAATGGCATTAAGAGAGACATGGTCTCTACCTTATTAAGAGCACCTTGCACTAGCAGAGAATACATTAAGGTCTTTATACAAATGTAAGGAGAATATGTAAGATCCCTACGTTATATATGTGTGTGACCTTTGGGTTACGCACCTGAGCCAGACCAGGCAGCTCTAGGCTCCAATCTGAACTACATCATTTCCTGGTGTTTTTTTTATTTTATTGATTTTTTATAGAGAGGAAAGGAGAAGGATAGAGAGTTAGAAATATTGATGATATAGAAACATCATGAGAGAGAAACATCAATCAGCTGCCTCCTGCACACCCCCCACTGGGGATGTGCCTGCAACCAAGGTACATGCCCTTGACCGGAATCGAACCCGGGACCCTTCAGTCCACAGGCCAACGCTCTATCCACTGAGCCAAACTGGTTAGGGCCATTTCCTGGTGGTTTTACTTAACCTCTTTGGACCTCAGTTTCCTCAGGTGCAGGTGGGGGTGGGGGAAGGGTGCTCCAGGTGCAGGTGGGGGTGGGGGAAGGGTGCTCCAGGCGCAGGTGGGGGCGGGGGGGAGAGGGTGCTCCAGGTGCAGGTGGGGGAGGGGGGGGAGGGTGCTCCGGGCGCAGGTGGGGGCGGGGGGGGGGAGGGTGCTCCAGGCGCAGGTGGGGGAGGGGGGGAGGGTGCTCCGGGTGCAGGTGGGGGCGGGGGGGGGAGGGTGCTCCAGGCGCAGGTGGGGGAGGGGGGGAGGGTGCTCCGGGCGCAGGTGGGGGCGGGGGGGAGGGTGCTCCAGGCGCAGGTGGGGGAGGGGGGGAGGGTGCTCCGGGCGCAGGTGGGGGCGGGGGGGGAGGGTGCTCCAGGCGCAGGTGGGGGAGGGGGGGAGGGTGCTCCAAGCACAGGTGGGGGCGAGGGGGGGGAGGGTGCTCCAGGCGCAGGTGGGGGGGGAGGGTGCTCCAAGCACAGGTGGGGGCGGTGGGGGGGGGGGAGAGGGTGCTCCAGGCGCAGGTGGGGGCAGGGGAAGAGGGTGCTCCAGGCGCAGGCCGGGCACCGAGGGGTCACACCCAGCCTGGTGTCCAGGCCCCGCCCTGCCCTCTGGCGACCTCTGGGCCCTGGCGTACCCACATCGCGACGATCAGGACCAGCAGGAGGTAGGCCAACATCACCAGGAGGTCTATTCGGTTGTTGACGCCCGAGTCCACCGAGCTCCAGTTGGCGGAGATGCCGTACCACAGGAAGGCCATGGCGGGCTCCGGGCCGGGCAGGTTCTGGAGGCGGCAACGGCTTTCATTCAGGCTTCGCTTGGGCTCCGCGGCCGCGTGGCATCCTGGGAGTTCCAGTCGCGGGGCATCCTGGGCGGTCCAGCCGCGGGCCATCCTGGGTGTTCCAGCCGCGGGGCATCCTGGGAGTTCCAGCCTCGGGGCATCCTGGGAGTTCCAGCTGCGGGGCATTCTGGGATTTCCCGCCACCTGCCGCGGGGAGGGGGCCTGCGAGGCCCAGCTGTGGCCGAAGAGCAAAAACCTGGCCGCTTGGGGGGTGCTCTGTTCAGCGAGGAATCCAGAAGCGCTTCTTCGCTGTTGGTCCAGGCACAGCCCCGCCCTTGGGGGCCGCAGTCGCTTTGTCCCAGACTAAGGCTTGCGGATAGACACCCCAGTGATTCAAATTTCCTACCTTCTTTAATAAAAAAATTTTGGGGGGAGCACACATTAATTTGTAGAATAAACCTCATCGTCTTGAATTTTAATTTCCTGAGCCCTTAGGGGATATGGAGCACTCACAACCCAGCCAGCCCAGAGGGACTGGATCCGTCCTCCCCACCCATCACAGGGCAGGGAGACTGACCCTGGAAACCAGCCACCCGTGCGTGCCAGCCCTCTCCCTGGCAGCCACGCCACCTGGCGGCCACTTTGCACGAAGACCGCCTGCAGCCGGGGTTAGCTTTCCTGGTCTCCGGCACCCTCCAGCGATGACACGTTTCCGCCCGGTGTTTTGTGATCACTTCTCATTTGCGATGAAGCCAGGTTTGGCCCAGGGACGGTGCTCGCTTTTTACAAGGAAGGGGATTGGGGGCTTGACAGCCGAGGGGCCCGAGTAATCAGCTGCATCCATGCCCACACACTGCCGGCTGGCATCTCACCGGGCGCGGCTCACATGGGGCTCATCGGGAGGACATTCAGGCCTCTGCTTCCCAGGTGTCTGGTTCGGTTATTCCTCCAGGTCAGCGTCCAGAGTGACCTTCACGGGCTCGGACTCGGGCATCTATCTCAGCAGGTTTTTGCGGTAATTACGCAGGATAGAGCGGAGGCAGCAGAGTACAGGCCACAGTCCTCCTGCAGATTTGCGGGCCTGCAGTGACAAGATGGAGAAGGGAGGCTGGGCCCTGGCCGGTTTGGCTCAGTGGGTAGAGCGTCTGCCTGCAGACTGAAGGCAATCAGGTTCGATTCCTGGTCAAGGGCACATGCCCAGGTTGCGGGCTTGATCCCCAGTTGTGGGGTGTGCAGGAGGCAGCCGATCAATGATTCTCTCTCATCATTGATGTTTCTCTCTCTCTCCCTCTCCCTTCCTCTCTGAGATTAATAAAAACATATTTTTAAAAAAGTAGAAAGGCTGGTTTGGAGCTTTTTTTTATACCTAGATCTTCAAAGGACATGAAGCATCCTTCTTCCTGCTTTATTAGGGCTCCTCCTACCTCAGACCCCCCCCTTTCTTATCTTAATTGATTTAATACCAATTATTCTCACCAATTTCCTTCCAGCCTTCTGTTGTTGGTTGTCAGAGAAAATTGCCTGAACTCAAAGACTCTCACAGTGGGCCAGACCCACAAGGAAGTGAAACAAAGCCTTTTGGACCCAGAGCAGAAGGCATTGCATTTCCACTGCTTGCCACTCAATGCCTCTACCGACAATTTTCAACGGTGCATCATCCTTGAATATTTAAATCAGCCTTATTGAGGAAGGGAGAGGGAGAGAGAGAAACATCAACAATGAGAGAGAATCATAGATCTGCTGCTTCCTGAGTATCCCCTACTGCGGATGGAGCCGGAACCCGGGCATGTGCCCTGACTGGGAATCGAACCCTGACCTCCTGCTTCATAGGTGGATGCTCAACCACTGAGCCATGCCGGCTGGCCTATACCTGCATTTGAAGGTGGCTGAGTGGTGACTAATATATACAGTTTTAAATAAAGCCCTGTCACAGCCATTAGAGGTTTTAACCCCATTTCTGCTCAGCACGTCCTGCATGTCCCCCTTTCCTCTCAGATGAAGGCCAACGTCTGTGGATTGAGAACAGACTCCTAGGAGTGACCTCAGCCCACGGTTCATGGAGAACGATGGTGTCAGGAGGGGAAATATTGACAGAAAATAGAAGTTACCCATGACCACGGACTAGGAGAGCACACGAGGGCTTCTCCCCACCACCTGCCCAGCCCCAGGGAGGGGCCCCTTTCTCCTCGGGGCCCCTGGGACCCACGGGAAGGAGGCCTCCAGCCACCAGGAATGAACCCCTTACAAGACAGAGCCCGCGTCCCGCACAGAAGGGGACGCGCCCCCACGGGGCTGTCCCTGCTCTGGCCTTGCCCTGAGCCCTGACCCGGGTCTGAGAGCTGGTGCAGGAGACGCCCCTTGAGTCCTGACCCCTGACCAGCCCAGGGAGCTGTGGTCAGCCTCCCCCTGAGGACGCTGAGTAGAGACTGGAGATGCCCCGAGGTGACGGGGGGGCACGGGAGGGGACCCCTGGCCTGGCCCTAGGGCAGGGGCAGTGGGCAGAGCAGTGGGAAGGCAGAGGTGGTCTCTCCTGGGTTCTGGTCCCCATGTCACTCAATGGTGTGTCTGGGCCTGGACACTAGAGGGCGCTGGGGGCTTGTTCCTGAGGGATCTGGGGTAATCAGAGCTGGACCAGCCCCCTGACAAAGTGCAGGACCATCTGCTCAGGGCTGTCAGCTGTGACTCCAGAAACCTGGGCCCCACAAAGCACAACCCCCGCCCATACCAATGGCCATCCTCAGGCAGAGGGCCCTGCCCCAGGACCCAGGGTGAGATCAAATAGATGGGGTGTCATTTGCATGAGTGGGCCCTCCCTCCCGCAGACTATGAAGAGGGGAAGGGAGAGATGGGGGAGCTCTGCTTCAGCTGTGGGGCACAGGAGGCAGGACTCAGGGATGACCTCCACCATGGCCTGGGCCCCTCTCCTCCTCACCCTCCTGGCTCACTGCACAGGTGACTGGATAGGGGACAGGGGAAGGGGCCTTGGGAAGACACATGGGCCCTGCCTCCTCCTCTTCTCTCTACACCCAGACTCACCCTCTCTGTGTCTCCCCTCTTCCAGGATCCTGGGCCCAGCCTGTGCTGACTCAGCCGTCCTCAGTGTCCGGGGCCCCGGGCCAGAGGGTCACCATCTCCTGCTCAAACATCAAGGGTTCCTATGTGTACTGGTACCAGCAGCTCCCAGGAAAGGCCCCCAAACTCATCATCTATGGTGATAGCAACCGACCCTCAGGGGTCCCAGATCGATTCTCCGGCTCCAAATCAGGCAGCTCAGCCACCCTGACCATCACGGGGCTGCAGGCTGAGGACGAGGCCGATTATTACTGCCAGTCATATGATAGCAGTATCAGCAGTTACACAGTGCTGCAGGCCTGTGGGGAAGTGAGACAAAAACCCCTCTGCTCTGTGAGGGGTGAGTTCTCCAGCAGCTGCCTGCTCAGCTCAGCCTGTGACCTGTGGCTTCTGCTTATTCCCTCGCTGTCGCCCTGGGCCCAGGTTCATCCGGGGACCCTGCCTGGGGGTGCTTGGTTCTCTCTCCCCTCTGGCCTCAGTGTCACTCAGAGCAGGGCTCTCCCAGGCTCAGGGGCCTGAAGGAAGGGAAGGCCGCTCCCCACCCTCGGGGCCCAGGTCCCTCCCCCTGGGCTGGACTCCCTTGTCCTGTGAGGCTGAGATGAGTGACAGCTGGTCCGGGCCCGCCCCTGCCTGGGGCTCAGCACTGTGCTCTGAGCTGGAAGGGCCACTGGCCCTGTTCGCACCCCATTATGGTTCCCTCCCCTTTACCCAGCGCGGCTGGTTTAGATTTGCGTTGTGATTTTAAGCACAAGAATTGGCCATTCACAGCCATCAAACTATCACAGATTGGGGGGTGCCATGGTGGGCGATGAAGGGGGTGGTCCAATGGGTGGAGGGGGTCCAGGAGCAGAAACTTCCGGCTGTGACTGCCTGGCTCTGGGAGGATGGGCGGCACGGGGACCCCAAGGGAGCGCTGTCGTATTGTGTCTGTGAAAGCAGCTGAGAGCCTGGATCTCAGTGTCCTCAGCACAGAAACAGCCAAGCTTGCAGCCACGTATGAAGGCAGAGGTCAAGGAGAATTATCCTGGAGATGGCTTTGCATACACACCAACACAGAGTCATCATGTTGTACACTTGACACTAATATCTCGATTACATCTCAATTGAAAAATAAAATAAAATAATAATAATGAATCTGAATCTTCTGTTCACAGAAACACCAGCAGGTGGAAGTCTATAGCAGCTTTGTTAACCCCTAGACCAGTGGTCGGCAAACTCATTAGTCAACAGAGCCAAATATCAACAGGACAACGATTATAATTTCTTTTGAGAGCCAAAATTTTTAACCTTAAAGTTCTAACACCACTTCTTCAAAATAGACTAGCCCAGGCCGTGGTATTTTGTGGAAGAGCCACACTCAAGGGGCCAAAGAGCCGCATGTGGCTCTCGAGCCAAGGTTTGTGGACCACGCCCTAGACTGAGATCAGCCAGGAGTCTGTGCCTGGGGGGCTGTGACAGCTGTGAGTCTCACGTTAAGTTACTGATTTAATTCACCTCCAGCCTCCATTGGTTGTCCGTGAAAATTGCCTGAATTTGTGGCCCAGAGGTTGAGAGCCCCATCGTCCTTGTGACCATCTGAAGTGGGGTCTCTGCTCCCTCACTGTGCCCCCAGGCTGGTCACCCCGTGACCTGAATCTGCGGGTCTGCTGGTGACAAGGCGCTCTCCAGTGTCTGTGGCTGGTGCTTCTGTTCCTGGGACGGATGGAAGCTCCTAGAAACTCCTCAGGGGGTTCACTGGGCATGGACACGGGATTTCTAACCGGCAGAACCAGATCACAGCGGACAGCTCCCACCTTGCGCCTGGAATGTGAAGTGATATTAGAAACACGTCTGTTCACACCTGTCAACCCAGAGCAGAAGGCATTGCGTTTCCAATGCTTTTCCACCAATTCCTCCACCCACAATTTTCATCAACGTGCATCCTCCTAGGATTTCTAAGTCAGCCTTATAGAGGGGACTTTTATATACAATAGCATACATATATTTAAAAAAAATTTTTTTAATGATTTCAGAGGAGAGGGAGAGGGAGAAAAAGAGAGAAACATCTATGATGAGAGAGAATCATGGATCGGCTGCCTCCTGTGTAACCCCCCCCACCTGGGATGGAGCCCCCAACCTGGGCATGTGCCCTGACCGGGAATCGAACCCTGACCTCCTGGTTCATAGGTGGATGCTCAACCACTGGCCACGCTGGCCGGGCTATAGATGCATTTGAAGGTGGCTGAGTGGTGACTAATATATACAGTTTTAAATAAAGCCCTGTCACAGCCATTAGAGGTTTTAACCACATTTCTGCTCAGCACGTCCTGCATGTCCCCCTTTCCTCTCAGATGAAGGCCAACGTCTGCCTGTGCATTGAGAACAGACTCCTAGGAGTGACCTCAGCCCACGGTTCATGGAGAACGATGGTGTCAGGAGGGGGAATATTGACAGAAAATAGAAGTTACCCATGACCACGGACGAGGAGAGCACACGAGGGCTTCTCCCCACCACCTGCCCAGCCCCAGGGAGGGGCCCCTTTCTCCTCGGGGCCCCTGGGACCCACGGGAAGGAGGCCTCCAGCCCCCAGGAGTGAATCCCATACAAGACAGAGCCCGCGTCCCGCACAGAAGGGGACGCGCCCCCACGGGCTGTCCTTGCTCTGGCCCTGCCCTGAGCCCTGACCCGGGTCTGAGAGCTGGTACAGGAGACGCCCCTTGAGTCCTGACCCCTGACCAGCCCCGGGAGCTGTGGTCAGACTCCCCCTGAGGACGCTGAGTAGAGAGTGGAGATGCCCCGAGGTGATGCCACGGGAGGGCACCCCTGGCCTGGCCCTAGGGCAGGGGCAGTGGGCAGAGCAGTGGGAAGGCAGAGGTGGTCTCTCCTGGGTTCTGGTCCCCATGTCACTCAATGGTGTGTCTGGGCCTGGACACAAGAGGGCGCTGGGGGTTTGTTCTTAGGGATGTGGGGTGATCAGAGCTGGACCAGCCCCCTGACAAAGTGCAGGACCATCTGCTCAGGGCTGTCAGCTGTGACTCCCCCAAACCTGGGCCCCATACAGCCCCACCCCCGCCCATACCAATGGCCATCCTCAGGCAGAGGCACCTGCCCCAGGCCCAGGGAGGGATCAAAACCAGGGGGTCTCATTTGCATGAGGGGACCCTCCCTCCCGCAGACTATGAAGAGGGGAAGGGAGAGATGGGGGAGCTCGGCTTCAGCTGTGGGGCACAGGAGGCAGGACTCAGGGATGACCTCCACCATGGCCTGGGCCCCTCTCCTCCTCACCCTCCTGGCTCACTGCACAGGTGACTGGATAGGGGACAGGGGAAGGGGCCTTGGGAAGACACATGGGCCCTGCCTCCTCCTCTTGTCTCTACACCCAGACTCACCCTCTCTGTGTCCCCCCTCTTCCAGGATCCTGGGCCCAGCCTGTGCTGACTCAGCCGTCCTCAGTGTCGGGGGCCCCGGGCCAGAGGGTCACCATCTCCTGCACTGGAAGCAGCTCCAACATTGGGAGTAACCATGTGTACTGGTACCAACAGCTCCCAGGAAAGGCCCCCAAAACCATCATCTATGCTAGTAACAGTCGACCCTCAGGGGTCCCGGACCGATTCTCCGGCTCCAGGTCTGGCAGCTCAGGCACCCTGACCATCACGGGGCTGCAGGCTGAGGACGAGGCTGATTATTACTGCTCAGCCTGGGACAGCAATATGAGCGGTCCCACAGTGCTGCAGGCCCGTGGGGAAGTGAGACAAAAACCCCTCTGGTCTGTGAGGGGTGAGCCCTCCAGCAGCTGCCTGATCTATCTATGAAGACAATTGAGGTCACATCAGGGTGCTTCAGACCAAGCTCAGCGCAGGGTCCAGGAGGGACTGAGAGGGGGTTCTGGTCTGAGTCCTGAAATCTGAATGTCGTGGTACAAACCAACACCCAGAAATAAACTGTTCTCTCCACACTGGCTGCGAGCCCTCAAAATTGCGAGAATGACAGCAGTGCTGTCCCCTGGGGCCGCTGCCAGCTGGAGCAGAGGGCTGGCCACTTGGAGGGAGTCCCCCTTGGGGACCTAGGCACCTGCTGTTCTCTAACCAAACCACTTACGTCATCCATGGAAACCCCTTTCCCCCGAAGCACGCGTCTCCATTCCCTCCTGATGTCTGCAGTCTTCCCAGGATCCTTTGCTAGCCAATGCCCCCGGGGGCGGGAGGCTCCGCCCGGGAACGGTGGCCCTCCTGGCCCGGAGCGCTGGCCCTCGGCTCCGGCTCCGGGGCGTCGGCGGTGCCGTCTGTGAGGGCGGTGGACCTGCTCTCCAGGCCGGCCCTGGCCCTGGGCACTGAGGCCCTCTCTCTGGACGCTCTACCGTGTATGATCGTCCAGCCACCACGCCGAACGCCAGACACCGACACACATTAGTACTGAATGAAAACCGTAATTAAAAGTAATAAACAGCCCATGCTGTGATCCTTACAGATATTTGTGATGAAACAGAGCACGCTCTTCCATATCTTAGCAACTTACTGATTTTTATGTTCTCTTTCTACTCTCACGTGGAGGCAAATCCAGTATCAGAGCCGCCCAACATTGGAACCATTTGGCCTCAGGAGCATGGAGTGCCGGGGAGACTGCACACTCCTCATGTTGCACGAGGCGACCGCACTGAACACGGATCATGGACGAGTCTCCGTTTCCCTTCACGTGGCTGTTCTAGGCCTTTAAGAGAAACGTCCAGGCACAGGATGACAGCGGCCGAAGCCCTCAGCACCTACAGATAAGAAGGGTTATAACGGAGCGTTGTTTATTTTTATTTTTATTATTATGTCCTTTAAAGCATCGTGGCCGAATCACACTGTCATCACAGACGTGAGTAGGCACCAATGTCACCACATGTTGCCAACATGAATTCTGACCGTCAATCAACCTGTTCTTTTTGTCATTCGTCCTTGCACAATTCACACAATTAAAAAGACCACACGGAGCATTCCTAAATTATCACATGAACCGTGAGAATGACCTTCGCGCACCTGCCTGGTCCCAGGAGGGATGACCCTCAGGTGTTGGAGGCACAGGAGTCAAGGGAACAGGTGAAGGGGAGGTGCTTGGAGGGGCTTAAAGGAAGAGGTGGTTCCCTTTGCTACCAGCAGGGGTCGCTGTGAGACCGTCTCTGGGGTTTGCCTGGGCCTGGTCTCTTCCAGGAGGCAGCAGGGCTGGCTCAGGGCTTCCTGAGAGGCCTGGGCAGGTGGGTCCTCGCTGGGGGTGTGGGCTCCCCTGCACGTGGCTGTGTACGCCTCCAGCAGCTGCCTCCTCCCAGCCCCACCCACGGGGAAACCAGGGCACCAGGCTGCCCTCCCTGTGCAAGGACATCAGACCCTGTCAGCGCCCCTGGGGGAGAGAGGGGGGGCACATTTGCATGAGCAGCCTCTGTCTGTGACCAGGGAGGCCATAAGAGGCCTGGGCAGCCCAGCCCCACTGTGGGCTCAGGGCTGTGAGCACCATGGCCTGGACTCCTCTGCTCCTCGCGCTCCTCTCTCACTGCACAGGTAGGGCCAGGCCTGGGACCAGGCTTCTTCCCTTCCTGCTCAGTCTCCTGGGAACCTGCCCCTGGTCCCTGCCCCTCACTGACCAGTGTCTGTGTCTGCAGGGTCCCTCTCCCAGCAGCTTGTGGTGACTCAGCCGCCCTCCCTCTCTGCATCTCCGGGAGCCACAGCCACACTCACCTGCACCCTGAGCAGTGGCTTCAATGTTGGCAGCTACCATATACGCTGGTTCCAGCAGAAGCCAGGGAGCCGTCCCCGGTTTCTCCTGAACTACTACTCAGACTCAAATAAGCACCAGGGCTCCGGGGTCCCCAGCCGCTTCTCTGGATCCAAAGACGCCTCGGCCAATGCGGGGCTCCTGCTCATCTCGGGGCTGCAGCCTGAGGACGAGGCTGACTATTACTGCGCTGCAGATCCGGGCAGTGGTAGCAGCGACCGTTACCCACAGTGTCTCAGAGGACGAGGAAGTGAGACAAAAACCCCTGGGCCCCGAGGTGCTGGCTCTGAGCCTCCATCAGCGAGGAGCGTCTGTGGGGCCTCTGTCAGGGGGGCTCCTCTGCAGGGACCTGTGTCCCCGGGAGGAGGGGGGTCACACTCGATGGAGCAGCAGCACAGGTGTCCCAGGAGCACACGGGAGGTCATGGAGCCCCGCCCACCACCCCGTGTGGGGGGAATTCTAAGAAGACTTTATTTTTAGGGGCTGCAGGGGTTTAGCTTATCCTTATTAGATAAACTGAAGCCTAACCCCAGAATCCTCCTCGTCCTTATGGCTCCCTGAGCATGCCCCTGAAATCAGCAATACCCTCCTCACGGTCCTGAGGACTGACACCTGCTGAGAACTTACTGTGTTCTTACCGTACATGAGTGTTTAATTCTCGCCACAACCACACTGCATGTGGTCATGAGCACATTGATAGCTGATGAAACTGAGGGAATGTTTTTAGTTAAAAAACCTTTAAAGCATATTTTTATTGATTTCAGAGAGGAAGAGAGAATGAGAGAGAAATAGAAACACCAATGATGAGAGAGAATCATTGATCAGCTGCCCCCTGAACGTCTCCTCCTGGGGATGGAGAATGAAAGCCAGACATGGGCCATGACCAGGAATCGACTGTGACCTCCTGGTTCATAGGTCGATGCTCAACCACTGACTCATGTTGGCTGGACTGAGTTAATATGTTGTTTTTTTAAAAATGTATTTTATTGATTTCTTTATAGAGAGGAAGGGAGAGGAATAGAGAGTTAGAAACATGGATGAGAAACATTGATCAGCTGCCTCCTGCACACACCCTACTAGGGATGTGCCTGAAACCAATACACATACCCTTGACTGGAATCTAACCTGGGACCTTTCAATCTGCAGACTGACGCTCTATCCACTGAGCCAAACCAGCCAGGGCTGCGTGAATATTAGTAAATAAAAATCCCCTCTTTCCTATTGTTTGTCTTGTCTTCTCACCCAGAGCTCTTCCCTCCTGACCCTTCTGGTCCCCAATGTGTGGGGAGTGGCTTCCCGACAGCAGTTCTCTGACACCAGCTGATGTCCCCCAACAGCACTCAGTGCTCACACCATCTGCCCAGAGAGGGTGTCAGACCCGCAGTTAAAGGGCCAGTCCCCCTGACTGCCCGCAGGTAAGGTGCCAATCACAGGCAGGAGGTCCCAGGTTTCACACAACTTCTTGGATATCAATTGAGGTTTCCCATAATTCCTTTCGTGGGTTCCATGAATTTGCTTAACTGCACCTGAGCCCTCTCCCCTTCCAGCAAATGGGGGGCAGGTGAGGGGCTCCCAAGCTTCTAATCCTCCTGGTCTCTCCAGGGGCCCGTATACACCCAGGAGCCCACCCAGCGCCCCCTCATCAGCAACAGGCCCGCCCGTCCCCCAGGGAGTGACAAGGGTCTCAGGAGCCTGTGCCGGGGCCAGGGGCCGAGACCAGCGTATGTTTCCTGTCATCTCACATCCTGTGTCTGCAACTACACATGGTCACCCAGACAACCATGCTCCCCCACACATTCATGTCACGTGTGTGACCCTGTGTTACTCCTGACCCATCACATCTGACATGTTAGTGCTCACCTTGGTCATGGACACAGCCTTCTCCTTCTCTGAACAAACCCACAGAAGGTGGGTCCCAACCAGCACAGACTCTCAGCCACACCATCCCTCCCCTCCTCCCTCCTCTGCTGCTGCCTCCCTCACCTCCTCCTCCCTCGGGCTCCTCAGCTCTTAGCTCCGTCCCCACGGGAGGGTTTCAGGGCACAGTGACCAGTTCCTGCTGTGATCCCGTCCCCCAGGCCTCCGTCTCTTGGGAGAGTGAGTCCCAGGAGCTCATCAGCATCGAATCCCTTCAGAGTCCGGTTTCTTCCCCCTCCACCTGAGGGTGTCCCTCCTCCGCGCCCTCAGCCCGTCTCTTCCCTGGGACACGACAAGGACTGATTTTCCCAAGAGGATGCGTCCCGCCCTCCGCTGCCTGTGTGCACACGGAGCTGTGGATGGAGTGTTTCCTCCTCCCGCGATCCCGAGGCCCCACAGCCATCACTAGGGTGCAGGCAGGTGTTTCCTTCTTCCTGAGAAAACACTTTCTAAGAACCTCAGGACCAAGTCCCCCCTATCCGCCCACACACACACATTTCGCTCAGATTAGCGAAGTCCACGCAGTAGCCCTTTTCCTGTAAATGTGCCCACTCTGCTGGCCACCCCCAGGGAGGATCTGGGGGCCGCAGGGAGCTGGGGGGCAGGCTGTGGTGTCAGCGCAGAAACAGGGGGGCTGGGGCTCACCCTGCCCTGTGCCTCCTGAGGCCCGAGGGCCCCGCGGCTGAGGGTCATGTGCCCGCAGGGACGGAAGGGGACAGACCCTCTCCCGCCACAGGACCGGCTCCTAACGGAGTGAGCAGCCCTCTGAGCCCTCCCCCCGGCCCCACGGCCCCTCCCCTGTGCTGTGGGGAGAAGCTCACTGCGCATCAGCTGTGCAGCAGCTTCACTGAGAGGGACCCCCAGTCATCATGTTCTCTACGTGCACTTTGACCTTTCACAACAGAGGGCCCTGGGACTGAACACTGCAGTCCCCCCCCCACAGTGTCTCAGGGTGACAGCAGCTGGAAGGAGCCCACACACCTGTGAGCAGAGGGACCTGACGCTGTGGGGCCTGTGGCCAGCAGGGGGCGCTGGGGGACCGCTCTGTGGGCCTCACCCTGCAGCTGAGGGAGGACCATTCACTCAGAGGGAGCCCTGTGCTGCCTGCAGGGGACTCAGCAGCTGTGTCCTCTCTGACTGGCAGCGCCCGCTGAGCAGGTCCTGTGTGTGGTCTCAGCAGGTCCTTCCTCCCAGGGCCCCCCAAGTGGTGAGCCACCTCCATGCCCCTCAGTCTGGGGTGTGAGCTGAGCTCCAGCCCCAGGGCCCAGGGAGGGGTTGGGCTGTCCCTGGAGGGACCCCATTTGCATGGCAGCCCCTCCTCTGGCAGAGGGTGGGGAGAAAAGGAGGCCTGGGCAGCCCAGCCCCACTGTGGGCTCAGGGCTGTGAGCACCATGGCCTGGACTCCTCTGCTCCTCGCGCTCCTCTCTCACTGCACAGGTAGGGCCAGGCCTGGGACCAGGCTTCTTCCCTTCCTGCTCAGTGTCCTGGGAACCTGCCCCTGGTCCCTGCCCCTCACTGACCAGTGTCTGTGTCTGCAGGGTCCCTCTCCCAGCCTGTGCTGACCCAGCCGCCCTCCCTCTCTGCATCTCCGGGAGCCACAGCCAGACTCACCTGCACCCTGAGCAGTGGCTACAATGTTGGCAGCTACAGGATAAGATGGTACCAGCAGAAGCCAGGGAGCCCTCCCCGGTATCTCTTAAATTACTACACAGACTCAGATAAGGGCCAGGGCTCCGGGGTCCCCAGCCGCTTCTCTGGATCCAAAGACGTCTCGGCCAATGCGGGGCTCCTGCTCATCTCGGGGCTGCAGCCTGAGGACGAGGCTGACTATTACTGTCTCACATGGGACAATGGCTGTAACTGTTACACAGTGGTCCAGACCCACAGGGAAGTGAGACACAAACCTCCGCTCCGCTCTCCTGGCCTGACCTGGGCCCTGCTGGCGGCTCTGCCCACTTCTGGCTCAGCCCTGACTGTGCTGGTCGGTGTCCATCCGGCACCGGGTTATTCTTGGACCCGGGGTCCTGACAGTGTCACAGCTTTGACCTCAGGTCAGCGTTTCCATGGATTTGTGGCTCATGTCATGTTTGCCATGCTCACATTCTCACAGGGAACATTCCTCAGGGATAATGGTTCCCATGGAGACATGTGAGGAGAGGGAATCAGATCCCTCAGGCCAAGCTCAGCTCTGAGTGGAGGAGTGACTGAGGGAGGATCTGGGTCTGAAGGCTCAAATCTGAATTTTGCATTAAACTCCAACATCCTATCCTATCTAATAAAGAGGGAATTTGCTAACTGACCCTCATACTTTTGCAAAGATGGCAGCTCCCACTGCCAATAAAGAGGGACTAGGCTAATTGACTGCCCCACCCTCAATGATGGCGGCGCCAGAAGGCAATAAGGAGGGAATAAGGTAATTGGCTTCCTTGCCCTCAACGACGGTGGTGCCCACAGGCATTAGGAGGGAATATGCTAAATGACGGCCACCTCCTTCAAGATTGAATTGCCCACAGTCACAAGATGGTGGCGCCCAGTCCCCTCGGCCCTGCTGGGACAGCAGGCCTGGTCCCTCACCTGCATCTGGAGCCCCCAGTCGCCTCAGCCTCCCAGCTGCCCAGGATCGGCCGAGCCACAGGCAAGCATCAGATGGTGGCCGCCCAGCCGCCCAGGACGGCCTGAGGCTCAGGTGACCAGGGCCGGCCGAGGCTTGCGCTGCCAGCAGTGGCAACATGGGAAGTGTGATGGGGCATCTCCTTCCCCTAATCGCCTGGTCACCTCCCGCCCTGAGGGCTCCGGACTGTGAAAGGGGGCAGGCCGGGCTGAGGGACTCCCCTCAGTGCATGAATTTTCATGCCCCGGGACGCTAGTGCGGAAGTGACGTGTATTCTGTGTGACAGCAGGAACTGTCCACATGTAAACATAGCACCGTCCTCTCTGTGGCCACATGCACATGAGCTCCGTGTGGATACGTCTGGCTGGGGGATGGGATGATGGAGGCGAGGCCGCCAGGCCTGAGCTCCGGGGCCAAAGGACCAGGGTGTCAGGTTGTGTCCACCAGGTCCTGGGTCCCCCTTGTCCTCAGGATTAAGCACGACCCAGGGAAAGCCTCCCGGATGCTCTTCTCATGCGCAGCCCGGCCAGCCCTCCCCACGTCCTGCAGCCTGGACCCTGCTGTGCACACGGTTCCCTGCACGTCCCCTGCTCCTCCTCCTCCTCCAGGGACCAGGGCCCAGGACACACAGCAAGGCCTCTGCCCTGGCCAAGGCAGCAGCACTGGGTGGAAAGGCGTCATGTGGATCCCTCAGCTCCGGTGACATCTCATCAACACTCTGCACCCAATGACCCAGCCACATCCTCAGGACATGGGGTCCTCAGCCCGGCAGGCGTGGCTCAGTGGTTGAGCATTGACCTATGAACCAGGAGGTCAGGGTTGTATTCTGGGTCAGGGCACAGGCCCAGGTAATGGGCTTGATCACCAGTGGGGGGCTTGCAGGATCCTCTCTCATAATTGATGTTTCTCTCCTCTTCCTTCCTCTCTGACATCAATAAAAATATACTTTACAAAAGAAAGGAATGTTGGTTCTCATCTTGGGCTCCATGTCAGCTACAGCAGAGGCCCCTGGTCACAGCTGGAGGACGAGGCTGAGCATCACTGACCAGCCCACCCCCAGGCCCCGCCCTCCTCCCAGCACAGCCCGGGGATGAGCCCCTTCCTGGGCTCCCAGTCTCTCCCGGGAGGAGCTGACTCCAGGTTGAATTGTCACCATCACCATCGTCAGAGGTCAGAGTGTGTGTTCAGTGAGCACCAGAGGAATGAGTTGGGAGCTCATCTCCTTGCTGTCCTCCCACCCTCACCCCCGGGTCAGCAGGAGGTCACAGGTTCTGGCAGCTTCCCCGGGGGCAGCACAGACAGAGTGAGCACAGCTGAGCCCCTGGAGGAGGGAAGGTCACTGTCCTCACCCCAAGGTCAGGTCGCCCTCTGCAGCCTTGGGGGGGAGGGCCTGTGGGACACTATGGTGGGTGCAGGCCCTGCTCTGAGGCGGGTCCATCCTGAACCAGAGGGACGGTCTTCAGGGGCTTCCCCAGCGTTTTCTCCAGGGGCCTGGACAGGAAGGCTGGGTCTCAGGGCTTTGGACCAGGGTGACATAGTGTGTCTTGTGGCAAGCAGGGGGCGCTGTGGGATCGCTCTGTGGCCCCCACACATGTGCTCAATGAGGACTTTCCACTCACAGGAGCCTGGGCCTGGGGGCTGGGCCCTATGCGCCCTGATGGGGACCAGCTGTGTCTGTGCTGGCAGCGCCCCCTGAGCAATAGCCTCTGTGTGGTCTCAGCAGGTGCTTCCTCCCAGGGCCCCCAAGTGGGGAGCCCACCTCCATGCCCCTCAGTCTGGGCTGTGAGCTGAGCTCCAGCCCCAGGGCCCAGGGAGGGGCTGGGTAGTCCCTGGAGGGACCCCCATTTGCATGGCAGCTCCTCCTCTGGCAGAGGGTGGGGGAGAAAAGGAGGCCTGGGCAGCCCAGCCCCACTGTGGGCTCAGGGCTGTGAGCACCATGGCCTGGACTCCTCTGCTCCTCGTGCTCCTCTCTCACTGCACAGGTAGGGCCAGGCCTGGGACCAGGCTTCTTCTCTTCCTGCTCAGTCTCCTGGGAACCTGCCCCTGGTCCCTGCCCATCACTGACCAGTGTCTGTGTCTGCAGGGTCCCTCTCCCAGTTTGCGGTGACTCAGCCGCCCTCCCTCTCTGCATCTCCGGGAGCCACAGCCAGACTCACCTGCACCCTGAGTGGTGTTTCCGATATTAGTGGATACTGGATATACTGGTTCCAGCAGAAGCCAGGGAGCCCTCCCCGGTATCTCCTGGTATATAAATCAGACTCAGACAAGCACCAGGGCTCCGGGGTCCCCAGCCGCTTCTCTGGATCCAAAGACGCCTCGGCCAATGCGGGGCTCCTGCTCATCTTGGGGCTGCAGCCTGAGGACGAGGCTGACTATTACTGCGCTACACCTGTTGGCAGTGGGAGCAGCTACCGTTACCCACAGTGTCTCAGAGGACGAGGAAGTGAGACAAAAACCCCTGGCCCCGAGGTGCTGGCTCTGAGCCTCCATCAGCGAGGAGCGTCTGTGGGGCCTCTGTCAGGGGGGCTCCTCTGCAGGGACCTGTGTCCCGGGAGGAGGGAGGTCACACTCGATGGAGCAGCAGCACAGGCGTCCCAGGAGCACATGGGACGTCATGGAGCACCGCCCCCCACCCCGTGTCGGGGGAATTCTCAGAAGGAACATTTCTGAGTCAGAATCTCAGCTCCTTCCTCCTGTTGTGTGTTGTCTGCTCCTCACCCAGAGCTCTTCCCTCCTGACCCTTCTGGTCCCCAATGTGTGGGGAGTGGCTTCCCGACAGCAGTTCTCTGACACCAGCTGATGTCCCCCAACAGCACTCAGTGCTCACACCATCTGCCCAGAGAGGTGTCAGACCCGCAGTTAAAGGGCCAGTCCCCCTGACTGCCCGCAGGTCAGGTGCCAATCACAGCTGGGAGGTCCCAGGTTTCTTGGCTATCCATCAAGCGTTCCCATAATTCCTTTCGTGGGTTCCATGAATTTGCTAACTGCACCTGAGCCCTCTCCCCTTCCAGCAAATGGGGGGCAGGTGAGGGGTTCCCTAGCTTCTAATCCTCCCGGTCTCTCCAGTGGCCCGTCCTCACCCAGAAGCCCACCCAGCGTCCCCTCATCAGCAACAGGCCCGCCCGTCCCCCAGGGAGTGACAAGGGTCTCAGGAGCCTGTGCCGGGGCCAGGGGCCGAGACCAGCGTGTGTTTCCTGTCATCTCACATCCTGTGTCTGCAACTACACATGGCCACCCAGACAGCCATGCTCCCCCACAAATTCATGTCATGTGTGTGAACGCTGTGTTACTCCTGACCCATCACCTCTGACATGTCATTGTTCACCCTGGTCATGGACACAGCCTTCTCCTTCTCTGAACAAACCCACAGAAGGTGGGTCCCAACCAGCACAGACTCTCAGTCACACCCTCCCTCCCCTCTTCCCTCCTCTGCGGCTGCCTCCCTCACCTCATCCTCCCTCGGGCTCCTCAGCTCTTACCTCCAACCCCATGGGAGGGTTTCAGGGCACAGTGACAAGTTGCTGATCTGTAATTGAAAAATTAAGAAATATTTAAGTTAAATAAAATAGCAGAGGTAACGTTGCCTGGAGTAATCAGCTCCGTTTACTCCCTGTCCATCCTAGATGGAGGGTTTCTCAGGCAACAGCTCAGTTCTCCAGCATCGATCCACTTGCTTATTTATTGATGGAATTATTCCCCTAAGAGGTATCAGTGTCCACAGCACACTGAATGTATTAGTATTAGTCACATTAGCCCCTAGCTGATGTGGCTCAGTGGACAGAGCGTCACCCTGGGGACCAAAGGGTCGTGGGTCGATTCCAGTCAAGGGCATGTACCTCCATTGCAGGCTCCTCCTGGGCCGGGTATTGTTCTGGGCACGTGCAGGAGGCCACCAATGGGTATATTTCTGTGACATCGATGTCTCTCCCTCTCCCTTCCACTCTCCCTAAAAATCCATGGGAAATACCCTCGGGTGAGGATCACCAAACAAACCCACACACAGATCTGAGTCGCCTTGGAAGAGGTCCCAGCCCTGGCCACACAGGCTGTAAATCCCTGTTATCAGCCAGCGGCCAGGTCAGAGGACAGGACGTCAGAGCCATGGAAAAGGCCAGAGCTTGACCGAGGCAGGAGAGGCAGGAGCCGAGGGGCCATGGAGTGGGGCTGAGGGGGCCCCACGTGCGGGACTGTCAGGGCACCGCCGAGCTCGGGACTGAGCTCTGTGCTCACAGAGGGAGATGCTGGCCCAGAGCCTTCTGAGCAGAAGCTCCTGCTCCCACCTTCCCACAGGTGCTGGCCCCGCAGCTGCCCCTCCCAGGCGGCTCCCAGGGGACAGCGGGGACAGCTGTGTGCTTCCTCCACCCACAGACGGAGCCCAGGCCCCTTATCCCTGCGCAGGGAGAGGTGGGGGCAGAAGGAAGTTGGGGCCAGTCCTCCATGACCAGCCCGTTATTGGGCAAGGCTGCCAGGGGGTACAGGGCTGCCCCAGTCCACTCTCCCCCTGGCTGTGCCCCTGGCCTGCACCCCTCTCCCCCTCATGCTTCCCTTTCACTCCCTAAGAGCTGACCTACGCCCTGTGTCCCCCAGGGGGCGCTGTGGTAGAGGCCCCTGCTGGCTGCTCCCTGTTGCTCAGCTGTGCCCCTCCCCGCCCCGCCCCAGCCTCAGGCAGGTCTTCTGTGGGAATGAGGTCCCATCTGCAGTCTCTTCTCTGGGCGAACCAAGGCCTCCTGTGAAGGAGGAGCCTGAGCAGCTGCAGACAGGGGGGATTTGCATGGAGCCTCCCCCTGGGGGTCAGGGCTATAAGAAGGTGAGGGCTCAGGCCTGGCTGTGGGCTAAGGAAGCAGAGTGTGGGGCGTGTCCACCATGGATCTGGCTCCCCTTCTCCTCGCCCTCCTGGCTCACTGCACAGGTGGTGCCTGAGGGGTTCTGGGGGGCAGCTGTTAGTCACCTGGGAGCATCCCCTCTCCTCCCTCCCTGGGCCCGGGGTCTGTGCTGTCCCCTCTGATGTCTGTGTCCCCTCCTTGCAGGGTCCTGGGCCCAGTTTGTGCTGACTCAGCCCCGCTCTGTGTCGGGGTCTCCGGGACAGAAGGCCGTCATCTCCTGCACCCGCAGCAGCGGCAGCATTGGGGGCAGCTATGTGCACTGGTACCAGCAGCGCCCGGGCAGTGCCCCCACCTTGGTGATCTACGAAGATGACAAAAGACCCTCGGGGGTCCCAGGTCGGTTCTCGGGCTCCATCGACAGCTCCTCCAATGCCGCCCACCTGACCATCTCGGGGCTGCAGCCCGAGGACGAGGCCGACTACTATTGTCAGTCTGGTTTAGCACAGTGATTCAGACTCATGGGGAAGTGAGACAAAAACCCCCCAGAGCCTCCACCCTGGGCTGCCCTCACCTGCCCCACCAGGGGACGCTCTCTGCTGCCTCCTGCTGGACGGTCTGTGTTGAGGTGGCGGCTCTGAGTCCCTCTGTGTCATTCAGGTCCCCCCCTGACTGGATGGATGGCGCCCTGTGTCCTGTGCAGTCACTCCCTGGGGGCGGGGGGTTCAGAACAGGGTGCTGGGCCTGGGCACTCCTGACAATGGGGTGGGACGAGGCCTGGGCGGGGGCTGCTCTGGGCTTTGGGACATCTGGAAGCTTCCTCTGGGCTCCACCCAGGAGGCAGCAGCACCCTCTTCTCCAGGCTCTCACCTAGGAGCACCCCCTGACGTCTCCAATAGCCCCTGGCGGTGCCACATCACCCCAGTTTGAGAAACACGTTGTTAAAAGCACATGTTCTCAGCTTTTAGGCAGCATTTGACCTTCAGGCCTGATCATGACCCTCAGCTGGATGGAAACTAGATGTGGCCTCTCCCTGTGCCTCTGTGTTCCCACCTGTGAGACCAACAGCGACACGAACTCCCCTGAGGTCAGAGAGCCTGAACCCAGTCACGTGCCACAGTCACGTGCAATCTCCTCTCAACCAGAGTGGGGCGCCATTTCTGGCCAAACTAAGAGCCCACGTAATAGTTAAAATTGACCCAGTGCACATCCCTGTACCTGCTCCGTCCTCCTTCATTCTCTCGGGGAGGAGGGGACAAGCATGAGATAAAAGGTGAATGAACCCAGGACCAGGCCTCCCACCTGCGAGTCCCCATGTGCGTCCCAGAGAGCAGACAGGAGGGGCAGGCGTGTGAGGAGCCATCAGTGAGGATGGGGGACAGGACGCCCTCCACGGGCACATGACCTGCCGATCACATGGCAGACAATCCACTGTCTGCTCACATTTCACTGAACGTACAGTCTGTAAGGTCACCGGGTGTCACATGACACTCACACAGCCTAAGGTCTGCCGTGGGAGCAATAACGGTTAGTATCCAATTCTTAAACCCCAAGTGCCACAGAGGTGCCTGGGCGGCAGGGAAAAGGGGGAATTCATGAAGGAGAAATGAAGAGCTTGAGTTCTTTGTGAATGAAGCAGGATCTCACACCGTGAGGCGGGAGAAGGAACCAGGTCAATGAGTGCTGAGGGCAAATGGGCTGGTCTGGCCTTTATTCTGCTCCCACACGTCACCCATCCCCTCCAAGCTCCACACACATGACTCCCTGTCCCCCCTTCAGCTTCCATCAGCACCACAGCCAGCTTCCTGTCCACGCTCATAGGACAGCACATCAACCGCCCACAATCCCCCGCATCTGCACACACATGACATTCTCCCATTTGTAACAAAATAGGACAACCAGTCAGAGAGCACAGGAGGGAAAGTTTTATTTAAAACATAAACATATGTCAGGGCACCTGAGAAAATCCCAACAAGGAACACAGGACACAGACATGCAGATCACCACACACGTGATAAAAGCCAATTCCTCAATGAATGAGCTGTGACCCCTACCACTGGCCAGTGTGAGGCCTGCAAACGCCATGATGCTTATGGGTCAGTCACATCAGATCTCTGTGAACCTGCACGTGTACCTCATGACGTGGAAGGTCTGGGGAAACATCCTCCTTTGACCTTGGTCCTGAGTGTGTTCCCGGGAAATTCCCTGAACAGCCCTCTGAGTCCTGGTCACCAGATGGGGGTGTCCCTGGGCTGTGACGTGGGACATGAGGGTCCGTGTGCACTCACATGTGCACCATCTTCACTGGAGGGGAAACCACATCCATCTGTCCTTTGTGTACCTGATGGCGCCTCCCACAGATGGGACTCCTCCTGGGAGTGAGGCTGCAGGGAGCGCTTCAGGGCATCAGGTCACAGGACGTGGGACCCGGCCAGGGTGTGTGGCCACAGACAGTCCCCTCTGAGCTGCAGAGCCAGCTGGGCTCTCAGGGCTTGGGGCCAAGGGCAGGTATGTGCAGCCACCAGCAGGGGGCTCTGTGGGACCGCCCTGTGGTCCCAATGAAGCTGCCCATTAAGGACCTTAACTAATAGGAGCCTGGTCCTGTGGCTGGGCCTGTGCTCAGTGATGTGCTGTCTGAGCAGGTGCTTCCTCCCAGGGCCCCCCAAGGGGGGAGCCCACCTCCATGATCCTCAGTCAGGTGTGAGCTGAGCTCCAGCCCCAGGGCCCAGGGAGGGGCTGGGCAGTCCCTGGAGGGACCCCCATTTGCATGGCAGCCCCTCCTCTGGCAGAGGGTGGGGGAGAAAAGGAGGCCTGGGCAGCCCAGCCCCACTGTGGGCTCAGGGCTGTGAGCACCATGGCCTGGACTCCTCTGCTCCTCGCGCTCCTCTCTCACTGCACAGGTAGGGCCAGGCCTGGGACCAGGCTTCTTCCCTTCCTGCTCAGTCTCCTGGGAACCTGCCCCTGGTCCCTGCCCATCACTGACCAGTGTCTGTGTCTGCAGGGTCCCTCTCCCAGCCTGTGCTGACCCAGCCGCCCTCCCTCTCTGCATCTCTGGGAGCCACAGCCAGACTCACCTGCACCCTGAGCAGTGGCTTCAATGTTGGCAGCTTTGCTATAAGGTGGTACCAGCAGAAGCCAGGGAGCCCTCCCCGGTATCTCCTGAGTTTTGGATCAGACTCAGATAAGCATCAGGGCTCTGGGGTCCCCAGCCGCTTCTCCGGATCCAAGGACGCCTCGGCCAATGCGGGGCTCCTGCTCATCTCGGGGCTGCAGCCTGAGGACGACACTGTCTATTACTGTAGCACATGGGATGGCACCTCTAAGACTCACACAGTGGTCCAGACCCACAGGGAAGTGAGACAAAACCTCCTCTCTGCTCTCCTGGCCTGACCTTGGCCCTCCTGTCGGCTTTGCCCAGTTCTGGCTCAGTCCTGACTGTGCTGGTCGGTGTCCGTCCGGCACCGGGTTATCCTTGGACCCGGGGTCCTGACAGGGTCACAGCTTTGATGTCAGGTCAGCGTTTCCATGGATTTGTGGCTCATGTCATGTTTGCCATGCTCACGTTCTCACAGGGAACATTCCTCAGGGATAACGGTTCCCATGGAGACATGTGAGGAGGTGGAATCAGATCCATTAAGGCCAAGCTCAGCTCTGAGTGGAGGAGTGACTGAGGGTAGGATAGGGGTCTGAGGGCTCAAATATGAAATTTGCATTAAAAACCAACATCCTATCCTATCTAATAAAGAGGGAATATGCTAACTGACCCTGATACTTTTGCAAAGATGGCAACACCCACAGCCAATAAGGAGGGAATAAGCTAATTGGCTTCCTTGACCTCAAGGATGGCGGTACTCACAAGCATTAGGAGGGAATATGCTAAATTATGGCCATCCCCTTCAAATGGCGGCGCCCACAGTCACAAGATGGCGGCTCACAGTCCCCTCAGCCCCACTGGGATGGCAGGCCTTGCCCTGCGCTTGCATCTGGAGCCCCCCAGTCCCCTCAGCCTCCCAGCTGCCCTGGACCGGCCCAAGCCACAGACAAGCATCAGAAAGCAGTTGCCCAGCTGCCCAGGACGGCCTGAGGCTCAGGTAACCAGGGCCGGCCGAGGCTGGCGCTGCCAGCAGTGGCAACATGGGAAGTGTGATGGGGCATCTCCTTCCCCTAATCGCCTGGACACCTCCCGCCCTGAGGGCTCCGGACTGTGAAAGGGGGCAGGCCGGGCTGAGGGACACCCCTCAGTGCATGAATTTTCATGCCCTGGGACGCTAGTGAGGAAGTGACGTGTATTCTGTGTGATAGCAGGAACTGTCCACATGTAAACATAGCACCGTCCTCTCTGTGGCCACATGCACATGAGCTCCATGTGGATGCGTCTGGCTGTGGGATGGGATGATGGAGGCGAAGCCGCCAGGCCTGAGCTCCGGGGCCGAAGGACCAGGGTGTCAGGTTGTGTCCACCAGGTCCTGGGTCCCCCTTGTCCTCAGGATTAAGCACGACCCAGGGAAAGCCTCCTGGATGCTCTGCTCATGCACAGCCCGCCCAGCCCTCCCCACGCCCTGCAGCCTGGACCCTGCTGTGCACACGGGTCCCTGCATGTCCCCTGCTCCTCCTCCTCCTTCAGGGACCGGGGCCCAGGACACACAGCAAGGCCTCTGCCCTGGCCGAGGCAGCAGCACTGGGTGGAGAGGCGTCATGTGGATCCCTCAGCTCCGGTGACATTTCACCAACACTCTGCACCCAATGACCCAGCCACATCCCCAGGACATGGGGTCCTCAGCCCGGCAGGCGTGGCTCAGTGGTTGAGCATTGACCTATGAACCAGGAGGTCAGGGTTGTATTCTGGGTCAGGGCACAGGCCCAGGTAATGGGCTTGATCACCAGTGGGGGGCTTGGAGGATCCTCTCTCATCATTGATGTTTCTCTCCTCTTCCTTCCTCTCCGACATCAATAAAAATACACTTTAAAAAGGAAAGGAATGTTGGTTCTCATCTTGGGCTCCATGTCAGCTACAGCAGAGGCCCCTGGTCACAGCTGGAGGACGAGGCTGAGCATCACTGACCAGCCCACCCCCAGGCCCCGCCCTCCTCCCAGCACAGCCCGGGGATGAGGCCCTTCCTGGGCTCCCAGTCTCTCCCGGGAGGAGCTGACTCCAGGTTGAATTGTCACCGTCACCATCGTCACAGGCCAGAGTGTGTGTTCAGTGAGCACAGGAGGAATGAGTTGGGAGCTCATCTCCTTGCTGTCCTCCCACCCACACCCCCGGGTCAGCAGGAGGTCACAGGTTCTGGCAGCTTCCCCGGGGGCAGCACAGACAGAGTGAGCACAGCTGAGTCCCTGGAGGAGGGAAGGTCACTGACCTCACCCCAAGGTCAGGTCGCCCTCTGCAGCCTTGGGCGGGAGGGCCTGTGGGGCACTATGGTGGGTGCAGGCCCTGCTCTGAGGCGGGTCCATCCTGAACCAGAAGGAAGGTCAACCGGGGCTTCCCCAGCGTTTTCTCCAGGGGCCTGGACAGGAAGGCTGGGTCTCAGGTCCAACCCACATTCCATGGCTGTGTTCTTAAAGGGCCAGACTGATGATCACACAAAATGCACCCAAACAGGCATTGATGGTTTCCTGTGTGGCTTTTCTCCTCCATGCATCTGCCGATGTCTTTCCCACACATGCAATCAATGTCCTCAGCTCTTTGTGTGGCAATTGCATGGGGATCAGGAAGACACTGCTCTCCCCAAAGCCACGCCCACCCTAAAGCCACGCCCACCTCAGCACAGAGGTCCCAGCCCAGAAGACACTGGGTTATCAGCCAGCACCCCCTTCATTAGAGGGATGAGCGCATCCACAGAGACAGGCTTAATGAGTGACATGCGTTTCGGGAGCCGCTCCCATCTGTGAATGGGAATGAGGCCCAGGGTGTGTCCCAAGCTCATGTCCCTTCTCCATCCCCAACTCCCTTAGGACCCTCAGCACCATAACATCTCACATGAGGGCTCGGTCACAGCTCACTCTTTATGAACGTGTGAGGCAGCAATTCTAACTGTCCCCAGACCATCACCTCTCGGTTACGTCCATGCTGGCACCTCCCACGGCTGGGCCCAGGATGAGACACTGCAGTGAGCACCAGCCTCTGTGCCAGTCAGACCAGGAAATGGGAACAGGGACAGTGACCTGGGGAGCAGCAGACACCAGCTGGGCTCAGGGATCTGGACCAGGGCGATTGAGTGTGTCCTGTGGCCAGCAGGGGGCGCTGTGGGATCGCCCTGTGGCCCCCACACAGCTGCTCACTGAGGCCTTTCCACTCACAGGAGCCTGGGCCTGGGGGCTGGGCCCTGTGTGCCCTGATGGGGACCAGCTGTGTCTGTGCTGGCAGCGCCCCCTGAGCAATAGCCTCTCTGTGGGCTCAGCAAGTGCTTCCTCCCAGGGCCCCCCAAGGGGTGAGCCCACCTCCATGCCCCTCAGTCTGGAGTGTGAGCTGAGCTCCAGCCTCAGGGCCCAGGGAGGGGCTGGGCAGTCCCTGGAGGGACCCCCATTTGCATGGCAGCCCCTCCTCTGGCAGAGGGTGGGGAGAAAAGGAGGCCTGGGCAGCCCAGCCCCACTGTGGGCTCAGGCCTGTGAGCACCATGGCCTGGACTCCTCTGCTCCTCGCGCTCCTCTCTCTCTGCACAGGTAGGGCCAGGCCTGGGACCAGGCTTCTTCCCTTCCTGCTCAGTCTCCTGGGAACCTGCCCCTGGTCCCTGCCCATCACTGACCAGTGTCTGTGTCTGCAGGGTCCCTCTCCCAGCCTGTGCTGACCCAGCCGCCCTCCCTCTCTGCATCTCTGGGAGCCACAGCCAGACTCACCTGCACCCTGAGCAGTGGCTTCAATGTTGGCAACTACAGGATAAGCTGGCACCAGCAGAAGCCAGGGAGCTCTCCCCGGTATCTCCTGGCCTACCACTCAGACTCAGATAAGAACCAGGGCTCCGGGGTCCCCAGCCGCTTCTCTGGATCCAAAGACGCCTCGGCCAATGCGGGGCTCCTGCTCATCTCAGGGCTGCAGCCTGAGGACGAGGCTGACTATTACTGCGCTGCAGATGTTGGCAGTGAGAGCACCTACAGTTACCCACAGTGTCTCAGAGGACGAGGAAGTGAGACAAAAACCCCTGGGCCCCGAGGTGCTGGCTCTGAGCCTCCATCAGCGAGGAGCGTCTGTGGGGCCTCTGTCAGGGGGGCTCCTCTGCAGGGACCTGTGTCCCCGGGAGGAGGAGGTCACACTCGATGGAGCAGCAGCACAGGCGTCCCAGGAGCACAGGCGGGAGGTCATGGAGCCCCGCCCACCACCCCGTGTCGGGGAAATTCTAAGAAGGAACATTTCTGAGTCAGAATCTCAGCTCCTTCCTCCTGTTGTGTGCTGTCTGCTCCTCATCCAGAGCTCTTCCCTCCTGACCCTTCTGGTCCCCAATGTGTGGGAGTGGCTTCCCAACAGCAGTTCTCTGACACCAGCTGATGTCCCCCAACAGCACTCAGTGCTCACACCATCTGCCCAGAGAGGTGTCAGACCCGCAGTTAAAGGGCCAGTCCCCCTGACTGCCCGCAGGTCAGGTGCCAATCACAGCTGGGAGGTCCCAGGTTTCACACAACTTCTTGGATATCAATTGAGGTTTCCCATAATTCCTTTCGTAGGTTCCATGAATTTACAAAATGCACCTGAGCCCTCTCCCCTTCCAGCGAATGGGGGGCAGGTGAGGGGTTCCCAAGCTTCTAATCCTCCCAGCTTCTCCCGTGGCCCATCCTCACCCAGGAGCCCACCCAGCGCCCCTTCATCAGCAACAGGCCCGCCTGTCCCCCTGGGAGTGACAAGGGTCTCAGGAGCCTGTGCCGGGGCCAGGGGCCGAGACCAGCGTGTGTTTCCTGTCATCTCACATCCTGTGTCTGCAACTACACATGGTCACCCAGACAGCCATGCTCCCCCACAAATTCATGTCATGTGTGTGACCCTGTGTGACTCCTGACCCATCCCATCTGACATGTCAGTGTTCCTGGTCATGGACACAGCCTTCTCCTTCTCTGAACAAACCCACAGAAGGTGGGTCCCAACCAGCACAGACTCTCAGTCACACCCTCCCTCCCCTCCTCCCTCCTCTGCTGCTGCCTCCATCACCTCCTCCTCCCTCGGGCTCCTCAGCTCTTAGCTTCATCCCCATGGGAGGGTTTCAGGGAACAGTGACAAGTTGCTGATCTGTAATTGAAAAATTAAGAACTATTTAAGTTAAATAAAAAAGCAGAGTTAACGTTGCCTGGAGTAATCTGCTCTGTTAACTCCTTGTCTGTCCTAAATGGAGGGTTTCTCAGGCAACAGCTCAGTTCTCCAGCATCGATGCACTTGCTTCTTCTTTATTGATGGAATTATTCCCCTATGAGGTATCAGTGTCCACAGCACACTGAATGTATTAATATTAGTCATATTAGCCCCTATCCGGTGTGGCTCAGTGGACAGAGCATCACCCTGGGGACCAAAGGATGGTGGGTAGATTCCAGTCACGGGCATGTACCTCCATTGCAGGCTCCTCCTTGGCCTGGGTCCTGGTCGGGGCACGTGCAGGAGGCAACCAATGGGTATTTTTCTGTGACATCGATGTCTCTCCCTCTCCCTTCCACTCTCCCTAAAGATTCATGGGAAATACCCTCAGTTGAGGATCAACAAACAAACCCACACACACAGATCTGAGTCACCTTGGAAGAGGTCCCAGCACTGGCCACACAGGCTGTAAATCCCTGTTATCAGCCAGCGGCCAGGTCAGAGGTCAGGACGTCAGAGCCACGGAAAAGGCCTGAGCTTGACCGAGGCAGGAGAGGCAGGAGCCGAGGGGCCATGGAGGGGGGATGAGGGGGCCCCACGTGCGGGACTGTCAGGGCACCGCCGAGCTCGGGACTGAGCTCTGTGCTCACAGAGGGAGATGCTGGCCCAGAGCCTTCTGAGCAGAAGCTCCTGCTCCCACCTTCCCACAGGTGCTGGCCCCGCAGCTGCCCCTCCCAGGCGGCTCCCAGGGGACAGCGGGGACAGCTGTGCGCCTCCTGCACCCACAGACGGAGCCCAGGCCCCTCATCCCTGCGCAGGGAGAGGTGGGGGCAGAAGGAAGTGGGGGCCAGACCTCCATGACCAGCTCGTTATCGGGCAAAGCTGCCAGGGGGGCAGGGCTGCCCCAGTCCACTCTCCCCCTGGCTGTGCCCCTGGCCTGCACCCCTCTCCTCCTCCTGCTTCCCTTTCACTCCCCCAGGTCTGACCTGCGCCCTGTGTCCTCCAGGGGGCGCTGTGGCTGAACCCCCTGCTGGCTGCTCCCTGTTGCTCAGCTGTGCCCCTCCCCGCCCCACCCCCAGCCTCAGGCAGGTCTTCTGTGGGAATGAGGTCCCATCTGCAGCCTTTTCTCTGGGGGAACCAAGGCCACGTGTGAAGGAGGAGCCTGAGCAGCTGCAGACAGGGGGGATTTGCATGGAGCCTCCCCCTGGGGGTCAGGGCTATAAGAAGGTGAGGGCTCAGGCCTGGCTGTGGGCTCAGGAAGCAGAGTGTGGGGCGTGTCCACCATGGAGCGGGCTCCCCTTCTCCTCGCCCTCCTGGCTCACTGCACAGGTGGTGCCTGAGGGGTTCTGGGGGGCACCTGTTTGTCACCTGGGAGCATCCCCTCTCCTCCCTCCCTGGGCCCGGGGTCTGTGCTGTCCCCTCTGATGTCTGTGTCCCCCCTCCTTGCAGGGTCCTGGGCCCAGTTTGTGCTGACTCAGCCCCGCTCTGTGTCGGGGTCTCCGGGACAGAAGGCCGTCATCTCTTGCACCTGCAGCAGCGGCTTCATTGGGAGCGACTATGTGTCCTGGTACCAGCAGCGCCCGGGCAGTGTACCCATCCTCATGATCTATAATTATGACAAAAGACCCTCGGGGGTCCCCGATCGGTTCTCGGGTTCCATCGACAGCTACTCCAATGCCGCCCACCTGACCATCTCGGGGCTGCAGCCCGAGGACGAGGCCGACTACTACTGTCAGTCCTATGATAGTAGCTATAAGCACAGTGATTCAGACTCATGGGGAAGTGAGACAAAAACCCCCCAGAGCCTCCACCCTGGGCTGCCCTCACCTGCCCCACCAGGGGGCGCTCTCTGCTGCCTCCTGCTGGCAGGTCTGTGTTGAGGTGGAGGCTCTGAGTCCCTCTGTGTCATTCAGGTCCCCCTCTGACTGGATGGATGGTGCCCTGTGTCCTGTGCAGTCACTCCCTGGGGGCGGGGGGTTCAGAACAGGGTGCTGGGCCTGGGCACTCCAGACAATGGGGTGGGGGCGAGGCCTGGGCGGGGGCTGCTCTGGGCTTTGGGACATCTGGAAGCTTCCTCTGGGCTCCACCCAGGAGGCAGCAGCACCCTTTTCTCCAGGCTCTCACCTAGGAGCACCCCCTGACGTCTCCAATAGCCCCTGGCGGTGCCACATCACCCCCGTTTGAGAAACACGTTGTCAAAAGCACAGGCTCTCAGCTTTTAGGCAGCCTTGGACCTTCAGGCCTGTTCATGCCCCTCAGCTGGATGGAGACGAGATGTGGCCACTCCCTGTGCCTCTGTGTTCCCACCTGTCAGACCAACAGCGACACAAACTCCCCTGAGGTCAGAGAGCCTGAACCCAGTCACGTGCCACAGTCACGTGCAATCTCCTCTCAACCAGAGTGGGGCGCCATTTCTGGCCAAACTAGGAGCCCACGTAATAGTTAAAATTGACCCAGTGCACATCCCTGTACCTGCTCCGTCCTCCTTCATTCTCTCGGGGAGGAGGTGACAAGCATGAGATAAAAGATGAATGGACCCAGGACCAGGCCTCCCACCTGCGAGTCCCCATGTGCGTCCCAGAGAGCAGACAGGAGGGGCAGGCGTGTGAGGAGCCAACAGTGAGGATGGGGACAGGACGCCCTCCACGGGCACATGACCTGCCGATCACATGGCAGACGATCCACTGTCTGCTCACATTTCACTGAACGTACAGTCTGTAAGGTCACCGGGTGTCACATGACACTCACACAGCCTAAGGTCTGCCGTGGGAGCAATAACGGTTAGTATCCAATTCTTAAACCCCAAGTGCCACAGGGGAGCCTGGGGTCGGGGAGAGGGGAATTCATGAAGGGAAAAGGAGAGGCTTGAGTTCTTTTTTAATGAAACAAGATCGCACACTGTGACGTGGGGGAAAAAAAATGGGTAAATGAGTGCTGAGGGCATATGGGTTGGTCTAGCCTTTATTCTGCTCCCACACGTCACCCATCCCCCCCCAGCTCCACACCCAGGACGCCCTGTCCCTCCTTCAGCTTCCATCAGCACCACAGCCAGCTTCCTGTCCACGCTCAGATGACAGCACATCAACTGATCACAATTCCCCGCATCTGCACACACATCACAATCTCCCATTTGTCACAAAATAGGACATCGAGTCAGAGAGCACAGGAGGTAAAGTTTTATTTAAAATATAAAGAAATGTCAGGACACCTGAGAAGATCCCAACAAGAAACACAGGACACAGAAATGCAGATCACCACACTCGTGATAAAAGCCAATTCCTGAATGAATGAGTGGTGACCCCTCCCACTGGCCAATGGGAGGCCTGCAAACGCCATGATGCTTATGTGTCAATCACATCAGATCTCTGTGAACCTGCACGTGCACCTCATGACATGGAAGGTCTGGTGAAATGTCCTCCTTTGACCTTGACCCTGAGTGTGTTCCCGGGAAATTCCCTGAGCAGCCCTCTGAGTCCTGGTAACCAGATGGAGGTGTCACTGGGCTGTGACGTGGGACCTGAGGGTCCCTGTGCACGCATTTGTGCACCATATTCACTGGAGGGGAAACCACATCCATCTGTCCTTTGTGTACCTGATGGCGCCTCCCACAGACGGGACTCCTCCTGGGAGTGAGGCTGCAGGGAGCGCTACAGCCCATCAGGTCACAGGACCTGGGACCCGGCCAGGGTGTGTGGCCAGACACAGTCCCCTCTGAGCTGCAGAGCCAGCTGGGCTCTCAGGGCTTTGGGCCAAGGGCAGGTGTGTGCTGCCACCAGCAGGGGGCGCTGTGGGACCGCCCTGTGGTCCCAGTGCAGCTGCCCATTAAGGACCTTCACTAATAGGAGCCTGGGCCTGTGGCTGGGCCTGTGCTCAGTGATGTGCTGTCTCAGCAGGTGCTTCCTCCCAGGGCCCCCCAAGGGGGGAGCCCACCTCCATGCCCCTCAGTCTGGGGTGAGAGCTGAGCTCCAGCCGCAGGGCCCAGGGAGGGGCTGAGCAGTCCCTGGAGGGACCCCCATTTGCATGGCAGCCCCTCCTCTGGCAGAGGGTGGGGAGAAAAGGAGGCCTGGGCAGCCCAGCCCCACTGTGGGCTCGGGGCTGTGAGCACCATGGCCTGGACTCCTCTGCTCCTCGCGCTCCTCTCTCTCTGCACAGGTAGGGCCAGGCCTGGGACCAGGCTTCTTCCCTTCCTGCTCAGTCTCCTGGGAACCTGCCCCTGGTCCCTGCCCCTCACTGACCAGTGTCTGTGTCTGCAGGGTCCCTCTCCCAGCAGCTTGTGGTGACTCAGCCGCCCTCCCTCTCTGCATCTCCGGGAGCCACAGCCAGACTCACCTGCACCCTAAGCAGGGGCTCCAATGTTGGTGGCTATAACATGTACTGGTACCAGCAGAAGCCAGGGAGCGCGCCCCGGTTTTTCTTGTACTACTACTCAGACTCAGACATGAAGCTGGGAATTGGGGTCCCCAGCCGCTTCTCTGGATCCAAAGATGCCTCGGCCAATGCGGGGCTCCTGCTCATCTCGGGGCTGCAGCCTGAGGACGAGGCTGACTATTACTGTAGCACATATGACGGCAGCTCTGATAGTTACACAGTGGTCCAGACCCACAGGGAAGTGAGACAAAAACTTCCTCTCCGCTCTCCTGGCCTGACCTTGGCCCTGCTGGCGGCTCTGCCCAGTTCTGGCTCAGCCCTGACTGTGCTGGTCGGTGTCCATCTGGCACCGGGTCATCCTTGGACCCGTCGTCCTGACACTGTCACAGCTGTGACGTCAGGTCAGTGTCTCCATGGATTTGTGGCTCATGTCATGTTTGCCATGCTCACGTTCTCACAGGGAACATTCTTCAGGGATAACGGTTCCCATGGAGACATGTGAGGAGGTTTAATCAGATCCATTCAGGCCAAGCTCAGCTCTGAATCCAGGAGTGACTGAGGTAGGATCGGGGTCTGAAGGCTCAAATCTGAAAGTTGCATTAAAATCCAACATCCTATCCTATCTAACAAAGAGGGAATATGTTAATTGAACCTGATACTTTTGTAAAGATGGCGGCACCCACAGGCAATAAAGAGGGAATAAGCTAATTGACTTCCTCACCCTCAATGATGGTGGCACCCACAGCCAATAAGGAGGGAATAAGCTAATTGGCTGACTTTCCCTCAACCATGGCAGCGCCCACAGGCATTAGGAGGGAATATGCTAAATGATGGCCACCCCTTCAAGATGGCGGCCCCCACAGTCACAAGATGGCAGCTCACAGTCCACTCAGCCCTACTGGGAAGGCAGGGCTTGCCACGTGCTTGCAACTGGAGCCCCCCCAGTCCACTCAGCCTCCCAGCCGCCCAGGACCGGCCGAGCCACAGGCAAGCATCAGATGGTGGCCGCCCAGCCATCCAGGACGGCCTGAGGCTCAGGTAACCAGGGCCGGCCATCTTGAAGGGGTGGCCATCATTTAGCATATTCCCTCCTAATGCCTGTGGGCGCTGCCAGCAGTGGCAACAGCGGAAGTGTGATGGTGCATCTCCTTCCCCTAATCGCCAGGTCACCTCATGCCCTGAAGGCTCCCGGACTGTGAAAGGGGCCAGGCCGGGCTGAGGGACTCCCCTCAGTGCATGAATTTTCATGCCCCGGGACGCTAGTGCGGAAGTGACGTGTATTCTGTGTGACAGCAGGAACTGTCCACATGTAAACATAACACCGTCCTCTCTGTGGCCACATGCACATGAGCTCCGTGTGGATGCGTCTGGCTGGGGGATGGGATGATGGAGGCGAGGCCGCCAGGCCTGAGCTCCGGGGCCGAAGGGCCAGGGTGTCCGATTGTGTCCATTAGGTCCTGGGTCCCCCTTGTCCTCAGGATTAAACACGACCCAGGGAAAGGCTCCCAGATGCTCTGCTCATGCACAGCTCTCCCCATGCCCTGCAGCCTGGACCCTGCTGTGCACACGTGTCCCTGCATGTCCCCTGCTCCTCCTCCTTCTCCAGGGACCGGGCCCAGGACACACAGCAAGGCCTCTGCCCTGGCCGAGGCAGCAGCACTGGGTGGAGAGGCGTCATTTGGGTCCCTCAGCTCCGGTGACATCTCATCACCACTCTGCACCCAATGACACAGACACATCCTCAGGACATGGGGTCCTCAGCCCGGCCGGCGTGGCTCAGTGGTTGAGCATCGACCTATGAACCAGGAGGTGAGGGTTGTATTCCGGGCCAGGACATAGGCCCAGTTTCCATGCTTGGTCTGCAGTGGGGGATGAGGAGGAGGCAGCCAGTTGATGATCCTGTCTCTTCACTGATGCTTCTTTCTCTGCCTCTTCCTTCCTCTCCGACATCAATAAAAATACACTTTAAAAAGGAAAGGAACGTTGGTTCTCATCTTGGGCTCCATGTCAGCTACAGCAGAGGCCCCTGGTCACAGCTGGAGGACGAGGCTGAGCATCACTGACCAGCCCACCCCCAGGCCCCGCCCTCCTCCCAGCACAGCCCGGGGTTGAGCCCCTTCCTGGGCTCCCAGTCTCTCCCGGGAGGAGCTGACTCCAGGTTGAATTGTCACCATCATTGTCATCGTCACAGGTCAGAGTGTGTGTTCAGTGAGCACAAGAGAAATGGGTCAGCAGGAGGTCACAGGTTCTGGCAGCTTCCTCTGGGGCAGGACAGACAGAATGAGCACAGCTGAGTCCCTGTAGGAAGGAAGGTCACTTAATGAACGTGTGAGGTAGCATGTTTGTCTCCCAGACCATCACCTCTCGGTTACGTCCATGCTGGCACCTCCCACGGCTGGGCCCAGGATGAGACGCTGCAGGGAGCGCCAGGGTCTGTGCCAGTCAGACCAGGAAGTGGGAACAGGGACAGTGACCTGGGGAGCAGCAGACACCAGCTGGGCTCAGGGCTTTGGGCCAGGGCGATGTAGTGTGTCCTGTGGCCAGCAGGGGGCACTGTGGGATCGCCCTGTGGCCCTCACACAGCTGCTCCCTAAGGACTTTCCACTCACAGGAGCCTGGGCCTGGGGGCTGGGCCCTGTGTGCCCTGATGGGGACCAGCTGTGTCTGTGCTGGCAGCGCCCCCTGAGCAGGGACCTGTGTGTGGTCTCGGCAGGTGCTTCCTCCCAGGGCCCCCCAATGGGTGAGCCACCTCCATGCCCCTCAGTCTGGGGTGTGAGCTGAGCTCCAGCCCCAGGGCCCAGGGAGGGGCTGGGCAGTCCCTGGAGGGACCCCCATTTGCATGGCAGCCCCTCCTCTGGCAGAGGGTGGGGAGAAAAGGAGGCCTGGGCAGCCCAGCCCCACTGTGGGCTCAGGGCTGTGAGCACCATGGCCTGGACTCCTCTGCTCCTCGCGCTCCTCTCTCTCTGCACAGGTAGGGCCAGGCCTGGGACCAGGCTTTTTCCCTTCCTGCTCAGTCTCCTGGGAACCTGCCCCTGGTCCCTGCCCATCACTGACCAGTGTCTGTGTCTGCAGGGTCCCTTTCCCAGCCTGTGCTGACCCAGCCGCCCTCCCTCTCTGCATCTCCGGGAGCCACAGCCAGACTCACCTGCACCCTGAGTGGTACTTCCTATCCTATTAGTGGTTACTGGATATACTGGTACCAGCAGAAGCCAGGGAGCCCTCCCCAGTATCTCTTGGAATATAAGTCAGACTCAGATAAGCACCAGGGCTCCGGGGTCCCCAGTCGCTTCTCTGGATCCAAAGACGCCTCAGCCAATGCGGGGCTCCTGCTCATCTCGGGGCTGCAGCCTGAGGACGAGGCTGACTATTACTGTGGTACAGGTCATGGCAGTGGGAGCAGCTACCGTTACCCACAGTGTCTCAGAGGACGAGGAAGTGAGACAAAAACCCCTGGGCCCCGAGGTGGTGGCTCTGAGCCTCCATCAGCGAGGAGCGTCTGTGGGGCCTCTGTCAGGGGGGCTCCTCTGCAGGGACCTGTGTCCCCGGGAGGAGGAGGTCACACTCGATGGAGCAGCAGCACAGGCGTCCCAGGAGCACACAGGAGGTCATGGAGCCCCGCCCACCACCCCGTGTCGGGGAATTCTAAGGAGGAACATTTCTGAGTCAGAATCTCAGCTCCTTCCTCCTGTTGTGTGTTGTCTGCTCCTCACCCAGAGCTCTTCCCTCCTGACCCTTCTTGTCCCCAATGTGTGGGGAGTGGCTTCCCGACAGCAGTTCTCTGACACCAGCTGATGTCCCCCAAAAGCACTCAGTGCTCACACCATCTGCCCAGAGAGGTGTCAGACCCGCAGTTAAAGGGCCAGTCCCCCTGACTGCCCGCAGGTCAGGTGCCAATCACTGGTAGGAGGTCCTAGGATTCTTGTTAGTTTTGCTATAAATTGAAGGTTCCCGTGGTCTCTCCCTTGATTTCATTCATTTGCTGGAGTCCTTTGCTAACTGCACCTGAGCCCTGCTCCCCCTTCCCACCAATGCGCCCGACTGCCCGGGGCGCCCCGCATTTCAGAGCCAGGCAACTAGGATGGGAGATGCTGGGTGAGGACTCAGCCCGGACGGTTGAATTCTCTGACCAGAGCTCACTTGTCACCTCGCTGGGCACCTGAGCTTCCAGTCGTGAAATCAGGGAGAGGGGGTTTCTCTGAGGAGAAAGGTGGGTCTGAGCCCAGGAAATCTCTCTGGGGCCACCGGATGGTGGCGGGTGCTCCCCAGTTGCTGGGGAAATGCTGAGCCTGCTCTAGAGGAAGTGGGCGATATGGGTCCCGGGATGAGAAGCCGGGCTGTGCTTGCTGGCTTTCTACACAAGAACAACATGTCTCTGCTGGCGCAGGCACCGCGTGTACACGGCAAACCCCCAGGAAGAGAGAGGCTCTTTCCTGACCCACGGACCTGCAACCCCTGCTTTCAAGGTGACTGGACCACAGAACTCACACCACCTCCCTGCCCCCATCATGGTCCTCAGGAAGGGGATTGCCAACTTGGTTTAGGTAACAGGCCTGCCCAGCTGGAACTGGGGTTCGTCACAATGTCACCCCGTTGCTGGGAGATGTGGGGTCCAACGAGGACAAGAAAAGGATAGAAACCTGACCAATTATCTCTCCCGTTCCTCACCCCGCCCTCCACCCTCCATGGACGTTCAGGTTGGGAGGTGCCCTGTGGACACGGGGGTCTTGGCAGGAAGACACAGGCCAGGCTGTTCCTGTGTCATAAATGGCAGTGCACCTGGGAGAGGGGCGTGGCCTGAGGGTCATTTGCATGAGAAGTCCCTCCTCTGAGTGAGGGGCGGGGCCTAGGGGACATTTGCATGAGCAGCCCCTCCTCTGAGGGGGGCGGGGCCTAGGGCACATTTGCATGAGAAGCCCCTCCTCTGAGAGGGGGCAGGGCGTAGGGCACATTTGCATGAGAAGCCCCTCCTCTCAAAGATGGGCGGGGCCTAGGGCACATTTGCATGAGCAGCCCCTCCTCTGAGAGGCCAGCTGGGAGGGGATAAGAGAGGCCTGGGCAGCCCAGCCCCAGCTCTGTGTTGGGAACAGGCTGCGCTCACCATGGCCTGGACCCCTGTGCTCCTCCTGCTCCTCGCTCACTGCACAGGTAGCCACAGGCCTCGGGGACCCAGAGCACCTGCCCCCCGACCCTTCTTCTCACCCCCATGTGTCTGTGTCCGCAGGGTCCCTCTCCCAGCCTGTGCTGACCCAGCCGCCCTCCCTCTCTGCTTCTCCGGGAGCCACAGCCAGACTCACCTGCACCGTGAAAAGTGAGGTCAGTGTTGCTGGTAAAACCTTATTCTGGTTCCAGCAGAAGCCAGGGAGCCGTCCCCGGTACCTGCTGTCTTACTCCTCAAGCACAAGTTTGGGCTCGGGGGTCCCCAGCCGCTTCTCTGGGTCCAAGGACGCCTCGGCCAATGCGGGGCTCCTGCTCATCGCGGGGCTGCAGCCCGGGGACGAGGCTGACTATTACTGTCTGATCTCGCACGATGGCGCTTCCCACGGTGACCCACGCGGACGGGGAAGTGGGACAAAACCCTCAGCTGCTTGTTCCGTGACCTCGTAGACAGTGAGCCATAGCTCACACATGTGCGCACCCTATTAACCCACGCCTGGTTGATAACGGGCCCACTCCCACTTCTCCATGGACATTTCTGAAGCCTAAGGACAAATAAAACAGAAATAAAACAACAAAAAACCGTGGGAAATGTTGCCTGTTCATCCTATGTGATCCCAGCAGACCCCGCGGGCCTGCACCTTTTCCCCTGAAATGACAATGAGCCTGATGACCCCAGGGAATCGCCGGGACCAGGGCCACTCCGGGTCAGGGCTGCGGTGGGAGTGGCAGGAAGAAGGGGGCTGGGTGCCCCCAAGTGCCCTGTGCTTCTGGAACCCGGGGACCCCACCGCTGGGGTGCGTGTGCCCGAGGGATGAACATGGACAGAGTTCCTCCCTCCACGAGGCAGAAGCCAGGGAGCCCGGCCCAGCACCTGCTGCCTCCTGCTCAGACTCCATTGGGCTCCAGGGCTCCGGCCTGTGGGGCACTGGGCAGGGGCAGGGAGGCGTGGCTTCCTGGGGACTGTGACCCGCAGGGACTTTGGGGAACACCGAGCACAGGCTTCCCTTTGCTCCCCTTTATCAGAGATGGCTCCGCAGAGCAGGCCAGAGCAAAGGCCAGAGAAGCAGAGAAGCAGCAGACTCTGCGGGAAAGGCTGTGTGTGCGGAGGGGTCTCCAGGGAGCAGGACCCGTGGGCCGCTGGGCGGCTGAGGGAGCAGGTTGTGTCCTGAGGATGCTGGGCACCAGGGGCAGCGACGGCCACTGTGCACGCCCAGCACCGCTCTGTCCTGGGAGCTCTGTCTGTGGCCGGTGCTTCTGTTCCTGGGATGATGGAAGCTCCTAGAAACTCCTCGGGGGTTCACTGGGCAGTGACTCGGGATTTCTAACCATTAGGCCCATATCACAGCGGACAGCTCCCACCTCGTGCCTGGAATGTGAAGTGATGTTAGAAACACGTCTGTTCACACCTGTCCACCCAGAGCAGAAGGCATTGCGTTTCCAATGCATTTCCACCAACACCTCGACCCACCATTTTCATCAACGTGCATCATCCTAGAATTTTTAAATCAGCCTTATGTGACTTTTATATATAATAACATACATATATTTAAATTTTTCAAAAATGATTTCAGTGAAGAAGGGAGAGGGAGAAAGGGAGAGGAACATCAATGATGAGAGAGAATCATGGATCGGCTACCTCCTGTGTACCCCCTACTGTGGATGGAGCCGGAACCCGGGCATGTGCCCTGACCGGGAATCGAATCCTGACCTCCTGGTTCATAGATGGATGCTCAACCACTGGCCACGCTGGCCGGGCCATACATGCATTTGAGGTGGCTGAGTGGTGACTAATATATAAAGTTTTAAATAAAGCCCTGTCACAGCCAATTAGAGGTTTTAACCCCATTTGTGCTCAGCACGTCCTGCATGTCCCCCTTTCCTCTCAGATGAAGGCCAACGTCTGCCTGTGCGTTGAGAACAGACTCCTAGGAGTGACCTCAGCCCACGGTTCATGGAGAACGATGGTGTCAGGAGGGGAAATATTGACAGAAAATAGAAGTTACCCATGACCACGGATGAGGAGAGCACACGAGGGCTTCTCCCCACCACCTGCCCAGCCCCAGGGAGGGGCCCCTTTCTCCTCGGGGCCCCTGGGACCCACAGGAAGGAGGCCTCCAGCCCCCAGGAATGAACCCATTACAAGACAGAGCCCGCGTCCCGCACAGAAGGGGACACGCCCCCACGGGTCTGAGAGCTGGCCTTGAGTCCTGACCCCTGACCAGCCCAGGGAGCTGTGGTCAGACTCCCCCTGAGGACGCTGAGTAGAGACTGGAGATGCCCCGAGGTGATGGGGAGGCCACGGGAGGGGACCCCTGGCCTGGCCCTAGGGCAGGGGCAGTGGGCAGAGCAGTGGGAAGGCAGAGGTGGTCTCTCCTGGGTTCTGGTCCCCATGTCACTCAATGGTGTGTCTGGGCCTGGACACTAGAGGGCGCTGGGGGGTTTGTTCTGAGGGATCTGGGGTGATCAGAGCTGGACCAGCCCCCTGACAAAGTGCAGGACCATCTGCTCAGGGCTGTCAGCTGTGACTCCAGAAACCTGGGCCCCATACAGCCCAACCCCCGCCCATACCAATGGCCATCCTCAGGCAGAGGGCCCTGCCCCAGGCCCAGGGTGAGATCAAATAGATGGGGTCTCATTTGCATAAAAGGACCCTCCCTCCCGCAGACTATGAAGAGGGGCAGGGAGAGATGGGGGAGCTCGGCTTCAGCTGTGGGGCACAGGAGGCAGGACTCAGGGATGACCTCCACCATGGCCTGGGCCCCTCTCCTCCTCACCCTCCTGGCTCACTGCACAGGTGACTGGATAGGGGACAGGGGAAGGGGCCTTGGGAAGACACATGGGCCCTGCTTCCTCCTCTTGTCTTAGACCCAGACTCACCCTCTCTGTGTCTCCCCTCTTCCAGGATCCTGGGCCCAGTCTGTGGTGACTCAGCCGTCCTCAGTGTCGGGGGCCCCGGGCCAGAGGGTCACCATCTCCTGCTCAAACATCAAGGGTTCCTATGTGCACTGGTACCAACAGCTCCCAGGAAAGGCCCCCAAACTCATCATCTATGATAATAGCAACCGACCCTCAGGGGTCCCAGACCGATTCTCCGGCTCCAAGTCAGGCAGCTCAGCCACCCTGACCATCACGGGGCTGCAGGCTGAGGACGAGGCCGATTATTACTGCTCATCATGGGTCGGCAGTATCAGCAGTTACACAGTGCTGCAGGCCTGTGGGGAAGTGAGACAAAAACCCCTCTTCTCTGGGAGGGGTGAGCCCTCCAGCAGCTGCCTGCTGGACTCAGCCTGTGACCTGTGGCTTCTGCTTATTCCCTCGCTGTCGCCCTGGGCCCAGGTTCTTCCGGGACCCTGCCTGGGAGTGAATTGTCCTCCCTCCCCTCCTGCCTCAGTGTCACTCAGAGCAGCTCACTCCCAGGCTCAGGGGCCTGAAGGAAGGGAAGGCCTCTCCCCACCCTCGGGGCCCAGGTCCCTCCCCCTGGGCTGGACTCCCTTGTCCAGTGAGGCTGAGATGAGTGACAGCTGGTCGGGGCCCGCCCCTGCCTGGGGCTCAGCACTGTGCTCTGAGCTGGAAGGGCCTCTGGCCCTGTTCGCACCCCATTATGGTTTCCTCCCCTTTACCCAGCGCGGCTGGTGTAGATTTGCGTTGTGATTTTAAGCGCAAGAATTGGCCATTCACAGCCATCAAACTATCACACATTGGGGGTGCCAGGGTGAGTGATGAAGGGGGTGGTCCAAGTGGGTGGAGGGGGTCCAGGAGCAGAAACTTCCGGCTGTGACTGCCTGGCTCTGGGAGTATGGCCAGCACGGGGACCCGGCAGGGAGCGCTGTCGTATTGTGTCTGTGAAAGCAGCTGAGAGCCTGGATCTCAGTGTCCTCAGCACAGAAACAGCCAAGCTTGCAGCCACATATGAAGGCAGAGGTCACGGAGAATTATCCTGGAGATGGCTTTGCATGTACACCGACACACAGTCATTATGTTGTACACCTGACACTAATATGTCGATTACATCTCAATTGAGAAATAAAATAAAATTATAAGAATGAATCTGAATCTTCTCTTCACAGAAACACCAGCATGTGGATGTCTATAGTAGCTTTGTTAACCACCTAGACCAGTGGTCAGCAAACTCATTAGTCAACAGAGCCAAATATCAACAGTACAACAATTGAAATTTCTTTTGAGAGCCAAACTTTTTAAACTTAAATTCTTCTAACACCACTTCTTCAAAATAGACTCGACCAGGCCGTGGTATTTTGTGGAAGAGCCACACTCAAGGGGCCAAAGAGCCGCATGTGGCTTGCGAGCCAAGGTTTGTCGACCACGCCCTAGACTGAGAGCAGCCAGGAGTCTGTGCCTGGGGGACTGTGACAGTTGTGAGTCTCATGTTAAGTTACTAATTTAATTCACCTCCAGCCTCCATTGGTTGTCAGCGAAAATTGCCTGCATTTGTGCCCAGAGATTGAGAGCCCCATCGTCCTTGTGACCTTCGGAAGTGGAGTCTCTGCTTCCTCACTGTGCCCCCAGGCTGGTCACCCCGTGACCTGAAGCTGAGGGTCTGCTGGTGACAAGGCACTCTCCAGTGTCTGTGGCCGGTGCTTCTGTTCCTGGGACGGATGGAAGCTCCTAGAAACTCCTCGGAGGGTTCACTGGGCACCGACTCGGGATTTCCAACCATCAGGACCAGATCACAGCGGACAGCTCCCACCTCGCGCCTGAAATGTGAAGTGATGTTAGAAACACGTCTGTTCACACCTGTCCACCCAGAGCAGAAGGCATTGCGTTTCCATCAAAACCTCTACCCACAATTTTCATCAACATGCATCCTTCTAGAATTTTTAAATCAGCCTTATTGTGACGTTTACATATAATAACATACATGCACTTGAAGTAGGGTGAATGGTGACTAATATGTAGTTTTAACATAAAACCCTAGCACAGAAATTTAAAAATTCTGCCTAGAATTTTCTGCTCTGTTTTCCCTTGTCCCTTTCAGATGAAGGCCAAAGTCTGTGGGTTGAGAACAGACTCCTAGGAGTGACCTCAGCCCACGGTTCATGGAGAATGATGGTGTCAGGAGGGGAAATATTGACAGAAAATAGAAGTTACCCATGACCACGGACAAGGAGAGCACACGAGGGCTTCTCCCCACCACCTGCCCAGCCCCAGGGAGGGGCCCCTTTCTCCTCGGGGCCCCTGGGACCCACGGGAAGGAGGCCCCCAGCCCCCAGGAGTGAATCCCATACAAGACAGAGCCCGCGTCCCGCACAGAAGGGGACGCGCCCCCACGGGGCTGTCCCTGCTCTGGCCCTGCCCTGAGCCCTGACCCGGGTCTGAGAGCTGGTGCAGGAGACGCCCCTTGAGTCCTGACCCTTGACCAGCCCAGGGAGCTGTGGTCAGACTCCCCCTGAGGACGCTGAGTAGAGACTGGAGATGCCCCGAGGTGATGGGGAAGCCATGGGAGGGGACCCCTGGCCTGGCCCTAGGGCAGGAGCAGTGGACAGAGCAGTGGGAAGACAGAGGTGGTCTCTCCTGGGTTCTGGTCCCCATGTCACTCAATGGTGTGTCTGGGCCTGGACACTAGAGGGCGCTGGGGGCTTGTTGCTGGGGATCTGGGGTGAACAGAGCTGGACCAGCCCCCTGACAAAGTGCAGGACCATCTGCTCAGGGCTGTCAGCTGTGTCTCCCCAAACCTGGGCCCCACCGGCCCACCCCCACCCACACCAATGGCCATCCTCAGGCAGAGGGCCGTGCCCCAGGACCCATATAGTGATCAAATAGATGGGGTCTCATTTGCATAAAAGGGCCTTCCCTCCCGCAGACTATGAAGAGGGGAAGGGAGAGATGGGGGAGCTCGGCTTCAGCTGTGGGGCACAGGAGGCAGGACTCAGGGATGACCTCCACCATGGCCTGGGCCCCGCTCCTCCTCACCCTCCTGGCTCACTGCACAGGTGACTGGATAGGGGGCAGGAGAAGGGGCCTTGGGAAGACACATGGGCCCTGCCTCCTCCTCTTGTCTCTACACCCAGACTCACCCTCTCTGTGTCCCCCCTCTTCCAGGATCCTGGGCCCAGCCTGTGCCGACTCAGCCGTCCTCAGTGTCGGGGACCCTGGGCCAGAGGGTCACCATCTCCTGCATTGGAAGCAGCTCCAACATTGGGGGATACTATGTGTCCTGGTACCAGCAGCTCCCAGGAAAGGCCCCCAAACTCCTCATCTATGGTACTAATAGTCGGCCATCAGGGGTCCCTGATCGATTCTCTGGCTCCAAGTCTGGCAGCTCAGCCACCCTGACCATCACAGGGCTGCAGGCTGAGGACGAGGCTGATTATTTCTGTGGGTCCTATGACAGCAGTATCAGCGGTGCCACAGTGCTGCAGGCCCGTGGGGAAGTGAGACAAAAACCCCTCTGGTCTGTGAGTTGTGAGCCTTCCAGCAGCTGCCTGCTGGGCTCAGCCTGTGACCTGTGGCTTCTGCTTATTTCCTCGCTGACGCCTTGGGCCCAGGTTCATCCGGGGACCCTGCCTGGGGTGAGCGGTCCTCCCTCCCCTCCGGCCTCAGTGTCACTCAGAGCAGTGCTCTCCCAGGCTCAGGGCCTGAAGGAAGGGAAGGCCTCTCCCCACCCTCGGGGCCCAGGTCCCTCTCCCTGGGCTGGACTCCCTTGTCCTGTGAGGCTGAGATGAGTGACAGCTGGTCCGGGCCCCGCCTCTGCCTGGGGTTCAGCACTGTGCTCTGTGCTGGAAGGGCCTCTGGCCCTGTTCGCACCCCATTATGGTTTCCTCCCCTTTACCCAGCGCGGCTGGTGTAGATTTGCCTTGTGATTTTAAGCACAAGAATTGGCCATTCACAGCCATCAAACTATCACACATTGCGGGTGCCAGGGTGAGTGATGAAGGGGTGGTCCAAGTGGGTGGAGGGGGTCCACGAGCAGAAACTTCTGGCTGTGACTGCCTGGCTCTGGGAGTATGGTCAGCACGGGGACCCGGCAGGGAGCGCTGTCGTATTGTGTCTGTGAAAGCAGCTGAGAGCCTGGATCTCAGTGTCCTCAGCACAGAAACAGCCAAGCTTGCAGCCACGTATGAAGGCAGAGGTCACGGAGAATTATCCTGGAGATGGCTTTGCATGTACACCAACACAGAGTCATTGTGGTGTACACCTGACACTAATATGTCGATTACATCTCAATTGAAAAATAAAAGAAAATGATAAGAATGAATCTGAATGTTCTGTCACAGAAAATCCAGCATGTGGAAGTCTATAGTAGCTTTGTTAACCCCCTAGACTAGTGGTTGGCAAACTCATTAGCCAACAGAGCCAAATACCAACAGGAGAACGATTGAAATTTCTTTTCAGAGGCAAATTTTTTTAACGTAAACTTCTTCTAACGCCATGTCTTCAAAATAGACTCGCTGAAGCCGTGGTATTTTGTGGAAGAGCCACACTCAAGGAACCAATTAGTCACATGTGGCTTGAGAGCCAAGGTTTGTTGACCACGCCTTAGACTGAGAGCAGCCAGGAGTCTGTGCCTGGGGGGCTGTGACAGCTGTGAGTCGCAGGTTAAGTTACTGATTTAATTCATCTCCAGCCTCCATTGTTTGTCAGCGAAAATTGCCTGAATTTGTGGCCCAGAGGTTGAGAGCCCAACGTCCTTGTGACCATCGGAAGCTGGGGTTTCTGCTCCCTCACTGTGTCCCCAGGCTGGTCACCCCGTGACCTGAAGCTGCAGGTCTGCTGGTGACAAGGCGCTCTCCAGTGTCTGTGGCCGGTGCTTCTGTTCCAGGGAGGGATGGAAGCTCCTAGAAACCCCTGGGGGGTCCACTGGGCACCGACTCGGGATTTCCAACCGGCAGGACCAGATCACACCTTTGAGTGACATGGGGACCAGAACCCAGGAGAGACCACCTCTGCCCTTCCACTGCTCTGCCCACTGCCCCTGCCCTAGGGCCAGGCCAGGGCTCCCCTCCCGTGGCCTCCCCATCACCTCGGGGCATCTCCAGTCTCTACTCAGCGTCCTCAGGGGGAGTCTGACCACAGCTCCCCGCGCCTGGAATGTGAAGTGATGTTAGAAACACGTCTGTTCACACCTGTCCACCCAGAGCAGAAGGCATTGCATTTCCAATGCTTTTCCACCAACACCTGGACCCACAATTTTCATCAACGTGCATCCTCCTAGGATTTTTAAATCAGCCTTATTGCGACTTTTACATATAATAACATACATGCATTTTAAGTTGGGTGAATGGTGACTAATATGTAAAGTTTTAACATAAAACCCTAGCACAGAAATTTAAAAATTCTGCCTAGAATTTTCTGCTCTGTTTTCCCTTGTCCCTCTAGATGAAGGCCAATGTCTGTGGGTTGAGAACAGACTCCTAGGAGTGACCTCAGCCCACGATCAAGGAGAACAATGGTGTCAGGAGGGGAAATATTGACAGAAAATAGAAGTTACCCATGACCACGGACAAGGAGAGCACACGAGGGCTTCTCCCCACCACCTGCCCAGCGCCAGGGAGGGGCCCCTTTCTCCTCGGGGCCCCTGGGACCCACGGGAAGGAGGCCTCCAGCCCCCAGGAATGAACCCCATACAAGACAGAGCCTGCGTCCCGCACAGAAGGGGACGCGCCCCCACGGGGCTGTCCCTGCTCTGGCCCTGCCCTGAGCCCTGACCCGGGTCTGAGAGCTGGTGCAGGAGACGCCCCTTGAGTCCTGACCCCTGACCAGCCCAGGGAGCTGTGGTCAGACTCCCCCTGAGGACGCTGAGTAGAGACTGGAGATGCCCCGAGGTGATGGGGAGGCCACGGGAGGGGACCCCTGGCCGGCCCTAGGGCAGGGGCAGTGGGCAGAGCAGTGGGAAGGCAGAGGTGGTCTCTCCTGGGTTCTGGTCCCCATGTCACTCAATGGTGTGTCTGGGTCTGGACACTAGAGGGCGCTGGGGGCTTGTTGCTGAGGTATCTGGGGTGATCAGAGCTGGACCAGCCCCCTGACAAAGTGCAGGACCATCTGCTCAGGGCTGTCAGCTGTGTCTCCCCAAACCTGGGCCCCACCGGCCCACCCCCACCCACACCAATGGCCATCCTCAGGCAGAGGGCCCTGCCCCAGGCCCAGGGTTAGATCAAATAGATGGGGGTCTCATTTGCATGAGTGGGCCCTCCCTCCCGCAGACTATGAAGAGGGGAAGGGAGAGGTGTGGGGAGCTCGGCTTCAGCTGTGGGGCACAGGAGGCAGGACTCAGGGATGACCTCCACCATGGCCTGGGCCCCTCTCCTCCTCACCCTCCTGGCTCACTGCACAGGTGACTGGATAGGGGACAGGGGAAGGGGCCTTGGGCAGACACATGGGCCCTGCCTCCTCCTCTTGTCTCTACACCCAGACTCACCCTCTCTGTGTCTCCCCTCTTCCAGGATCCTGGGCCCAGCCTGTGCTGACTCAGCCGTCCTCAGTGTCGGGGGCCCCGGGCCAGAGGGTCACCATCTCCTGCACTGGAAGCAGCTCCAATATTGGGGAAGGTTTCAATGTGCACTGGTACCAACAGCTCCCAGGAAAGGTCCCTAAATGCATCATCTATGGTGATAGCAACCGACCCTCACGGGTCCCTGATCGATTCTCTGGCTCCAGGTCTGGGAATTCAGGCTCCCTGACCATCACGGGGCTGCAGGCTGAGGACGAGGCCGATTATTACTGCTCAGCATGGGACATTAGTCTCGATGCTCGCACAGTGGCCCAGGCCTGTGGGGAAGTGAGACAAAAACCGCTGTCCCGCTGCAGAGGGACCCGGGGCAGTCCCATCCTCTGATAAGGTGGCTGTGCCTTTGCTGGGGGGCCCGAAATCCAGGTCTGAGCCCCCCCCACCCCCAGGGGACTGTGTCTGCAAACCTGTCCTCACCCTGTGAACCTGCCCGTCCAGCTGCCCGTGGCAGCAGCACACGGTGTGCGTGTCTCAGCCTGAGCAGACCTTCCTGTGCGTCAGGGGGCGGCTGCCTGGGCGGCCAGGACGGGGCAGGGCAGACCCAGGGCCCCGAGTCCAGCTGTGCCTGCGTCAGAGCCCCTCAGGGAGGCCCCGTGTGTGTGCTGTGACCTCGGGCTCCCCACACAGCCTGGGCCCCCCTCCAGCCGGAGAGCAGGCGCCTGTGTGTCCCTGACCCGCTCCCGGGGGCCAGTCTGGCAACTCGGGCTCCGGGCGCCCCGCTGGGCGGGCACTGAGGCCCAGGCTGCCTGTCCCCTCCTGTGCCCGCAGCCCCCGTGCCCACCCAGAGCCCGTCCTGTGGGGCTGAGGCCACAGGGAGCCCTTCTCACCTGCCAGGAGGGGGCCCAGAACCTGCCCCTCAGGCTCAGCCTGTGGCCTCTGCTTCTACTGCTCCCGCCCCCTCCACCCCCCACGGGCCAGGTCCCAGGGCAGCCCCTGGAGCATGCGGGGCCTCCTCCCTCTGCCCTCAGAGGCCTCCCAGCAGCCTCTTCCTGGACACAAAGTGACACCTCACAGGAGCCCCTCCCCATCAGCGGGATCCTGAGCCTCTTTGCCCTGAAGCCCCGGGTCTGAGCTGGGGACCATCTGTGGTCACTTCAGGCCTGAACCCCGACGAGGGGACCTGCGTCTCTATCAGGGTCACTGACTTGTGTCCAGGCCCCCCCCCAGCTGTGCCCCCTCCTCCCGGATGCTCAGTAGGAGCGGCTGAGGCCTTTGTGCACAGAGAGGTCCCTCCGTCCCTGCTGCCCCGGCCCCGGGGTCTCAGGCTGCAGCGCCCACGGGTCCCTGGGAACAGCCGCTGTCCACGCCCCTCAGTGCTGAACTCTGACGTCACCTCCTCCTGGGAGCTCCCTGCTGCTCCTCCCGGGACCCTGAGCCAGGAGGGGTGCGGGCCCCGTGTCTGCGCCTGGTCTCTGGGGACACGCCCTCCTCCCTCCTCAGGGGCGCACCCGCTGCTGGGGGACGCGTTGTGCGTGTGGGTGAGAGTGTCCGTCCGACGTCTGCCAGCTCCTCCCCATCCCGTTCAGCTTCTGCCTGAAAGGAGGGAATGTGTACGAACACAGGAGGGAATGTTTAACACTGTAAGCACATGTGAGGACACGGAGACAACATTGGTACACGGAGCGCAGAACATACAAATGTTGGAATACAAAGGCGTTTCCTAAAATTTAAAAAACCCACGTGCTACAGGCTCCATCGGTAACTGTGACGCCCACCAAACTGATTATGGTTTTTTAATGAATCACTAACTCAATCAGATCTCCATGAAAACCTTAAATGCCTCACATGGTGTGAATTGTTTGCTGAATGGTCCTCCTTTGAATATGACCCTGAGGGTGTTTCTGGAAAATTCCTCTCTCCGTCACTGACCTGCACAGCCCCCTGAGCTCCTCACACTGAGCGGCGCCCTCCCCTGTGACGTGGACAGAGGCTCACTGTGTGTTTATTGAGCAGCATCTTCACTGGAAGGGAAACCACATTCATGTGTCGTGTGTGAATGTGTAAGCACATCACACAGATGCACACCTGAGAGTGCACTGCTACGGGGATCAACATAGAGAATCCCATCGCAGTGTCTGGGCTCAGACCGTGGGGGTGGGAAGAGGGACAGAGACCTGGGAGCCCACAGCCAGCTGTGCTCTCAGGGCTTTGGGGCAGGGAGGGTGTGTCCTCCCGCCAGCAGGGGGCGCTGTGAGACTGCAGGTGATCAGCACACAGCTGTTCAGTGAGACCTTCCCACACAGGCACCTGCTCTGTGGGCTCCCTGCTGTCCTTGGTGGCCTGGCAGCGCCCCCTGAGCAGGCACCTGTGTGTGGTCTCAGCAGGTGCTTCCTCCCAGGCCCCCCAAGGGGTGAGCCACATGTTGGCAGCATGAATTCTGACCCTCAATCAACCGATTTTTTGTCATTCGTCCTTGCACAATTTACACAATTAAAAAGACCACACGGAGCATTTCTAAATTATTACATGAACCGTGAGAAGGACCTTCGCGCACCTGCCTGGTCCCAGGAGGGATGACCCTCAGGTTTTGGAAGCACAGAAGTCAAGGGAACAGGTGAAGGGGAGGTGCTGGAGGGGCTTAAAGGAAGAGGTGGTTCCCTTTGCTACCAGCAGGGGTTGGTGTGAGACCGTCTCTGGGGTTTGCTGGGCCTGGTCTCTTCCTGGAGGCAGCAGGGCTGGCTCAGGGCTTCCTGTGAGGCCTGGGCAGGCGTGTCCACTCTGGGGGTGTGGGCTCCCCTACCCCTGGCTGTGTGTGCCTCCAGCAGCTGCCTCCTCCCAGCCCCACCCATGGGGAAACCAGGGCACCAGGCTGCCCTCTCTGTACAAGGACCTCAGACCCTGTCAGCGCCCCTGGGGGAGGGAGGGGGGGGACACATTTGCATGAGCAGCCTCTGTCTGTGACCAGGGAGGCCATAAGAGGCCTGGGCAGCCCAGCCCCACTGTGGGCTCAGGGCTGTGAGCACCATGGCCTGGACTCCTCTGCTCCTCGCGCTCCTCTCTCACTGCACAGGTAGGGCCAGGCCTGGGACCAGGCTTCTTCCCTTCCTGCTCAGTCTCCTGGGAACCTGCCCCTGGTCCCTGCCCCTCACTGACCAGTGTCTGTGTCTGCAGGGTCCCTCTCCCAGCAGCTTGTGGTGACCCAGCCGCCCTCCCTCTCTGCATGTCTGGGAGGCACAGCCAGACTCACCTGCACCCTGAGCAGTGACATCAATGTTGGCGGGTACCATATACGCTGGTTCCAGCAGAAGCCGGGGAGCCGTCCCCGGTATCTCCTGAGATATAAATCAGACTCAGATAAGTACCAGGGCTCCGGGGTCCCCAGCCGCTTCTCTGGATCCAAAGACGCCTCGGCCAATGCGGGGCTCCTGCTCATCTCGGGGCTGCAGCCTGAGGACGAGGCTGACTATTACTGCAATGCAGATGAGGGCAGTGGGAGCAGCGACCGTTACCCACAGTGTCTCAGAGGACGAGGAAGTGAGACCAAAACCCCTGGTCCCTGAGGTGATGACTGTCTGCCCTTAGGTTTCAGTCACAGGAGCCCACCCAACGCCCTCATCAGCAACAGGCCCGCCCGGCCCCCAGGGAGTGACAAGGGTCTCAGGAGCCCTGTACTAGGGCCAGGGGCCGAGACCAGCGTGTGTCTCCTGTCATCTCACATCCTGTGTCTGCAACTACACATGGTCACCCAGAGAGCCATGCTCCCCCACAAATTCATGTCATGTGTGTGACCCCGTGTGACTCCGGACCCATCACATCTGACATGTTAGTGTTCACCCTGGTCATGGACACAGCCTCTCCTTTGAACAAACCCACAGAAGGTGGGTCCCAACCAGCACAGACTCTCAGTCACAACCTCCCTCCCCTCTTCCCTCCTCTGCTTCTGCCTCCCTCACCTCCTCTCTCCCTCGGGCTCCTCAGGTCCTAGGTCAGGATTCATCCTCACGTGACGGTTTCAGGAGAAAGTGACAAGTTCCTGCTGTGGTTTCCATTCAGTGAGGATGTGATGGTTTCTGCGTTCACCTGCCCAGACAGTCACGTAGTCTGCACACACATCACAATCTCACATTTGTCACAAAATAGAATAATGAGTCAGAAAGTACAGGTAGGTAAAGTTTTATTTAAAACTAGAGGCCTGGTGCACAAATTTTGTTCAATGGAGTGGGGTTTCTCAGCCCAGCCTTTCCCCTCTCACAGTCCGGGAGCCCTCAGGGGATGACCTACTGACAGCTTAGGCCTGCTCCCTGTGGGGAAGGAGCCTAGGCCGCAGTCTGGCCTCCCTCTGTGGGAGGTGACCGGCTGATCAGGGGAAGGAGTCACTCCCATCACCCCGCTGCTGCTGCCACTGCCAGCCGCCTCAGTCAGCAAGGTGTTTTCATCAACATGGACTCCAGTCCCTTCACCATGAAAAAATGACAACTTTCTTTAGGCATTTTCAAGATGTCTCTTTCATAGGATATGCATTTCTTTATTGTTTTTTTCCTAACCTGAGGATATGTTTGATATGTTTTCATTGGTTTTTAGAGAGCATGGAATAGAGAGGGAAAGACAGAGAGAAACATGAATGTGAGAGGGACACTTCGATGGATTGCCTCCTGCATGAGTCCTGACCTGGGCCCTGTCCCGGGAGGAGCCTACAACCTAGGTACATGCCCTTGACCAGAATCAAACCCGATCCTGCGGCCCTCAGGCTGAGGCTCTAGCCACTGAGCCAAACCGGCTAGGGCAGGATATGACATTCCTTAGCCCCTCCAGCAGCGGGACTTCGTTTTCCCCGCCAGGAGTGAGGTGGAATAAGCTTAGATAACCTTCTTGGATTCTTATTACCCAAGTTACCAAGAACACTGCGAGTGGCGTACGGGGAGCTTAGCCCATGAGCGGTCAGAAGAGGTGTTTCCTCTGCGGCTCACGCACAGGGCGGGACTGCGGGTGCGCCGTGGCTGGAGCAGACCGAGGCCCCTGTCAGGGTCCGCGCCGCGCCTCACCTGTGCCTGAAGCCTCGTCCTGACGGGTCATGACTGTTATGGTGTCAGGGCTAATTAGCATATTACCTTTTAATATCTATAGACCTAAAAACATTATAGGACAACTAAGAAAATCTTAGCAAGAAACACAGGACACAGATATGCAGATCACCACACACGTGATAAAAGCCAATTCCTGAATGAATGAGCTGTGACCCCTCCCACTGGCCAGTGTGAGGCCTGCAAACGCCATGATACTTATGCGTCAGTCGCATCAGATCTCTGTGAACCTGCATGTGCACCTCATGACGTGGGAGGTCTGGTGAAATGTCCTCCTTTGACCTTGGTCCTGAGTGTGTTCCCGGGAAATTCCCTGAACAGCCCTCTGAGTCCTGGTCACCAGATGGGGGTGTCCCTGGGCTGTGACGTGGCACATGAGGGTCCCTGTGCACGCACTTGTGCACCATCTTCACTGGAGGGGAAACCACATCCATCTGTCCTTTGTGTACCTGATGGCGCCTCCCACAGCCGGACTCCTCCTGGGAGTGAGGCTGCAGGGAGCGCTACAGCCCATCAGGTCACAGGACCTGGGACCCGGCCAGGGTGTGTGGCCAGACACAGTCCCCTCTGAGCTTCAGAGCCATCTGGGCTCTCAGGGCTTTGGGCCAAGGGCAGGTGTGTGCTGCCACCAGCAGGGGGCTCTGTGGGACCGCCCTGTGGTCCCAATGCAGCTGCCCATTAAGCACATTAACTAATAGGAGCCTGGGCCTGTGGCTGGGCCTGTGCTCAGTGATGTGCTGTCTCAGCAGGTGCTTCCTCCCAGGACTCCCAAGGCGGGGAGTCCACCTCCATGCCCCTCAGTCTGGGGTGTGAGCTGAGCTCCAGCCCCAGAGCCCAGGGAGGGGCTGGGCAGTCCCTGGAGGGACCCCCATTTGCATGGCAGCCCCTCCTCTGGCAGAGGGTGGGGAGAAAAGGAGGCCTGGGCAGCCCAGCCCCACTGTGGGCTCAGGGCTGTGAGCACCATGGCCTGGACTCCTCTGCTCCTCGCGCTCCTCTCTCACTGCACAGGTAGGGCCAGGCCTGGGACCAGGCTTCTTCCCTTCCTGCTCAGTCTCCTGGGAACCTGCCCCTGGTCCCTGCCCCTCACTGACCAGTGTCTGTGTCTGCAGGGTCCCTCTCCCAGCCGGTGCTGACCCAGCCGCCCTCCCTCTCTGCATCTCCGGGAGCCACAGCCAGACTCACCTGCACCCTTAGCAGTGGCTCCAATGTTGGCAGCTACTACATATCCTGGTACCAGCAGAAGCCAGGGAGCCGTCCCCGGTATTTCCTGTACTACTACACAGAGTCCATTAAAGGGCAGGGCTCCGGGGTCCCCAGCCGCTTCTCTGGATCCAAAGACGCCTCGGCCAATGCGGGGCTCCTGCTCATCTCGGGGCTGCAGCCTGAGGACGAGGCTGTCTATTACTGCGCTACACCTCATAGCAGTGCTCACAGTGGCTCAGATGACGAGGAAGTGAGACAAAAACCCCTGGGCCCAGAGCGGGTGGCTGCCTGCTCTTAAGTTGTCAATCAAAGGGAGCCCACCCAGCGTCCCCTCATCAGCAACAGGCCCGCCCGTCCCCCAGGGAGTGACAAGGGTCTCAGGAGCCTGTGCCGGGGCCAGGGGCCGAGACAAACGTATGTTTCCTGTCATCTCACATCCTGTGTCTGCAACTACACATGGTCACCCAGACAGCCATGCTCCCCCACACATTCATGTCATGTGTGTGAGCCTGTGTTACTCCTGACCCATCCCATCTGACATGTTAGTGCTCACCCTGGTCATGGACACAGCCTTCTCCTTCTCTGAACAAACCCACAGAAGGTGGGTCCCAACCAGCACAGACTCTCAGTCACACCCTCCCTCCTCTCCTCCCTCCTCTGCTGCTGCCTCCCTCACCTCCACCTCTCTCCCTCGGGCTCCTCAGGTCATAGATCAGGGTTCATCCTCACGTGAGAGTTTCAAGCAAAATTGACAAGTCCTTTCTATAATTGAAAAATTAATCAATATATAAAATAAAAAAAAGAAGAAGAGGAAAAGTTTCCTAACATAATCCACTCTGTTAACTCCCTGTCCATCCTAAATAGAGGGTTTCTCAGGGAACAGCTCAGTTCTCCAGCATCGATCCACTTGCTTCTTATTTATTGATGGAATTATTCCCCTAAGAGGTATCCGTGTCTACACCACAGTGAATGTTATAACATGAGTCACATTAGCCCCTAGCTGGTGTGGCTCAGTGGATAGAACGTCACCCTGGGGACTGAAGGGCCCTGGGTTTGATTCAAGTCAAGGGCATGTACCTCTACTGCAGGATGTTCCTTGGCCTGGCTCCTGTTTGAGGTTCCTCCAGGAGGTAACCAATCGATGTGTCTCTCTCACATCGATGTTTCTCTCTGTCTCTCCCTCTCCCTTCCACTCTCCCTAAAAATCCATGGGAAATACCCTCGGGTGAGGATCACCAAACAAACCCACACACACAGATCTGAGTCACCTTGGAAGAGGTCCCAGCATTGGACACAGGTTGTAAATCCCTGTTATCAGCCAGCGGCCAGGTCAGAGGTCAGGACGTCAGAGCCATGGAAAAGGCCAGAGCTTGACCGCGGCAGGAGAGGCAGGAGCGGAGGGGCCATGGAGGGGGGCTGAGGGGGGCCCCACGTGCGGGACTGTCAGGGCACCGCCGAGCTGGGGACTGAGCTCTGTGCTCACAGAGGGAGATGCTGGCCCAGAGCCTTCTGAGCAGAAGCTCCTGCTCCCACCTTCCCACAGGTGCTGGGCCCGAAGCTGCCCTCCCAGGCGGCTCCCAGGGGACAGCGGGGACAGCTGTGTGCCTCCTGCACCCACAGACGGAGCCCAGGCCCCTTATCCCTGCGCAGGGAGAGGTGGGGACAGAAGGAAGTGGGGGCCAGACCTCCACGACCAGCTCGTTATCGGGCAAAGCTGCCAGGGGGGCAGGGCTGCCCCAGTCCACTCTCCCCCTGGCTGTGCCCCTGGCCTGCACCCCTCTCCTCCTCAGGCTTCCCTTTCACTCCCCCAGGTCTGACCTGCGCCCTGTGTCCCCCAGGGGGCGCTGTGGTAGAGGCCCTGCTGGCTGCTCCCTGTTGCTCAGCTGTGCCCCTCCCCGCCCCGCCCAGCCTCAGGCAGGTCTTCTGTGGGAATGAGGTCCCATCTGCAGTCTCTTCTCTGGGGGAACCAAGGCCACGTGTGAAGGAGGAGCCTGAGCAGCTGCAGACAGGGGGGATTTGCATGGAGCCTCCCCCTGGGGGTCAGGCCTATAAGAAGGTGAGGGCTCAGGCCTGGCTGTGGGCTCAGGAAGCAGAGTGTGGGGCGTGTCCACCATGGATCTGGCTCCCCTGTTCCTCGCCCTCCTGGCTCACTGCACAGGTGGTGTCTGAGGGGTTCTGGGGGGCACCTGTTTGTCACCTGGGAGCACCCCCTCGCCTCCCTCCCTGGGCCCGGGGTCTGTGCTGTCCCCTCTGATGTCTGTGTCCCCCCTCCTTGCAGGGTCCTGGGCCCAGTTTGTGCTGACTCAGCCCCGCTCTGTGTCGGGGTCTCCGGGACAGAAGGCCGTCATCTCCTGCACCCGCAGCAGCGGCAGCATTGGGGGCAGCTATGTGCACTGGTACCAGCAGCGCCCGGGCAGTGCCCCCACCACCGTGATCTACAAAGATGACAAAAGACCCTCGGGGGTCCCAGGTCGGTTCTCGGGTTCCATCGACAGCTACTCCAATGCCGCCCACCTGACCATCTCGGGGCTGCAGCCCGAGGACGAGGCCGACTACTACTGTCAGTCCTATGATAGTAGCAATAAGCACAGTGATTCAGACTCATGGGGAAGTGAGACAAAAACCCCCCAGAGCCTCCACCCTGGGCTGCCCTCACCTGCCCCACCAGGGGGCGCTCTCTGCTGCCTCCTGCTGGCAGGTCTGTGTTGAGATGGAGGCTCTGAGTCCCTCTGTGTCATTCAGGTCCCCCCCTGACTTGATGGATGGCGCCCTGTGTCCTGTGCAGTCACTCCCTGGGGGTGGGGGGTTCAGAACAGGGTGCTGGGCCTGGGCACTCCTGACAATGGGGTGGGGCGAAGCCTGGGCGGGGGCTGCTCTGGGCTTTGGGACATCTGGAAGCTTCCTCTGGGCTCCACACGAGAGGCAGCAGCACCCTCTTCTCCAGGCTCTCACCTAGGAGCACCACCTGATGTCTCCAAATAGCCCCTGGGGGTGCCAAATCACCCCAGTTTGAGAAACACGTTGTTAAAAGCTCATGTTCTCAGCTTTTAGGCAGCCTTGGACCTTCAGGCCTGTTCATGCCCATCAGCTGGATGGAGACCAGATGTGGTCTCTCCCTGTGCCTCTGTGTTCCCACCTGTCAGACCAACAGTGACACAAACTCCCCTGAGGTCAGAGAGCCTGAACCCAGTCACGTGCCACAGTCATGTGCAATCTCCTCTCAACCAGAGTGGGGCGCCATGTCTGGCAGAACCAGGAGCCCACATAATAGTTAACATTGACCCAGTGCCCATCCCTGTACCTGCTCCGTCCTCCTTTATTCCCTCGGGGAGGAGGTGACAAGCATAACCCAGGACCAGGCCTCCCACCTGCGAGTCCCCATCTTCCTCCCAGAGAGCAGACAGGAGGGGCAGGCGTGTGAGGAGCCATCAGTGAGGATGGGGGACAGGACGCCCTCCTCGGGCACATGACCTGCCGATCACATGACAGACAATCGACTGTCTGCTCACATTTCACTGAACGTACAGTCTGTGAGGTCACCCGGTGTCACATGACACTCACACAGCCTAAGGTCTACCGTGGGAGCAATAACGGTTAGTATTCAATTCTTAAACCCCAAGTGCCACAGGGGAGCCTGGGGGTCGGGGATAGGGGAATTCATGAAGGGAAAAGGAGAGGCTTGAGGTCTGTGTGAATGAAGCAGGATCTCACACCGTGAGGCGTGGGAAGGAACCGGGTCAATGAGTGCTGAGGGCATAGGGGCCGGTCTGGCCTTTATTCTGCTCCCACACGTCACCCATCCCCCCCCAGCTCCACACCCAGGACGCCCTGTCCCCCCTTCAGTTTCCATCAGGACCACAGCCAGCTTCCTGTCCACGCTCAGATGACAGCTCATCAACAGCCCACAATTCCCCGCATCTGCACACACATCGCATCTCCCATTAGTCACAAAATAGGACACCGAGTCAGAAAGCACAGGAGGTAAGGTTTTATTTAAAATATAAACAAATGTCAGGAAACCTGAGAAAATCTTAACAAGAAACACAGGACACAGATATGCAGGTCACCACATACGTGATAAAAGCCAATTCCTAAATGAATGAGATGTGACCCCTCCCACTGGCCAATGTGAGGCCTGCAAACGCCATGATGCTTATGCGTCAGTCGCATCACATCTCTGTGACCCTGCACGTGCGCCTCATGACGTGGAAGGTCTGGGGAAACGTCCTCCTTTGACCTTGGTCCTGAGTGTGTTCCGGGAAATTCCCTGAACAGCCCTCTGAGTCCTGGTCACCAGATGGAGGTGTCCCTGGGCTGTGACGTGGGACATGAGGGTCCCTGTGCACTCACTTGTGCACCATCTTCACTGGAGGGGAAACCACATCCATCGGTCCTTTGTGTACCTGATGGCGCCTCCCACAGCCGGACTCCTCCTGGGAGTGAGGCTGCAGGGAGCGCTACAGCCCATCAGGTCACAGGACCTGGGACCCGGCCAGGGTGTGTGGCCAGAGACAGTCACCTCTGAGCTGCAGAGCCAGCTGGGCTCTCAGGGCTTTGGGCCAAGGGCAGGTGAGTGCTGCCACCAGCAGGGGGCGCTGTGGGACCGCCCTGTGGTCCCAATGCAGCTGCACATGAAGGACCTTCACTAATAGGAGCCTGGGCCTGTGGCTGGGCCTGTGCTCAGTGATGTGCTGTCTCAGCAGGTGCTTCCTCCCAGGGCCTCCAAAGGGGTGAGCCCACCTCCATGCCCCTCAGTCTGGGGTGTGAGCTGAGCTCCAGCCCCAGGGCCCAGGGAGGGGCTGGGCAGTCCCTGGAGGGACCCCCATTTGCATGGCAGCCCCTCCTCTGGCAGAGGGTGGGGAGAAAAGGAGGCCTGGGCAGCCCAGCCCCACTGTGGGCTCAGGGCTGTGAGCACCATGGCCTGGACTCCTCTGCTCCTCGCGCTCCTCTCTCTCTGCACAGGTAGGGCCAGACCTGGGACCAGGCTTATTCCCTTCCTGCTCAGTCTCCTGGGAACCTGCCCCTGGTCCCTGCCCATCACTGACAAGTGTCTGTGTCTGCAGGGTCCCTCTCCCAGCCTGTGCTGACCCAGCCGCCCTCCCTCTCTGCATCTCCGGGAGCAACGGCCAGACTCACCTGCACCCTGAGCAGCGACCTCAGTGTTGGTAGTCACTGGATACATTGGCACCAGCAGAAGCCAGGGAGCTCTCCCCGGTATCTCCTGAGATTCTACTCAGACTCAGATAAGCACCAGGGCTCCGGGGTCCCCAGCCGCTTCTCTGGATCCAAAGACGCCTCGGCCAATGCGGGGCTCCTGCTCATCTCGGGGCTGCAGCCTGAGGACGAGGCTGACTATTACTGTGCGATCTGGCACAATAATGCTTCCCCCAGTGACACACTCAGATGGGGAAGTGGGACAAAAACCTCGCCCTCCCAGAGTCTTATTTCACAACGTCTGACCCTGTTAACATAACTTCCCTGTGCAAACTTCACGGGGAAGAACCTTCTGGTTCCTAATGGGTCACCTTCCATGTTCGATCCCATGTCTCTGAGTCTCAGAAACACAGAACCAGCACCAACACTCACCGGTCAGTCCGTCCCTGAGAGGTGACCTGTCATCCATGGGTCATAGACCAGGTCCCGGGCGATGGCTGTTTCTGATGTGAAATAAGGAAACAGCTTTGTAACCTGTTCCCAGAGCCCAGGGCCCTCCCAGCAGGCGGCCCGGCCCCGGAGCAGGGACTCTGCGCCCAGAGGTCAGAGCAGTGACCCCTCACTCCCCGGCTCCTGCGCCCAAGGCTCCTGCCCAGCCCTGTGCACACTGACCAGGCCCTCAGCTGCGAGGGGCTGGGGGCCTCAGGCCCAGGAGGAAGCCCAGGCCCAGGGCTGGGGTCACCACTGCTGGGACCCTGACCTTCAGTGCCATCAGGGGAGAGGGGCTGTCACAGGGAAAGGGGGGGCCTGAGCCCAGGAAATCCTCTTTGGGTCTCAATGGGGGGAGCGAGCTGGACTGTGGCTGAGGAATGCTGAGCTGCTCCAGGAAGGATGCGGGTGCCTGGGTCTCTGGGGGAGACGCTCTTATAGCCGCCGCCACTCAGGCCCATGGGGCTCCCGGGAGTGGGGTTCCCTGAGCCACAGGCTCTGACTGTGTCTCTCCTCTCACCCACGGGGCTTTCCAACCACAAGGGTGTGGGTGGCTGTGGGACTTGGGGAGCAGGACCTCCCAACAGGTGCCTGTGTCACTGCCGCTGGGAAGCTGTTGATGAGCCCCGATCCCAGGTCACCTTCTCCTGAACCTGGGTCAACAGACACACTGACCGTTCCCATAGCAACCATCTCTACCGCTCCAGGCAGAGCCCCTACCCGACCTTGTGACCTAGGACACAGGTGATGGATAGTCCCCAGTCAGCCCTCTTCAGTGGCTCTTCATTTGTGCACATGGCATCTTTTTCTTTAATATATATTTTTATTTTGGTTTTTAGTGGGCCACCATCATTCCTACTAAATACCTCCCACTCCTGTTACTATTCTCTAAAGTGTCACCAGGCGGCGCTGTTGACCTTCTCAGAGCTGCCAGGCCTGAAGCCACCTCTAATGGTTCTAACTGAGTGGGCCCTGCGCCCATGCTCCTGGCCTGGGTGTGAGGTGACAGCAGGTGCTTCCCCTCAAGGGACAGACTCAGAACCCACAGCCTCCCCAGCCTCCTCCTCACAGTGAAGCTGCCAACGGGGCCCAGGACCCAGAACAGGAGGGTCCTGTGGGCGCACATTTGCATAATGACCAGCAAACACCCCTGTACCCAGGAGGCCGGGAGGAGATAAAGGGACACCCGAGCCCAGCACGTGCCAGAGACCCAGGCACCTTGGAACGTCTCCACCATGAGCTGGACTCCCCTCCTCCTCCTCCTCCTCGCTCTCTGCCCAGGTTCAGGGCCATTTCAGAGACCAGCCTGTGGGGTGTCCCTCTGCCTTCATTCTTCATTCCTGATTGTGTCTGTTTTGTTTCAGGGTCCAGGTCTTAGGCTGTGGTCACTCAGGAACCCTCAGCGACCGTGTCCCCAGGCGTGACGGTCACTCTCACCTGTGGCTCCAGCACAGGGGCTGTCACCAATGGTCACTATCCACACTGGATCCAGCAGAAGTCTGGTCAGGCGCCCACGGCCCTGATTTATGACACAAACAAGAAATTCTCCTGGACCCCGGCCCGGTTCTCAGGCTCCATCCAAGGGGACAAAGGTGCCCTGACCCTCGCAGGGGCGCAGCCTGAGGACGAGGCCGAGTACTACTGTGTTCTGTGGTTCAGCAGCCATCCCCACAGTGACAGGTGCCGGTGGGGAAGTGAGGCACAAACACAAGCTCAGTGCACCCTCTGCTTCTAGGGCCCCGTCTGCTGTGCACAGGGCTGCGTCCAGCTGGTGTGGGCTCTGAGGTTGTTCTCTGAGGCTCCAGACCAGGCAACCTCATCAATTATTCTAGGCTGTGATCTTTTATGTAAACAAGAGCCAATATAATCAATAGTCTCACAGGAAATGGACAGGAGCAGCAAAAGGAAAAGTTACACTCAGACTCACACTCACTGTCAAGTCTGAATTTCACTTGGCCAGCATTTAATAATCAAGATAAACTTAACAATCTTATCTAATCAAGAGGTAATATGCAAATTGCCCATCACACCTTAACAGTCAAAATGGCTGGGCCCACAGCTGAGGCCCAGTTCCCATAACAAGTCTTAACGAGCAATCAGCAGGGACCTGAGGCTGCATTCCCCACCTGGTGGGGATTGACGAGGGTGTGGCCGGCTGGGTGTGGATTTCACCCAATGGGGATGGGCCTGGCTGGTTCTGGGTCTTTCCTAATTTTCAGGCACCAGGGTGTGCAGGGACTTGAATTTGGATCGTTCAGTGTGCCCCAGGCTGACAGAAGGAAGATTTTCATATACATTTTTCTAATTTTCTTTCATCTCTGACACTTCTATTATAAAGGGCAGATTGCAATATTAAAATATTTTCTCTAATTAATCCCCTTTTAATGTGCACAATTTTATGCACCGGGCCACTGTTATAACAACAGTAGAAATGGAGCCACTTTAAAGCAAAGTTGGGGCATCCATCACAGCTGAATTTTTTCCCTGTCTTCCCTTCACAGATACCCTGTAGGGGGGGTCACAACACCTTGTCTTCCTAAACCGGGTCCCTCTGTCCCAGAGCAGGTTCCCACAGACTCCCTGAGGATTGGGCCCGTGTCCCTTGGGGCTCAGCTGTGAGGACAGAGTCGGGGACCGAACCCCAAGCTGAGATCATGACAAGGTTGGGCGGAGCTTCCCGACGCTGGAAAGAAACAAGAGAGGACCTACCCGGGGCCTCCCTGGGAGCACGGGGCTGCCAGCACCTTGAGCTCAGACTTGAACCCCACCCCTGAGAGGGACCATCTCTCTGGTGCTGAGGGGCGCAGTCTGTGGGACTTTGTGGCAGCGTCTCCAGGACACAGCCCATCAGGACAGTCCATCCTGCTCAGTGTGGGGTGAGCTGAGCCCCAGCACCAGGGCCCAGGGGCTGGGCAGTCCCTGGAGGAACCACATCAGCAGGGACGGCCCCTCCTCTGGCCGAGGGCGGGAGGGAGGAGGCCTGGGCAGCCTCAGCGCCTGGCCCGGGCTTGGGGACCCTCCTGGAGCTCGGCCACCGGCTCAGAGCAGGGATGTGCTCTTTCTCCTGAGAGGACATCGCCAGGGACCTCTGAGCCCCCAGGAGCTGGAATTGGGCTCCATCGCCTCCTGACCCCATGGCTGGGAGGTGTGGGTCCAGATCAGAGCAAACAGAGACGGGAAGGTTCCCTAATGGGCTACCTGGGCCTCCCTCTTCCCCACCCTCATCACTAGTGCATTTGGGTCTGGAAACCGATCAGGGAAACCCCAAGGAAGCTCCTTCCTCACCATGACCAGCTCTGACCCCTGACCTCCCCACTGTCCTGACACATTCAGGTCCAACAAAAGCCACAGCCACTCCCCTCATGGGGCCATGACCTGAGGTCCAGTTCCCCCAGGAAAGTGAGAAAGCAGCACCAACCCCACAGCCTGGCCTCCCTGTCCCAGAGGGAGGACCTGGGCAGCAGGCTCATGGCTGCCATGGAGACGCTGCCCCCCTCTCCTTGGAGCCTCAGCCTCCACCATACCTCCCTCAGGGGAGGACAGGCCCAGGGGTCCCGCACACGCCCTCTGACCCCACAGAGCACAGTGCATCTCCTTCTGCGTCCATCACCAAAATTGCTCCCCAAGCTCACCTTGATTCACCGCTGAGTATCCCCCCCTCACAAGGCCCTGGTCCCGGTGGTGCCATCACTGTCCCCTCCCCTTCCGTGTCCAGGGAGCTGGGATCACAGTGAGCCTCACTCAACAATCAGACACCAGACTCTCCTACGGATAGAAATAGACGAGTGGGAAATACTATATTCAGTTTCCTTATGAATGAGGATGCCAGGTACTAGGCAAATCTTGATCAAAAGTCATGTGTACAAATGCAATTATGTATTATCTACTGAACAAAAGGGAAGGACATTGACAGAATACTTTCTGTGATTACGAAAGAGAGTGATTAATTTCTAACAGGGCAGGAATCACATTAAAAAATAACACTGTGTCCTGAAAATTAAGGAATTCACCTCCTTGGCACAGTCGCTGCTCTAGACCTGATCCTGGGAAGAAAGTTCCATAAGTGACACCAGCTCAGGTCTGACCATGAACGGCCAGGGAGATGAGCCCCGACTCACAGGAGGAGGCGGAGTGGAGCAGAGAGAGTGTCCTGAGGGACGGGGAGGCCACCTCAGGGGGCACCTGGATGCCCTGAGCCAGGGGGTCAGTGCCCAGAGCAGTGGGGAGGCAGGACCTGTCCCTCCTGGGCCTTAGTCAGCAGGGGACACAGTGGTGCGTCCAGGCCTGGCCACCAGGGGGCGCGCAGGGGCCGCTGCTGAAGGGCTGGGCTCCTCAGAGCTGCAACCTGTTCCCTGGCCCTGCCTGGTGCCCTGTGCTCAGGGCTCACAGCTGTGACCTTGCCTCCCCCTGGGCCCCGCACAGCCCCACCCCTGCCCTCACCCTGCCATCCTCAGGCACAGGGACCCACCCAGAGCCCAGGGAGGGATCAAAACCAGGGGTCCTCATTTGCATGAGTGGGCCCTCCCTCCCGCAGACTATGAAGAGGGGAAGGGAGAGATGGGGGAGCTCGGCTTCAGCTGTGGGGCACAGGAGGCAGGACTCAGGGATGACCTCCACCATGGCCTGGGCCCCTCTCCTCCTCACCCTCCTGGCTCACTGCACAGGTGACTGGATAGGGGACAGGGGAAGGGGCCTTGGGAAGACACATGGGCCCTGCCTCCTCCTCTTGTCTCTACACCCAGACTCACCCTCTCTGTGTCTCCCCTCTTCCAGGATCCTGGGCCCAGCCTGTGCTGACTCAGCTGTCCTCAGTGTCGGGGGCCCCGGGCCAGAGGGTCACCATCTCCTGCACTGGAAGCAGCTCCAACATTGGGGATGGTTACTATGTGTACTGGTACCAGCAGCTCCCAGGAAAGGCCCCCAAACTCCTCCTCTATCAGGATAGCAACCGACCCTCAGGGGTCCCCGATCGATTCTCCGGCTCCAGGTCTGGGAATTCAGGCACCCTGACCATCACGGGGCTGCAGGCTGAGGACGAGGCCGATTATTTCTGCCAGTCCTATGACAGCAGTCTGGATGCTCCCACAATGCCCCAGGCCTGTGGGGAAGTGAGACAAAAACCCGCTGTCCCGCTGCAGAGGGACCCGGGGCAGTCCCATCCTCTGATAAGGTGGCTGTGCCTTTGCTGGGGGGCCCGAAACCGGGGTCTGAGGCCCCCCCAGGGGACTCTGTCTGCAAATCTGTCCTCACCCTGTGAACCTGCCCGTCCAGCCGCCCATGGCAGCAGCACACGGTGTGCGTGTCTCAGCCTGAGCAGACCTTCCTGTGCGTCAGGGGGCGGCTGCCTGGGCGGCCAGGACGGGGCAGGGCAGACCCAGGGCCCCGAGTCCAGCTGTGCCTGCGTCAGAGCCCCTCAGGGAGGCCCGTGTGTGTGCTGTGACCTGGGGCTCCCCTCACAGCCTGGGCCCCCCTCCAGCCGGAGAGCAGGCGCCTGTGTGTCCCTGATCTGCTCCCGGGGGCCAGTCTGGCAACTCGGGCTCCGGGCGCCCCGCTGGGCGGGCACTGAGGCCCAGGCTGCCTGTCCCCTCCTGTGCCCGCAGCCCCCGTGCCCACCCAGAGCCCGTCCTGTGGGGCTGAGGCCACAGGGAGCCCTTCTCACCTGCCAGGAGGGCGCCCAGCACCTGCCCCTCAGGCTCAGCCTGTGGCCTCTGCTTCTACAGCTCCCGCCCCCTCCACCCCCCACGGGCCAGGTCCCAGGGCAGCCCCTGGAGCTAAGGGGCTTCCTCCCTCTGCCCTCAGAGGCCTCCCAGCAGCCTCTTCCTGGACACAAGGCTGACACCTCACAGGAGCCCCTCCCCATCAGCGGGGACCTGAGCCTCTTTGCCCTGAAGCCCCGGGTCTGAGCTGGGGACCCTCTGTGGTCACTTCAGCCTGAACCCCGACGAGGGGACCTGCGTCTCTATCAGGGTCACTGACTTGTGTCCAGGCCCCCCCCCCCAGCCGTGCCCCCTCCTCTCGGATGCTCAGTAGGAGCGGCTGAGGCCTTTGTGCACAGAGAGGTCCCTCTGTCCCTGCTGCCCCGGCCCCGGGGTCTCAGGCTGCAGCGCCCAGGGGTCCCTGGGAACAGCCGCTGTCTACGCCCCTCAGTGCTGAGCTCTGACGTCACCTCCTCCTGGGAGCTCCCTGCTGCTCCTCCGGGGACCCTGAGCCAGGAGGGGTGAGGCCCCGTGTCTGCGCCTGGTCTCTGGGGACACACCCTCCTCCCGCCTCAGGGGCTCACCCGCTGCTGGGGGACGCGTCGTGCGTGTGGGTGAGAGTGTCCGTCCCACGTCTGCCAGCTCCTCCCCATCCCCGTTCAGCTTCTGCCTGAAAGGAGGGAATGTGGACGGACACAGGAGGGAATGTTTAACACTGTAAGCACATGTGAGGACACGAAGACAACATTGGTACACGGAGAGCAGAACATACAAATGTCGGAATACAAAGGCGTTTCCAAAACTTAAAAAACCCACGGGCTGCAGGCTCTACTGGTAACTGTGAAACCTATGAAGCCTTTTATGATTTTATAATGAATCACTAACTCAATCAGATCTCCATGGAAACCTTAAATGCCTCACATGGTGTGAAATGTTTGCTGAATGGTCCTCCTTTGAATACGACCCTGAGGTTGTTTCTGGAAAATTCCTCTCTCCGTCACTGACCTGCACAGCCCCCTGAGCTCCTCACACTGAGCAGCGCCCTCCCCTGTGACGTGGACAGAGGCTCACTGTGTGTTTATTGAGCAGCATCTTCACTGGAAGAGAAACCACATTCATGTGTCGTGTGTGCATGTGTAAGCACATCACACAGATGCACCCCTGAGAGTGCACTGCTACGGGGATCAACACAGAGAATCCCATCGCAGTGTCTGGGTTCAGACCTTGGGGGTGGGAAGAGGGACAGGGACCTGGGGAGCCCACAGCCAGCTGGGCTCTCAGGGCTTTGGGGTAGGGGAGGGTGTGTCCTCCCGCCAGCAGGGGGCGCTGTGGGACTGGAGGTGATCAGCACACAGATGTTCAGTGAGACCTTCACACACAGGCACCTGCACTGGGGGCTCTTTGCTGTCCTTGCAGGCCTGGCAGCGCCCCCTGAGCAGGCACCTGTGTGTGGTCTCAGCAGTTGCTTCCTCCCAGGGTCTTGTAAGGGGGGAGCCCACGTCCATGCCCCTCAGTCTGGGGTGTGAGCTGAGCTCCACCCCCAGGGCTCAGGGAGGGGCTGGGCAGTCCCTGGAGGGACCCCCATTTGCATGGCAGCCCCTCCTCTGGCAGAGGGTGGGGAGAAAAGGAGGCCTGGGCAGCCCAGCCCCACTGTGGGCTCAGGGCTGTGAGCACCATGGCCTGGACTCCTCTGCTCCTCGCGCTCCTCTCTCACTGCACAGGTAGGGCCAGGCCTGGGACCAGGCTTCTTCCCTTCCTGCTCAGCCTCCTGGGAACCTGCCCCTGGTCCCTGCCCATCACTGACCAGTGTCTGTGTCTTAGGGTCCCTCTCCCAGCCTGTGCTGACCCAGCTGCCCTCCCTCTCTGCATCTCTGGGAGCCACAGCCAGACTCACCTGCACCCTGAGCAGTGGCTACAATATTGGCACCTACCATATACGCTGGTTCCAGCAGAAGCCAGGGAGCCCTCCCAGATTTATCCTGAGATATAAATCAGACTCAGATAAGTACCACGTATCCGGGGTCCCCAGCCGCTTCTCTGGATCCAAAGACGCCTCGGCCAATGCGGGGCTACTGACCATCTCGGGACTGCAGCCTGAGGACGAGGCTGACTATTACTGTAACATATGGGACAGCAGCTATGAAACTTACACAGTGGTCCAGACCCACAGGGAAGTGAGACAAACCTCCTCTCCGCTCTCCTGGCCTGACCTTGGTCCTGCTGGCGGCTCTGCCCAGTTCTGGCTTAGCCCTGACTGTGCTGGTCGGTGTCCATCCGGTACCGGGTCATCCTTGGACCCGTGGTCCAGACACTGTCACAGCTGTGACGTCAGGTCACGTTTCCATGGATTTGTGGCTCATGTCATGTTTGCCATGCTCACGTTCTCACAGGGAACATTCCTCAGGGATAACGGTTCCCATGGAGACATGTGAGGAGGTGGAATCAGATCCATTCAGGCCAAGCTCAGCTCTGAGTGGAGGAGTGACTGAGGTAGGATCTGGGTCTGAGGGCTCACATCTGTATTTTGCATTAAAAACCAACATCCTATCCTATCTAATAAAGAGGGACAATGCTAATTGACCCTGATTATTTTGCAAAGATGGCGATGCCCACAGCCAATAAGGAGGGAATAAGCTAATTGGCTGCCTTGACCTCAACAGTGGCGGAGCTCACAGGCATTAGGAGGGAATATGCTAAATGAATGCCACCCCCTTCAAGATGGCGGGCCCAAAGTCACAAGATGGCGGCGCACAGTCCCCTCAGCCCTGTTGGGATGGCAGGCCTTGCAGCGTGCTTGCATCTGGAGCCCCCCAGTCCCCTCAGCCTCCCAGCAGCCCAGGACGCCCTGAGGAAGTCCATCTATTATCCTCTCTCATTGTTGATGTTTCTCTCTCTCTCTCTCTGCCTCTTCCTTCCTCTCTGACATCAATAAAAATACACTTTACAAAAGAAAGGAATGTTGGTTCTCATCTTGGGCTCCATGTCAGCTACAGCAGAGGCCCCTGGTCACAGCTGGAGGACGAGGCTGAGCATCACTGACCAGCCCACCCCCAGGCCCCGCCCTCCTCCCAGCACAGCCCGGGGATGAGGCCCTTCCTGGGCTCCCAGTCTCTCCCGGGAGGAGCTGACTCCAGGTTGAATTGTCACCATCACCATCGTCAGAGGTCAGAGTGTGTGTTCAGTGAGCACCAGAGGAATGAGTTGGGAGCTCATCTCCTTGCTGTCCTCCCACCCTCACCCCCGGGTCAGCAGGAGGTCACAGGTTCTGGCAGCTTCCCCGGGGGCAGCACAGACAGAGTGAGCACAGCTGAGTCCCTGGAGGAGTGAAGGTCACTGACCTCACCCCAAGGTCATGTCGCCCTCTGCAGCCTTGGGCGGGAGGGCCTGTGGGGCACTATGGTGGGTGCAGGCCCTGCTCTGAGGCGGGTCCATCCTGAACCAGAGGGAAGGTCATCGGGGCTTCCCCAGCGTTTTCTCCAGGGGCCTGGACAGGAAGGCTGGGTCTCAGGTCCAACCCACATCCCATGGCTGTGTTCTTAAAGGGCCAGACTGATGATCACATAAAATGCCCCCAAACAGGTATTGATGGTTTCCTGTGTGGCTTTTCCCCTCCTTCGATCTGCGATGTCCCACCCACACATGCACTCAATGTCCTCAGCTCTTTGTGTGGCAATTGCATGGTGACCAGGAAGATATTGCTCTCCCCAAAGCCACGCCCACCCTAAAGCCACGCCCACCTCAGCACAGAGGTCCCAGCCCAGAAGACACTGGGTTATCAGCCAGCACCCCCTTCATCAGAGGGATGAGCGCATCCACAGAGACAGGCTTAATGAGTGACTTGCATTTCAGGAGCCGCTCCCATCTGTGAATGGGGATGAGGCCCAGGGTGTGTCCCAACCTCATGTCCCTTCTCAGTTCCCAACACCCTTAGGCCCCTCAGCACCATAACATCTCACGTGAGGGCTCGCTCACAGCTCACTCTTTATGAACGTGGGAGGCAGCATTTCTAACTGTCCCCAGACCATCACCTCTCAGTTACGTCCATGCTGGCACCTCCCAGGACTGCAGAGAGCGCCAGCGTCTGTGCCAGTCAGAGCAGGAAGTGGGAACAGGGACAGTGACCTGGGGAGCAGCAGGCACCAGATGGGCTCAGGACTCTGAACCAGGGCGACGTAGTGTGTCCTGTGGCCAGCAGGGGGCGCTGTGGGATCGCCCTGTGGCCCCACACAGCTGCTCACTGAGGACTTTCCACTCACAGGAGCCTGGGCCTGGGGGCTGGGCCCTGTGCGCCCTGATGGGGACCAGCTGTGTCTGTGCTGGCAGCGCCCCCTGAGCAATAGCCTCTGTGTGGTCTCAGCAGGTGGTTCCTCCCAGGGCCCCCCAAGCGGGGAGCCCACCTCCATGCCCCTCAATCTGGGGTGTGAGCTGAGCTCCAGCCCCAGGGCCCAGGGAGGGGCTGGGCAGTCCCTGGAGGGACCCCCATTTGCATGGCAGCCCCTCCTCTGGCAGAGGGTGGGGAGAAAAGGAGGCCTGGGCAGCCCAGCCCCACTGTGGGCTCAGGGCTATGAGCACCATGGCCTGGACTCCTCTGCTCCTCGCGCTCCTCTCTCACTGCACAGGTAGGGCCAGGCCTGGGACCAGGCTCATTCCCTTCCTGCTTAGTCTCCTGGGAACCTGCCCCTGGTCCCTGCCCATCACTGACCAGTGTCTGTGTCTGCAGGGTCCCTCTCCCAGCCTGTGCTGACCCAGCCGCCCTCCCTCTCTGCATCTCCGGGAGCCACAGCCAGACTCACCTGCACCCTGAATAGTGGCTCCAATGTTGGCAGCTACTACATATCCTGGTACCAGCAGAAGCCAGGGAGCCCTCCCCGGTATCTCCTGTACTACCACACAGAGTCCATTAAAGGGCAGGGCTCCGGGGTCCCCAGCCGCTTCTCTGGATCCAAAGACGCCTCGGCCAATGCGGGGCTCCTGCTCATCTCGGGGCTGCAGCCTGAGGACGAAGCTGTCTATTACTGCGCTACACCTCATAGCAGTGCTCACAGTGCCTCAGATGACGAGGAAGTGAGACAAAAACCCCTGGGCCCAGAGCGGGTGGCTGCCTGCTCTTAAGTTGTCAATCAAAGGGAGCCCACCCAGCGCCCCCTCATCAGCAACAGGCCCGCCCGTCCCCCAGGGAGTGACAAGGGTCTCAGGAGCCTGTGCCGGGGCCAGGGGCCGAGACCAGCGTGTGTTTCCTGTCATCTCACATCCTGTGTCTGCAACTACACATGGTCACCCAGACAGCCCTGCTCCCCCACACATTCATGTCATGTGTGTGACCCTGTGTTACTCCTGACCCATCACCTCTGACATGTTCGTGTTCACCCTGGTCATGGACACAGCCTTCTCCTTCTCTGAACAAACCCACAGAAGGTGGGTCCCAACCAGCACAGACTCTCAGTCACACCCTCCCTCCCCTCCTCCCTCCTCTGCTGCTGCCTCCTTCACCTCCTCCTCCCTCGGGCTCCTCAGGTCATAGGTCAGGGTTCATCCTCACGTGAGGGTTTCAGGTAAAATTGACAAGTCCTTTCTATAATTGAAAAATTAATAAATATTCAAAGTAAAAAAAAAAAGAAGCAGAGGAAAAGTTGCCTAAAATAATCCACTCTGTTAACTCCCTGTTCATCCTAGATGGAGGGTTTCTCAGGCAACAGCTCACTCCTTCAGCATCGATCCACTTGCTTCTTCTTCATTGATGGAATTATTCCCCTAAGAGGTATCCGTGTCTACACCACAGTGAATGTTATAACATGAGTCACACTAGCCCCTAGCTGGTGTGGTCAGTGGATAGAACGTCACCCTGGGGACTGAAGGGTCCTGAGTTTGATTCAAGTCAAGGGCATGTACCTCCATTGCAGGATCCTCCTAGGCCTGGCTCCTGTTTGAGGTTCCTCCAGGAGGCAAACAATCGATGTGTCGCTCTCACATCGATGTTTCTCTCTGTCTCTCCCTCTCCCTTCCACTCTCCCTAAAAATCCATGGGAAATAACCTCGGGTGAGGATCACCAAACAAACCCACACACACAGATCTGAGTCACCTTGGAAGAGGTCCCAGCACTGGCCACACAGGTTGTAAATCCCTGTTATCAGCCAGAGGCCAGGTCAGAGGACAGGACGTCAGAGCCATGGAAGAGGCCAGAGCTTGACCGCGGCAGGAGAGGCAGGAGCCGAGGGGCCATGGAGGGGGATGAGGGGGGCCCCACGTGCGGGACTGTGAGGGCACCGCCGAGCTCGGGACTGAGCTCTGTGCTCACAGAGGGAGATGCTGGCCCAGAGCCTTCTGAGCAGAAGCTCCTGCTCCCACCTTCCCACAGGTGCTGGCCCCGCAGCTGCCCCTCCCAGGCGGCTCCCAGGGGACAGCGGGGACAGCTGTGCGCCTCCTGCACCCACAGACGGAGCCCAGGCCCCTTATCCCTGCGCAGGGAGAGGTGGGGACAGAAGGAAGTGGGGGCCAGACCTCCACGACCAGCCCGTTATTGGGCAAGGCTGCCGGGGGGCACAGGGCTGCCCCAGTCCACTCTCCCCCTGGCTGTGCCCCTGGCCTGCACCCCTCTCCCCCTCAGGCTTCCCTTTCACTCCCCCAGGTCTGACCTGCGCCCTGTGTCCCCCAGGGGGCGCTGTGGTAGAGACACCTGCTGGCTGCTCCCTGTTGCTCAGCTGTGCCCCTCCCCGCCCCACCCCCAGCCTCAGGCAGGTCTTCTGTGGGAATGAGGTCCCATCTGCAGTCTCTTCTCTGGGGGAACCAAGGCCACGTGTGAAGGAGGAGCCTGAGCAGCTGCAGACAGGGGGGATTTGCATGGAGCCTCCCCCTGGGGGTCAGGGCTATAAGAAGGTGAGGGCTCAGGCCTGGCTGTGGGCTCAGGAAGCAGAGTGTGGGGCGTGTCCACCATGGATCTGGCTCCCCTTCTCCTCGCCCTCCTGGCTCACTGCACAGGTGGTGCCTGAGGGGTTCTGGGGGGCACCTGTTAGTCACCTGGGAGCATCCCTTCGCCTCCCTCCCTGGGCCCGGGGTCTGTGCTGTCCCCTCTGATGTCTGTGTCCCCCCTCCTTGCAGGGTCCTGGGCCCAGTTTGTGCTGACTCAGCCCCGCTCTGTGTCGGGGTCTCCGGGACAGAAGGCCGTCATCTCCTGCACCCGCAGCAGCGGCAGCATTGGGAGCGACTATGTGTCCTGGTACCAGCAGCGCCCGGGCAGTGCCCCCACCTTGGTGATCTACAGACATAACCAAAGACCCTCGGGGGTCCCCGATCGGTTCTCGGGCTCCATCGACAGCTCCTCCAGTGCCGCCCACCTGACCATCTCGGGGCTGCAGCCCGAGGACGAGGCCGACTACCACTGTCAGGCCTACCATTATGATAGTACCAATTAGCACAGTGATTCAGACTCATGGGGAAGTGAGACAAAAACCCACCAGAGCCTCCACCCTGGGGCTGCCTTCACCTGCCCCACCAGGGGGCGCTCTCTGCTGCCTCCTGCTGGCAGGTCTGTGTTGAGGTGGAGGCTCTGAGTCCCTCTGTGTCACTCAGGTCCCCCCCTGACTGGATGGATGGCGCCCTGTGTCCTGTGCAGTCACTCCCTGGGAGCGGGGGGGATTCAGAACAGGGTGCTGGGCCTGGGCACTCCTGACAATGGGGTGGGGGCGAGGCCTGGGCGGGGGCTGCTCTGGGCTTTGGGACATCTGGAAGCTTCCTCTGGGCTCCACACAGGAGGCAGCAGCACCCTCTTCTCCAGGCTCTCACCTAGGAACACACCCCCTGACGTCTCCAATAGCCCCTGGGGGTGCCAAATCACCCCAGTCTGAGAAACACGTTGTTAAAAGCGCATGTTCTCAGCTCTTAGGCAGCCTTGGACCTTCAGGCCTGTTCATGCCCATCAGCTGGATGGAGAGGAGATGTGGCCTCTCCCTGTGCCTCTGTGTTCCCACCTGTCAGACCAACAGCGACACAAACTCCCCTGAGGTCAGAGAGCCTGAACCCAGTCACGTGCCACAGTCACGTGCAATCTCCTCTCAACCAGAGTGGGGCGCCATTTCTGGCCGAACTAGGAGCCCACTTAATAGTTAAAATTGACCCAGTGCCCATCCCTGTACCTGCTCCGTCCTCCTTCATTCTCTCGGGGAGGAGGAGACAAGCATGAGACAAAAGATGAATGAACCCAGGACCAGGCCTCCCACCTGCGAGTCCCCATGTGCGTCCCAGAGAGCAGACAGGAGGGGCAGGCGTGTGAGGAGCCAACAGTGAGGATGGGGGACAGGACGCCCTCCTCGGGCACATGACCTGCCGATCACATGGCAGACGATCCACTGTCTGCTCACATTTCACTGAACGTGCAGTCTGTGAGGTCACCGGGTGTCACATGACACTCACACAGCCTAAGGTCTACCGTGGGAGCAAGAACAGTTACTATTCAATTCTTGAACCTCAAGTGCCACAGAGGAGCCTGGGCGTCGGGGGGAATTCATGAAGGGAAAAGGAGAGGCTTTAGGTCTGTGTGAATCAAACAGGATCGCACACTGTGACGCGGGGGAAGAAAACGGGTAAATGAGTGCTTAGGGCATAGGGGCCGGTCTGGCCTTTATTCTGCTCCCACACGTCACCCATCCCCCCCAGCTCCACACACAGGACGCCCTGTCCCTCCTTCAGCTTCCATCAGCACCACAGCCAGCTTCCTGTCCACGCTCAGCACCACAGCCAGCTTCCTGTCCACGCTCTTCCTGTCCATGACAGCACAGCAACCGCCCACAATTCCCCGCATCTGCACACACATCGCAATCTCCCATTTGTCACAAAATAGGACACCGAGTCAGAAAGCACAGGAGGTAAGGCTTTATTTAAAATATAAACAAATGTCAGGACACCTGAGGAAATCTTAACAAGAAACACAGGACACAGATATGCAGGTCACCACACACGTGATAAAAGCCAGTTCCTAAATGAATGAGCTGTGACCCCTCCCACTGGCCAGTGTGAGGCCTGCAAATGCCATGATGCTTATGCGTCAGTCGCATCAGATCTCTGTGAACCTGCACGTGCGCCTCATGACGTGGAAGGTCTGGGGAAACGTCCTCCTTTGACCTTGGTCCTGAGTGTGTTCCCAGGAAATTCCCTGAGCAGCCCTCTGAGTCCTGGTCACCAGATGGAGGTGTCCCTGGGCTGTGACGTGGGACATGAGGGTCCCTGTGCACGCACTTGTGCACCATCTTCACTGGAGGGGAAACCACATCCATCTGTCCTTTGTGTACCTGATGGCGCCTCCCACAGCCGGACTCCTCCTGGGAGTGAGGCTGCAGGGAGCGCTACAGCCCATCAGGTCACAGGACCTGGGACCCGGCCAGCGTGTGTGGCCAGAGACAGTCCCCTCTGAGCTGCAGAGCCAGCTGGGCTCTCAGGGCTTTGGGCCAAGGGCAGGTGTGTGCTGCCACCAGCAGGGGGCGCTGTGGGACTGCCCTGTGGTCCCAATGCAGCTGCCCATTAAGGACCTTAACCAATAGGAGCCTGGGCCTGTGGCTGGGCCTGTGCTCAGTGATGTGCTGTCTGAGCAGGTGCTTCCTCCCAGGGCCCCCCAACGGGGGAGCCCACCTCCATGCCCCTCAATCTGTGGTGTGAGCTGAGCTCCAGCCCCAGGGCCCAGGGAGGGGCTGGGCAGTCCCTGGAGGGACCCCCATTTGCATGGCAGCCCCTCCTCTGGCAGAGGGTGGGGAGAAAAGGAGGCCTGGGCAGCCCAGCCCCACTGTGGGCTCAGGGCTGTGAGCACCATGGCCTGGACTCCTCTGCTCCTCGCGTTCCTCTCTCACTGCACAGGTAGGGCCAGGCCTGGGACCAGGCTTCTTCCCTTCCTGCTCAGTCTCCTGGGAACCGGCCCCTGGTCCCTGCCCATCACTGACCAGTGTCTGTGTCTGCAGGGTCCCTCTCCCAGCCTGTGCTGACCCAGTCGCCCTCCCTCTCTGCATCTCTGGGAGCCACAGCCAGACTCACCTGCACCCTGAGCAGTGGCTACAATGTTGGCAGCTACAGGATATACTGGTTCCAGCAGAAGCCAGGGAGCCCTTCCCGGTATCTCCTGAACTACTACTCAGACTCAAATAAGCACCAGGGCTCCGGGGTCCCCAGCCGCTTCTCTGGATCCAAAGACGCCTCGGCCAATGCGGGGCTCCTGCTCATCTCGGGGCTGCAGCCTGAGGACGAGGCTGACTATTACTGTGGTACAGGTCATTTCAGTGGGAGCAGCTACCGTTACTCACAGTGTCTGAGATGATGAGGAAGTGAGACAAAAACCTCTGGCCCTAGAGGTGATGGCTGCTTGTACTTAGGGTGTCAATCCCAGGAGCCCATCTAGTGCCCCCTTATCCGAGCAACAGCTACGCCCCCCACGCTGTGATTGCTGTCTCCTTCCTCTGCTCAATGGCACCCGCCTGCTCGCTGGCCCTGCCCCCTGCCGGCCGGTCGTTCCGCAGTTTCATAGATTGTCGATTTGCCTATTAGGCTTTCATTTTATAGGATGTCAGTGTTCACCCTGGTCATGGACACAACCTTCTCCTTCTCTGAACAAACCCACAGAAGGTGGGTCCCAAGCAGCACAGACTCTCAGTCACACCCTCCCTCCCCTCTTCCCTCCTCTGCTGCTGCCTCCCTCACCTCCTCCTCCCTCGGGCTCCTCAGGTCTTAGGTCAGGATTCATGCTTCGTGAGGATTCAGAGAAAAGTGACAAGTTCCTGCTGCGGTTTTCATTCAGTGAGGATGGGAGGGTTTCTGCGTTCTCCACATCTGCACACACATCATAGTCTCACATTTGTCACTAAAAAAGGATAATAAGTAAGAAAGTATGGGTAGGTAATGTTTTATTTAAAATACTGGGATGGGGGTCCCTTCAGTTCAGCCTGCACCCTTTCGCAATCCAGGACCCTGTAGGGGATGTCCGACTGCCAGTTTAGGCTCAATCCTGGGTATCAGGCCTTAACCGGCAGTCGGATATCCCTCTCACAATCTGGGACCGCTGGCTCCTAACTGCTCACCTGCCTGCCTGCCTGACCACCCCTAACTGCACTGCCTGCTGGCCTGGTCACCCCCAAATGCTCCCCTGCGGGCCTAGTCACCCCTAACTGCCCCAAACCCCACTGGCCTGGTCGCCCCCAACTGCCACCCCTGCCTTCTTGGACTACACAACTACCCCCCAAAGGCCTGGTCACTCCTCACTGCCCCCCTCTGTCAGCCTGGTTGCCCCTCACTACTGCCCAGCTGGCCTGGTCGGCACCAACTGCCCCCCTTGCCAGCCTGGATGCCCCATGCAGCCTGCTGCTCAGTCGTTTGGTTGCCCCTCAATAACCCCCTTGCTGGCCTGGTCGCCCCATACAGCCTACTTGTTCAGTCATTTGGTTGTCACTTACTAACCCCCCTGCTGGCCTTGTGACCCCAGGCAGCCTGTTCAGTCATGAGTTTGGTTATGATGGTCACTTAGGCTTTTATACATATAGATAAACAAATGTCAGGACACCTGAGAAAATCCCAACATGAAACACAGGACACAGATATGCAGATCGCCACACACATGATAAAAGCCAGATCCTAATTGAATGAGCTGTGACCCCTCCCACTGGCCAATGGGAGGCCTGCAAACGCCATGATGCTTATGGGTCCGTCGCATCAGATCTCTGTGAACCTGCACGTGCACCTCATGACGTGGAAGGTCTGGGGAAACGTCCTCCTTTGACCTTGGTCCGGAGTGTGTCCCGGGAAATTCCCTGAACAGCCTCTGAGTCCTGGTCACCAGAAGGAGGTGTCCCTGGGCTGTGACGTGGGACATGAGGGTCCCTGTGCACTCACTTGTGCACCATCTTCACTGGAGGGGAAACCACATCCATCTGTTCTTTGTGTACCTGATGGCGCCTCCCACAGACGGGACTCCTCCTGGGAGTGAGGCTGCAGGGAGCGCTATAGCCCATCAGGTCACAGGACCTGGGACCCGGCCAGGGTGTGTGGCCAGAGACAGTCCCCTCTGAGCTGCAGGTCCAGCTGGGCTCTCAGGGCTTTGGGCCAAGGGCAGGTGTGTGCTGCCACCAGCAGGGGGCGCTGTGGGACCGCCCTGTGGTCCCAATGCAGCTGCCCATTAAGGACCTTAACTAATAGGAGCCTGGGCCTGTGGCTGGGCCTGTGCTCAGTGATGTGCTGTCTGAGCAGGTGCTTCCTCCCAGGGCCCCCCAAGGGGTGAGCCCACCTCCATGCCCCTCAGTCTGTGGTGTGAGCTGAGCTCCAGCCCCAGGGCCCAGGGAGGGGCTGGGCAGTCCCTGGAGGGACCCCCATTTGCATGGCAGCCCCTCCTCTGGCAGAGGGTGGGGAGAAAAGGAGGCCTGGGCAGCCCAGCCCCACTGTGGGCTCAGGGCTGTGAGCACCATGGCCTGGACTCCTCTGCTCCTCGCGCTCCTCTCTCTCTGCACAGGTAGGGCCAGGCCTGGGACCAGGCTTCTTCCCTTCCTGCTCAGTCTCCTGGGAACCGGCCCCTGGTCCCTGCCCATCACTGACCAGTGTCTGTGTCTGCAGGGTCCCTCTCCCAGCCTGTGCTGACCCAGCCGCCCTCCCTCTCTGCATCTCCGGGAGCCACAGCCAGACTCACCTGCACTCTGAGCAGCGACCTCAGTGTTGGTGGTAAAAACATATACTGGTACCAGCAGAAGCCAGGGAGCCCTCCCCGGTATCTCCTGTACTACTACTCAGACTCAGATAAGCACCAGGGCTCCGGGGTCCCCAGCCGCTTCTCTGGATCCAAAGACGCCTCGGCCAATGCGGGGCTCCTGCTCATCTCGGGGCTGCAGCCTGAGGACGAGGCTGACTATTACTGTGCAATCGGGCACAATGGTTTACACAGTGACACACTCAAATGGGGAAGTGGGACAAAAACCTCGCCCTCCCAGAGTCTAATTTCACAAGGTCTGACCCTGTTTAGATAACTTCCAAGTGCAAATTATACGGAGACAAACATTCTGCTTCCTAATGGGTCACTTTCCGTGTTCGATCCCCTGTCTCTGAGTCTCAGAAACACAGAACCAGCACCAACACTCCCTGGTCAGTACGTCCCTGAGAGGTGGCCTGTCATCCATGGGTCACAGACCAGGTCCTGGGCGATGGCTGTTTCTGACGTGAAATAAGTAAACAGCTTTGTAACCTGTTCCAGAGCCCAGGACCCTCCCAGCAGGCGGCCCGTCCCCGGAGCAGGGACTCCGCGCCCAGAGATCAGAGCAGTGACCCCTCACTCCCCGGCTCCTGCTCCCCAGGCTCCTGCCCAGCCCTGTGCACACTGACCAGGCCCTCAGCTGAGAGGGGCTGGGGGCCTCAGGCCCAGGAGGAAGCCCAGGCCCAGGGCTGGCGTCACCTCTGCTGGGACCCTGACCTTCAGTGCCTTCAGGGGAGAGGGGCTGTCACAGGGAAAGGGGGGTCTGGGGTGATACTGGGAAGAAAGTTCCCTAAGTGACACCAGCTCAGGTCTGACCATGAACGGCCAGGGAGACGGGCCCCGACTCACAGGAGGAGGCGGAGTGGAGCAGAGAGAGTGTCCTGAGGGACGGGGAGGCCACCTCAGGGGGCACCTGGATGCCCTGAGCCAGGGGGTCAGTGCCCAGAGCAGTGGGGAGGCAGGACCTGTCCCTCCTGGGCCTTAGTCAGCAGGGGACACAGTGGTGCGTCCAGGCCTGGCCACCAGGGGGCGCGCAGGGGCCGCGGCTGAAGGGCTGGGCTCCTCAGAGCTGCAACCTGTTCCCTGGCCCTGCCTGGTGCCCTGTGCTCAGGGCTCACAGCTGTGACCTTGCCTCCCCCTGGGCCCCGCACAGCCCCACCCCTGCCCTCACCCTGCCATCCTCAGGCACAGGGACCCACCCAGGGCCCAGGGAGGGAGCAAAACCAGGGGGTCTCATTTGCATGAGGGGGCCGTCCCTCCCGCAGACTATGAAGAGGGGCAGGGAGAGATGGGGGAGCTCGGCTTCAGCTGTGGGGCACAGGAGGCAGGACTCAGGGATGACCTCCACCATGGCCTGGGCCCCTCTCCTCCTCACCCTCCTGGCTCACTGCACAGGTGACTGGATAGGGGACAGGGGAAGGGGCCTTGGGGAGACACATGGGCCCTGCCTCCTCCTCTTGTCTCTAGACCCAGACTCACCCTCTCTGTGTCTCCCCTCTTCCAGGATCCTGGGCCCAGCCTGTGCTGACTCAGCTGTCCTCAGTGTCGGGGGCCCCGGGCCAGAGGGTCACCATCTCCTGCTCAAACATCAAGGGTTCCTATGTGTACTGGTACCAGCAGCCCCCAGGAAAGGCCCCCAAAACCATCATCTATGATAATAGCAACCGACCCTCAGGGGTCCCAGATCGATTCTCTGGCTCCAAGTCAGGCGGCTCAGCCTCCCTGACCATCACAGGGCTGCAGGCTGAGGACGAGGCCGATTATTACTGCTCATCATGGGACAGCAGTATCAGCGGTCCCACAGTGCTGCAGGCCTGTGGGGAAGTGAGACAAAAACCCCTCTTGTCTGGGAGGGGTGAGTTCTCCAGCAGCTGCCTGCTGGGCTCAGCCTGTGACCTGTGGCTTCTGCTTATTTCCTCGCTGATGCCCTGGGCCCAGGTTCATCCGGGGACCCTGCCTGGGGGTGAGCGGTCCTCCCTCCCCTCAGGCCTCAGTGTCACTCAGAGCAGAGCTCTCCCAGGCTCAGGGGCCTGAAGGAAGGGAAGGCCTCTCCCCACCCTCGGGGCCCAGGTCCCTCCCCCTGGGCTGGACTCCCTTGTCCTGTGAGGCTGAGATGAGTGACAGCTGGTCGGGGCCCGCCCCTGCCTGGGGCTCAGCACTGTGCTCTGTGCTGGAAGGGCCACTGGCCCTGTTCGCACCCCATTATGGTTTCCTCCCCTTTACCCAGCGCGGCTGGTGTAGATTTGCTTTGTGATTTTAAGCACAAGAATTGGCCATTCACAGCCATCAAACTATCACACATTGGGGGGTGCCATGGCGGGCGATGAAGGGGGTGGTCCAAGTGGGTGGAGGGGTCCAGGAGCAGAAACTTCCGGCTGTGACTGCCTGGCTCTGGGAGGATGGGCAGCACGGGGTCCCGGCAGGGAGCGCTGTCTTATTGTGTCTGTGAAAGCAGCTGAGAGCCTGGATCTCAGTGTCCTCAGCACAGAAACAGCCAAGCTTGCAGCCCCGTGTGATGGCAGAGGTCACGGAGATGGCTTTGCATGTACACCGACACAGAGTCATCATGTAGTACACTTGACACTAATATGTCGATTACATCTCAATTGAGAAATAAAATAAAATAAAATTATAATAATGAATCTGAATCTTCTGTTCACAGAAACACCAGCAGGTGGAAGTCTATAGCAGCTTTGTTAACCCCCTAGACTGAGAGCAGCCAGGAGTCTGTGCCTGGGGGGCTGTGACAGCTGTGAGTCGCACATTAAGTTACTGATTTATTCACCTCCAGCCTCCATTGGTTGTCAGCGAAAATTGCCTGCATTTGTGGCCCAGAGGGTGAGAGCCCCATCGTCCTTGTGACCTTCGGAAGCTGGAGTCTCTGCTCCCTCACTGTGCCCCCAGGCTGGTCACCCCGTGACCTGAAGCTGCGGGTCCGCTGGTGACAAGGCGCTCTCCAGTGTCTGTGGCCGGTGCTTCTGTTCCTGGGACGATGGAAGCTCCTAGAAACTCCTCGGGGGTTCACTGGGCAGCGACTCGGGATTTCCAACCGGCAGGACCAGATCACAGCGGACAGCTCCCACCTCGCGCCTGGAATGTGAAGTGATGTTAGAAACACGTCTGTTCACACCTGTCCACCCAGAGCAGAAGGCATTGCGTTTCCAATGCTTTTCCACCAACACCTCGACCCACAATTTTCATCAACGTGCATCCTCCTAGGATTTTTAAATCAGCCTTATTGTGACTTTTACATATAATAACATACATGCATTTAAAATATTAATGATTTCAGAGAGGAAGGGGCAGGTAGAGAGAGAAACATCAATGATTAGAGAGAATCATGGATTGGCTGCCTCCTGTGTACCCCCTCTTGTGTACATCCTTCTTGGGGGGATGGAGCCGGAACATGGGCATGTGCCCTGACCGGGAATCGAACTCTCTGACTCCTGGGTCATAGGTGGATGCTCAACCACTGGCCACGCTGGCCGGGCCATACATGCATTTGAAGGTGGCTGAGTGGTGACTAATATATAAAGGTTTAAATAAAGCCCTGTCACAGAAATTAGAGGTTTTAACCCCATTTCTGCTCAGCACGTCCTGCATGTCCCCCTTTCCTCTCAGATGAAGGCCAACGTCTGCCTGTGCGTTGAGAACAGACTCCTAGGAGTGACCTCAGACCACGGTTCATGGAGAACGATGGTGTCAGGAGGGGAAATATTGACAGAAAATAGAAGTTACCCATGACCCCGGACGAGGAGAGCACACGAGGGCTTCTCCCCACCACCTGCCCAGCCCCAGGGAGGGGCCCCTTTCTCCTCGGGGCCCCTGGGACCCACGGGAAGGAGGCCTCCAGCCACCAGAAATGAATCCCATACAAGACAGAGCCCGCGTCCCGCACAGAAGGGGACGCGCCCCCACGGGGCTGTCCCTGCTCTGGCCCTGCCCTGAGCCCTGACCCGGGTCTGAGAGCTGGTGCAGGAGACGCCCCTTGAGTCCTGACCCCTGACCAGCCCCGGGAGCTGTGGTCAGACTCCCCCTGAGGACGCTGAGTAGAGACTGGAGATGCCCCGAGGTGATGAGGAGGCCACGGGAGGGGACCCCTGGCCTGGCCCTAGGGCAGGGGCAGTGGGCAGAGCAGTGGGAAGGCAGAGGTGGTCTCTCCTGGGTTCTGGTCCCCATGTCACTCAATGGTGTGTCTGGGCCTGGACACTAGAGGGCGCTGGGGGTTTGTTCTTAGGGATCTGGGGTGATCAGAGCGGGACCAGCCCCCTGACAAAGTGCAGGACCATCTGCTCAGGGCTGTCAGCTGTGACTCCCCCAAACCTGGGCCCCATACAGCCCCACCCCCGCCCATACCAATGGCCATCCTCAGGCAGAGGCACCTGCCCCAGGCCCAGGGAGGGATCAAAACCAGGGGGTCTCATTTGCATGAGGGGACCCTCCCTCCCGCAGACTATGAAGAGGGGAAGGGAGAGGTGTGGGGAGCTCTGCTTCAGCTGTGGGGCACAGGAGGCAGGACTCAGGGATGACCTCCACCATGGCCTGGGCCCCTCTCCTCCTCACCCTCCTGGCTCACTGCACAGGTGACTGGATAGGGGACAGGGGAAGGGGCCTTGGGGAGACACATGGGCCCTGCCTCCTCCTCTTGTCTCTACACCCAGACTCACCCTCTCTGTGTCTCCCCTCTTCCAGGATCCTGGGCCCAGCCTGTGCCGACTCAGCCGTCCTCAGTGTCGGGGGCCCCAGGCCAGAGGGTCACCATCTCCTGCACTGGAAGCAGCTCCAACCTTGGGGGTAACTATGTGTCCTGGTACCAGCAGCTCCCAGGAAAGGCCCCCAAATGCATCATCTATGGTGATAGCAACAGACCCTCAGGGGTCCCTGATCGATTTTCTGGCTCCAAGTCTGGCAGCTCAGCCACCCTGACCATCACGGGGCTGCAGGCTGAGGATGAAGCTGATTATTACTGCTTATCATGGAACGATAGTCTAGAAGGTCCCACCACAGTGTTGCAGGCCTGTGGGGAAGTGAGACAAAAACCCCTCTGGTCTGGGAGGGGGTGAGCTCTCCAGCAGCTGCTTGCTCCACCTATGAAGAAGGAGGTCGCGGTTCAATTCCCGTTCAGCTTACAGGCCCGGGTTGCGGGCTCCATCCCCAGGTTGGGGTGGGCAGGAGGCAGCGGATCCAGGATTCTCTCTCACCATTGATGTCTCTCTCTCCCCCTCTCCCTTCCTTTCTGACATCAATGAAAATACATTGAAGAAGGTGCTGTGTTGGTGTACATGCAAAGCCATTATGTTGTACAGAGTCATTATGTTGTACACCTGACACTAATATAATGCCAATTATGTGTCAATTAAAAAATAAAATAAAAATATAAGAATGAATCTGAATCTTCTGTCCACAGAAACACCAGCACGTGGAAGTCTATAGTAGCTTAATTAACTCCCTCCCCGCCCTGCCCAGACTGAGAGCCACCAGCAGTCTGATCATGGAGGTCTGTGACAGCTGTGAGTGGCGGGGATGTCCTCCAATAATGGGCCTGATTTTAAAAAAACCATGTGGCTCTGTGGTTGAGCGTCGACCTATGAACCAGGAAGTCACAGTTTGATTCTAAGTCAAGGGCACGTGGCCGGGTTGCAGGCTTGATCCCCAAAGTGGGGCGTGCAGAAGGCAGCTGATCCCTGATTCTCTCTCATCATTGTTGTTTCTCTCTCTCTCTCCTTCTCCCTTCCTCTCTGAAATCAATAAAATAAAATAAAATAAAATAAAATAAAATAAAATAAAATAAAAAAAAAAGATCTCAGCCGGGGCTTTATTGGGGAGCACTTTGACAGGTCTACTTGCAGGGGGCCCCTCCCACAGGCGGCCTTCCAGGGACCACAGGGTTTGTCCCCATGGAGAGGGCAAAGAGGCCAGGGAGCTTCGGGGGGTCAAGGGGCTGAGATATGCGGCCATTGGCTCAGCAGCTCAGTGAGGAGGCAGCTCTGGATCACAGAACCCAGGGGGCAGCGGTGAGTTAAGGTTGTGCGTGGCCTTGAGGTCTGTCTATCCATGACCAGGAGGTGGCACTGCAGACAGGACGCTTTCCCGGGCCAGGACGTGCTTAGGTACTTCTGCTACAATTTAAACTATTGCAGGTGTAAAAATTGCAGTTGGTTGTGGTGATTTTTTTAAAAAGTCTATATATATTTTATTGATTTCACAGAGGAAGGGCGAGGGAGAGAGAGAAACATCAATGATGAGAGAGAGTCATTGATCGGCTGCCTCCTGCACACCCCACACAGGGGATCAAGCCCACAACCCTGGCATGTGCCCTTGACCGGAATCGAACCTGGGACCCTTCAGTCCGCAGGCGGACGCTCTATCCACTGAGCCAGACCAGCCAGGGTGGTTGTGGTGACTTTTTGAACAAATGATGCGGAGTGCTGTGCAGGAAAAACTCCCCCAAACCCTGTGCCGATGACCCGGGCCCCTGTGGTTCATGGATGGAAAACCCCGCTCACAGATGCTCTCACGCATTCTCTCTCCTTCTCTGCCAAAGAGCCAATAATCTGCCATCCTTGTTACTAGTTCAGGCTTCCCGGGACGGTCCAGGCCGCCCACCGACGTTGGACAAGGAAATGCAGGCCCAGACCCGCGTCAGGGACGGAACCCTAACTCCGACCAGCCCCCTGCTCATTCTCCTGCAACCCAAGCCCTCTCGGTCCCTCGGGAAAAGGCAGCAGGTTGCCACCCCCCCCCCCCCCCACACACACACACATTCAAGGTCAGATCTTTTGCCCGAGCCCTTGTCACGATCAGGGGTCCCCAGTATGGACCAGTGACCCATCTGCTTGGCTCGCAAATGGTCTCAGAACCCAGAATATTCCAAACCAACTGTCACGGGCAGCTCTGCCCAGAATCAGCAGTGACTTCACCTGCCCAGCCCCGGGGGAGGCTTCATGCCACAGAGTGGGAGGGCGGCCGGCGGGCCGGGGCCGGGCTGGGCTCACCTGTGGAGTCAGTCGGCCCGGGTGCGAGGCTGACGCGGGATGGGAGCTACTGTCTGTGCAGCCCCGCCTGAGGCCCGAGGGGCCCGCCCGGGCTGCCCCCACACGTGACTTTTCAGTGAATCAGACCTGGGTGGTAGCCAGACTGATGGGCGAAGAACGATGCTTGTCCACAAGGAAATGAAAAGGGAGGTGTCAGAAGAGCGTGGGGGTGAAAGCGGAGAAACCTGGCAACATCGAGTGCTGCCAAGAGTTAGGGAACTGGGACCCCCACGCGGCTGGCGGGGCGCAAGTGAGCCCAGCAGGAACGGGAAGCAGGAACTGAGCACGCGCACGCCCTCTGACTCAGCGGCCCCACATCTGGGCGTTATTGAGAATATTGCATTGTCTGTAGCAGCGAAACGTTGGAAAACGCAATGCCTACTGTACACAATACACACACACACATGGCATAGACCATATACTGGTGTTGCATCTATACCTAGGATACTCACACATGTGTACATACATGTTGATTTCGGGTGATCCTTGAGATGGGTTTTTACAGCCTCTCAGTCACCCAGTCTAGAGAACTACTTGCCTCATGTTGCCCAGGTGGGTGTGACCATAAAAACCTTATTGCTTAAACCGCGCCAAAGGTTCATGCCTATGTAAACACACACACACACACACATACATATAGATCTGTACAGTGGTACATGCATATGATGAACTCTTCAGCAATTAGTAGAAATGATCGGGCTCTCTCTATATGATCGCGGCCACGTCCCAAGAACACAATGTTGAGTGGAAAAAAATGTAGCCAAGTCACATGGACAGCAGGAACCTATCTTAGGTGAAACGGGAAACTTGGGAACACATTCAGAATGCGTGTCACAGCCTAACGTGGCCTGCCGTTAGCTCCGAGGCCTGTCAGTTGGCTTGTAGTCTCTCTCTCTCTCTCTCTCTCTCTCTCTCTCTCTCTCTCTCTCTTTCTTGCTCTCTTAAACTTAAGGCGAGACTCTGTCGTGTTTCCTCCTCTGTGCACTCCTGTCTCCACACCGTTCATGCAGGAGGAGAATTGTACATCCTCCTCGGAAAACAGCGGTTGCGGAAGACGCGAGCTAACTACGACTAACGGGGTCCAGTCATGCCACTCCTAGGTGTATACCCAGGAGAAAGGCACACATACATGTCTGTACAAGCACTCGCACACACGTGCTTCTTAGAACAGTGTCCAGCACACAGCAAGCCATCTATAATAATCTACAATAATAAAAGCATAATATGCTAATTAGACCGGAAGTCCCTCCATCCTTCCAGATGAAGCTGGGGCTGTGAGGGAAGCCCGGGTGCCAGGTGCCGGAGGAAAGCAGGTGCCGGCGGCCGGGGGAAGGAAGGCCAACTCTTGCACGACTTTCGTGCATCGGGCCTCTAGTCAATAAATACTTGAATGAGCGAATGAATGAATGAATGAATGGTTCAGAACGGAAAGATGCCGTGCAAGAGGGGCAGCTGGGGAAGGCCAGGTGGCTTCAGGGAACACCTGTCGGAGTCTGGCTGGCAGGCCAGCTGGCCCCTGGCCAGGGAGTGGGGGCCAGGGCTGGTGCCCAGAAGCGGCCGACCACGGCCAGAAGGCGTGGCAGGCAGGCCGGGGTCTTTTGCTTGGACGGAAGCTGGTCTTGTGGCAGCAGTGGCTGCCCGGCGGACTCATGGGGCCTGAGTGCAGAGCTGGAACCGGCCAGCCAGGGTCACTGAGGGGAGACTGGACCATCCCCCGCACCAATAGCCGGCTCTTGTGCTCCATAAAAAAGGAGAGAAAGCCGGGAAATGCGGGAGAGGCCTTCTCGCGGCTATGGCCTTGCAGTGTGCCTCCAGCACCCTCTATTGGCAAAGCCTGGTACTGCACCAGCTGGCAAAGCCACTGTCTTCATCTAAGCAGCATCTCGCCTTCTTACAAAAATCCCCCCTCCCTCTCCAATGAGCAGCCGCATGCTCTCCTGAGCCATGGCACACACAGCGAACTAGATTACTGTCTCCACAGCTGTACTGACCGTTCTCCTAGCCTCCAACAACCTATGAACATAGCAACCCCGAGAAGAGAGGATGTGGTTAAGAAATACAAATACGTATGGACAGAGAACAAGCCAAGAAAATAAAGGTGCGAAGTTCCTGCAGTTCTTGGGGCATCGGCCATGAAAATGGGGCTGTGCGATTAGCCACAGGCCGTGCAAACAACGATTTTTTTTTCAGTGTAAGGATGTCCCCAATATTTCATGTGACACAACTTACACGAACAAGATTCTTCGCTGTTTCTCTGAAATCCACATTTAACTGGGCATCTGGGTTGCTGTTTGTAATTTGCTACATCTGGCCACCCTCGTCCTGAGGTCATCGTTACAATCTACGACCTATTTCTCCCTCCACCGATTGGATATTGTTATTAGTCTCTGGCCCTCAGCCTGAACCTCAGCCGGTGGCGGCAGATCTAAACCTTCGTGCCTTGAGGCTCTGAGTCCTAAGAGGTCCCGAGAGACCTACCAAGCCCTCGGTGCCCTCAGTTCAGGACGAAGTCCTCCCGCCCCCTCGTGCAGCCGCCGCCTGATTTCTAAGAATCCAATGCGAGGCGCAGCGCCTCTTCCCTGCGGGTTGGAGCGAGCGTAGCGCCCCCTGGTGGGCGCATGGCCTGGTGGGGCGCTCAGCGCTCCAAAGCCGCGGGTCTCACCGTGAGCGCATGCGCAGGACTCCTTGTGACAGAGCCCTTCCCACGCCCCCCTCCCGGTTCCCAGACGCCGGGAGCGTGGCTCTGGGAGAGGGGCCGCACCCCAGAACGGCCTTTGATTCCCAGGGTACATTGCAACCCCCGGAAGACAGACGGCTACCCCTCGGGGTGTCAGCTCCCCCCGCGGAGCCCTCAGGAAGCCGCTCCGCTTGTTGCACGAGCCCGGCCGCTTCTGGGCAATGGGGCACATGTCTCTGCGCTCAGACGGGACCCTGCCCCCGTGCAGGTCCTTGGCTGGGGAACAGGCCCCCTGATTAGACGCGGTGCTTTGGGGGACAGCCGCGGTGGTGGCTGAGGCGCCCCAAGAGCCCAGCATCACCGGCGGGGAAAGCAAATCCAGACCCAGAATCGGTGCCCCTTCTGTGCCGGGGGAGGCGCCATGGCGTCAACTCGCCACCAGGCGGCTCCCGGGAGGGAGGGGGGGCCCCCAGGGAATGTGCTCTACGCGGGGTTCCCAGTTCTCGGCGGGCCAGCCACTAGGTGGCAGCAGCAGGCAGGCAGCGGGGTGAGGGAGCCCCGCCCGCCACCACGGCCCTCGGCTCAGGGGCGCATTGGGCCGACGCCGGCAGCGCTGGGGGCCGGGCCCGCGGGCACCCGCACCGCGTCCCCCTGGCCCCTGGGCACCGAGCCTCCTTTGCAGGGCGCCCCGTGCCCGTGGGCGGCAAGGGGTGGGGGTATCTTTACCCGGGTCCGTCCCAGGGCCCGTCCTCTCCCCCCCGCCCCCCCCCCATGTCCTTTCCAGCCCCGATGTGGACCCCCGTGTCCCGGCTTCTTGGCTCGGGGCCCACAAAACGCCCGAGACCGGGTGGGTGCGTGGGCATTGACCTCCCGCAGCTCGGGGGGTGGGGTGTCGTAGATCCCGGGGTTCGCAGGTTGGGCGCCTGATGTGAGCCCGGCTGGCCTTCCGTCTGCGCGTGGAGAGAGGGGGGCTGGGGATGGATGCAGATGCTGACTTCTCTCTCTCCCTCTTCTAAGGGCACCCCCATCCCCAGGCCCCCCCTGACCTCACGTAACCCGAATTACCGCCCAAAGACCCCATGTCGGTGCTAAGGGCCGCAGCCTGTGAATTTTGGGGTGCACACACATTGAGCCCAAACAGAGGCCCTGTTCTGCCAGAGCCACGTTGCCTCCCCCAGGGAAGCCAGCCAAGGTGGGGTGACCAGGCCTGGCAGGGGGAACCCTGGGGAAACAGGGCTGGGGGCCCCTGGGTCTCGGGCGGCCCTCAGTGGCCCAGCTCTAGACAGGAATTCCTCCCCGGTTTGAGGCCGGGTTGGGGTGCGCCCCACGGGATCACCGGCTGGCACGCGGGCTCTGGGAGGGGGGCAGGGGCCTGGTGATTCTGCCCCGGCCTCAAAGCCCGGAGGGAAAAGGCCACAAATTTCCTCCCCCCTGACCCACCCCCCCCCCCCGCCCGCCTCCCCCCCTCCTCCGGCAGCCGGCCTGCTGCCAAGGGAAGGGGACTCTGCAGGCGCACATGTCACCGAGGAGTGAGGCGGGGAGACAGTCACTTGGAGAGGTCTCCCTTCCCGGAAAGGGGGTGTCGGCAGCTGAGCTGACGGCCAGTGATGGACAAAGGCGCCTCAGGGTTCCCCCCACAGGGGGCTGGCGTGGCTGCGTGGATGTCAGACTTCAGGGCTTGATGGCCAGGAAGCGTGGCCTGCCCGTTTGGAAACCAGGAAAGTGGTAATGACCACGCTTTCTGCTCCCGAAGATAAAAAATAGACACCCGTCTTGGGCTCAACATTTAAGAAGCCGCCTGAGTGTCCAACCCCTGTGTGTGTGTGTGTGTGTGTGGGGGGGCCTCCCAGGACTCTAGGGGAAGGGGTCGCCCCGCCCCGTCCCCTCTGACCCTGGGAAATGAAGCCCCGGCTCCAGGCCGCCTCAGGCGGTCCCGGCCTCAGAGGCCGCTCCAGGGCCCAAGGCAGCCGGGCTTTGGAGCTGCTCGGTAGCTACACGTGGAATGAAAGGCGCTTGTTTTCTTTCCGGGGAAGGAGGGAGCTCACGGGACCCTGTGTGTGTGGAAGGTGGGGGTACAAGATCCCCCCATGCTGGCAGGGCCTTGGGAGCTGGGATCTGAGCGCCCAGGCTGAGTGGGAGGGGGCGAGAGCGCTGGCTTAGGAGTCGGGGGGCAGGGCACCCCCACCCGCCTCCGGTGTGACCTTGGCCAGGTCACATGCCTCCCGGGAAAGGAGAGAATGACCTTCAGCCTTGTGCAGCCCGGTTTCCCATGAGGCTCCTGGGGACCTTTTATTTATTTATTTATTTAAAATATATTTTATTGATTTTTTTTTTTTTACAGAGAGGAAGGGAGAGGAATAGAGAGTAAGAAACATCGATGAGAAAGAAACATTGATCAGCTGCCTCCTGCACAGCCCCTACTGGGGATGTGCCCGCAACCAAGGGACATGCCCTTGACCAGAATCAAACCTGGGACTCTTCAGTCTGCAGGCCGATGCTCTATCCACTGAGCCACACCGGCTAGGGCTCCTGGGGACCTTTTAGATCAATGACAAGAGCGGCCACTAGAGGGCACTGTCGGCATGGGGGTGCGCCTGGGTGAGCATGTGGGCTGTGTGTGCCCCTGTGCGTGTGAGCGTGTGCCTGTGGATGTGCGTGTGGATGTGCGTGTGGATGTGCATGTGGATGTGTGCGTGTGGATGTGCGTGTGGATGTGTGTGAGCGGGAGGGGGCACTGCGCAGGGACACTCGGGAGGTGATGACCAGGAAGCCAGCTGGGTAGGACCCTGCTTGCGGCCCAGGGAGAACAGTCAGGGGAGGGAGGTGACATCCATCCTGTGTGGGCACCACCCAGCCGGCTGTGTGGTGGCGGCCTGGCTGGGGTGCTGACCGCCTGGCCGTCCTGCTCCCGGGCAGCTCCTGACCCGCCTGGGCTCCCCTCCCCAGGGGTACACTCGAGCCCCTGGGGCTTGGGAGAGCTGGGGTGGGGCCTGGCCCAGGGGGAGGCACCGGGCAGTGCGGGCACTGTGCTCCCCGAGGCCCGGAGGGGGTGGCAGGAGGAGCCAGCTTCTCCTCCCAGGGGCTATGGGGCTCGCCCCTGACAATAGACACCTTCCTGCCCCCCTCTGCTGGGCCTGGGACCGCTCCCAGGGAGGCCCCCCGGCCCCTGTTCCAGTCGGGGCTGCCCCCACCCTGACCTCCCAGGTGGGGTGCGAGCTGGGGAGCCGAGAGCCTTGAATGTGCTTCAGGCCTGAGGGCCCCGGAAGGAGGCCTGGAGGCTGGAGGGCGGCAGCTCCTTGGCCTTGACTGTGGCCCCCGAGGCTCCTCAGGCCTCCCCCCACTTCCTCCGCCCGTGGCCGATGCCGCCTCAGGGTGCAGGTCGCAGGGGGGAGCACGGCCGAGAGGGGCCCCCGGGGCCAGGGCGTGTGGGTGCATGTTGGGGAGGGCGATGGGCCTCCAGGGCTGGGTCCTTTGCGGCCTGCGGGCCTGGCTTCTCCTGGGAGCTGCGTGGCTGGCACCCACTTTCTGTTGCCCCTTCTGGGTCCCCCATGATCCCCCGGCTTCCCTCTGGCTTCTGGGGCAGCTGATGAGTCTGAGTCTGACACCCAGGCTCTGAGACGGGGGTGGAGGGTTGCGGGGGGGCACCAGGCTCTAGAGGCGCTGGGGCTGGAGGCCTCCTGTTGAAGCCCCGCATTGAGGCCGGATGGGGGCCTCCGACCTCAGAAACGGGGGACCATGTGCTATTCAGGGTAGAGGGGACACCCCCCCTCCCTGCGCTCTAACCCTGGGAACCACCAACAGGGCCTCATGTGTCCCCCACAGCCGCACAGGCAGCCCCCCAGCCCCCGCTCCCACCCCCAGCCCGCTGACCTCGGGACATTCCCAGGCCCTCGCTCACCCCCCCCCCCCCCCCCCCCCCGCCAGCAGCCAGGCCTGAGCTCACAGCCCCAAGCCTTCTCCTCCCCCGGGGGCTCCTGCTGCCAGGGCTACGTGGGGAACAGCGTGTGTGTGCGTGTGTGCGTGTGTGCGTGCGTGTGTGTGTGCACGTGTGTGTGGAGAGGTCAAGGCCCCCTGAGGAAGGGGTCAGGCCTGCTCAGGTCCCTGGTGGGGGGGCTCCGAGGAGCTGGGAGAGGCCTGGGCCTCCCTCTGGCCCTGCCTCAGAGCAGAGCTGGGGTTGGGGTGGGGCGGGTGGGAGGGCGGTGTCCCCAGGTTCCTCTCTCTCACGCCTGTGCAGTCCCTTCCGTAGGACCAGGGGTGCTCCCAGGCCGGGGGCGGGGGGGGGGTGCTTCCCTGTCTGGAAGGTGCGGGAGGGGTCTGCACCCTCCTTCCAGGGCCTTAGAGGGCCTGACCTCTGTTTGGTTCCTGGGGGGAGGGCTGGGGAGGGTCCCCCTGAAGTCAGTGGTGGGACAGGGATGGGGCCCACAGTGGGGTGCACGCCCAGGTGACCCACACCGGCGGGGGGTGCTGCTCAGCGCGAAAGACAAGCTCTCCCTGGGAAATGTGCTGAGTGAGAGAAGGCAACGGAGGAGGACACACACCACACGAGCTCCCTCATGTGTGGGATCCAATGAACACAATGAACTGACCAACAGAAGGCCCGAAGCCGGGAGACAGGGAGCAGACGGCCACACCTCCATGTGGGGCTGGGGACGAGAAGAGATAAACCCAAGACCTTGTACGCTTACATACACCGCCCATGGGCAGGGCAATAGGGCAGGAAGACCTGGGGGGGGGGGGTGGAGAGGGGCTGGGAGGAGATGGGGGGGTTGGGGGGAATGGGAGATGTCTGTAATACTATCAACAATAAAAAGTACATTAAAAAAATAAAAGAACATTTTCTATCATTAAAGAAAACGAAAAAAAAAAACCTCTTCTGTCTGTCATCTATCTGTCATCTATCATTTATTATCATTATCTATCATTTATTATCTATCATCTATCATTTATTATAATCTATCATTATCTATCATCTATTATCTATCATTTATTATTATCATCTATCATGTATCATTTATTATTATCATCTATCATTTATTCTCTATCATCTATTATCTATCATCTATCATCTATCTATCTGTCTATCTATCTATCTATCTGTCTATCATCCTATCCTCTATGTGAAATTCAAGGTCATATCTGGAAGGACACACACCAGATACGCCCAGGCTGTGGAACTGCAGGCTGTGCTAGAAACGCCTTTATACTTTTATTTCTGTTTTATTTTTAAAGGATATCTGTATTTCTCTGTGTACTCGGGGAAGAAAATGAAGCTGTCTCCATTTTTGAAAACAAAACAGAGAAGCAATGCACTGCATAAATGCAGGGCCCTGGACAGACCCCCTCCAGGCCCCAGGTGGTGATGGGGGGCCACGCAGGGCGTGGGATTCAGAGGGGCCATGGGGAGAGAAAGAGGTCACCCGCCATCTAGCTCAGCCTGGGTGACGTTCAAGAGCAGAGAGATCGCCGGTGTAAGGGCACCACCGAGGGGGGGAAACTGGGAGGAAGAGCGAAGAGCACGGGACCCTGGGGTCCTGCCCGCGTTCCGGGTCTGGGATGCTGATGGATGGGCAGTTCACCCACATGGAATTCGCCGTTTTAAAATCAACCATCAGGCCCGGCCGGCGTGGCTCCGTGGTTGTGTGTCAACCTGTGAACCAGGAGGTCTAACCCTGGGAACCACGATTCCCAGTTGGGGCACAGGCCCGGGTTGTGGTCTCCATCCCCAGTGGGGGGCGTGCGGGAGGCAGCCGATCCAGGATTCTCTCTCCTCATGGATGTTTCCCTCTCTCCCTCTCCCTTCCTCTCTGACATCAATAACAATGTATTGAAACGAACAATCCGGTCACTAGTACATTCACGACAACCTGCCGCCATCGCCACGCTTATCATCACACTTTAGCTTTGAGGGCGCGTTTCATTCACCGATGGCGCCCATCACAGTTGACAACGAAAACAGGAGGCCCGTCGGAATAACAGACGTGGCTCTCCTGGGCGAAGGTGGGGGTGCATCTCGGGCCCCCTGTTTGTTTCTCTGTCCTCGTCGCGTTGTTGACAGCGAACAGTTATTGTTTTTCAACCAGAGACCGAGGCCAACACTCTATTTTAAGAGGAACTCGAAAACAAGCCAAAGGTGCTTTCCCGCCCGGGCAGCGGCACCTGCGTCCTCCTCGCGCCTTCACGCCCCGCTGCCTCCACCTGGGCCCGGAGTGGGGGGGGGCCCTGGAGGCACCTGAAGGCCTCTGACAGGAGGGGCCCCGAAAACGGAGAGAAATCTCTTCCAGGCTCATGGGCGGCCCTCCTGGGTCACCGGCTCCCGGTCCTCCAGCCGCTCCATGTCTGACAGGCTCTCGGCCCTGGATGTTTGCGAGCGAGGGACCCTGAACTGTAGAACTGGAGGTGCCTGTGGGGGGTGGGGTGGGGGGGCAGATTTTGTGCCATCAGCCACCTCCTCTTTCTCCTTCACCTTCGTGGTTGAAGTCCTGCAGCAAACTGAAAGACAGATTTAAAAAGGAACGCGAGCCCTAAGCTGGTGTGGCTCAGTGGATAGAGCGCAGGCCTGGGAATGAGGCCCCCCCCAGGCTCGATCTCCAGTGGGGGGCCGTGCAGGAGGCAGCCGATCCAAGGTTCTCTCTCATCATGGAGGTTCCTCTCTTTCTCTCCCTCTCCCTTCCTCTCCGAAACCAATAAAAATATCTTTTTAAAATATATATATTTTATTGATTTTTTACAGAGAGGAAGGGAGAGGGACAGAGAGCTAGAAACATCGATGATAAAGAAACATCAATCAGCTGCCTCCTGCACACCCTCCACTGGGGATGTGCCCGCAACCAAGGTACATGCCCTTGACCGGAATCGAACCCAGGACCCTTGAGTCCGCAGGCCGACGCTCTATCCACTGAGCCAAACTGGCTTCAGCAAAAATATCTTTTAAAAATAATAATAAATAGCCCTGGCCAATTTGGCTCAGTGGATGGAACATGGGCCTGCGGACTGGAGGGTCCCAGGTTCGATTCCGGTCGAGAGCATATACCTTGGTTGTGGGCACATCCCCAGTGGCGGGTGGTGAGGGAGTTTGCAGGAGGCAGCTGATCAATGTTTCTCTCTCATCGATGTTTCTGGCTCTCTATCCCTCTCCCTTCCTCTCTGCAAAAAAATCAATAAAAATATATTTTAAAAAATAAAGATAATAATAAATAAATAAACATTGAAACAGAAAGGTGAAATGCCCCACAGTCCTGCTGCTTGATGCAAATGGTGGCCCTGCTGTTCCCCCCACTCCTGCAGCCCCTGCCTGTGCACACTGCTCTCAGGAGGGGGCCATCAGCTGGGGCCAGGCCGCTGCTCCCCGCAGGGAGGGTCTGCCACCCGGACGAATGCCCGAGCTTTGCTGCCCCCCGAGCCCCTGGATGCTCTCGGGCGGGTCTCGGGTCCTTGACAAGGGTCTGGGGTTGGGTGACGATGGTTGACCCTCTCTGGTCACGGCCTCTCTGCACAGAGCCCTGAGCTCTCCGCACGGCGCACATTCACGGGACACACTCCTGGGCTGGGTGTCCCGGAACTCCTCGTGGCCTCCGGGCACTCAACTGTGGGCACGGGGGTTGGATCTCTTCTCTGTGACCCCAGAAGATCCACCGCTGCACCCCTGCCCGGTGCTGTGCTGAGCACTTTCTGGAATTACCCGCTAGTCCCCTCACAGCCCCGAGGGATGGCTGTCACCGTCATCGCCTCCACGTGACAGAGGAGGACAGCGTGAAGGCGTCACCAGGCCAAGGCTGTTCGCTTGGAAAGTGGTGGAGCCAGGACTCGGACTCAGGTCTGTCTGGGCTCCACGCTCAGACGGTTACCACACACCGGGACCCAGCCTGCAAGGTGCCCCCAGCACCAGGGGTGCCCCCGAGGCGCTCTCTAGGGGTCCCACCGCGTCTCATGGATGTGTGTCCTTCCAGCCGCTTGTGAGGTGGGCAGGGCAGGACCAACTTCCTCTTCGTCATGGGGAGACAAGGCTTAGAGACATGAAGGAAACGGTCCAAGGTCATACTCAGGTCAGCGTCAGGTCTGGGGTTGGAACCCACGCGTTGGGTTCAGCATTTCTCCCCCGGAACCAAGGTTCTGTGTTTCTCATGATCAGGATCTCCCCCTCCTCCCCCACCCCGCCCAAACAACCATCCATCCACTCACCACCCAACTACTCATCCACTCCGGCACCCACCAATCCACCTAATCACCCATCTATCTATTCATCATCCATCCATCTGTCCACACACCTACCCATCCACCCACACAGCCATCAATCATCACCAATCTCCCCATCCATTCACACACCCACCCAGCTATTCATCTATCCATTCACCCATACAACTACCCACCCACCCACTCACTCACCAACCCACCCACTCATCCACCCACCCAACTATTCATCTATCCATTCACCCATACAGCTACCCACCCATACAACTACCTACCCATACAACTACCCATCCACCCACACAGCCATCAATCATCACCAATCTCCCCATCCATTCACCCACCCACCCATCCACCCAGCTATTCATCTATCCATTCACCCATACAGCTACCTACCCATACAACTACCCACCCATACAACTACCCACCCACTCATTCACCCACCCACTCATCCACCCACCCAACTATTCATCTATCCATTCACCCATACAACTACCTACCCATACAACTACCTACCCATACAACTACCCACCCATACAACTACCCCCACACTCACTCACCCACCAACCCACCCACTCATCCACCCACCCAACTATTCATCTATCCATTCACCCATACAACTACCTACCCATACAACTACCTACCCATACAACTACCCACCCATACAACTACCCACCCACTCACTCACCCATCAACCCACCCACTCATCCATCCACCCAACCACTCATCTGTTCATCCATCCATCAGTTATTTACCCATGCACATGCCCATCCACCCACTCCTTCCTTCCGTCCTCCCTCCCTCCCTCCCTCCCTCCCTCCCTCCCTCCCTCCCTCCCTCAGTTTACGGAGAGCCCTGAAGTTCCCAGCTCTGGGCTGGGGTGAGATGGAGAAAGAGCCTGCAGACCTGGAAGGAGCTTTCCCTCTGTCAGCCCGGGTTCTGGAGGGAGGACCTGAGTCAGGGAGCAGCCAGGCTGCAGAGGTGGCCGAGTTCCTGCCCCTTGGGCTCCAGCTCACAGCACTGACTCCCTGAATGGTGTGAAAAGTTGTATTTTTCTGGGGGAGAAAGTGAGGAGTGAACCACGGGGTCTGGGCCTGTCCACCTGTCACTCATGGAAGGGAGTCCGGGCCATGCCCTCGAGCGGAGAGCTTCTGTAAGCAGAGGTTTCATGACCGTAAGGAGAGGAAGGACAGGTATCCGATGTCATTAGAACGAGTCCACAGACCAGGTAACGGGGAGCGAGATTCCAGCGCCATTTCTAACCCGCTCCGGCCACTCGTTACACAGGCCTCGCGGAGGGACTTGGGAACGTGCCCTCAGGCTCCCCACACGGACATGCACGTGGCGACGCATGTCAGCAACATCGACGGGACCAGAACACGAGGAGAGAGACCGTCAGGGCGAACGGTCACCTGCACAGTGGAGACGTTTGTCAACCAGGTCCCCCCGCTGCCACGCCGGGCTGCGACCTGTCCCAGGAGCTGGTGGCGACTCCCTGGGCCGCGTCCCACGCCGCTTCCCTCCTCCCTCCTCCCGCCAGCCCGGGCCGCCTTGTCCGTGCCCACCGCTTTATACGGGGGAGGTTTGCCTCACTGTTTGCAGAAGGGGCTTGGTGTGCAATTGCTCACGCCTGTTGTTAACGGTAGTGAAACGGGGTTGCCTGCCTCCACTAAATGCCTGGGGGCCTCCTTCTCCTGCTCAATGGCCCAGACACTTCCCCCTGCCCCCTGCCCCCTGCCCCCTGCCTCCTGCCTCCTGCCTCCTGCCCCTGCCCCTGCCTCCTGCCCCCTGCCCCTGCCTTCTGCCCCCTGCCTCCGTGTGGAGCAGGAGCTGTGGGAGAGCTTCCCGGATCTGGACAGGACAACACGAAGGAGCAAGAATCCACATCGGGCCCCGAATGACCGCCCTCCACGCGCGTGTCCCGCACGGCCCCTCCCGGGAGAGACGGCGCTCTGTCAGCAGCGCAGCCTGGGCCCGGTCACGCATGTGGCAGGCGTGCGGTGAGCTCTGTCGGATGGGAAGGGCATCGGGCCCAGTGTGCTCAGTGAGAGGAAAAGCCTGCTTCCCACATTGCACACGAAGGGTGTGATCACTGTACACAGCCACCCAAGTGTCAGGTGCCAGATAAGAACACAGCGTGACCTGCCGTTCCTGCCCGCAGGCAGCCCAGGCAGCAGACGGGGATCGGGGGTCGGAGGGGAGCTGTGGACACAGCTCTCGGGGCGCCCGCACACCCGTCACGGGGGCAGGCCTCTCCGGGGGTCACGCACATCGCGTGCACCGCGGGTAGGGGGTCGTGGATCTGAAATCAGTTCGTTCTTTTGTTCTCTGATGATAAAGTGACGCTCGCTGTTTGAGAACCCGGAGAACAGAGAGGAGTGTGCGGAACGAAATAGAGCAAAGCTCGCCCTCACTCCCAGGCCCTCCTCTGCGTGCAGTCCTGCCGTTTCCACAGAGATGGGCTCGGGTGCCGGAAGCTGATCATTGTTTTAACAATGGAGAGCTGTGGGCAGGGAATCCGGAGGGCTGGTCAACCTTAATTGCTCTAAAGCAGGGGTCCTCAAACTTTTTAAACAGGGGGCCAGTTCACTGTCCCTCAGACCGTTGGAGGGCTGGACTACAGTTTAAAAAAAAACTATGAACAAATTCCTGTGCACACTGCACATATCTCATTTTGAAGTAAAAAAACAAAACGGCAAAAACACCCGCACGTGGCCCGCGGGCCGTAGTTTGAGGACGCCTGGATCAAAGGGTCAGAGCTAATGACTAGATATTGGTAGTTAAAGCAGCCCCCACCTGTGAGTCCTACATTCACTGATTGGCTTTGATTGGAGTTTCCTGCCTAGGGGCAATGGGTGGATCCTATCATTTTAATCTTAATAAAAGGGATGGAAAAGCCAGAGCGAGGAGTCGTCCTCCCACTAGAGTTGGACTACCCCCTGGCCCCCATTTCCCAAATTAAATCTTTTCTAAAGTCTCTTTTCATTTGTGTGCGGCCTTCTCCAGAACCCGAACCCTGAACCGGAACCCTGAATCACGCGGGACGTGAAAGGGGTTCCCACACTCGGGCGAGACCGTCCCTCGTCACCTGCCGGGACCCCACTGTCCCCCACTCTGGGATCTGCCCGCGGCCGGTCTCCAAGGCCCCTGGGGGCTGGGGGCACTAGGCCCTCAGCAGCGTATCGCTGCCAGACACGCACTGTGAGGCATCTCCGTGGGGCTGCTGGGGTCAAGAGGTGAAGGGGGGCACCTTCCCGGGCCGAGGACACAGGGGACACATTCCCTCCCGTGAGGCTGGATGTCTCCCCGAGGCCCCTCCGAGTCCCGGGGTCCCGGGGAGTCCGGGTCCCTGTGCGCCCCGCTCGCCCACTCACCGGCTCATTCAGCGGCAAGAAGGGGCTGGGGCCGGGGCTCAGGGCGCGGCCCTCCCCCTGCGTCCACTCGCTCTGTGACCCCGGTCATCCCCTCCCGGGACCCCGCTGACCAGGAGGCGGCCAGTGTGGCTCTGCGATCCCTCGAGGTGGGGCCCTCGGGGATTCCAGGACGCAGGATGGGACTGGGGAGGACGTGGGGAGGCAGCCAGGGGGCAGCACCAGGCCCCCCCGCCAGGCCCGGAGGGGGCCAGGGTGGGGGAGGGCTCTGTACCCCCACCTGCGAGCTGCACAAACATCCGGGGCTGGCTCTGAAACCGCCCCGTGGGCCCCCTGCACCCCAGCTGGCCCTGTTTGTCGCTGGTCCCACGCCCTGCTGGCCACGGGCTCGGTTTCCCTTCCCCTTCCTTCTCCCCTTTGGTCGCCCCGAGTTCTGGTTTCAACCAGCGCGGGGTTAACTTTAGCCTGGGGATTCCCAGGGGTGGCCAGCTGCAGGCCGGGCCGGCACCCCGCCTCCCTCCTCGCCCCCACCGGCCCCCAGCCTGCTCCCACCTCAGGCCCAGGGCCTTCCCGATCAACCCCCTCACCCGGGAATCCTACAGTTTTCCTACAGGTTCTGGCCCTCAGGACCCCTTCCCCAGCTCCCCCCTGAGCAGAGGGGAAGGCTGGGGCCCAGAGAGGGGCAGGAACTTGCCCAGGGCCACACAGCATGTGGAGGCCGCCCCAGCAGGCGCAGGAGATGACAGCAATGGCTGGGGGGTTGGTGAGCGTCAGGCTGGGCCAGGCTGGCCACAGGCATCGTCTTTAACCTTCAAACCCACCCTGTGGGGGTGGAAACTGAGGCCCACGGAGGGGGAGCAAATCGCCCAAGGTCAGGGCTGTGTGTGGGTGGGGGCCCTTCTCAGTCTGCTCTGAGGTCTGGGCTCCCACTGCTGGGGCTCCCCGGGCCTGCGGCCAGCCAGCCTTTCCTCCTCCCGGCCGTCGGGCGAAGGGGTGGCCACCGGGTCCGCTCTTGGGCCTCTTTTCCGCCCCCCTGAAATGGGGTGAGGGCTGGGGAATGACGGGGGAGGTCACCCCACGTGAGCACAGAGGGCAGCTCTCCACACAGGCCACCCCTGTGTGAGCCCAGGCAGGTCCCACCCTCTGCCGGCCTCAGTTTCCCCATCCATCAGGTGGCAGGACCCCGGCTGGACGCTGGGACACCCCGGAGCCGATTCTGTCTTGCTCTTTGGGATGTGAATCGTGGTGAGCCTCAGTTTTCCTGCCTGTGAAACGGGACGATGATCCTGGCTGCCAGCTCAGAATACAGAGTGACTCAGCCGGGCAGCTGAATGCCTGCGTTTTCTAAAAGGCACAGGGGCAACAGGCCGCTCAGTAGTGCCTCAGGTGCAGCAACTTCTGGAATCACAGATCTGGTCAACGCTGAGGCATCCAGGGCCTCCAGCTCGGCCTTGCCTCCTCTGAGCCTGTCCCTGCTCTGAGCCTGTCCCTGCTCTGACCCTGTCCCTGCTCTGACCCTGTCCCTGCTCCTCAGCCCTGCCTGTGGCACGGACCATGCTCCCACCCGGAGACTCCTGGGCAGCCCCGGGGCCTCACCCTGGGCCTGCATCCCAGCATCCTCTGCTGCCCCCTCGCTGTCTATGTCCGCTCGTCCTTCCTCTCCAGGACGGGCCTGGCCCGAGGGCACGGGCTTTCTGGGTGGGGAGCAGGGTGTTGGGTCTGGGCTGGCTGAGCTGGAGGGATAGAGGGAGTTCGGGGGGGGGGGCTGTATGTGCCAGCTGAGGGGTGCTGCAGTCCCTCCATGCCTTTGCTCCTGCTGACCCCCCAGGCCCTTCCTCCCTCCGTCCCTCAGCCCCGGGGTCCAGCTCCCAGACCCTGTTTTGAGGCTCAGGTTGCTGCTGCCACCAGACCGCCTTTGCTGACTGCCCAGGGCCGTGTCCCCGACCCCTTGTCCTCTCCACTGATGCCTGTGGCGGGGAGGGTCTTGTCTGCACCCTGAGCTCTGGGCTGAGCAGGGGTGAGTCTCCCTGAGCTGGCTGCACCCCAGGACCTGACCTGGGCCGGGGAGCTGAGGGGTGGGAGTGGGTGAACAGCAGTTGCTGAGCCGACTGATCACGGCTGAGGGGGCCACACTCCCCAGGCTCTCAGGTGGGGCACTTGCCCAGCAGACACTGCACCGCTCATGGCTCCTGGCTTCCCTGGGCTGGGGAGCTGTTGGCAGTGTCCCCCAAGAACGAGCTGGTGAAGTCTCACCAGTGTGTGTGTGTGTGTGTGAAGCCAGGAAACTGTGGCTGGGCGCCCGGCCCCCCATCTCCACTCCTATGGGGACCTTGGAGCCCCGGATGACCTGGGGACGCCTCTGACAGGGAGAAGAGGCAAGAAGGGGAGGGTCGGCTTAAAGGGTGGATCAGGGGAGCCTGTAACGGGGGTGCTTGGGGAACCTGGTCACCCTCGGGCAGGGGCGTCAGGCGTTCCCACACTGACCCCCTTGTCACACCTCCCACCACCCTGGCTCTGCCCTCCGCATTAGACCCAGCCCGGGGCACCCAGGCCTGGCGCCCGCTCCTCGCATGGTGAGCAAGCACATTCCAGACCCCACTTTGGCCTTGACTGGGCCAGCCCCGCTCTGCCCGGGACATGGCAGCGGAGAGCGCCACGCCGGCCAGGCGCCCGGCCTCGGGGAGGCTTGTGGGTGGATGGACGGAAGTATGGATGGTGGGTGGGTGATGGACAGATGGACAGACACATGTATGGACAGATAGGCAAGTGGCCGACCCGCCTGATGTCCTGTCCACCGGGGAGGCCCTTGTGAAGTCTTTGGGGGACAGTGAGCTTCTGGGTTCTTGTTATTACCCCAGAGCCCCGGCTCCCAGCACAGTGACTGTGAGGGCCCACGGGTCTCGCCCCCCCGACTTGGCCCAGACCCCCGAGGAGGCCCAGGCCTGGGGACGGCGGTGGAGGTGTGACCCGCACCCAGCCCTGGCCAGCCCTGCCCACACGTCCGAGCTCCAAGGGCCTGACCGTGTCCCACGCTCTGAGCACGACCCGCACACACACCAGCTTCTGGACCCGCCGGTGCGTCTCCTGACGGCCGGTCGACCATGACCTCGAGGCCTTGCCCCGCTCGGGCCTGGACACACGGGCTTGGTGGCCTTGGGGCTGGGCTGTGGGCCCTTCTCCAGCTGGAGACCCCCCCTCACCCCACCCCGGGCAGCCGGGGGCACCTGCTGCGGGGCTGGGCCGGCCGGGGTTTCCCAGGTATTTCGAGCATCAGAAACTCTTGGTTTCGCCAGGCCAGCTGCACTGGGGCGAGGGTGCCAGGCCCGAGGGCGCCGGGGTGCGGGCCTGAGGCGGCTGGGGCTGGGACAGTCAGCGATAACCGTCAACCGCAGGGACCAGCCAACGTCCATTTTCCACCTGGCCGTCCTCCCCCAGGGAGGGAGGTTCCCTAATCAGCCACCTGCACAGGGGGAAACTGAGGCCCCAGGCCAACAGCCCCCGCTGCAGGGACCTGGCCCCTGGCCGCCCCAGCTGCCTGGACGTCACCCCTTGTGGGACCCCAGCCCCCTCCCCCATGACTCCATTTTCTCCTCTGGGTGACCCCGTCTCCTGCAGGGCACCATTCACTAGTGCAGTGGTTCTCAACCTCCCGAATGCCGCGACCCTTTAACACAGTTCCTCATGTGGTGGTGACCCCCAACCATAAAATGATTTCCCTTGCTACTTCATAACTGTAATTTTGCTACTGTGATGAATCGTAATGTAAATATCTGTGTTTTCCGATGGTCTTAGGCGACCCACAGGTTGAGAACCGCTGCAGTTATGAAGTAGCAACGAAAATCATTTTATGGTTGGGGGTCACCACAACATGAGGACCTGTATTAAAGGGTCGCGGCATTGGGAAGGTTGAGAACCACGGCACTAGTCTATTGGGTGGATCCCCATGTTCCCCAAACCTGGGTGCTCTGAGCAGAGCTGCGAGCCCGCACACAGTAGGTACTCAGAGAGAGATGCTAAGTGGGTCACTTGGCTCTGAGTAGGTCTACACTGGGGCCTCATCGGTGTCGGGCCTCGGTCCACACTGGAACGGAGCCGAAGCCCCGTTCTGACTGGGGCACCCGAGGACGGGGCTCCCTGGCTGCTCGAGGGTCCCGCTCTCTCCAGCCCGCTCTGCCCAGGTCTCTCCCTCCGAATGTTCTCGGCCCCCCAGCCCTCTGTGGGGAGCCAGGCCAGGTCTGCCTGCAGGTCCTCTCTCCTCCCAGGGCGACAGGAGACCCCGATATCTCCCCTCGCAGGCTGGGCCCTGGGTGGGCAGGGGCTGCCCGTCCCATTGAGGACCTGGGGGGTCCGGGCTCCGGTCCCCAGCACAGCCCTGGGCACAGTGGACACTCGGTGACATCAGCCCTGACCTGTGTCCCCAGGCAGAGGCTGAGGTGCAGGAGGCCTCTGGGATGCTGGTGTGGCCACGGGAAGAGGGTGGCACCACAAAGGGGTGACTGGAGGGGGAAGGGACCCATGGCAGGTGCCCGGTGGGTCGTGGTGAGCACCCCGGAGTGGGCACGGAGGCACTGGGGACCCCAGCCCTGGGATCCTGGCCACAGGAGTTCCCCAGCCTTCCCCTGGCCCCTGGCCTGGGTACCCCGAGACATTTCCCCTGATTTCTGCCAATTTCCCCAGGGACAAGGGCTGCCCAGGAGACCAGGCCCTTGCTGGCCCCACGCACACCGGGGGTGTGTGTGTCACTGGGTGGGAGGCATCAGGGTCACACTTGGGCCTCTCATGGGCTGGGATGGCGTGAGCTCACACCCAGGGGCTCAGCCAGGGCCTGCAGAGACCTGGAACCCCGTGGTGACCGCCCAAGTGTGACCCCCCCCTGTCCCGGCACCTCTGGGAAGGCCGGCACCGTGTCTGGCATGGTAACCGAGGCCTGGGGGCTGGCCTGGGCCCCCTCCGTTCTCGCCCAGGACACGGAGCAGCGTTTAGTCAGTCAGCCATCCGTTACTCTGAGCCTGGGCGGCCAAAACCGATCTCCCAAACTGCACATTTCTGGGAGCGGAAGGGGCATGCTTATTAGTTACACCAGGAGCCCTGGCCGGTGTGGCTCAGTGGATAAAGCGCTGGCCTGCGGACTGAAGGGTCCCGGGTTGGATTCCGGTCAAGGGCACGTGCCTCGGTTGCAGGCTCAATCCCTGGCCTTGGCCAGGGTGCGTGCAGGAGGCAACCAATCCATGTGTCTCTCTCACATCGATGTGTCTCTCTCTGTCTCTCCCTCTCCCTTCCACTCTCTCTAAAAAACAAACAAAAAAAATCAATGGGAAAACATCCTCCGGTGAGAATTAACTACAACAACAACAAAAATGACACCAGGGAGCAGGCGTGGACGGGGGATGTGCGGGAAACGCAGGCCAGCGGACCCTGGAGCTCCGGGCCCGTGTCCCAGGGCACGCGGTCACCTTGGCTTCCTGGCCAAACAGGATGGGGTTCGCTGTGAGCCCAGGTGACCCAGTGGCTTTTCAGAAAAGCCGATCCAAAGCCTGGCCCTGCCCGACCCCCCTGCTGACGGCCCCCCTGCAATTCTGCGAGGTGGCCCCGCATAGGACAGGGGTTCTCCCAGGTCACCCCAAGGGAGCCAGTCCCCACAAGGGCCTCTGCAGGAGGCGCCTCTTGGGGGCCTGGCCCGGCAGGGTTCTGGTGAGGGTGAGGGGGACCAGCGGCCGGCTCTGTGGGTGCCGCTTGGGAAGAACGGGGTGTGTCATCTGGCCTCAGATGGGCTGGGGTGACAGAGACCCCCAAAGAGGCTGATGTGTTGGGAGGAAGGGGGCTGCCCTGGGAGAGGTCCCTGTCGTGCTGTGTCGTGTCACTGAACCACCGGCACTGAGTGGGCGGCCATTGCTCCCAGGACACCCTGGGGCTGTGTTCACCGGGCGGCCTCGGGGCCTGGCTGGGACCTTTGTGCTGGGAAGGGCCTCGCCTTGTTTGGGGCCCTCGCTCTGCTGGTCTGTGTCCTGGTGAGTCTGTCTTTAGGACACACAGACGGGGGTGGGGGGTGGGGGGGGGGCGGGGGGGCGGGACCCCTTCCCACGGGCCTGGCGGGGCCACACTGCTGGGCGCTGTTGCAGGTCTCAGGACAGAGGCTAGGCCTGGGCGAGAACGGAGGGGGCCCAGGCCAGCCTCCAGGCCCCCGGTCACCGTGCCAGACACTGTGCCGGCCTTTCCAGAGGTGCCGGGATCGGGGGGCCACACTCGGGCGGTCGGGCGGTCACCGCGGGCTTCCAGGTCTCTGCAACAGAGGGAGAGTCTCTCAGCTCTGCTCCTCGGAGCTCCCAGGCCTCCCCCAGGGCTCTGAGCTGTCACCTCCCCTCCCCTCCCCCAGGGCTCTGAGCTGTCACCTCCCCTCCCCCCCTCCCCCAGGGCTCTGAGCTGTCACCTCCCCTCCCCTCCCCTCCCCCAGGGCTCTGAGCTGTCACCTCCCCTCCCCTCCCCTCCCCCAGGGCTCTGAGCTGTCACCTCCCTTCCCCTCCCCTCCCCCAGGGCTCTGAGCTGTCACCTCCCCTCCCCTCCCCTCCCCCAGGGCTCTGAGCTGTCACCTCCCTTCCCCCAGGGCTCTGAGCTGCCACCTCCCTAACCCCTCCCCCAGGGCCCCTCTGCTGGAGACTATTCTAGGCTCTGATTTCTCAGCTGGCAGTGGAGGAAGCCACAGGTCCCTCCCCCATCAGACTCAGTGCCTCCCAGCCCTGGCCGCCAGAGAGGCCCAGGAGTTAGGGGGCTGCACAGAGAGAAGACGCCTGGGCAGCGCTGGGGAGGAGCCCACCCCTGGGCAGCAGGCACCAGAGGCTCCACAAGGCCCCGCCCGGCCCCCATCGGCTTCCCTGAGGGGCTGGGGGAGATGAGTCCAGCCCTTAGGTGCCCACCACGGTGAACCTGGCCTGCAGCCCTGGTGCCCGCCCCAGGCAGGCCAGAGCAACGGGGGTGGGGGTGGGCGGGGGGGGGGAATTCAGACACAAGCCCATGGTCAGTCCCGCCGGCTCATGCCCTTCCGTGGGTGACAGGGAAAGTGTTTCCGGGCTGGAAGCAGCCTGCCTGTGTCGTGGCCCACAGGGGCACAGGGCCACACCGGTGGGGGGCACCCAGGCTTCCGGCCCCAAGGTCAACCCCAGGCCACCCCACCTTTCCCGAGGCCAGACTCAGGAGGCCGTGCCACTGGGTCTCGCAGGTGCTGGGCCACAGCCCGTGGGCAGCCAGGCTCCCGGGCCCCGGGTCCTCCCCCCGCCCGCCTGCCCGAGGAGCCCCCAGCCCTGCCTCTTCTCCAATCCAGGAGGGGTGGCCCAGCCTGGACCCGCCCGGCGCCCTGGGCTGTCACTCCCACGGCCGCCCTGGCTCTGAGCTGGGCAGGGCAGCGCCAGGGTGACCCTCCTGGTCACTGGGGTCCCCTGTCCAGCCCCGGGGTCTATGAGGGTCTATGAGGGACCCCTACTGGGCATCCAGCTGCCACTGAGGTACATACCCTTGACCAGAATTGAATGCGGGACCCTTTGGGTCACGGGCCGACGCTCTATCCCCTGAGCCACACCGGCCAGGGCTGGGCCATTGTGTTCTGAGAGGGAGATAAAGGCCTTGGTGGTCTGTCAGAGGGGCCACCCGCGTCCAGGTGTTCCCCTGATTCTGGGTTACTCCTTCCCCGCAGGGCACGTCCGTGGTCCATGACAGCCTTGGGGGGACACTGGCCCTCACACTGAGCCTCGGCGGCCTGGACGCTGGGCTGGGATGAGAGACCGCCCCTCCCAGAGGAGTGGGGCCCGAGGGGGTCGTGACTGCCGGCCAGGGCGTCTGGGGGGGCCCCCCCTCCGTGCTGCTGTAGCGGCCCCGGCAGGGCAGGCTGGGTCCCGGGCTGGGGCTGGGCAGGCGTGGCACTTGGAAAGCTGGGGCTGCTGGGCGGGGGCCGCCTGGGACCTGAACGGGAGCGGGGTCCTTCGTGGGCCGGTCATCGCTCCAACCCCAGCATCAGCCGTGGTGCCCAGGGGTCCGAGGGGCAGGGGACTGGAGCAGCAGGCGGCGATGGCAGGGAAGTGGGGTCCCGGAGGAGCCAGGGCAGGACAGGCTTGGCGGGATGGATCCGAGAGGCCAAGCCCCCCACAGCTGGACTGTGTGTGACTCTGGGCGCTGCAACCACGCGGGCCGTGTCTGTCCATCTCGGGGTCTGAGGGTCCCTTCTGCTGGGCGCCCCGGGGCCCCTTGCAGAGGGCAGCAGGCGTGGGCATGGGGGCCCGGAAGTTTCTCATCAGGAAAGGGGAGGGTGGAAGTGGCCCGGCGTGGGGGTCAGGGTGGGAGAGGGGGAAGCAGCCTGGGGCTCTCCCTGGCCGCGTGCTGTCCGGCCTGCTGTGCTCCCTGGGAGTTTCCTGCAAGTGGGTGTCGCCGCCCAGCACCGGGCCCCCTTTTCCTGGACCCCAAGCCCCCGCTCTGTGTGCTGTTCCCTCAGAGAGCTTGCCTTGCCTGCAGGTGTTGCTAAGAATTCCTGCACCTGACGGGGAGCAGCTGGGACCGGGAAGGGCGGGGACTGGCCAGGGAAGCCACCAGCCGGGACGGACTTTCTGGTGTTGAACCCTGCGGCGACCCTCGCCTCCCAGAGCCCCAACCAAGGTGAGGTCCCCGCGAAGAGGAGACACTCTCACCACCCCTCTCCCAAGTGCCCTGACACTGATTTTTTTTTAAAGAAAATACATTTTTATTGATTTCAGACAGGAAGGGAGAGGGAGGGAGAAACATCAACGACGAGAGAGAACCACTGATCGGCCCTTCGTAAAAAAAGGAATCATATACCATGTTTATGGATAGGAAGAATTAACATCATTAAGATATTCATACTATCTGTAATTCAATGCAATTCCTATCAAAATGCCAATGTTATATTTTGCAGAACTAGAAAAAATAATGCAAAAATTCATATGGAATCACAAAAAAAACACCCCTAAATAAGCTCAGTAATATTGAGAAAGAAGAATAAAGTTGGAGGTACCATAGTACCTGATATCAAACTATACTTCAAGGCCATAGTAATCAAAACAGCCTGTTACTGGCATAAGAACAGGCATGTAGGCGAATGGAACAGAACAGAGAGCTCAGAAATCAACCCACACCTTTATGGCCAATTAATGTTTGACAAAGGGAGGCAAGCAATGAGGTAAAGATGGTCTATTCAATAAATGGTGCTGGGAAAGTTGGACAGATACTTGCAAAAAAGAAAAGAAAAAGAATCTAGATCACCTTCTTGCACCATATGCAAGGATAAACTCAAAATGGATCGAAGACTTGAAAGTAAGCCTTGAAACCATTAAGATCCCAGAAGAAAACATAGGCAGTAAAAGCTCTGACATTTCTCATAGCAATATTTTTTCTTCTGCCATATCTCCTCGGACAAGGGAAACAGAAGAATAAATAAACCAATGGGACTAGAAGGTTTTTGCCCAGCGAAGGAAACCATCAACAACACGAAGAGACAGCCTACGACACGGGAGAACACATTGGCCAATGACACATCTGATAAGGGGGTCATGTCCAACATGCATAAAAACCTCAGACTACTCAACACCAGAAAACCCAATGACAGAATGGGCAGGGGACCTCAATAGGCACTTCTCCAAAGAGGACATGCGGGTGGCCGGCAGACATGTGAAAGGATGCTGACCGTCACTCATCAGCCGAGAGGTGCAAGTTAAAACCACAGTGAGCTATCCCCCCACACCCGTCAGGATGGCCATCCTCCACAAACCCAGACGGCAGGGATTGGCGAGGGTGCGGAGAAAAGGGAACCCTTGTGCACTGTTGGCGGGAATGCAGATGGGTGAAGCCACTCGGGTCCTCAAAAAATCAAAAATGACTCTTCCTTACGACCCAGAGATTCCACTTCCGGGATTTACCCAAAGAAACCCAGAACACGAATTCAAAAGCACAGGTGCACCCCTGTGCTCATCGCAGCGTTGTTTACCACGGTCAGGAAACCGAACCAACCCAAGTGCCCATCAGTAGAGAAGTGGGTGAATGGGATATGACTCAGCCATAAAAGTGAATACAGTCTTACCTTTTGCGACGGCATGGACGGACCTAGAGGGCGTTATGCTAAGTCCGTGGCCGGCAAACTGCGGCTCGCGAGCCACATGCGGCTCTTTGGCCCCTTGAGTGTGGCTCTTCCACAAAATACCACGGCCTGGGCGAGTCTATTTTGAAGAAGTGGCGTTAGAAGAAGTTTAAGTTTAAAAAATGTGGCTCTCAAGAGAAATGTCAATCGTTGTCCTGTTGATATTTGGCTCTGTTGACTAATGAGTTTGCCGACCACTGTGCTAAGTGAAACGAGTCAGAGGAAGCAAATAGCACAGGAATTCACTTAAATGTGGAATCTAAAGAAAACCCAAACAGAACGGAAGCACGCATTGATAGTTACAGAATAGTCACGGGATGTGAAGTACAGCCAAGGAAATGGAGTCAATAATATTGCGATAACCACGTGTGGTGCCAATCGGGGTACTGGAAACCTTGGGGGGAACACTACGTAAACTATATGGTTGTCTAACCACTAAGCTGTACTCCTGAAACCAATATACAATAAAATCGAAAGAAAAACAAAACAAAACAAAATAAAGGAATAGGGCCCGGCCGGCGTGGCTCAGTGGTTGAGCATCAACCTCTGAACCAGGAGGTCCTGGTTCGATTCCAGGCCAGGGCACATGCCTGGGTTGCAGGCTCCATCCCCAGTGTGGGGCGTGCAGGAGGCAGCCGATCCATGATTCTCTCTCTTCATTGATGTTTCCTCTCTCTCTCTCTCTCCCCTCCTCTCGAAAATCAATAAAAATATATTTAAAAAACACACACACACAAAGGAGTAGTCATCAGAGACAAGGGCACAGGACACCTATCCTTGAAATTATCGTGTTTGCCTGACCTTCTGCCTTGCTGTGTCCTCTGGGTATTTCCGGGTGAGAGTAAACGCCCCTTCAAGGAAAAATGAAGACTCCTTCAAACTCAGAGCCTGGAAGAGACGGTCCCCTGGAGCGAGAGCGGCGAGGAGTGCCAGGCAGGGTCCCTGGCCCCCTTTCCTCTCCTCATCACCAGGTGCCTCGGAAGCCAAATGGTCCAGGGGGCTGAGGTGGGCAGACAGAAAGGGGCAGGACGCGGAATTCCAGCGCGAGTCAGAGCCTAGGCCCACGCTGGATGGCAAGAAGAGAAAAAACGGGCCCAAATTCCGCTCGCCTCCAAGGAGGAGGGGGAGGAAGAGACTCACCGAGGATGGTCAGATAGGTTCCCTCTGCTGAACACAGCCCACAGTGACACAGCCTTGAACATAAACCCCCTCTCGCCCTCACCGCCCCTGCCCAGGCCCACCTGCAGCTGCATGGGAGGCCCCAAGTCCAGCCTCCTTGTCATGGGGGCCGACCTGGCCCATGGGAGGGTGCGGGAGGGTGGCCCCCTCCCCACCTGCAACTCTACTTCCTTGAGGGGTGACCTTCCCTCCATCCGTCCCCCATGGTGGAGGGGGTAGGAGGGAGTGTCTGAGGGTCCCGTCACATCCAGGGACCCTAGGAGCTGTGTCTCTGGCTCCTTGGGGAATGTCCGGTGGAAGGAGTGCGAAGTCCTGTTTACAACCCAGAGATGATGGACACATGATCTACCAGGTGTACCGGTTAATAATGCGGATTTTTCCCAATAGATGGAGTCACACATATGTTGATATATATTTGATTTGATATGCATGCTATTTGGTTATATTGCTCCTTCAGATGACTACTTGTTCTGATCGATGGCACACGCACTGTCTGAGCAGCACTTCAAAATATACGAAGAAGTGGAAAATGGGGTCTCTGAATGGTCTGCCTCAAAACCATGGGGACGGTATCCACAAATGACCTGAAAGATGGGGGAAATGTGTGGCTAGTGATGGACATTACTTTGAATAAAGCACTTTTGATGTTTCTCTTGAAATTATCGTGTTTGCTTTACAAAATCCTCATTTTTAACCGGTTAACAGCTAATCCACATTTTTAACTGGGTCCCCACCCTGGGCCAGCTTCTAAGACCCCGGGTTCTCGGGCCCCATTCTAGGTTCCCAAGAAGATGAATCAGTTCAGAGTCATGCACATGGCTTATTCCCAGAATCATATTATTGACTTTATTTATTATTATTATTTTTAATATTTTTATTGATGTCAGAGAGGAAGGGAGAAGGACAGAGAGATAGAAACATCAATGATGAGAGAGAATCATGGATGGGCTGCCTCCCGCACTCCCCACACTGGGGATGGAGCCCGAAACCTGGGCCTGTGCCCTGACTGGGAATCGAACCGTGCCCTCCTGGTTCATAGGTTGGCCCTCAACCGCTGAGCCACGCCGGCCAGGCCATATTCTTGACCTTCAACTAGTAGCTCCATCCGCCGCCCGTGGCTACTGTGACGTTCGTGTTTGTGGTGGGGTCAGTGGTGGGCTGGCCTCCGAGGGGTTGAAAGGGAGCACAGCTGGCCACTAACTCCACCGGCCTTGACCATAGCTGGGACCCAGATGGGAGAGGTGGTCCCGGGGAAATAGTTCAGGTGAGTGGCCAGGGTCCCGGAACCGAGGGTTCTGTAGTGAGTAGAACAGTGAGGGGCCAAGGGTCAGGGCACACGGCAGTGATGAGATAGGGGCAGGGGGAAGGGGGCCTAAAGAAGAAGGAATGGTCTAGACTGGGAGGATGAAGAATGTCCAGAAGGGGTAGGGAGCCACGGAAGGCATGTGAATGAGGATTTGGGGGGAAGGGAGCTCAGGCACTATCCTGGTTTCCATGGGGACCAAGGAGAGTGGGCCTCAGGGGTGGACATGGTCCACAGGAGAAAAGAATTTTAGGGAAGGTATGAGAAGTGCCCTCTCCTGGGTTCTGCAGCCCCTATAGCTTGTTCTACAATATTCTCTGGGCAATTCTGGGTGAGAGGGAAACCTCTTCAGGGAAACATAAAGACTATTTAACTGCATGCATCCTTTCCCACGGGGTCAAAAGGATCGTCTTCACCTTTGAGGATAGTTGAATTCAAGACCAAAGTCCAGAAACAAAAATGACCAAGAGAGCATGACATCTGATTGACAATGAGAATATTTTATTGAGAGCTGATGAGGTGCAGGAAATAGAGAGAATGGGTGTTGGGGCAGAGAGAGCCTCCTGGGGATCCCGGAGGGTGAGAGGACTCAGGTCCTAGGAACACTCTGAGGGGGCCACTGTCTTCTCCACGGTGTTCCCGTCGTGCGTGACCTGGCAGCTGTAGGCGCTGGCAGATTTCCAGTCTTGGCTGGACACGCTCAGGTAGCTGCTGGCCGCGTACTTGTTGTTGCTCTGCTTGGAGGGCTTGGTGGTCTCCACGCCCTGGGTGACGGGGGTGCCATTTGCCTTCCAGGCCACCGTCACGCTGCCCGGGTAGAAGTCACTCATGAGACACACCAGGGTGGCCTTGTTCTTGCTGAGCTCCTCAGCGGAGGGCGGGAACAGAGACACCGAGGGTGCCGACTTGGGCTGACCTGTGGGTGCGGGAGGGGCAGGAGGGGAGAGGCTCAGGGTCCCTCCTGAAAGCTCCTGACCTTGGTCTTCCTGTGGGGACAGTGTCCTGAGGACCATCAGGACCCCGAGGGCAGGGGCCTCTCTGGATGTGAGCGTCCATGCCACGCAGGGCAGATTGGGGTGTTCCTAACTCAACTCCCCATTTTCCTGAGAAACCCTGAGCCTGTACACCTGCCATCACCGTCCTTGGGGGCCCCATTCTGCCACCCACACTTCTGACTGTCACCCTCTGGCTCTGCCTTCTCCTGGTTGCTGACGGCCTGTCTGTGTCTGTCAGTCTGTTTGTCCCACAGAAGATCCTCTGAGCCCTCTGACCTCCTGCTGGATCCAAGTGTGGACACCTCTGACCTGATCCTTTCTGCTGGGGCTATGTCTCCCGTAACTTCTCTAATGGTGCACACTTTTAGTTGATGAATCAGAAGTCTGTCTGTCCTTGGGTCTCTCTCATCTATAGGCAATGGCTTCCCCGCAAATTGCTCAGATCACTAGAGCTTTCATGACATAGATTCTGCATTTCCCTGAGCAAGTCTGTTTGTCCCACAGAGACCCAAAGGCCACCTTGACCTCATACCTGTCATTCCATGACCCTTCCTCCAGCACCTCTTCCTCCCCCCCGCCCCCCCCCCCGTGTCCTTCCTCCTGCAGGCTTCCCTGGTTCGAGGCTGGTCAGGACCCCAGCACCCCAGCACCATTCCTGGCCCTTGTTCATGAGCCCACAGTCCCAGAGTCCTGCCCTGAACCTCTGACCTGGGCGTTTCTAGTCTTGGTCACCCTACAATGTTCACGTGGTTAACCCCTCAGGCTTGCTTATCCTCCCGTTCCCTTAGGATGTGGGCAACCACTGACCCCCAGAAAGAAATCTGGTACAATAGGAGCCCCTCAGAGGAAGACAGAACAGAGCCCATCTAGAATCCAGCACGGTCCTGGCAAACATAGAAGAAAGCACAGGGCATCCTGTCCATTTCTCAGTCTCTGGGGTCAGAGGTGAACGGCTGATGGTGACCTTGGAGCTAAAGAGGACAGTAAGAACAGAGATGGGAAGAGCTCAGGGTCCCAGGCTGGGATCCTGGTTGAAAGCTCGGCCACAGGCTGAGACAAGACCCCCCAAAAAGAGCAAAACTAGCAGAAAATTGCCGCGACTGCTCAGGGAACTAGGAAGGAGGGGGAAGGAGAGACTCACCTAGGACGGTCAGCTGGGTCCCTCCGCCGAACACCCAACACAGTGACACAGGCTCGTACAAAAACCTCTCTCTGGGAGGCCCTGCCCACCCCTGAGCCCCCACCTGCAGCTGTGATGGAGGAAGCCTGGGCCACTGTCCCAGGCTGGTATCTGGCCTGCAAGGGGCACACACACTGTCCCCCCCCCCCCCGCCCCCCGCCCTCTCCACCAAGCAGCAGGCAACAGGATAGATGACAGTGCATTGCACGGCGGTAGCATTGCTGGAAGCAATTCTCCCTAGGAACTTGGTATCTCATAGGCTGTTTCCACTGTGATCTCCTAGGATTCGGGATGAGTTTGGAGGGCGTTTATTTCACTGTGAGGGAGGTTCCATGGGAACGGGTGGCCCATCTCTCTTCCGTCCAAACACCCCTAATCCCAGGGTGAGAGCATGAGGGGAGGGCAGCATGTATTCCCTCTCCCCCTCCATCCTCTTCCATGGAAGGGCAGGCTGGGCTGTGTAAGATTCTATCCCAACCTATGTCCCCAACCATCTGATCATGACCTCTGGCTGATGGTTCCTAGGGACAGCCTAGATTGGGAAAGACCTGGGGATGTCAGTGTTGGACTGTAGTCTTTGCCACCTGTCCTTTAGGGTGAGCTTGCGGTGTCCCCTGACATCCTTTTCAGGGGTGGAGTGGTGGGGGGTGCTGTGTCATGGGGGAGGCCTAAACATGCTGTAACCCACAGGCCACGTGCCCCCTGCTCTGAGCTGATCTCACCTGCCCTTACTTGGCTCCCGAATTCCAGTGGATACGCTCTCCCTGGGAAGTCACTGGATGCCCATTCTGTGCCCAGGATGGTGCCCTTTCTAGTCCTTCAAGGTCAACTCCTGTGTCCTCTCCACCTGAGATGCTGACATCACCTGCTCCATCCTTAAACCACCCCCAAAATCTCAGGTTGATCTGACTTCAGGGTTTGAGACCTTCATGATGGAGGTCCCAGGCTCAAGCTAAGGCCACCTGGAGCCTGACACTGACCCAAGACAGTGCGGACATAAACTGAGCTTCCCTGTGCCTCATCCTCAGCCCAGGTTCCCAGCACTAGGAACCATGAGTCCCAGGCTCCCGGAGTGGGTAAGGGGTGTGAACGTGATGGCGGAATGTTAGGCTCCATGATATGAAATGCTTCTCTGCTGCAGGACTAGTCAGTGTCTTCCTTAGCTAACGTGCATTGGCAGAGTTAGACAAAGGCACCATGGGAGGCACTGATCAACGCTTTCCATGACTCCATGCTGATGGGCCAACCATGAGCCCCGCACCTGGTAATGGCTCTCCCATTGGGCTCCATGATGGAACAGGGAAGTTCAGTGTCTGTTCCCAATGACCACAGCCTTCCTCCATGATTTCCTTCCCAATATCTACATCTGTAGCCCCCCTTACAATCCTGGGACCCTCTTCAGTTTTCCTCGATTGCCCCTCAGGGTAATCACATCTTTGTCACTCAGCCCTTGTCCCTTTCTAGGTTACAAGGACTGCGTCCCAGGGGTGGTCCTTCAGGAGAAGTTCCTGCCCTGGGAACCCCCTCCCACTGGCACTCAGAGTTGATTCGGGTCCCTGGTGGGAGAGTCGAGTGGACCTCAGGTAGATCCATGTCATGTCATTCGGGTCCTGCCGGTTATTACTGACCCTTCAACCTAGAGACCCATGCAGACTACAGAACACACATGAGATATGTCAGATGATAAATGACCAGGAGTTTATTTGGGAGAAGTAGAAACGGGGAGGGATGGAGACCTGCCCAGTCTGAGCGGACCAGGGCAGGAGCCTTAGGGGTTCAGTGGAGAGTGGGGGAAGGGAGAGTCTGCTGGAGAAGTGTCCCCAGAAATGGAGACTCAGGTCCTAGGAACACTCTGAGGGGGCCACTGTCTTCTCCACGGTGTTCCCGTCGTGCGTGACCTGGCAGCTGTAGGCGCTGGCGGATTTCCAGTCTTGGCTGGACACGCTCAGGTAGCTGCTGGCCGCGTACTTGTTGTTGCTCTGCTTGGAGGGCTTGGTGGTCTCCACGCCCTGGGTGACGGGGGTGCCATTTGCCTTCCAGGCCACCGTCACGCTGCCCGGGTAGAAGTCACTCATGAGACACACCAGGGTGGCCTTGTTCTTGCTGAGCTCCTCAGCGGAGGGCGGGAACAGAGACACCGAGGGTGCCGACTTGGGCTGACCTGTGGGTGCGGGAGGGGCAGGAGGGGAGAGGCTCAGGGTCCATCCTGAAAGCTCCTGACCTCGGTCTTCCTGTGGGGACAGTGTCCTGAGGACCATCAGGACCCCGAGGGCAGGGGCCTCTTTGGGTTGAGCGTCCATGCCATGCAGGGCAGTTTGGGGTGTTCCTAGCTCAACTCCCCATTTTCCTGAGAAATCCTGAGCCTGGACACCTGCTATCACTTTCCTTATCGACCCCGTTCTGCCACCCACACATCTGACTGTCACTGTCTTGGCTCTGCCTTCTCCTGGTTTCTGACTGGGCCTTTCTGTGTCTGTCAGTCTGTTTGTTCCACAGAAGATGCTCTGAGCCCTCTGACCTCCTGCTGTGTCTGTCAGTGCACATCTCTGACCTGATCCTTTATGCGGGGGCTTTGGAGCATCGGACCAAGGGGTCAGTTTTTCACCCCAAATCCATCTCTCCTCTAACTTCTCTAACAGTGCACACTTTTTTGCTGAAGAATCAGAAGTCTGTCTGTCCTTGGGTCTCTCTCATCTACAGTCAATGGCTTCCCCCAAATTGCACAGATCACTAGAGCTCTCATGCCATCGATTCTGCATTTCCCTGAGCAAGTCTGTTTGTCCCACAGAGACCCAAAGGCCACCTTGTCCTCATACCTGTCATTCCATAACCCTTCCTTCTGCACCTTCTCCTCCTCCCCTATGTCCTTCATCCTGCAGGCTTCCTTGGTGTGAGGCTGGTCAGGACTCTGCATGGCAGCTCTATGCAGGCCCAGGAACCCTGCACCCCAGCACCATTCCTGGACTTTGTTCATGAGCCCACAGTCCCAGAGTCCTGCCCTGAACTTCTGACCTGGGCGTTTCTAGTCTTGGTCACCCTACAATGTTCACGTGGTTAACCCCTCAGGCTTGCTTATCCTCCCGTCCCCTTAGGATGTGGGCAACCATTGACCCCCAGAAAGAAATCTGGTACAATAGGAGCCCCTCAGAGGAAGACAGAACAGAGCCCGTCTAGAATCCAGCACGGTCCTGGCAAACAGATAGAAGAAAGCACAGGGCATCCTGTCCATTCCTCAGTCTCTGGGGTCAGAGGTGAACAGCTGATGGTGACCTTGGAGCTAAAGAAGACAGTAAGAATGGAGATGGGAAGAGCTCAGGTCCCAAGGGCTGGGAACCTAGTTGAAAGCTTGGCCACGGGCTGAGACAAGACCCCCCAAAAAGATAAAAACTAGCAGAAAATTGCCCCGACTGCTCAGGGAACAAGGAAGGAGTAGGAAGGAGACACTCACCTAGGACGGTCAGCTGGGTCCCTCCGCCGAACACCCAACACAGTGACACAGGCTCGTACAAAAACCTCTCTCTGGGAGGCCCTGCCCCTCCCCTGAGCCCCCACCTGCAGCTGTGATGGAGGAAGCCCGGGCCACTGCCCCAGGGTAGTGTCTGGTCTGCCAGGGGTGCACCACTGTCCCCCTCCCACCCCCCACCAAGCAGCAGGTGACAGGATAGATGACAGTGCATTGCATGGCGGTAGCATTGTTGGAAGCAATTCTCCCTAGGAACTTGGTGTCTCATAGGCTGTTTCCATAGTGGTCTCCTGGGATTCGGGATGAGTTAGGAGGTCGTTTATTTCACTTTTAGGGAGGTTCCATGGGAACGGGTGGCCCATCTCTCTTCCGTCCAAACACCCCTAATCCTAGGGTGAGAGCATGAGGGGAGGGCGGCCTGTATTCCCTCTCTCCCTTTATCCCCTTCCAGGAAGGGCAGGCTGGGCTGTGTAAGATTCTATCCCAACCTATGTCCCCAACCATCTGGTCAAGACCTCTGGCTTATCTTCCCTAGGGACAGCATAGATTGGGATAGACATGGTGATGTTTGGGTGGGACTGTAGTCTTTGCCAACGTGTCCTTTAGGGTGAGCTAGGGGGTGTCCCCTGACATCCTTTCGGTGAGTGTGTGTCGGGGAGTGGTGGTGGTGCTGTGTCACCGGGGAGGCCTGACCTTGCTGTAGCCCACAGGCCACATGCCTCCTGCTCTGAGCTGGTCTCACCTGCACTTACTCACCTCCTGAATTCCATTGGTAATGCCCTCCCTGGGACGTCACTGAATGCCTATTCTGTGCCCAGGATGGTGCCCTTTCTAGTCCTTCAAGGTCAACTCATGTGTCCTCTCCACCTGAGATGCTGACATCACCTGCTTCATCCTTAAATCAACCCCCAATATCTCAGGTTATCTGACTTCAGAGTTTGAGAACTTCATGATGGAGGTCCCAGGCCCAAGCCAGGGCCACCTGGAGCCTGAGCCTGACCCAAGACGATGCGGACATAAACTGAGCTTCCCTGTGCCTCATCCTCAGCCCAGGTTCCCAGCACCAGTGACCATGAGTCCCAGGCTCCCTGAGTGGGTAAAGGGTGTGAACGTGATGGGGGAATGTTAGGCTCCATGATATGAAATGCTTCTCTGCTGCAGGACCAGTCAGTGTCTTCCTTAGCTAACGTGCATTGGCAGAGTTAGACAAAGGCACCATGGGAGGCACTGATCAATGCTTTCCATGACTCCATGCTGATGGGCCAACCATGAGCCCCTCACCTGGTAATGGCTCTCCCATTGGGCTCCATGATGGACAGGGAAGTTCAGTGTCTGTTCCCAATGACCACAGCCTCCCTCCATGATTTCCTTCCCAATATCTACATCTGTAGCCCACCCTGCCCTCTGGGGACCCTCTTCAGTTTTCCTCCATTGCCTCTCAGGGTAATCACATCTTTGTCACTCAGCCCTTGTCCCTTTCCAGGTGACAAGGACTGCGTCCCAGGGGCCAGCCCCCCAGGAGAAGTTCCTGCCCTGGGAACCCCCTCCCACTGGCACTCAGAGCTGATTCAGGTCCCTGGTGGGTGAGTCGAGTGGACCTCAAGTAGATCCATGTGATGTTATTCCCATCCTGCCCATTATTACCGACCCTTCAACCTAGAGACCCATGCAGACTACAGAACACACATGAGACATGTCAGATGATAAATGACCAGGAGTTTATTTAGGAGAAGTGGAAAGGGGGAGGGATGGAGACCTACCCAGTCTGAGCAGACCAGGCCAGGAGCCTCAGGGGTTCAGTGGAGAGTGGGGGAAGGGAGAGTCTGATGGAGAAGTGTCCCCAGAAGTGGGGACTCAGGTCCTAGGAACACTCTGAGGGGGCCACTGTCTTCTCCACGGTGTTCCCGTCGTGCGTGACCTGGCAGCTGTAGGCGCTGGCGGATTTCCAGTCTTGGCTGGACACGCTCAGGTAGCTGCTGGCCGCGTACTTGTTGTTGCTCTGCTTGGAGGGCTTGGTGGTCTCCACGCCCTGGGTGACGGGGGTGCCATTTGCCTTCCAGGCCACCGTCACGCTGCCCGGGTAGAAGTCACTCATGAGACACACCAGGGTGGCCTTGTTCTTGCTGAGCTCCTCAGCGGAGGGCGGGAACAGAGACACGGAGGGTGCCGACTTGGGCTGACCTGTGGGTGCGGGAGGGGCAGGAGGAGAGAGGCTCAGGGTCCATCCTGAAAGCTCCTGACCTCGGTCTTCCTGTGGGGACAGTGTCCTGAGGACCATCAGGACCCTGAGGGCAGGGGCCTTTCTGGGTGTGAGCGTCCATGCCCTGCAGGGCAGTTTGGGGTGTTCCTAGCTCAACTCCCCATTTTCCTGAGAAACCCTGAGCCTGGACACCTGTCATCACCTGTTCTTGTGGGTCCCGTTCTGCCACCCACACATCTGACTGTCACCCTCTGGTCTGCCTTCTCCTGGTATCTGACTGGGCCTGTCTGTGTCTGTCAGTCTGTTTGTCCCACAAAAGATGCTCTGAGCCATCTGACCTCCTGCTGGGTCCAAGTGTGGACACCTCTGACCTGATCCTTTGTCCTGGTGGCTTTGGAGCATTGACTCAAGGGGTCAGTTTTCCACCCCAAATCCATCTCTCCCGTAACTTCTCTAACGGTGCACACTTTTTGCTGAAGAATCAGAAGTCTGTCTGTCTGCTCTTGGGTCTCTCTCATCTACAGGCAATGGCATCCCCACAAATTCTCTTATCACTAGAGATTTCATCACATAGATTCTGCATTTCCTTGAGCAAGTCTAAAGGGACCCAAAAGTCACCTTGACCCCAATTCTTGTCATTCCATGACCCTTCCTTCTGCACCTTCTCTTCCCCCCTGTGTCCTTCTCCTGCACCTCCTCCTCCCCCTGTGTCCTTCCTCCTGCAGGGTTCCCTGGGGCGAGGCTGGTCAGGACTCTGCATGGCAGCTCTATGCAGGTCCTGAGGAGCCCTGCACCCCAGCACCATTCCTGGCCCTTGTTCATGAGCCCACAGTCTGGAGACATTCCCTCAATCCCTGACCTGCTCATCTCTAGCCTTGGCCCTGAGCGATCTGGCTCATTCTAAAATTTTCACCCGGTTACCCCTCAGTACTTCTTTTCCTCTCTTCCCCTTAAAACAGGGGCCACCAGTGACTTGCAGTTATAAATCTTGTCGTACCGAAGCCCATCAGGGTAATACAGAACAGAACCCAACTGGAACCCAGCATGACCCTCACAGACAGATAGAAGAATCCACAGGACATCCTGTGCATTCTTCTGTCTATGGGGTCAGAGGTGAAGGGCTAGGGTGACCAAGTAGGACAGTAAGAACAGGGATGGGAAGAGCTCAGGTCCCCAAGGGTAGGGATCGTGGGGGAAAGCTTGGCCACAGGCTGAGGCAAGACCAGAAAAAGAGCAAAAAGAGCAGAAAGCAGCCCAAACTTTGAAGGGGAGCAGGGAAGGAGGGGGAAGGAGACACTCACCTAGGACGGTCAGCTGGGTCCCTCCGCCGAACACATAACACTGTGACACAGGCTCATACAAAAACCTCTTTCTGGGAGGTTCTGCCCCACCCCTGAGCCCCCCCTTTTGCCCCCCACAGCTGTGCTGGAGGAAGCCTGGGCCACTGCCCCAGGGTGGTGTCTGGTCTGCAAGGGGCACACACTGTCCCCCCTTTCAGACCAGCAGGTGACAGGATAGAGGACACGGTGCATTGCATGGCAATAGCATTCTTGGAAGCAATTCTCCCAAAGGCATTAGGTGTTTGATTCCACTCTGCTCCCCTGGGATGTGGGATGAGTATGGCGGCCATGTTTGTCACCGTGAGGAGGTTCCATGGGAACGTGTGGCGCATCTCTCTTATGTCCAAACACCCCTAACCCCTGGGTGAGAGCATGAGAGGAGGGCAGTGCGTAGTCCCTCTCCCTCCCTCCCCTTCCAGGGAAAGGCAGGTTGGCTTGTGTAGAAAGTCTACTGGCAACTTCCTATGTCCCCAGCCATCTGATCAAGACTTCTGGCTTATCTTCCCTAGGGACAGCCTAAATTGGGATAGACCTGGTGATATTCCGGTGGGACTGTAGTCTTTGCCAACCTGTCCTTTAGGATGACTTTGGGGGTGTCCCCTGGCATCCTTTCGGTTGGGGGGAGTGGTGTGGGGTGCTGTGTCACCAGGGAGGCCTGACCTTGCTGTAACCCACAGGCCACACCCTTTGCTCTGAGCTGGTCTCACCTGCCCTTACTCGGCTCCTGAATTCCAGTGGATATGCTCTTCCTGGGACGTTACTGATGCCCATTCTGTGCCCAGGATGGTGCCCTTTCTCATCCTTCAAGGTCAACTCCCGGGTCTACTCCACCTGAGGCCTGACATCACCTGCTCCATCCTTCAACCAACCCTTAAACTCTCAGGTTGATCTGACTTCAGGGTGTGAGATCTTCATGACGGAGGACCCAGGCCTAAGCTAGGGTCACCTTGAGCCTGAGCCTGACCCAAGATGATGCGGACATAAACTGAGCTTCCCTGTGCTTCATCCTCAGCCCATGTTCCCAGCACCAGTGACCATGAGTCCCAGGCTCCCTGAGTGGGTAGGAGGAATGAACATGATGGTGGAATGTTAGGCTCCATGATATTACACTGCTTCTCTGCTCCAGGACCAGTCAGTGTCTTTCCTTAGCTAACGCGCATTGTCAAAGTGTGACAAATGGACCATGGCAGGCACTGTGCAAAGCTTTTCATGATTTTATGGTGCGGTGTATGAGCCCCTCACCTGGTAATGGCTCTCTCAATGGGCTCCATGATGAACAGGGAAGTTCATTGTCTGTTCCCAACAACCACAGCCTTGGCTCCATGATTTCCTTCCCAACATTTCCATCGATAGGCCACCCTGCCCTCCTGGGACCCTCTTCATCTTTTCTTGATCGCCCCTCAGGGTACCCACATCTTTCCCACGCAGCTCCTGTCCCTTCCCAGTGAAAAAGGACTGCCTCTCATGGGCCGGCCCCGCAGGAGAAGTTCCTGCTCTAGGTTCCGTCTCCCACAGGCACTCAGAGCTTATTCAGGTCCCTAGTTGCTTGGCTGAGTTAAGGATGGGTAGATGGAATCTCATGTCATGACTTCCCTTAATTGAACCCAAAGACCCAACCCACACACAGAACACACATGAGACATGTCAGATGATAAATGACCAGGAGTTTATTTAGGAGAAGTGGAAACGGGGAGGGATGGAGACCTGCCCAGTCTGAGCGGACCAGGGCAGGAGCTTCAGGGGTTCAGTGGAAAGTGGGGGAAGGGAGTGTCTGACTGAGAAGTGTCCCCAGAAGTGGGGACTCAGGTCCTAGGAACACTCTGAGGGGGCCACTGTCTTCTCCACGGTGTTCCCGTCGTGCGTGACCTGGCAGCTGTAGGCGCTGGCAGATTTCCAGTCTTGGCTGGACACGCTCAGGTAGCTGCTGGCCGCGTACTTGTTGTTGCTCTGCTTGGAGGGCTTGGTGGTCTCCACGCCCTGGGTGACGGGGGTGCCATTTGCCTTCCAGGCCACCGTCACGCTGCCCGGGTAGAAGTCACTCATGAGACACACCAGGGTGGCCTTGTTCTTGCTGAGCTCCTCAGCGGAGGGTGGGAACAGAGACACCGAGGGTGCCGACTTGGGCTGACCTGTGGGTGTGGGAGGATTAGGAGGGGAGAGGCTCAGGGTCCATCCTGAAAGCTCCTGACCTCGGTCTTCCTGTGGGGACAGTGTCCTGAGGACCATCAGGACCCCGAGGGCAGGGGCCTCTCTGGGTGTGAGAGTCCATGCCATGCAGGGCAGTTTGGGGTGTTCCTAGCTCACTCCCCATTTTCCTGAGAATACCTGAGCCTGGACACTTGCCATCCCCCGTCCTTTTAGCCCTGTTTTGCCACCCACACATCTGACTGTCACCCTCTGGCTCTGCCTTCTCCTGATATCTGACGGCCTGTCTGTGTCTGTCAGTCTGTTTGTCCCACAGAAGATGCTCTGAGCCCTCTGACCTCCTGCTGGGTCCATCTGTGCACATCTCTGACCTGATCCTTTGTCCTGGAGTCTTAGGGTCTTTGCCCTCAGGTTTCTGTGCCCCCCCACCCTCCAATCTATCTGTCCTGTACTTTCTCTTAAGTGAGTATGAGTTTTGCTGATGAACAAAATTTCTGTCTGTCCCTGGGTCTCTCATTCTACAGTCAATGGAATCCCTGCTAATCGGTCATATCATTGGAGCTTTTAAGCCAATAATTGTACGTTACCTTCCGAGAGGATGTTCGTCCTGCAGAAACCAAAGGCCACCTTGTCCTCATACCTGTGTTTCCATGACCCTTCCTCCTGCACCTCCTCCTCCCCCCTGTGTCCTTCCTCCTGCAGGGTTCCTTGGGGCGAGGCTGGTCAGGACTCTGCATGGCAGCTCTATGCAGGCCCCGGGGAGCCCTGCACCCCAGCACCATTCCTGGCCCTTGTTCATCAGCCCACAGTCCCAGAGACCTGCCCTGAACCTCTGACCTGTGCGTCTCTAGCCTTGACCCAGAGGGTACTGGATCACCCTAAAATATGCACGAGTTGACTCCCTCAGAGCTCCTTATCCTTTCTTCCCCTTAAGACAGCATGACTATGGACCCCCAAAAATAATCTCGTGCCATAGGAACCCAGTAGGGGAAGACAGAACAGGCCCGTCTAGAATCCAGCATGACCCTGGCAGACAGATAGAAGCGTCTGCAGGGCATCCTGTCCATTCCTCTGTCTCTGGGGACAGAGAGAAAGGGCTACTAGAGGCCAGTGGATGCAAATAGGACAGTAAGAAGGCTGAAAGGAAGAGCTCACTGTCCCAGAAGCCCAGGATCCTGGGTGAAAACGTGGCCACAAGCTGAGAGAACCCCCAGAAAAATAGCAAAACCAGCAGAAAATGGCCCAAACTGCTGGGGGAGGAGGGGAGAAGAGCGAATGAGAGACTCACCTAGGACGGTCAGCTGGGTCCCTCCGCCGAACACAGCACACTGTGACACAGGCTCGTACAAAAACCTCTCTCTGGGAGGCCCTGCCCCACCCCTGGGCCCCCACCTGCAGCTGTGATGGAGGAAGCCTGGGCCACTGCCCCAGGCTGCTGTCAGGGTTGCAAGGGGCACACACATTGCCCCCCCCCCCCCCCATGACACGGCAGATGACAGGATAGAAGACACAGCGTGTTGTACAGAAGCGGGATTGTTGGAAGCAAGTCTCCGAAAGGGATAGGGTGTCTGATGGGCTCTTTACCGCTATGGTCTCCAGGATGTGGGATGACCTTGGAGCCTATTTTTATCACTGGGAGTGAGGACTCATGGGAATGGATGGCACATCTCTCTTATGTCTCAAGTCCCTAATCCCTTGGTGAGAGCACGAGGGGAGGGTAGCTGGTATTCCCGCTCTCCCTCCCTCCCCTTCCAGGGAAAGGCAGATTGGCCTGTGTACAGAGTATTGCCCACTTCCCATGTCCCCAACCATCTGATCAAGCCCTCAGGCTTATCTTCCCTAAGGAGAGCCTAGATTGGCAGTGTTCTGAGTGATGTCGGGGTGGGGGGGGCATGTCCTGTAGGATTGCCAACCTGTCTTTTAGGATGACCTTGGGGGTGTCCACTGCCTTAGCTCCCATGGGTGCAGTGGTGTGGGGTGCTGTGTCACAGGGGAGGCCTGACCTTGCTGTAACCCACAGGCCACACGCTCCCTGCTCTGAGCTGGTTGCACCTGCCCTTACTCGGCTCCTGAATTCCAGTGGATATGCCCTCCCTGGGACGTCACTGGATGCCCATTCTGTGCCCAGGACAGTGCCCTTTCTATTCCTTCAAGGTCAACTCCCGTGTCCTCTCCACCTGAGATGCTAACATCACCTTCTCCATCCTTAAACCAACCCCCAAAATCTCAGGTTGATCTGACTTCAGGGTTTGAGATCGTCATGATGGAGGTCCCAGGCCCAAGCTAGGGCCACCTGGAGCCTGGGCCTGACCCAAGACGATGCGGACATAAACTGAGCTTCCTTGTGTCTCATCCTCAGCCCATGTTCCCAGCACCAGGAACCATGCATTGCAGGGTGTTCCGGGTTCCCTGAGTGGGTAAGGGGTGTGAGCATGATGGGGGCATTGTCAGGCTCTGTGATATTAAACTGCTCCTCTGACACAGGACTAGTCAGTGTCGTTGCTTAGCTAATGTGCATTGGCAAAGCTTGACAAATGGGCCATGGGAGGCATGTTCAAAGCTTTCCATGACTCTGTGGTGAGGAACCCACCACAAACCTTCCCCTGTAATGGCTCTTCCATTGGGTTCCATGATGGACACAGAAGTTCAATGTCTGTTCCCAAAGACCACAGCCTTGGCTCCATGATTTCCTTCCCAGTATTTCCATCTGTAGCCCATCTCCTGGGACCCTCTTGCTTTCTCCCTGATCCGTCCTCAGGGTACCCACATTTTTGTCACTCAGCCCTTGTCCCTTCAAAGTGAAAAAGGACTGCCTCCCAGGGCTGGACCCGCAGGAGAAGTTCCTGCTTTGGGTCACAGCTCCCACCGGCACTCAGAGCTGATTCCGGTCCCTGGTTGCTTGGTTGAGCTACCAATGGGTAGATGGAATCACATGTCATAACCATGCTGCCCTTTATTTTATCTAGAGACCCCTTCCACACACAGAACACTCATGAGACATGTCAGATGATAAATGACCAGGAGTTTATTTAGGAGAAGTGGAAATGGGGAGAGATGGAGACCTGCCCAGTCTGAGCGGACCAGGGCAGGAGCTTCAGGGATTCAGTGGAGAGTGGGGGAAGGGAGAGTCTGACGGAGAAGTGTCCTCAGAAGTGGAGACTCAGGTCCTAGGAACACTCTGAGGGGGCCACTGTCTTCTCCACGGTGTTCCCGTCGTGCGTGACCTGGCAGCTGTAGGCGCTGGCAGATTTCCAGTCTTGGCTGGACACGCTCAGGTAGCTGCTGGCCGCGTACTTGTTGTTGCTCTGCTTGGAGGGCTTGGTGGTCTCCACGCCCTGGGTGACGGGGGTGCCATTTGCCTTCCAGGCCACCGTCACGCTGCCCGGGTAGAAGTCACTCATGAGACACACCAGGGTGGCCTTGTTCTTGCTGAGCTCCTCAGCGGAGGGCGGGAACAGAGACACGGAGGGTGCCGACTTGGGCTGACCTGTGGGTGCAGGAGGGGCAGGAGGGGAGAGGCTCAGGGTCCATCCTGAAAGCTCCTGACCTCGGTCTTCCTGTGGGGACAGTGTCCTGAGGACCATCAGGACCCCGAGGGCAGGGGCCTCTCTGGTTGTGAGAGTCCATGCCATGCAGGGCAGTTTGGGGGTGTTCCTAGCTCACTCCCCATTTTCCTGAGAAACCCTGAGCCTGGACACTTGCCATCCCCCGTCCTTTTAGCCCTGTTCTGCCACCCACACATCTGACTGTCACTATGTTGGCTCTGCCTTCTCCTGGTATCTGACGGCCTGTCTGTGTCTGTCAGTCTGTTTGTCCCACAGAAGATGCTCTGAGCCCTCTGACCTCCTGCTGGGTCCATCTATGCACATCTCTGACCTGATCCTTTGTCCTGGAGTCTTAGGGTCTTTGCCCTCAGGGTTCTGTGCCCCCCACCCTCCAATCTATCTGTCCTATACTTTCTCTTAAGTGAGTATGAGTTTTGCTGATGAACAAAATTTCTGTCTGTCCCTGGGTCTCTCATTCTATAGTCAATGGAATCCCTGCTAATCGGTCATATCACTGGAGCTTTTAAGCCAATAATTGTACGTTACCTTCCGAGAGGATGTTCGTCCTGCAGAAACCAAAGGCCACCTTGTCCTCATACCTGTGTTTCCATGACCCTTCCTCCCGCACCTCCTCCTCCCCCCTGTCCTTCTCCCTGCAGGGTTCCTTGGGGCGAGGCTGGTCAGGACTCTGCATGGCAGCTCTATGCAGGCCCCGGGGAGCCCTGCACCCCAGCACCATTCCTGGCCCTTGTTCATCAGCCCACAGTCCCAGAGACCTGCCCTGAACCTCTGACCTGTGCGTCTCTAGCCTTGACCCAGAGGGTACTGGATCACCCTAAAATATGCACGAGTTGACTCCCTCAGAGCTCCTTATCCTTTCTTCCCCTTAAGACAGCATGACTATGGACCCCCAAAAATAATCTCGTGCCATAGGAACCCAGTAGGGGAAGACAGAACAGGCCCGTCTAGAATCCAGCATGACCCTGGTAGACAGATAGAAGCGTCTGCAGGGCATCCTGTCCATTCCTCTGTCTCTGGGGACAGAGAGAAAGGGCTACTAGAGGCCAGTGGATGCAAATAGGACAGTAAGAAGGCTGAAAGGAAGAGCTCACTGTCCCAGAAGCCCAGGATCCTGGGTGAAAACGTGGCCACAAGCTGAGAGAACCCCCAGAAAAATAGCAAAACCAGCAGAAAATGGCCCAAACTGCTGGGGGAGGAGGGGAGAAGAGCGAATGAGAGACTCACCTAGGACGGTCAGCTGGGTCCCTCCGCCGAACACAGCACACTGTGACACAGGCTCGTACAAAAACCTCTCTCTGGCAGGCCCTGCCCCACCCCTGGGCCCCCACCTGCAGCTGTGATGGAGGAAGCCTGGGCCACTGCCCCAGGCTGCTGTCAGAGTTGCAAGGGGCACACACATTGCCCCCCCATGACACGGCAGATGACAGGATAGAAGACACAGCGTGTTGTACAGAAGCGGGATTATTGGAAGCAAGTCTCCGAAAGGGATAGGGTGTCTGATGGGCTCTTTACCGCTATGGTCTCCTGGATGTGGGATGACTTTGGAGCCTATTTTTATCACTGGAAGTGAGGACTCATGGGAATGGATGGCACATCTCTATTATGTCTCAAGTCCCTAATCCCTTGGTGAGAGCACGAGGGGAGGGTAGCCGGTATTCCCTCTCTCCCTCCCTCCCCTTCCAGGGAAAGGCAGGTTGGCCTGTGTACAGAGTATTGCCCACTTCCCATGTCCCCAACCATCTGATCAAGCCCTCAGGCTTATCTTCCCTAAGGAGAGCCTAGATTGGCAGTGTTCTGAGTGATGTCGGGGTGGGGGGGCATGTCCTGTAGGATTGCCAACCTGTCTTTTAGGATGACCTTGGGGGTGTCCACTGCCTTCGCTCCCATGGGTGCAGTGGTGTGGTGTGCTGTGTCACGGGGGAGGCCTGACCTTGCTGTAACCCACAGGCCACACGCTCCCTGCTCTGAGCTGGTCGCACCTGCCCTTACTCGGCTCCTGAATTCCAGCGGATATGCCCTCCCTGGGACGTCACTGGATGCCCATTCTGTGCCCAGGACGGTGCCCTTTCTAATCCTTCAGGGTCAACTCCCGTGTCCCCTCCTACTGAGATGTTGACATCACCTTCTCCATCCTTAAACCAACCCCCAAAATCTCAGGTTGATCTGACTTCAGGGTTTGAGATCTTCATGATGGAGGTCCCAGGCCCAAGCTAGGGCCACCTGGAGCCTGGGCCTGACCCAAGACGATGCGGACATAAACTGAGCTTCCTTGTGCCTCATCCTCAGCCCATGTTCCCAGCACCAGGAACCATGCATTGCAGGGTGTTCCGGGTTCCCTGAGTGGGTAAGGGGTGTGAGCATGATGGGGGAGTTGTCAGGCTCTGTGATATTATACTATTTCTCTGACACAGGAGTAGTCAATGTCGTTGCTTAGCTAATATGCATTGGCACACTGTGACAAATGGGCCATGGGAGGCATGTTCAAAGCTTTCCATGACTCTGTGGTGAGGAACCCACCACAAACCTTCACCTGTAATGGCTCTCCCATTGGGTTCCATGATGGACACGGAAGTTCAATGTCTGTTCCCAACAACCACAGCCTTGGCTCCATGATTTCCTTCCCAGTATTTCCATCTGTAGCCCATCTCCTGGGACCCTCTTCCTTTCTCCCTGATCCGTCCTCAGGGTACCCACATTTTTATTGCTCAGCCCTTGTCCCTTCAAAGTGAAAAAGGACTGCCTCCCAGGGCTGGACCCGCAGGAGAAGTTCCTGCTTTGGGTCACAGCTCCCACCGGCACTCAGAGCTGATTCCGGTCCCTGGTTGCTTGGTTGAGCTACCAATGGGTAGATGGAATCACATGTCATAACCATCCTGCCCTTTATTTTATCTAGAGACCCCTTCCACACACAGAACACACATGAGACATGTCAGATGATAAATGACCAGGAGTTTATTTGGGAGAAGTAGAAACGGGGAGGGATGGAGACCTGCCCAGTCAGAACAGACCAGGGCAGGAGCCTCAGGGGTTCAGTGGAGAGTGGGGGAAGGGAGAGTCTGACTGAGAAGTGTCCCCAGAAGTGGGGACTCAGGTCCTAGGAACACTCTGAGGGGGCCACTGTCTTCTCCACGGTGTTCCCGTCGTGCGTGACCTGGCAGCTGTAGGCGCTGGCAGATTTCCAGTCTTGGCTGGATACGCTCAGGTAGCTGCTGGCCGCGTACTTGTTGTTGCTCTGCTTGGAGGGCTTGGTGGTCTCCACGCCCTGGGTGACGGGAGTGCCATTTGCCTTCCAGGCCACCGTCACGCTGCCCGGGTAGAAGTCACTCATGAGACACACCAGGGTGGCCTTGTTCTTGCTGAGCTCCTCAGCGGAGGGCGGGAACAGAGACACGGAGGGTGCCGACTTGGGCTGACCTGTGGGTGCGGGAGGGGCAGGAGGGGAGAGGCTCAGGGTCCATCCTGAAAGCTCCTGACCTCGGTCTTCCTGTGGGGACAGTGTCCTGAGGACCATCAGGACCCCGAGGGCAGGGGCCTCTCTGGATGTGAGAGTCTATGCCATGCAGGGCAGTTTGGGGTGTTTCTAGCTCAACTCCCCATTTTCCTGAGAAACCCTGAGCCTGGACACCTGTCATCACCTGTTCTTGTGGGCCCCGTTCTGCCACCCACACATCTGACTGTCACCCTCTGGCTCTGCCTTCTCCTGGTATCTGACGGCCTGTCTGTGTCTGTCAGTCTGTTTGTCCCACAGAAGATGCTCTGAGCCCTCTGACCTCCTGCTGGGTCCAAGTGTGGACACCTCTGACCTGATCCTTTGTGCTGGGGGCTTTGGAGCATAGGCCCAAGGGGTCAGTTTTTCACCCCCAAATCCATCTGTCCCGTAACTTCTCTAACAGTGCACACTTTTAGCTGATGAATCAGAAGTCTGTCTGTCCTTGGTCTCTCTCATCTACAGTCAATGGCATCCCCGCAAATGCTCTTATCACTAGAGCTCTCATGCCATAGATTCTGCATTTCCCTGAGCAAGTCTGTTTGTTCCACAGAGACCCAAAGGCCACCTTGTCCTCATACCTGTCATTCCATGACCCTTCTTCCTGCACCTCCTCTACCCGCTGTGTCCATCTTTCTGCAGGGTTCCCTGGTGTGAGGCTGGTCAGGACTCTGCATGGCAGCTCTATGCAGGCCCCTGGGAACCCTGCACCCCAGCACCATACCTGGCCCTTGTTCATGAACCCACAGTCCCTGAGACCTGCCCTGATCATCTGACGTGGGCATCTCTAACCTTGGCCCTGAAGGTTCCCGGGCACCCTAGAATTTTCAGGTAGTTTCCCTCTCTATAGTCCTTATCCTCTATTCTCTTTGAGTTGGGGGCCCGTATTGACACTCAGAAATAAATCTGGTGCCACAAGAGCCCATCCGGGGGAAACAGAACAGAGCCCCTCTAGAATCCAGCCTGACCCTGGCAGACAGATGGAAGAATCCACACACAGGGAATCCTGTCCATTCCTCTGTCTCTGGGGTCAGAGGTGAATGGCTGAGGGTGACCAAATAGGACAGTAAGACCAGGGACCCAAAGAGCTCAGACTCCCAAGGGCCGGGATCCTGGGGAAAAGCTTGGCCACAGGCTGAGACAGGACCCCCCCAAAAAGAGCAAAACTCGCAGAAAACAGCCCAATCCTCTGGGAGAGCAACAAAGGAAGGGGAAGGAGAGACTCACCTAGGACGGTCAGCTGGGTCCCTCCGCCGAACACCCAACACAGTGACACAGACTCATACAAAAACCTCTCTCTGGGAGGCCCTGCCCCTACCCCTGGGCCCCCACGTGCAGCTGTGCTGGAGGAAGCCTGGGCCACTGCCCCAGAGTAGTGTCTGGTCTCCAAGGGGCGCAAACACTGTCCCCCCACCACCACCTCAGCAGATTGTAGGGTGGATGGATGACACAGCGAGTTGTACAGCAGCACGTTTGGTGGAAGCAATTCTCCCAAAGGACATTTGTGTTTGATATACTTTCCACTGTGGTCTCCTGGGATTTGGGATGAGTTAGGAGGGCGTTTATTTCACTGTGAGGGAGGTTCCATGGGAACGGGTGGCATATAGCTCTTATGTCCAAACAACTCTAATCCCTGGGTGAGAGCATGAGGGGAGGGTGGCCTTTGTTCCCTCTGTCCTTCCCTCCCCTTCCAGGGAAGGCAGGGTGGCCTGTGTACAGAATCTTTAGGCAACTTCCTATGTCCCTACCATCAAATCAGGGGCTCAGGCTGATCTTCTCTATCGACAGCCTAGATTGGCACTGTTGAGGGTGATGTCAGGGTGGTCCTTTAGAATTGTCAGCCTGTCCTTTATGGTGACCTGGGGGTGTCCCCTGCTTTATGCCAGGACCAGAGTGGTTGGGTGTGTGTGTCACGGGGGATGCCTGACCTTGCTGTAACCAACAGGTCATGTGCCCCCTGCTCTGAGTGAGTCTCACCTGCCCATACTCGGCTCCTGAATTCCAGTGGATATGCCCTCCCTGGGACGTCACTGGATGCCCATTCTGTGCCCAGGACGGTGCCCTTTCTAATCCTTCAGGGTCAACTCCCGTGTCCTCTCCACCTGAGATGCTGACATCACCTGCTCCATCCTTCCACCACCCATAAAAAGTCTCACCCTGATCTGACATCAGGTGTTGAGATTCCTCATGATGGAGGTCAATGCCCCTGCTATGGGCACCTTGAACCTGACCCAGGCCCATGAGAACATAAACGGAGCTTCCTTGTGCCTCATCCTCACCCCATGATCCCAGCACCAGTGACCATCCCTTGAAGAGTGTCTCAGAGCTCCCTGAGTTGGTAGGAGGAATGAACATGATGGGGGCATTGTCAGGCCACATGATATTTAACTGTTTCTCTGCTGCAGGACTAGTCAGTGTCGTTGCTTAGCTAACGTGCATTGGCACACTGTGACAAATACACCATGGGAGGCACTGTTCAAAGCTTTCCATGACTCTGTGGTGACGGACCAACAAGAAAGGCCCAGCTGGTAATGGGTCTCCCCATTGGGTTCAATGTCTCTTCCTAAGAGCATTGACTGGGCTCAATAGATTCCTTCCCCAGTATTTTCATCTGTAGCCCACGGCTGCCCTCCTGGGACCCTCATCACTGTTAAAAGGGACTGTGTCCCAGGTGGCGGCCCCATCGGAGAAGTTCCTGCTCTGGGTCCTGGCTCCGACTGGCACGCAGAGCTGATTCTTGTCCCCGGTTGTTTGGTTGAGTTAACGATGGGAGCCAGAATCTCATGCTATGACTATCCTGCCCTTAATTGAACCCAAAGAACTGTCTCACACACAGAACACACATGAGACATGTCAAATGATAAATGACCAGGAGTTTATTTAGAAGAAGTAGAAACGGGGAGGGATAGAGACCTACCCAGTCTGAGCGGACCAGGCCAGGAGCCTTAGGGGTTCAGTGGAGAGTGGGGGAAGGGAGTGTCTGACTGAGAAGTGTCCCCAGAAGTGGGGACTCAGGTCCTAGGAACACTCTGAGGGGGCCACTGTCTTCTCCACGGTGTTCCCGTCGTGCGTGACCTGGCAGCTGTAGGCGCTGGCAGATTTCCAGTCTTGGCTGGACACGCTCAGGTAGCTGCTGGCCGCGTACTTGTTGTTGCTCTGCTTGGAGGGCTTGGTGGTCTCCACGCCCTGGGTGACGGGGGTGCCATTTGCCTTCCAGGCCACCGTCACGCTGCCCGGGTAGAAGTCACTCATGAGACACACCAGGGTGGCCTTGTTCTTGCTGAGCTCCTCAGCGGAGGGCGGGAACAGAGACACTGAGGGTGCCGACTTGGGCTGACCTGTGGGTGCGGGAGGGGCAGGAGGAGAGAGGCTCAGGGTCCATCCTGAAAGCTCCTGACCTCGGTCTTCCTGTGGGGACAGTGTCCTGAGGACCATCAGGACCCCGAGGGCAGGGGCCTCTCTGGATGTGAGCGTCCATGCCATGCAGGCCAGTTTAGGGTGTTCCTAGCTCAACTCCCCATTTTCCTTAGAATCCCTGAGCCTGGACACCTGCCATCACTGTCCTTGTAGCCCCGTTCTGCCACCCACACATCTGACTGTCACCCTCTGGTCTGCCTTCTCCTGGTATCTGACTGGGCCTGTCTGTGTCTGTCAGTCTGTTTGTCCCACAGAAGATGCTCTGAGCCCTCTGACCTCCTGCTGTGTCTCTCAGTGCACATCTCTGACCTGATCCTTTATGCTGGGGCTTTGGAGCATCGGCCCAAGGGTCAGTTTCTCACCCTCAAATCTATGTCTCCTGCTCCCTGTCTAAACTGGGTAGTATATTTTTCTGATGAAAGATAATTCTGTCTGTGCTTGAGTCACTCTCATTCTACAGTCAATGGAATCCCCACTAATTGCTCAGATCACTAGAGCTCTCATGACATGGATTCTGCATTTCCCTGAGCAAGTCTGTCTGTCCCACGGTGACCCAAAGGCCACCTTGTCCTCATACCTGTCATTCTATGACCCTTCCGCCTGCACCTCCTGTTCCCCCCTGGGTCCTTCCTCCTGCAGGGTTCCCTGGGGTGAGGCTGGTCAGGACTTTGCAGGCCCTGGTGAGCCCTGCACCCCAGCACCATTCCTGGCCCCCCTTGTTCAAGAGCCCACAGTCCCTGAGACTTGCCCTGAACCTCTGACCTTGGCATCTCTAACCTTGGCCCTGAAGGTTCCGGGGCACCCTAGAATTTTCAGGTGGTTGTCCTCTCCATAGTCCTTATCCTCTATTCTCTTTGAGTTGGGGGCCCATATTGACACCCAGAAATAAATCTGGTGCCACAAGAGCCCATCAGGGGGAAACAGAACAGAGCCCCTCTAGAATCCAGCCTGACCCTGGCAGACAGATGGAAGAATCCACACACAGGGCATCCTGTCCATTCCTCTGTCTCTGGGTCAGAGGTGAATGGCTGAGGGTGACCAAATAGGACAGTAAGACCAGGGACCCAAAGAGCCCAGGTTCCCAAGGGCCGGGATCCTGGGTGACAGCTTGGCCACAGGCTGAGACAAGACCCCCCCAAAAGAGCCAAATTCACAGAAAATTGCCCCGACTACTCAGGGAGCAAGGAAGGAGGGAGAAGAAGAGACTCACCTAGGACGGTCAGCTGGGTCCCTCCGCCGAACACGATACACTGTGACACAGGCTCATACAAAAACCTCTCTCTGGGAGGCCCAGCCCCTCCCTTGGGCCCCCCCTGCAGCTGTGCTGGAGGAAGCCTGGGCCACTGCCCCAGGGTAGTGTCTGGTCTGCCAGGGGCACACACCCTGTCCCCCCTCTACCACCTCAGCAGATTGTAGGGTGGATGGATGACACAGCGAGTTGTACAGCAGCACGTTTGGTGGAAGCAATTCTCCCAAAGGAACTTGGTGTTTGATATGCTTTCCCCTGCGGTCTCCTGGGATTTGGGATGCGTTAGGAGGGCGTTTATTTCACTGTGAGGGAGGTTCCATGGGAACTGGTGGCACACCTCTCTTACGTCCAAAAAATCCTAATCCCAGGGAGAGAGCATGAGGGGAGGGTGGCCTTGAATCCCTCTCTCCCTCCCACCCCTTCCAGGGAAAGGCAGGGTGGCCTGTGTTCAGAATCTTCTGGCAACTTACTTTGTCCCCAGCCATCAAATCAGGGGCTCAGGCTGATCTTCTCTATTGAAAGCCTAAATTGGCACTATTTAGGGTGATGTCAGGGAGGTCCTTTAGAATTGTCAGCCTGTCTTTTAGGGTGATCTTGGGGTGTCTCCAGCCTTTGCACCCAGGGTTGGAGTGGTGTGGGGGTGCTGTGTCAAGGGGTGCTGACCTTGCTGTAACCCACAGGCCACACTCCCCCTGCTCTGAGCTGGTCTCACTTTTCCTTACTCGGCTCTTGGATTCCAGTGGATATGCCCTCCCTGGGACATCCCTGGATACCCATCGATGCCCAGGACGGTGCCCTTTCTAATCCTTCAAGGTCAACTCCCGTGTCCTCTCCACCTGAGATGCTGACATCACCTGCTCCATCCTTCCACCACCCATAAAAAGTCTCACCCTGATCTGACATCAGGTGTTGAGATTCCTCATGATGGAGGTCCATGCCCCTGCTATGGGCACCTTGAACCTGACCCAGGCCCATGAGAACATAAACGGAGCTTCCTTGTGCCTCATCCTCACCCCATGATCCCAGCACCAGTGACCATCCCTTGAAGAGTGTCTCAGAGCTCCCTGAGTTGGTAGGAGGAATGAACATGATGGGGGCATTGTCAGGCCACGTGATATTTAACTGTTTCTCTGCTGCAGGACTAGTCAGTGTTGTTGCTTAGCTAAAGTGCATTGGCACACTGTGACAAATACACCATGGGAGGCACTGTTCAAAGCTTTCCATGACTCTGTGTTGACAGACCAACAAGAAAGGCCCAGCTGGTAATGGGTCTCCCCATTGGGTTCAATATCTCTTCCTAAGAGCATTGACTGGGCTCAATGGATTCCTTCCCCAGTATTTTTATCTGTAGCCCACGGCTGCCCTCCTGGGACCCTCATCACTGTTAAAAGAGACTGTGTTCCAGGTGGCGGCCCCATCGGAGAAGTTCCTGCTCTGGGTCCTGGCTCAGACCAACACTCAGAACTGGTTCAGGTCCCTGATTGGTTGGCTGAGTTAGGATGGGTACATGGAATCTCATGTCATGACTGACCTACACATTTTTTTTAACCTAGAGACCTGTCCCACACATAGAACACACATGAGACATGTGAGATGATAAATGACCAGGAGTTTATTTAGGAGAAGTGAAAACAGGGAGGGATGGAGACCTGCCTAGTCTGAGTGGACCAGGGCAGGAGCCTTAGGGGTTCAGTGGAGAGCAGGGGAAGGGAGTGTATGACGGAGAAGTGTCCCCAGAAGTGGGGACTCAGGTCCTAGGAACACTCCGAGGGGGCCACTGTCTTCTCCACGGTGTTCCCGTCGTGCGTGACCTGGCAGCTGTAGGCGCTGGCAGATTTCCAGTCTTGGCTGGACACGCTCAGGTAGCTGCTGGCCGCGTACTTGTTGTTGCTCTGCTTGGAGGGCTTGGTGGTCTCCACGCCCTGGGTGACGGGGGTGCCATTTGCCTTCCAGGCCACCGTCACGCTGCCCGGGTAGAAGTCACTCATGAGACACACCAGGGTGGCCTTGTTCTTGCTGAGCTCCTCAGCGGAGGGCGGGAACAGAGACACCGAAGGTGCCGACTTGGGCTGACCTGTGGGTGCGGGAGGGGCAGGAGGGGAGAGGCTCAGGGTCCATCCTGAAAGCTCCTGACCTCGGTCTTCCTGTGGGGACAGTGTCCTGAGGACCATCAGGATCCCGAGGGCAGGGGCCTGTCTGGAGGTGACATCCATGCCATGCAGGGCAGTTTGGGGTGTTTCTAGCTCAACTCCCCATTTTCCTCAGAAACCCTGAGCCTGGACACCTGCCATCTCCCTTCCTTGTGGGTCCCGTTCTGCCACCCACACATCTGACTGTCACGCTCTTGGGTCTGCCTTCTCCTGGTATCTGACTGGGCCTGTCTGTGTCTGTCAGTCTGTCCCACAGAAGATGCTCTGAGCCCTCTGACCTCCTGTTTGGTCAAGTGTGGACATCTCTGACCTGATCCTTTGTGCTGGGGCTTTGGAGCATCAGCCTAGGGGGGTCAGTTTCTCACCCCAGATCTATGTCTCCCGCTCCCTGTCTAAACTGGGTTGCCTCTCTTTCTGATGAACAAAATGTCTGTCTGTCTGTCTGTCGTTGGGTCGTGCTCATTCTATAGTCAATGGCATCCCCACTAATTGCTCAGATCATTAGAACTTTCATGCTATAGATCCTGCGATTCCTTCTCAGAGGATGTTCTTCCTGTCGAGACCAAAGGCCACCTTGTCCTCATACCTGTCATTCCATGACCCTTCCTCCTGCACCTCCTCCTCCCCCCCGTGTCCTTCCTCCTGCAGGGTTCCCTGGGGCGAGGCTGGTCAGGACTCTGCATGGCAGCTCTATGCAGGCCCCGAGGAGCCCTGACCCCAGCACCATTCCTGGCCCTTGTTCATGAGCCCACAGTCCCTGAGACCTGCCCTGAACCTCTGACCTGTGTGTCTCTATCCTTGGCCCAGAGGGTACTGGGTCACCCTAAAATTTGCACAAGGTTACCTCCTCAATGCTCCTTACCCTCTCTTTCCCTTAAGACGGGGGCCACTAATGACCCCCTGAAATAATCCTGTCCCACAGGAACTGATCAGGGGATGACAGAAAAGAGCCCCTCTAGAATTCAGCATGACCCTCACAGACAGATGGAAGAATCCACACACAGGGCATCCTGTCCATTCCTCTGTCTTTAGGGTCAGAGGTGAATGGCTGAGGGTGACCAAATAGGACAGTAAGACCAGGGGCCCAAAGAGCCCAGGTTCCCAAGGGCCGGGATCCTGGGTGACAGCTTGGCCACAACCTGAGAGAACCCCCAGAAAAATAGCAAAACTTGCAGAAAATGGCCCAAACTTTGTAGGGGAGCAGGGAAAGAGGGGTAAGGAGAGACTCACCTAGGACGGTCAGCTGGGTCCCTCCGCCGAACACCCAACACAGTGACACAGGCTCGTACAAAAACCTCTCTCTGGGAGGCCCTGCCCCACCCCTGGGCCCCCACGTGCAGCTGTGCTGGAGGAAGCCTGGGCCACTGCCCCCGGCTGGCGTCTGCTCTGCCAGGGGCGCACACGCTGTCCCCCCTCCACCACCTCAGCAGATTGTAGGGTGGATGGATGACACAGCGAGTTGTACAGCAGCACGTTTGGTGGAAGCAATTCTCCCAAAGGAACGTGCTGCCTGACAGGTGTTTCTACTGTGTTCTCCTGGGATTTGGGATGGGTTTGGAGGGCGTCTATTTCACCTGAGGGAGGTTCCAGGCCTAGGGCCCTAGGCACAAGGGGAGCTACAGCATGCTGGCTTCTTGTAACCAGGAACCATAGGGATCCCCTGGAGTCATGTCTGGACGCACAGAAGCCTCCTAAGAGGCTCCCAATGGCCAAATGTCCATCTTTTGCAGCCACTTTGTTGTCATCCCTAGAGGATACCCGTGGTGCTTCCACACGGAAGATACGTTCACCTGCTAGAGTTTCCCACGCCACTCAGCGGCCATTGTTACCACGGGAGGACGGCGGGGACCAGACCATTGTCCTGTACACTGGGGACCAAAGAGAAAAGTCCCCATTCCTTCATCTTTGTAGGGTGAGAAACACACTGCCAGGTGGAGAAAGATCTGCTGGAGCGACTCCTTTCATGCACACGTAGGGCACTCACAGGAGGAGGAGGGCGAATCTGAACTATCCCATGATGCATTCCTTCCTGTCTGAGGGACCAAGTCATTGGACATCCAAGCAGCTGCTGTCACTCAAAGGAGGTCTATTCGATAGGGGTCCTTGGATGCAAAGTGGGGAACCATCCTGGGAGGCAATTTTGCTAAAGTCCAACCTGGACCTCGTTAAGCTTCTGACGCCAAAACCATTTTGCAGGAACATGAGGAGGAGAGACCCACTCAGATACAGCTCGTGGGGGCTGGGGACCGCATCCTGGTTGTGGGAGAGTCCCCAGGGCCAGCAGCTCAGCCCCTGCAGCCACTTCCTGGCATGGAAAAGCTGGAGTGATTTGGGGGATACTCACAGACCCAACCTCACAGTGCGGAACCTTACTCTGTTCTCATATGTAAACAACACCTAAGATACAACCAAGTAAATACACTAAAATCTGGATATAACGGACTAATTCCGGCACAATGGTGTCCCTATAGAGCTGAAATTCCATTACATAATAACGTAGGTTTTCCTAATACGTATGTAAAAAAAATGACAAATTAGTCAGTCTCCCCGTCTCAGGGGCCTGGAGTGCGCATGTCTCTGACACCAGCTGCACTCAGGGCTGAGGCACAGTGAGCGAGGGGCAAGGGGCCCAGCGGGGGAGTGGGGGGGGGGTGCTGTGTCCCGGGAAGGCTTGACCTTGCTGTAACCCACAGGCCACCCTTCCCCTGCTCTGAGCTGGTCTCACCTGCCCTTACTCGGCTCCTGAATTCCAGTGGATATGCCCTCCCTGGAACATCACAGGATGCCCAATTGGTGCCCAGGACGGTGCCCTTTCTACTCCATCAAGGTCAACACTCATGCCCCCTCACACCTTCCTTGTGCAGGCTGACATCACCTGCTCCATCCTTAAACCAACCATCAGGAAGCTCACCCTCATTTGACTCCAGGTGTTGAGACTCATGATGATGGAGGTCCATGCCCCCTGCTAGGGTCACCTTGAGCCTGACCTTGACTCAGGCCCATGAGAACATAAACTGAGCTTCCTTGTGCCTCATCCTCACCCCATGTTCCCAGCACCAGGAACCAGGCCTTGAAGGGTGTTCCAGGCTCCCTGAGTGGGTCGGAGGAATGAACGTGATGGCGGAATGTTAGGCTCCATGATATGAAACTGATTCTCTGCTGCAGGACTGGTCAGTGTCTTCCTTAGCTAACGTGCATTGGCAGAGTTAGACAAAGGCACCATGGGAGGCACTGATCAACGCTTTCCATGACTCCATGCTGATGGGCCAACCATGAGCCCCGCACCTGGTAATGGCTCTCCCATTGGGCTCCATGATGGACACAGAAGTTCAATGTCTGTTCCCAATGACCACAGCCTTCCTCCATGATTTCCTTCCCAATATCTACATCTGTAGCCCACCCTGCCCTCCTGGGACCCTCTTCATTTCTCCTTGATCCCTCCTCAGGGCCCCTGGATTCTTCTCACTCAGCCCTTGTCCCTTTCCAGGTGACCAGGACTGTGTCCCAGGGCCTGGTCCTGCAGGAGAAGTTCCTGCCCTGGGAACCCCCTCCCACTGGCACTCAGAGCTGATTGAGGTCCCTGGTGGGTGAGTCGAGTGGACCTCAGGTAGATCCATGTCATGTCATTCCGGTCCTGCCCGTTATTACTGACCCTTCAACCTAGAGACCCATGCAGACTACAGAACACACATGAGACATGTCAGATGATAAATGACCAGAAGTTTATTTAGGAGAAGTGGAAACAGGGAGGGATGGAGACCTGCCCAGTCTGAGCGGACCAGGCCAGGAGCCTCAGGGGTTCAGTGGAGAGTGGGGGAAGGGAGAGTCTGATGGAGAAGTGTCCCCAGAAATGGGGACTCAGGTCCTAGGAACACTCTGAGGGGGCCACTGTCTTCTCCACGGTGTTCCCATCGTGCGTGACCTGGCAGCTGTAGGCGCTGGCAGATTTCCAGTCTTGGCTGGACACGCTCAGGTAGCTGCTGGCCGCGTACTTGTTGTTGCTCTGCTTGGAGGGCTTGGTGGTCTCTACGCCCTGGGTGACGGGGGTGCCATTTGCCTTCCAGGCCACCGTCACGCTGCCCGGGTAGAAGTCACTCATGAGACACACCAGGGTGGCCTTGTTCTTGCTGAGCTCCTCAGCGGATGGCGGGAACAGAGACACCGAGGGTGCCGACTTGGGCTGTCCTGTGTGGACAGAGAAAGGGGTGTAAGAGGCAGGGGGAGAGCCCAGGTATTAGGGTCTCCCCTACCCCACGGACGGCCTCTGTGACTGGGACCGTGGTGTTTGTTCACCTTGAGGACCTTCCTTCCTTTTTTGTCCCCTCTTTCTACTCAGCCCCTGGACAGCAGACAGCCCCCACCCTCCCAGCCCCCACCCTCCTCTTCCAAGTCATCACTCCCACGTAACCTGGTTAAGCGCCTCCATCCGTAGCCTCAGTTTCCCCGAGTGTTACCCGGGCAGGCTGTGCTCCCTGCTCCTAGACTCCTGAGTCTGAGTGTGCAGTCTGACCCTGACCTCTCGGGCCCTCAGCCCAGCCTCAGGCCCCACCTCACTCACGCTTCTGGTGCCCCGGCTTCCTCTGAGATCTGGGGTCTGCTCCCAGCCGGCCAGGATGATCCCAACAGCGTGTGGAGAGGCCCAAGCCCGAGCCAGCACACAGTGGGGCCGGGACCCCTGACTCCTTGGGGCACCTGGCTCTCCAGTGAGGGCCGGGTCCCTGCAGCCAAAGCCTAGGGGCTCCTTCTGGCTCTGCCTGTCTCCCTGTGCCTGGTCCCCGGATGCCAAGACCTTTCATCTCGCTGCGTTCATGGCACTGATCCCCCCGACAAGGAGCACAGAGGCCCCACAGCCCCCTCGGCACCTCTGACCACCCAAGATTGACACGGCCGCTGGGTGGTGGCTCCGAGTCCCCCATTCATCATTTCTTGACTCTAACACCCTGCAGGAGGCTGCCCCTTGGGCTGATGGGATACCTGGGTCCCAGGAATTATGGGGCTCCAGGGTCAGTGAGTCTCTGCCCCGTGGGACCCACTCCTTTCTGACCTCCATCCTGAGAGGGTCGGGCTCCCGAGGGGCCAGTTCACCCCATCTCACTCGTGTCTCCGTGACTGCCCCCCCATCCTCGCGGCCCAATAGAGGTTCTGAGTGCTTCAGCCCAGAGTGAGCCAGACCCTCCTCTTCGCCCTCCACAGCCTCTCCTCCAGCTGCCCTTGGTGTCCCTGCAGGCCAGGTCCTAGCCCCAGCTTTGCCCCCGCCTCCTGTGCGGCTCTCCCAGGCTGGAGCGCATCGAGCCCTCAGCCCAGACCATCGGGACTAGGACTGTCACTAAGGCTGCCCCACTGACCCTGGTCAGAACCAGCCTTGGCCCCGCTGAGGGCATCTGCCCTGGAGGGGTGAAGGAGCCCCTTTCCTGGGCCCACCCCAGGACTCTGGGGGGCTATTGGGGTTCTGCTATTGAGGTCCTCCCTGCTGGTTACCCCGAGACCAACCTGCCTTCCCCAGAGCCCATGGAGAAAGTGGGGTGAGAGGGCAGAAGGAAGCAGCCCCCAGAGAGAGCAGTGACTTGCCCGAGACAGCAGAGCGGTGGGATGGGTTGGAAAAGGTGCTGAGAGCCACTTACCTAGGACGGTGAGCTGGGTCCCGCCGCCGAAAACATACCACAGTGACTGAGGCTCGGACTAAAACCCGCCGGACCAGCACCTGGGGCCTGTCCCCCGGGGGCCAGTCTGGCACAGGAACCTGCCGGGCATGACGGATGCAGGGCTGCAGCTGTGTTCTGGGGCGGGGCGGGTGGGCAGGCAGCCCCCCAGAGGCTGGAGCATCCCTGGGTGACTCCATAGCCCAGAGGCATCCCCATGCCCAGCACCCCATCCAAGGCAGGTGGCACCCATACCTTGGCGTGACCCAGTGTGTTCTCCCTCCCCACAAGACTGTCCTGGTCGCCACCCAATCCTCAGTGCTGACAAAGATTCTGAGCGCCTTGTCCCCTCAAGGGGCTGTGTGGTATAGCTCAGACCTCCCGGCCTCCTCCTGGGGCCTCTGAGTGTTCCTTCCCCACAATTCCCCTCTCCCCGGGCCTGCGGACACTGGGTCATTCCCGACTAATGGTGCTTCCATGTGGAGATCCCCTCCCCTTTGTCTCCATACACTGAGACACAGTGTAGTCCACCTCTTTCATGAAGCCTTTTCTGATCTCTCAGACCACTGTCTTTCCATCATTCTGTCCGTCCATCCATCCATCCATCCATCCATCCATCCATCCATCCATCCCTCCATCCATCAGTCCATCCATCCATCCATCCATCCATCCATCCATCCATCCATCCCTCCATCCATTATCAGTCCATTCTTCCAACAATGCTCCCAACTGTTTCATGTGCTGGGATACGATTGGGACCCCTCTGGCCCTCACTCCATCTTTCCTGGAACCTCTCAGGTCAAAGCCAACAAGACCCTCATCCCGCCTCAGTCCCTGGATATCTCTGCCAAAGGTTCCTCTTTCTGGTGACTGTCCTCCCCTTGGTGCCTGACACCACCCACTCTTGCTCTTTCTCTCTCCATGACGATTGACCCCACACCCCCCAAATCCCGTTCTGCCTGTACTCTCCCTCTCTCTCTGCCTCTGACCACACACTGTGCACTCCAACAACTGTCTAGGGGTCTCCCTTCCCTATTTCCAGCCCGGACCTCTCTCTGTGGCTTTAGGTTCACAGGTGCTCTCTGGAATGCCCTGCAGGCACCTCAAACTCCACAGGCCCCATAGACTCTCCTCACACTTCCCCCACATTCAGCTGGCTTCTCTCCAAGCCTGGAGTCATCCCACCATACGTTCCCCTCATCGAATCACCCTCTGTTTTAGACATCCACCAGAAAACAAAAGCCCATTAAGATTCACAAATAAACAGAAACACCCAAGTCACACTCTGCGAGTCAGGATGGCAGGAGTCCTCAGGCTTTGCCTAATCTGATCTGGAAAGGAGCCTGTTGCCCTGGGGCCAGCATTTCCCACCTGAGCAGCAAGCAGGGTCACTGGGTCATGGGTGCATGTAAGATGAGCACGTAAGATTGTGTGAAACAACATTTCATATAATATTAATATAAATTCCACCCTTGCTTCTGACTTAAAGAAAGCAAGCACGCAGCCTTGTATCAGGTTGATTATCTGAGGAAACTTCCTCAACTCCATACAGGGTATCTCCCCAAATCTCCATCATACTTAGAGGCAGAAGCTTTGAAAAAGCACGCTCACTTTTCCAGCATATTCTACAGATTCTCGCCAATGAAATGAGATGGGGGAGGTGTAAGTAATAGGAAAAAAGAGAGAACGTTGTTCTTTGCAGGTGATGAGAGAGTCTACTTAAAAAAAAAAAAAAAAGCTCAAGGACTCAGAGAAACAACTCTTAGAACTAATCTGAGTTCGATGAAGTGGCCCGATACAAGGGCCACATGCGAATATCAGTCGTTTTCCCTTCTACACAAGCAGTAACCATTTAAGACATGAACTGGGGGACATTTTACAGCTTCAACCCACGTGATCTTTCAAAGCCTTAGGAATAAACTTAACAGAAAATGTGCAAGGTCGGCAGAGGTAAAGTCTGAGACAACGGGCCGAAAGGCATCATAGCAGAGTGAGTGCGCAGGGGCCGACCGCGTTCCTGGAGGGAAATGCCGGGTGTTGCAAAGACGCCGGTCCTTCTCCAACGAACCCGCACAGTCCACCAAATTACAGGCACCGAAAGCGGATTACGACAATGAGCGAATTGTTCCTAAAACCCAACAGTGAGAAGGATGACAGAGAATAGGCTCGGCTGTTTTGAAAAAATACATTATAACGATGGTGTCTTTCTCGACCAAATACCCAAACATCCTGTACAGCTACGACCATTAACACAGGGTGCGATGGGTATGGGATTAGAACCGTAGGGAGAAGGCGATAAACCGACGGGTTAGTATTGGATAGAAGGCGCGTTGACATTCAACCAACATTCGACGACCAGCTCCCCATTTGGAAAATAAAGAAGGTTATGTCCTCACCGACATCAACATAAACTCCAGCAGAAGAAAACACAAGCGAACGACCCCCCAAAACACGGAAAATACCAGCGTAAAATAGAACACTGACCTTATGATCTTGAAATAAAGATGGCTCTGCCATGCTTGTCACAGACCACAGAAACCATAAAGAAAAAAAATCACACCACTCTGACATATCACAATTAAAAATGGCTTTACGGCAAAAGACCCCATGAGCAAGAGGCATACAACAATCCAGGGAAAAACATTTCCAGCATAGAGACTGAACAAGGCGGTTGGTCTCTCAAATATGGGAAGAGTTTCTATAGATCTATAAGAACACCCAACCAACTAAATGGAAACACAAAACAAAACACCAACAGCAGGTAAAATTACGGCCGGTAAATTCGCAAAAGAAATAAAACCAGGCAATAAAGAGAGGAAAGGAAAATAAGTTTGATCCATGATCAAATACACAAACACATTCTCATTTTTGCTTGGCAGATGGGCAAAATAGACAGTGGCTGTCCAATGGGTTTTAGGGCAAGATGTAGAGAAATGGCAGGCAGAAACGCTCCGTTTTACCTCTCTATACCTCTGTGCGTCATCTTTCTTTAACAACACGTTACTCTTGTATTAACATTATTTTAGGAGATAAAACATGAAATAAATCTTGTGAATATTTAATAACTATAGATAATTGTGAAGCAAACATTAAAATTAGGCGAAATCCCAACAGCCAGAAACATACGCTGATATTTTTTTCTACATTTTCTGACAAGCCTTGGGAAATGCACTCATATGAAAAAGCCCAATAGCGCCCTGGCTGGTCTGGCTTAGTGGATAGAGCGTCGGCCTGCGGACTGAAGGGTCCCGGGTTCGATTCTGGTCAAGGGCACGTGCCTGGGTTGCGGGTTCAATCCCCAGTGGTGGTGGTGGTGGTGGTGGTGGGGAAGCAGGAGGCAGCCGATCAAAGATTCTCTCTCATCATTGCTGTTTTTCTCTCTCTCCCTCTCCCTTCCTCTCTGAAATCAATAATAATAATAATAATAATAATAATAATAATAATAATAAGTCCAATTGGGAGCATTCTTTATATTTGGCACCCTAGACATCCTTTTAAAAATGGAATTTGCCATATTACTCAAGATGCTTCAGAAACTTAGTTTTGTGCCAGATTCTACATGATGGATGCTCCATGCTGTCATGATCCCCACCCTTTCTGTGGGATGCTTAGGTTCTCTCCCATCATTAACAATGTCGGGCTCATCATTTTTGTTTGTAAACCTTTGGTTATATCTTTGGTTATTCCCCACCCCCAAAGGATGAGTTCCTAGAAGTGGAATTATACAATATAAATAAACACACTTTCCTTTATGATGTATATGTTGCTAGAAAGGTTGTACATCTTAGACTCCCATGAAAAGTCTATGAGAGAGCCCTTTCTCCCATCAACCCCTGCTACCGTCATTTCCAATGCACTGGCCAATGCCAGAGGGGATTTTAAAAAAAGATATTGTTATTGATTTCAGAGAGAAAGGCACGGGGAGAGAGAGATAAAAACATCCATGATGAGAGAGAATCTTTGATCGGCTGCCTCCTGCACACCCGAACCTGGGGATCAAGCCCGCAACCCAGGCATGTGCCCTTGAACGGAAATCGAGGTCACAGCGTCCAGTCCTGGGACTCGTTCATGTCCCGGGGCTGCAGCCCCCTCTCTGGCCTCTATCAATGTCTGGAAGACAGGGATGACACCAGGGCATTACGGGGATCCTGAGAGGGAGGGCCTGCCCCTAAAATGATGGGTACATCCTGCCCCTGCCTCCCAGAGGACTGGGGCGAGGAAAGCGAGGTGAGAAATTTAAGGGGTGCCCAAAGCCTCACTCATTGAGATGAATACCTTTTAATAAAATACTAAACATAAAAATCAACGCTAATAAACCCACAATGGACAAAATGCCAACTCTTCAATAAAGCCAGCGTCTACCCAGGCCCCCACTCTCCACCGACCCTCCCTTCGTCCACATCTTCCCCCAAGGCGCACGGGCTCCTTACCTGTCCTTCAGGCTCAGGGCTGCTTCCCGCCGGGTCTTGGGGGCCTGGGCCCTGCTCTGAGGTGCTGCTGGCAGGGGCAGCAGCCATGGGTGGCCACGGCCAGGCCCAGCGGCATCAGGGGCCAGTGCTGCTTGGGGCCAGGGCTCTGCTCCCTGGAGTCCTCATGGCCCACATGGCCGGTCCGGGGCCCCATCTGCCTTCAGGGTCAAGGGCACCTCCAGCCTGATCTTCAGCGTGAGCTCCCAAGGCTCCTGCAGAGCGTGATCGATCCCCCTCACTCCAGGAGTAACGTCAAGCTCAGGAATGTTGAAACCATCCAGACCTCGGTCACCTCTGGGCCTCAGTTTACATATTTGTGAAATGGGTGCTGTTGGCAGGTGCCCCTGGTCCTCACTGGCAGCGGCCATCCCCGAGTGCCCTGGCCCGAATGGCCCCATCTTCTGCCTGGGTCTTCTCCGGTGCCTGCCCCCATGCGGGTCCTCTCCGGGGTGGTTACCCCGGGGGATCCTCCTCAGAGTGGCATCTGCAACTGCTCTGCTGTGGTTGGAATCAGAGCTCAACCATCTCCCACAGTAACCCTGCTGGCCCCGCCCCTGGGGTGCTGGGTGGGGCACACCTGCGCCTGCCATCTTGCCCCGGTTCCCCAAGGGCAGCTCTGGGTTATAGAGCATCTACCTTGGACCTGGAGGGCAGCCAAGTGCCCAGTGGATGAGGAATTGAATTCCTTGGGGTGGGCCTGGGGTTGCCCTTCTGACCAGGCTCCTAGGCTGGGCCCCTGCACACTCCACGCCTGCCAGTCAAGCCCGGCCCTTCCTTGGCTGGTTTGGCCAAGCCTGGTAAGTTTGGTGAGCTCCTAGGCTAGCTAGGCAAGGGTCCGGCAGGCAGTCATCGATCCCCCCTCACTCCAGGAGTAACGTCAAGCTCAGGAATGTTGGAACCACCCAGACCCAGGTCACCTCCGGGCCTCAGTTTCCTTGTCTGTGAACTGGGGAGCGCGCCTCTGCAGCAGGAGGGCCCGAGGATGAATGGGATCACGCATCTGCTGAGCGCCAGCACAGAGCAGGCGTTGAACCAATGCCGGTTCCCCGTCCTCCTCTCTTACTTTGGGCTTCAGAGCAGTTCTTGGTGTGTCCTTGAGCCAAGTGTCCCTGTCCTACAGGCGAGAAAACGGAGGCCCAAGAAGGTGAATGCAGGACCCAAGGCGGTTCCAGGGTGCAGGGTGCAGGGTGAGCTGGAATCTAGGGGTGAACTTGTCCCTGTGCTTCCAGCCCTCCTCCACCTGGAAGGCTTGTGCCCTGCTCCCAGGGGAGCCAAGGTGTGGGCTGTGCTGGGCAGGGTGCAGGCGGGGCGGGCTGCCCAGGTGCTTGGGGTCGGGGCTTGTTTGGGAGCCCAGGAACATAACACATAATGTGCCGATGAGAGTGGCGCTGTTATGTGGCCCTGACAACGGGGCCTGCTCCCTGCTGGGCTACGGCGATCTCCCCTTTTGAAGATGAGGACATGGCTGTTCAAGCAGATTCCGTACTTTCTGGGTGCCCCGCAGCCACAAGGCCTGCTTTGTGGGTCTCCCCGTGGGCTCACACTGCTGGTGTCTGGGAGAACTCGGGTGGTAGGTTCCTGCCTGTCACACCCAGCACCCGCCCTCTTGCTTTCCATTTGCATTTGGAGCCACAGGATCCTTCATACATCCGCTCAGCTCCAGAGCTGCTGCCCCTAGGGCTCCCGGTTTTCTGCTTCAGCAACTCCAAAGGGGGCCCCAGCCCCCACCAACCTTGACTTTCCTGGGAAGTCCCTTGACGAGTTGCTTGGCCCATGTTTTGCGTCAGATACTCATGAACTCTCCTGCTGCCCTTGGTGAAAATCAATCCAGATGTTTCCATGGGAAGCAGTAACGCATAGCCTGGGACTGCAGTTTGTTGGTATGGACGATGGTTGCTGGGAGACCACTGTCTGAGGATCTCTTTGGATCTGCACGTCTCGTGAGCAAAGGCACCGATTGCCCTTGTGTTGGACCATCTTTTCAAGGATGCTTGTAGAGAGGGTGTCTCCCTCTGGAGCAACCTGTGCTTACCGGCCGGTATGAAAGATTTGGGGGTCCCCAAGCTTGGATGTGCAGCTGTCACCTGGGCCTCTTTACATCATCTTGGGGGCGCTCAGAGGACTGATGTGGGATGCTGATATTCTTAATGATGCTGATACTCTGGCTACTTGAGTAATGAACTATGAGCAACAAAGTGGCCTTTGTCTCTGACCCAGGAGTCTCGTGTCTCCTGCCAGCATCCGGGAACCTACGGCAACCGGCTTTCTTTTCAGCTTGCAAGTAGAGTCAAAATTCTCAGACCCTCTACTGCTCTTGACAAGGGCAATAATGAGCAGGAAGAAAGAAGTCAAGTTGATGGTGATCAGGATTTAACGGTTTGACCAAACTCAACAGAGCAGCTTTCAAGGAACCCCAGGCTGGATCTTCCCACTCCCCGCACACGGCTCAGGCAGCGTCTGGGGGATGAGGTCCAGGGATGAGGGCTGGATTGCACAACACCCCCTCCCCTGGCCTTGGAGATGGTCAAGGCACCGAACAGTGACAGGGTGTGGGTGCCTGCCCCCCCCCGCCCCCGATCCAGTGCAGCTCCTCCCCATTTTGGTGCTTGGCTCACTCCAGCCTCTGACCTTGGGCTCCTGGTACCTTGGGGACCAGGGGTTCCACTGGAATTGTTCCCTTCCCATCACTCACTGCCCAGAACGTGTGGTTGCCCCGGGGACAACCCCAGGGCTTGGGGAGAAGAAGGGACTGTCCCTAAATGTAACATCCCCAGCTGCCCCCCTCCCCCACCCCTGCACCTGCCATGACCCCTGGGCAGACACCACCACAGACCACATCCTCCTGCGGTGGCTGCGGTCGGAAATCCGGGTCTGGCTGGACCCTGGGGACCCTGGAGTGATGGGCTGGGCCTTCCCAGCGAGTACAGCTGCAGCTCTGGCCCACCCAGGCCTGCTCCCCACCCCCTCCCTAGTCTCCTGCCCATCCTCCACCCCACAGGCCCCAGAGACCCTGCCTGAGGGTGTGGGCTCCTCTCCCTGGCCCAGGTCTCCCCAGCTCTCTGCTCCCCTGCATTCCCAAACTCAAGCCGCTGGTCCCTCTCTCACCTTGAGAATGTCATTGTCTTTCCCATGGGGGTCAGGGAGAGGGTGTCCCAGGGTCCACCTAGGGGTATGACAATGGTTCTGAAATCTCTGAGTCCCTCTGCGGGGTCCCCAGGAGGTGACAGAGAAGACGCTGGCTCCTCGGGAGACCCTGGGAATGCAGCCCCCTCCAGCAAATGGGGGGAGATTACCGCTGGTCCTCTAGAGAACAGGGACTCCCCAACCTGGTGGAGGTCCTCCAGCTTCTGCTGATGAGAAACAGGCACAGAGAGGGAGAGTTTCCTTCCTAAGACACACAGCAACCTGGTGTGAAGACCATGTCCTGGGACCAGTGAGACCTGGGAGGATGCGCCTGTTTTGGACATGGGGTGGGGCCAGCCTGGAACTGGGGGCTTTGGGAAATGTCAGTGCTTAAACCTCTAACTCTCCAGGTGCAGCTGTGGGAAGGGCAGCCCGGAAGGAGAGATTCCAGTAGAGGGCAGCAGAGACCAGCAGTAGAGGGAGGCAATGTCTGGCACCTCACCTGGACATCTGGGTTATGTTATGGTGGTCTGGGTTACAGATGGAGAACTACACCCGTGATACAAGACTGGATTCTGTGTTTGAGGCCTTGGCCCCGGGATAATCTTCTCGGCCCCGCCATGATGGTCTGGTACCTGGATGTAGGTCTGAGCCCCGGATGGAGGTCTGGGTCCTAGGAGGGCAGTTCGGGCCAGGGAGGGAGGTCTGGGCCCCGGGGGGCGGTCTGGTACCTCACCTGGACATCTGGGTTATGGAATAGTGGTCTGGGTTACAGATGGAGAACTACACCCCTGATACAAGACTGGATTCTGTGTTAGAGACCTGGGCCCCAGGATTACCTTCTTGGCCCCACCATGATGGTCTGGGACCCGGATGTAGGTCTGAGCCCCGGAGGGAGGTCTGGGTCCTGGGAAGGCAGTTCGGGCCAGGGAGGGAGGTCAGGGCCCCGGGGGGCGGTCTGGTACCTCACCTGGACATCTGGGTTATGGAATGGTGGTCTGGGTTAGAGATGGAGAACTACACCCCTGATACAAGACTGGATTCTGTGTTAGAGACCTGGGCCCCAGGATAATCTTCTCGGACCCGCCATGATGGTCTGGGACCCGGATGGAGGTCTGAGCCCCGGATGGAGGTCTGGGGCCTAGGAGGCAGTTCGGGCCAGGGAGGGAAGTCTGGGCCCCGGGGGGCGGTCTGGTACCTCACCTGGACATCTGGGTTATGGAATGGTGGTCTGGGTTAGAGATGGAGAACTACACCCCTGATACAAGACTGGATTCTGTGTTAGAGGCCTTGGCCCCGGTATAATCTTCTTGGCCCCGCCGTGATGGTCTGGGACCCGGATGGAGGTCTGATCTTCTGATAGAGGTCTGGGTCCTGGGAGGGCAGTTCGGGCCGGGGAGGGAGGTCTGAGCCCCGGGGTCGGTCTGGTACCTCAATTGGACATCTGGGTTATGGAATAGTGGTGTGGGTTACAGATGGAGATCTAGTCCCCTGATACAACTCTGGATTCGGTGTTTGTGGCCTGGGACCCGGATGTAGGTCTGAGCCCCTGATAGAGGTCTGGGTTCTGGGAGGGTCATTCGAGCCAGGGAGGGATGTCTTTGCCCTGGGGTGTGGTCTGGCACCTCACCTGGACATCTGGGTTATGGAATGGTGGTCAGGGTTACAGATGGAGAACTACACCCCTGATAAAGACTGGATTCTGTGTTAGAGACCTGGGCCCCGGGATAATCTCCTCGGACCGCCATGTTGGTCTGGGACCTGGATGTAGGTCTGAGCCCCGGATGGAGGTCTGGGTTCTGGGAGGGTCATTCGAGCCAGGGAGGGATGTCTTTGTCCCGGGGTGTGGTCTGGTGTCTCACCTGGACATCTGGGTTATAGAGTGGTGGTCTGGGTTACAGATGGAGAACTACACCCCTGATACAAGACTGGATTCTGTGTTAGAGGCCTGGGTCCCTGGATAATCTTCTCGGCTCCGCCGTGGTGGTCTGGGACCTGGATGTCGGTCTGAGCAGCTTCTCTGTGCCCTCGCGGGCCCTGTATGGGGCTGAGAAGTGTCAGGTGGGGTGGCGTCTGAGTTTGGAGACTTGTCAGCACTGGGGGTCGCTGGGGGATGAGGAGGGTTTGCAGGTGGCCAGTCGGGAGGTCTGGGAGCAGCTGGGCACATCCACTGCCCGAGGGTCCCCAGGAAGGCGCTGCTGGGAGGGACCGGTGAGACGCAGGGGGGCTCAGACACACCTCAGGCCCCTCCCTGCCCACCTGAGGCTGTAGACACTCGGGGAGGCGGTTGCTGATCTCCCCAGCTTCCTGCCCTCCACGCAGCCCTGTGGGGACTTGAGCTGCTGTGTGCACTTCTGGTCCTGAACTGGCTCCTGAGGGCCCTGTGGTGACCCATCCCCCATTCCTCCACGTCCCCCTCCTGGCTGACCTGGCCTGACCACAGAGGTGGTTGAGAGCACTTGGCCCAGAAAGGAGGGGCTGAGAGGTGAGTGGTGTTCACCAGCGGGGAGGGGAGCGGAGGACAGCACCTGGGTGGTGTTGGGTTCGACAGATGACCAAATGGCAAAATGTTAGTGACAGGGACAGAGACAGAATACCGGGGACCAGCTGGAATGGTAAGAAACATGAATCCTGCCCTGTTCACCGTGATTGCTTTGTTCTGGTTAAAGGAGGCGCCTCTCAGCTGGCTGGGAGGTACACACGGGACCCGGGAGCTCACCCCGGAATGCGGCCCATCCTCCCCACCAGGGAGCTGCCTGTGATCATGGAAGGATGACCAGCCTGGTTGCAGAACCCAGAGCCGCCAGCCCTTTGCTTACCCACAGCCCTTTGCTTACCCACAGGTCTTTGCTTACCCACAGCCCTTTGCTTACCCACAGGCCTTTGCTTACCCACAGGCCTTTGCAAGTCTCCAGCCACATTACCTGTGAACTGCCCATTTGGCACACCTTTTCCCTATGTCCCCTGTAATCCTTGTCCTTCTACCCAATACAAGCAGCGGGCTTATGGGGGGTGTGGAGCAGATGTTTGTGGGTGCCCTGCTGCTCTCCCTGGCTGCCGGCAGGACGGGAATCAACGCTCATATGATTCCTCCCTGTCTCCGCTGAATCGGCTCCAGCGGGGACAGGCAGCGCAGGCCCATGGCTGGTCCGGTTCCATAGTGACCGGCAGGGAGGACCCACTGGCTGTCCAGTTACCCTGCTGGGAGACAGTCCCCAGGCGGGACCCGCAGTGGTGTCTGTACCTCCTCCCTCATCATGTGACACCTCAGGACAGGAAGAAACCCAGAGAGCAGGGGCCGGGTCTCGGGGCCTCTGGGGGTCCCCACTGCCAGGGAAATGTGGGGGTGCCCGAGAAGAAGGGGCTTCGGCAGGGCTCTGTCTTTGCTCACAGGACAGCTGATGCCTCTGGGATGTGGGAGGAGTTTCTAAAGCTGTTGTGTCTATCAGCCTGCCAATAGCCCCGGAGCTCAGAGCAGTCCTAATGCACCATTTCCATCAACAGGAACAGAGGCCCCGAGAGGACAGAGGACCCGCTGAGTCCCCAGCGCTGCGGGGGCCGGGCCAGGCCCAGGGGGGACTCGTGACCCTGAGGCCTGACCTTCAGCTGCTCAGACAGCGGGTGAGCGTGAGCACCAGGCCCGGCGGGCAGGTTTCTGTCCCACTTCCCCATCTGCCTGTGTCACTGTGAGCATCATCACTGCTGTCCCACACCTCACAGTAATAGTCGGCCTCGTCCTGGGCCTCGGCCCCGCTGATGGTCAGGGTGGCCGTGTTCCCCGAGTTGGAGCCTGAGAATCGGTCAGGGATCCCTGAGGGCCGGGTGCTATCACCATAGATGACCAGCACGGGGGCCTGGCCGGGCTTCTGCTGGTACCAGTAAGCATTTTTACTTCCAATGCTGTTTCCCCCACACGTGAGCCTGGCCGTCTGTCCCAGGTTCACCGACACCGAGGGCGGCTGCGTCAGCTCGTAGGAGGCCACAGAGGCTGCAGGAGGAAGAGGAGGCAGCAAGGTGAGGGCCCATTCCCAGGACCCCCTGCCGGCCCCGCCTGCCTGAGCCCCAGGGATTCCCAGGCCCCAGGGCGCCCCTCGAATCCCCCTCAGCCCAGGTGGCCTGGGGCTCCCTGGATGGAGCCTCTGAGCAAGGAGCCCTCCCCTTTCTGCTGCAGGGGAGCCCTCAGGGCCTCAGAGCCCATGAGCACAGGGGGCTCAGCCCCCCAGCCATGAGCCAGCAGCGGGGCCTGAGCCTCCTGCCCCCCAGGCAGCGCCCCTGAGCTCAGAGTCAGCCAGGCTGCTCCAGGCCCTGGGGCTGGGAGGGGGGAGCCGGGCAGCACCTGTGCAGAGAGCCAGGAGGCCGAGGAGGAGAGGGGTCCAGGCCATGGTGGGCGCCCTGACTCTGCTCCCTGAGGCCCAGGCTGCAGGATCCCTCCCAGGCCTCTCTTATCCCCTTGGAGACAGCTGGGGGACATGCAAATCAGCCAGGCCCAGGGGCTGCTGGGAGCTTGTGGGCCCTGAGAAGGGCTCAGCCCAGGGACACAGGGAGGAGGGGCAGGCCCTGCAGCCCCGCCCTCGCCCAGGGGATTCTGGGTTATTCTGGAGCCATCCTGTTGGGGGTCATCTGCACTTAGATGGTTCCTGGCCTCGGGCCTGCGCTGGCCTGGCCGCAGCAGAGCTCAGAGGGGAGGGCTGTGTGCGGGTGTGAGCCCGGGAGAGAAGGTCCCTGGAGACGTAAGGTCCCTCAGGAGCCGCCCCAGGCCCCGTGTGTGCGCATCAGAACCGGAACACGTGCCCCCTGACTAATGGCACCTGGGGTTTCAGCAGCCACTGAGGGGCTGTCCGTGTCTGTGCTTGGTGAGCGCTCAGGCCAGGTCCTAGAGGCTGGGCCTCAGTGTCCCCCTGTGCCTGGTGCCCGGGCAGACCCAGGGCTGGAGGAAGGTGTGACCGCTGGGGAGGGGGAGCAGGAAGGGGGTGCAGGTGGCTGGAGGGGAATGAAGGGCCTGGACCTGAGCTGGAGAAACGGGCAAATCCCACAGGAACCCGGGGAGACACAGCCAGAAGGTCCCAGCAGTGCCCAAGGCGATGCTGCAGGAACCCCTGCTCTGTCTGCAGGTGGGAGGGTGGGGTGAGTCCTCCCTGGGAAGGTTGGAATCCCTCAGGCCAGGCCCTCCCAGGCCCCAGGAGGCTGGAGGCGGTCTCTGCTGCCCCCTGGTGGCCGCTGCTCTGTGGCTGCTGGAGGGGCAGGTGTCCTGTGTCCAGGTGTAGATGCTGAGCCTCCTGCTCAGGGGGAGACTCCCTGATCCCTGAGCTGCTGGTCCCAGGGGAGGGTGGCTGCTCTCTCCATGGCCACGGCCTGTCTCCGGTCCGGGTGCCAGAGGCTCAGGTCGCCCAGGAAGGAGGAAGGGGTGCATTTGGAGGATGGGGGTGGGGCCCCCCTGAAGCATCACGGCTCATATCCCTGGGGTGGGGGTTCTGGGGTGGGACTGGGGACACAGGACTGAAGGACTGACTCTCACTGGTGCTGGCCGCCGGTGCAGGTCACAGCAGCACCGGGGATGGGTCAGCCGGGGTCACGGCTCTCAGAGCCGTTGTGTCTGAGAGAGTTTTCCTTCCCCTTCTTCATTGAAAGACACGTTCACTGGTGAAGACACGGAAGTGGGCGGCGTTTTGTGGTTTGTTTCTGCTCTTAGTTTTCTCAGGGCGTCGCTCCCCTCTCTCCTCGTCTGCCCTGTTTTCAAGGAGGGACCTGCTCGGACCTCTGGGTTCCTCTCTGTGGAACGTGTCCTTCTCCCTGAAGCTGTTTGGGTTTTTTCTTCTGTGCTGCTTTTAAGGGATTTGGTCGGGATTGTGCTGATGTTTTCTGTGTGTGTGTGTGTGTGTTTGTGTGTGTGTGTGTGTGTGTGCGCGCGCTCGGGGCTTGTCAGAGTTCTTGGGTCTGTGGGATCCCGGGTTTCATGGACTTTAGAATCTCTCTGAGGAGTATTTATTTCCTCAAACATTTTCCTACCTCCCCGAATCTCTTCTGCTTCAAAGTCAGCAATCACATGCACATTAGGCTCCTGACGTCGTTGACCTGCAGCGCACAAAGGCCTGTGTTAGTGATGTCAGTGTCTTGTTCTTTCGCTGGTTTTATCTCTTGTCTATGGATTCTCTTCCATGTCGCCAACTGACTGATCTTCTCCTTTCAGGTGACCCACCTTCTGTCAACCCCTCACGTGTGATTTTCTCTCAGACACTGTGGTTTTCATTTCTAACCATTGAGCTGGGTGCTGTGTTTTTGTCTCCCTCGTCTTCAATTACCATGTTCAGTCATTCTTTTCCTCCTGAACAAATGGGATGTGGTTTTTTTGAAGTCCTTGTCTACAAAGTTCATCCTCTGTACAATTTCTGGACTAGGGTGATGGACTGACATTTTATTTTATGTTTTTGCTTATTATGGCTCATATTTTCTTTCGTTCCAGCAGGAAATTGTGATGTGACAGCAGACTTGGTGAATATTTATTTCCTTGTGTAGTGAAAAATACTTGCATATCTATAATATCTCTCTGTGTGTATATATATTGTGTTTGCTGTTCTAAGTTACACAGATTCAGTAATGTTAATGGAAACGCGTTGACCCTCAGCCACCTGGGCTCACTCCTCCCTGGTGGGGCCCGAGCAGCGTGCCCCTTGTGCTCACTGCCCAGCGCTGAGGAAGCCCTTCCCTCCGTCAGCCTGGTGCCCTGAGGAGGAGCATGTCCTCTCTGACGGAGGGACACGCGGCTCTGATTGTGTGTGAGCTCCGCCCGGGCCTCCGGGCTCCCTGGGCAGCTCTCTGTGGCCGTGGGAGCTGCTCTCACAGGTGGAGCTGAGATCTCGTGGGTAACTGCAGGCCCTGGAGCCATGGGCGAGGGAGACTCGCCTGCAGCGAGGCTTTGGGGTGAGCCCTCGGGAAGGAAACGTGAGAGGCAAGACGAGGAGACCTGCCATGGGGTGGCAACCGAGGATCAGCGGGGAGGGCATCCTGAGCTGAGGCAGAGACTCGGGACCTTGGCCTCAGGCGGGCGCTGGGCCTGAGCCTCACTCTGAGAGGGGCATGGCCTTGGGGGAGGCAGCCCTTCCCGGGGAGGGCGCAGGTGGGTGCTGCCAGATCCCAGCGGGGTGTGAGGTGGGTCCGCCCTGAGCAGGGAGGAGGGTGGACTCCTCAGTGCCCACAGCTCGGGTTTGGTTGTTCAGATTCCAGGCTGCCAAGATCCGGGCTTCATGAGCTCAGATGTACAGGGACACCTGGGGACACACTCTGACATGGGACAATGAGAGGCCCCGTTACCATGGGAAGGACAAGCAGGGTCCTTACCCCTGTCTGTATGTCTCCCCCTGTGTGTCCTTCCACCCAGGCCCTCTGTCTCCCACTCACACCCAGGCCCTCTGTCTTTCACTCACACCCAGGCCCTCTGTCTTTCACTCACACCCAGGCCCTCTGTCTCCCACTCACACCCAGGCCCTCTGTCTCCCACTCACACCCAGGCCCTCTGTCTCCCACTCACACCTAGGCCCTCTGTCTCCCACTCACACCCAGGCCCTCTGTCTCCCACTCACACCCAGGCCCTCTGTCTCCCACTCACACCCAGGTCCTCTGTCTCCCACTCACACCCAGGCCCTCTGTCTCCCACTCACACCCAGGCCCTCTGTCTCCCATCACACCCAGGCCCAGACACCATCAGGGCAGCCCTGTCCTGTCAGAGTGAACCCACTCTGTGCCACCCCTGCTGAGCGGCCTGAGGCGGGAGGAGGGGCTCCTGGGGAGCTGAGATGGGGCCCTGGGCCAGGCCTGCTCATGGCTTTGTCTACAGTCCTCCTGGGGCTGGAGGAGCATATGACACAGATGGGAACAGGGTTTCTGTCCCACTTCCCCATCTGCCTGTGTCACTGTGAGCCTTACCACTGCTGTCCCATGACTGACAGTAATAGTCAGCCTCGTCCTCAACCCAGACCCCGCTGATGTTCAGGGTGGCTGTCTTCCCGGAGTTGGAGACCGAGATTCTGTCAGAGATCCCCGAGGGCTGCTTGCTACCCTTGTAGATGAGCGCCACGGGGGCCTGGCCGGGCTTCTGCTGGTGCCAGGAAGTATATTTTTCATCCAGAATCTCTCCAGTGCAGGTGATGCTGACTGTCTCTCCCGGGGCCACTGACAAGGAGTCCAACTGGGTCAGCTCCTGGGAGGCCACAGAGCCTGTAAGAGAGGAGAGGGGGGTTGAGGATTAAGGACCCATTGCCAGTAGTTTCCACGAAGAGGCTGTGCCTGGAGGAGCTCAGAGTTGGAGCCGGTCCAGCTCAGGTCCTGGGGGCAGCACCTGTGCAGAGAGTGAGCAGGGGCAGCAGGAGAGGGGTCCAGGCCATGGCGGAGACGCCCCGGGTTCAACCTCTGAGCCCGCAGCTGGGCCTGTGGCCTCTGGGCCTCTCTTATGCTCTGCAAGGGCCTCCTCATGCAAATCGCCTCCTCCCTGGGGGCCTCCCTGACTGGCTCCAGCTGGGCGGGGAGCAGCTGGGCTGATGGGAATTCAAATAGGAGCCTCCCTCCCAGCCTGCCCCAGGTTCCCGGAGCTCTCCGTGGTGCTGAGGGAGACAGTGCTGACCCCTGACCCTGCCCCTGCACACACACCCCACAGGCTGACCTTTGACCTCCTCTGTGGGCTTGGGGAGAATGCTGGGTCCTCCACTCTGATGATCAGATCGCCCATGTGGGCGGGTTGAGCTCATAGAGACAGTGGTCAGTGGTCCTGCTGCCGCGTGAGAGGCAGGCTCCATGCTCAGACCCAGAGAGGTTGGTCAGGGGCCTGTCAGGTCACCTTTCTTCTTGTTAGAAATAACAGGAGGATTTTGGGGACCCAGAGCGGCAAAAACAAAACTAAACAGAAAGCTCTGATAACACCAGATGGATGCTTCAGGGATAGAGTAATTCTGAACAACCGCACAGAAGGAATATTTTGCTAAAAAAAAAAAAAAAACTATTGAAAGAGAACAAGGAAACAGGTAACAAAGGCAACACATTTGCAAACAAAATACCCAATGGACACCTCGAGTTCAGAGTATACAATAAACTCTCAAAACTAAGCAGGAAGAGGAAAAACACTTCTGTGATCCATTTAGAACATGGGTCGTTGTCAAGAAGAACCATGTGGTGAAGAAGACATATTGATGGCAACAAGCACAGAAGAAGATGCTCATCCTTGGGCATTAGGGAAATGCCAATTAAATACCGTGAGTTCTCAGGTCCCGCTTCTCAGATTGGCTACAGTGAAAGAAGGGGTGACCCCCACTGCGGGCGAGGGTGTGGAGAATTGGGGTCACTCACGCGTGGCTGCTGCTCATGGGAAATGGTACAGACAGTGGGGAGAGAGTGGGCAGCTGCTGAAAGTACTACACTTGTCACTGCCTCACAACCGCAAGGAACACTGGGCATTTGTTTCAGATCAGAGAAGTGACAACTTATCCTCACAGAGAAAGGACAGGAGGGTGTTCCTAGCACCCGTGTGCATGACGTCCCAAGAGAACAGTGAGATGCCCTTGCTGGGTGGAGGGTCAGCGGACTCTGGTCCACCAGAACCATGGACTACGACTCAGCCATGAACAGGAAGGAGCTCAATGCAACGACAGTTGGGAGGAATCTACAGGGGTTCAGGGATGTGAAAAGTGCCATCTCAGAGGCTACACACTCCGGGATTCTGTCTCTGATCCTACAGGCCATTTCTGAAACAAAGACTTTTAGAAATGAAGACGCAACTAGTGGAGCCACGAGTTGAGGGCAGGGAAGGGCACCTTGAAGGAGAGGTGGGTGCTGTTATCAAGGTAAAATGTGGGAGACCCTAGTGGGGAGAGAAGGTTGTTGTGTCTTCATGTTGTTGTGGATCCATGAAGCCACACGTGGGATAAAATCCCATAGAACCAACACACACACACACACACACACACACACACACACACACACAGACACACACACACACACGCACACGCTAAGAAGAGGAAAAAGGGAAAATGAAAGGAAGAGTTAATGGAAAACAACAGCAAAGAGCATAAGGGAGAGAGAAACGGAAGAATTAAATGGAAAGTAATGAGAGAGAGAGAGAGAGAGAGAGAGAGAGAGAGAGAGAGAGAGAGAGAATATGAGGGGGTCCTCAGCATGCTCTCACTCTGGCCCCGCCTCCCTGTCACTGTCAGCCACATCACCTCCACCTCCCCTCCTGGGCAGATTGTCACCTGCTGCATCTAGAGACTCTCCGAAGGCCACCTGCCACTCAAGTAATTATTTGTTTGTTTATTTATTCATTCATTTTTTTATTTATATATTATTTTTATTAATTTCAGAGAACAAGGAATTGGGAGAGAGAAAGAAGCATCAATGATGAGAGAGAATCATGGATCAGCTGCCTCCTGCACGCACCCTACTGGGGATCGAGCCCATAAACCAGGCATATGCCCTTGACAGGTATTGAACCCTCACCTCCTGGTTCATAGGTCGATACTCAACCACTGAGCCACGCTGGTCCGGCTATGTTTCTTTTTGAAAGTGCTTTATTGCGTATAACTGAGGCCACACTAGAACTTTTGATGCAAACTTGACTTTCTGGACTCAGAATCACGGGGCCCCTCTGAAGCCAAAGCCGCAGGTAAGGAACAGACACAGAAAGAACAGTTCTCCCCACGGTCCATCCGTCCCTTTCCCACCAGGGCTGACGTGATGCCCCTGAGGCCCTGACCCTGTCACCCCGTGGCCACAGCAGAGGGTTCCGACGGCCTCTCCGGGGCCCCGTGTCGCCCTGTGACCTGGGACGTGTGCAGGCGGCGCCCTCATAGGCTCGAGCCCGTCTCAGCACAGCAGGGACCACCTGCCCAGCCCCTTCCCTCACCGTCCTCACTGGCACTGGGCGTCCCTCTGTCTGTCCATTAGGCCACTGCTGACCCTCCCACGTTCTGGGCAGCTAGGCCCCGGGAGGCCCTGGGTGAGTGTGGTCCACACTGGGGTTCACATTGAACCCGACCGTCCTCCCGGCCCCCAACCTGCAGGGTGAGGGGTGGGGACCTGCCCTGCAGAGGGAACAGCGGGGCTTGTGAGGGACGAAGTCACCACAGCCCTTTAGGGAACAGCCCTTCACAGGGAGGGGGGACGGGGGTCGCCCTGGGACCATGTGGGTCCTGCCCCTTGGGCTGACAGAGGTCACTGCAGGGTCAGTCCTGATCCATCTCCTCCTGCTCCTCCCGCTCCCTGTCCATCCTCAGTGGCCGGGGTCCCACTCCGTCTCTCAAAGGCCTGGGCAGAGGGGGAGCCAGTCTGGGCCCCACAAGCTGAGGCTCTGATGCAGCAGGAGGAGCCAGGCCCTGCTCCATGCTGGTCCTGCTCAGACCTCCCCACAGGCCCCGCCTCCCTCCTGGGACCCCGCACTGCGCCCCCCACGGGGTCAGGGTCTCTGTCCTGCCTCCCTGAGGACCAGTGCTTCCTGCTCAGCCCCATCCTGCGAGGGCCCTGCTTCCCTCCACGGAGCATCACACGCAACAGCCCACGTCCAAGGTCACCTCTGCAGCCCCGAGGTCTCTGTTCCTCCCTGAGCAGAGCCCCGGACGGGAGCCCAGGCCTGGTGCCTCCTGGGAACCTGGTCAGCGCAGTCCCCCTCGCCCTCAGGGGCCTGGTCTGCGGGGTCTGGTGTGGTGGGTCCCAGCTTCCTGCCCACAGGTGAGGGGGGTCAGAATGTAAGTGTGGGCACAAGGACCTCAGTCATGGCCCCCGTTTGCTCCTCCCCATGGTGCCGTGGGGGGCAGGAGAGGGTGATGGGTTTTGATAGGAAAGAGTCAGCATCTCAGCATCTGGAGAGGGACAGGGAGCAGGTCCCCGAGTCCCCGGGGAGGAGCAGACAGAGGGAGGGAGGTTTTAGCCCCACTTCCCCTTTGTCTGAGTCACTGTGGAACCCCGCGAATTTGCCACCAATAGCATAGTCTGCACCACAGAGGTACTCAGCCTCGTCCTCAGACTGGAGGTTGTTGATGGTCAAGTAGCGGTCGGCCCCAGAGCTGGAGCCCGAGAAGCGATCAGGGATCCCGTCCCCCTTGCCATGGCTTCCATCACTCCTAAGGTACATGATGAACCGAGGGGCCTGTCCTGCTCTCTGCTGATACCAGTGAACAATGTAGGTGCTGTACTCCTGGCTCAGGGTGCAGGTGAGCTTGACCGAGGCCCCCGGGGAGGCAGAGGCAGATGGGGGCTGGGTGAGCACAGGAGGAGCACAGAGACCTGCGGACAGAAAACACAGAGCGATGCCCAGTGCACCCCAAGGTGCAGGCGCCCCGAGGACTGAGCTTGGGGGGAGGATGGGGGGCAGGACCCCAGGGGCTGTGGCCGCTCTGACCTGTGGAGACGACGAGGGGCAGGAGGCAGAAGGGAAGCCAGGCCATGGTGGGAGGGTCCTGAGCGCTGCCCGCGGCTGCCCAGCTGGCACTGGCCCTGCCAGCCCCTGTCTTATCCTCTCTACCTGCAGCTCAGGGGGAGGAGCAGGGATGCAAATCTGTTGTCTGGGCCCAGCCAGGCTCTGTCCCAGCTGCTGGCCCCGCCCTGAGCCCAGGGCCTCCTGCGGGGCCTCCCCTGAGGGCAGAGGGCAGGTGTGGGTTTCACTGCTCAGAGCTGGTTGGCCCACAGAAGGGTCTTCAAAGGAGCTCAGTCCTGCTCTTTGCACTGGACACAGCCCAGGGGACTCTGACCTCTGAAGGCCCCAAACCAGGACCCACAGCGCCCCCTGGTGTCCCCAGGGTGAATGTCACCTCCCTGTGCAGCTGGTTCATCACCAGGACTGCTTCTGAGAGCTCCCTGGAGGCTGACAGGTGGGGAGTGTGTCCCTGGGCCCTCACTCAGCATCACAGGAGCCCACACCATCCTCTGCTGGGGCCCAGCCTCTCCTCCTGGCCAATGAGGAGGGAGCGTCCTTGAGAGGTTAGTGATTTTCCCAGAATCCCCCAACAGAGTGATGGGTCAAGACTCCAATGCAGGAGACTGACCTCAGAGTTTGACCTTTCACCCCCTCCCTAACCTGCCCCACCCCAGGCTCCGGATCCCCTTCCTCCCCTCCCCCCAAGGCCTCCTGAGCCCCCTGTCCCGCCCTCTGTTCCATATTCAGGAGGCCCATCCCCCTGTGTCTGGTCAGAAGAGAGCTCAGGTCCTCACAGTGTTAGAATCTGTGTTTCCCGGGGAAATACGGACTCTGTCGTCAGAGTTGGGGACTCTCTCTCTGCTGCCTCCATGGCCGACCACACAGGGTCACGTGTCAGCAGCATCTTGGGAATCACGTGATTGGTTGGGGTCTTTGAATTCATCTCGTCTTCCAACAGTGAGATCAGGATCCCTGTTCTAACACAGTGAAGGCCATGAGGTTGGACAAGTGTCAGAATAGGAAAAAAACCTTTAATTTGGCGAAACACAGTTGACAGGACAACGTTTTCCACCGAATATCCTGCACAAACGTATGTGCTTTCAAACTTAGTCCTGAAGAGGGTGGATGTAACTAATTCTCCCCACACGCTGGCGACGCTGCACATGGGAGTGAAGTAGGAGGCGCTGGGTGACTCCTTAGCACAGACTGAGGGACCCCTGGCCACTGCTCAGCGCTGGGTCTAAAGAGTGAACTGACATGAGCCCAGGACCCTGCCTCAGACACGCCCCTGCTCTCCCTGCTGAAGGGGCACCAGCTCCCCTCTCCCTTCCCACCCGATGCTGCCCCTCCTCACACCCACACCTCAGGGTCTCCCCAGGGCCCTGCGGGCCACTCCTGCTGCCCAGTCCTCACCCTGAGCTGTGGGGCTCATGACCCCGTGGGAGGGGACCTGTTAGTACATCCCGGGCGACCTGACCTCCATGGCAGGGTCTGTGCGGAGAATGAGGCCAACATGCCCCTTTGTGAGAACAGCAGGTCCCCGTCCACAAACATTCCTTATCGTCAGCCTGCCCTCCAGGTCTCTGCGCACAGCACAGCGTCCTGCCCGGGAGGTTCATGGGAATGACGTTCCCACGGAGAAGGACACTCCCAGCATCATTTATATACTTATTTTTAAAATATATTTTTATTGATTTCAGAGAGGAAGGAGAGGGAGTGAGAGATAGAAATAACAAAGATGAGAGATATTCATGGATTGGCTGCTTCCTGCTTGCCCCCTACTGCGGATCAAGACTGCAACCCAGTCACGTGCCCTTGCACACAATCAAACCCAGGACCCTTTGTCTGCAGGCTGATGCTCTACCCACTGAGCAACACCAGGGAGGGCCAGAAACGTTTATTTAAAGTCCAAAGACCCATTGTCATCCTGACTCTGCGGGTGGTGAATGTTGGGGAGCCCAGGTCCCTGTGAACTGGGGTTCTATGGGACACGGTGGGTTCGCTGTGGAGCTGAGGTGGCTGCTGTTACAGACGTTCCCTCTCACGGTGTCCAGGCCCCTCCCGGGGCAGTTCCGATGCCCCCACACTCCCCATGGCCTCCTGCTCCTGGACAGGACCCGTGGTGACAGGGCTCCACGTGGGATCGTCCAAAGGGCCCGAAGCTGCCCTGCTCTCGCTCCTCACAGACGGGCAGCCGAGCTCAGGGCTGGAGGGGAGGGTGACACGGGGAGGTTTCTGTCCCACTTCCCCATCCGCCTGTGTTACTGTGAGCATCATCACTGCTGTCCCACACCTGACAGTAATAGTCGGCCTCGTCCTGGGCCTGGGCCCCGCTGATGGTCAGCGTGGCCGTGTTCCCCGAGTTGGAGCCTGAGAATCGGTCAGGGATCCCTGAAGGTCGAACGTTATCATCATAGATGACCAGCACGGGGGCCTGGCCGGGCTTCTGCTGGTACCAGTAAGCACTTTTACTTCCAATGCTGTTTCCCTCACACGTGAGCCTGGCCGTCTGTCCCGGGTTCACCGACATCGAGGGCGGCTGCGTCAGCTCGTAGGAGGCCACAGAGGCTGCAGGAGGAAGAGGAGGCAGCAAGGTGAGGGCCCATTCCCAGGAACCCCTGCCGGCCCCGCCTGCCTGAGCCCCAGGGAGTCCCAGGCCCCAGGGCGCCCCTCTCATCCCCCTCAGCCCAGGTGGCCTGGGGCTCCCTGGTTGGAGCCTCTGAGCAAGGAGCCCTCCCCTTTCTGCTGCAGGGGAGCCCTCAGGGCCTCAGAGCCCGTGAGCACAGGGGGCTCAGCCCCCCAGCCATGAGCCAGCAGCGGGGCCTGAGCCTCCTGCCCCCCAGGCAGCGCCCCTGAGCTCAGAGTCAGCCAGGCTGCTCCAGGCCCTGGGGCTGGGAGGGGGGAGCCGGGCAGCACCTGTGCAGAGAGCCAGGAGGCCGAGGAGGAGAGGGGTCCAGGCCATGGTGGGCGCCCTGACTCTGCTCCCTGAGGCCCAGGCTGCAGGGTCCCTCCCAGGCCTCTCTTATCCCCTTGGAGACAGCTGGGGGGCATGCAAATCAGCCAGGCCCAGGGGCTGCTGGGAGCTTGTAGGCTCTGAGAAGGGCTCAGCCCAGGGACACAGGGAGGAGGGGCAGCCCCTGCAGCCCCGCCCTCGCCCAGGGGATTCTGGGTTATTCTGGAGCCATCCTGTGGAGGACATCTGCACTCAGATGGTTCCTGGCCTCGGGCCTGCGCTGGCCTGGCCGCAGCAGAGCTCAGAGGGGAGGGCTGTGTGCAGGTGTGAGCCCGGGAGAGAAGGTCCCTGGAGAGGCGTGAGCCTGAGGTCCCTCAGGGGCCGCCCCAGGCCCCGTGTGTGCACATCGGAACCGGAACACGTGCCCCCTGACTAATGGCACCTGGGGTTTCAGCAGCCACTGAGGGGCTGTCCATGTCTGTGCTTGGTGAGCGCTCAGGGCAGGTCCTAGATGCTGGGCCTCAGTGTCCCCCTGTGCCTGGTTCCAGGGCAGACCCAGGGCTGGAGGGAGGTGTGACCTCTGGGGAGGGGGAGCAGGAAGGGGGTGCAGGTGGCTGGAGGGGAATGAAGGGCCTGGACCTGAGCTGGAGAAACGGGCAAATCCCACAGGAACCCGGGGCAGACACAGCCAGAAGGGCCCAGCAGTGCCCAAGGCGATGCTGCAGGAACCCCTGCTCTGTCTGCAGGTGGGAGGTTGGGGTGAGTCCTCCCTGTGAAGGTTGGAATCCCTGAGGCCAGGCCCTCCCAGGAGCCAGGAGGCTGGAGGCGGTCTGTGCTGCCCCCTGGTGGCCGCTGCTCTCTGGCTGCTGGAGGGGCAGGTGTCCTGTGTCCAGGTGTAGATGCTGAGCATCCTGCTCAGGGGGAGACTCCCTGATCCCTGAGCTGCTGGTCCCAGGGGAGGGTGGCTGTTCTCTCCATGGCCACGGCCTGTCTCAGGACCGGGTGCCAGAGGCTCAGGTCGCCCAGGAAGGAGGAAGGGGTGCATTTGGAGGATGGGGGCCGGGCCCCCCTGAAGCATCACTGCTCATATCCCTGGGGAGGCGGGTTCTGGGGTGGGACTGGGGACACAGGACTGAAGGACTGACTCTCACTGGTGCTGGCCGCCGGTGCAGGTCACAGCAGCCCAGGGGCTGGGTCAGCCGGTGTCACGGCTCTCAGAGCCGGTGTGCCTGAGAGAGTTTTCCTTCCCCTTCTTCATTGAAAGACACTTTCACTGGTGAAGACACGGAAGTGGGCGGCGTTTTGTGGTTTTGTTTCTGCTCTTAGTTTTCTCAGGGCGTCGCTCCACTCTCTCCTCGTCTGCCCTGTTTTCAAAGAGGGACCTGTTCGGATCTCCGGGTTCCTCTCTGTGGAACGTGTCCTTCTCCCGGACACTGTTCGGGTTTTCTCTTCCGTGCTGGTTTTAAGGGATTTGATCGGGATTGTGCTGATGTTTTCTCTGTGTGTGTGTGTGTGTGTGTGTGTGCGTGTGCGTGTGTGTGTGTGTGTGTGTGTGTGCGCGCGCACGCGCTTGGGGCTTGTCAGACTTCTTGGGTCTGTGGGATCCCGGGTTTCATGGACTTTAGAATCTCTCTGACGAGTATTTATCTCCTCAAACATTTTCCTACCTCCCCTGAATCCCTTCTGCTTCAAAGACTGCAATCACATGTACATTAGGCTCCTTGACATCGTCCTGCAGCGCATGGAGGCCTGTGTTAGTGACCTCAGTGTCTTGTTTTGTCGCTGGTTTTATCTCTTGTCTATGGATTCTCTTCCATGTCACCAACTGACTGATCTTCTCCTTTCAGGTGACCCACCTTCTGTCAACACCTCACATGTGATTTTCTCTCAGACACTGTGGTTTTCATTTCCACCCATTGAATTGGGTGCTGTTTCTTTGTCTCCCTCGTCTGCACTTACCTAGTTCAGTCAATCTTTTCCTTCTGAACAAATGGGATGTGGATTTTTGAAGTCCTTGTCTACACAGTGCATCCTCTGTGAAATTTCTTGGCCAGGGTGATGGATTTATTTTTTATTTTTATTTTATTTTTGCTTATTATGGGTCATATTTTGATGTGACACCACATTTGGTGAATATTTCCGTGTTTTGTGAACAATACTTGTATCTATATAATATCTGTGTGTGTATATATAAAGAGTTTGCTGTTCTAAGTTACACAGATTCAGTGAAGTTAATGGAAAGTCGTTGACCCTCAGTCACCTGGGCTCACTCCTCCCGGGCGGGCCCGAGCAGCGTGCCCCTTGTGCTCACTGCCCAGCGCTGAGGAAGCCCTTCCCTCCGTCAGCCTGGCGCCCTGAGGAGGAGCATGTCCTCTCTGACAGAGGGACTCACGGCTCTGATCGTGTGTGAGCTCCGCCCGGGCCTCCGGGCTCCCTGGGCGGCTCTCTGTGGCCGTGGGAGCTGCTCTCACAGGTGGAGCTGAGATCTCGTGGATAATGGCAGGCCCTGGAGCCATTGCGAGGGAGACTCACCTGCAGCGGGGCTTTGGGGTGAGCCCTCGGGAAGGAAATGTGAGAGGCAAGAGGAGGTGACCTGCCATGGGGTGGCAACCGAGGATCCGCGGGGAGGGCATCCTGAGCTGAGGCAGAGACTCGGGACCTTGGCCTCAGGCGGGCGCTGGGCCTGAGCCTCACTCTGAGAGGGGCATGGCCTTGGGGGAGGCAGCCCTTCCGGGGAGGGAGCAGCTGGGAGCTGCCCGATCCCAGTGGGGTGTGAGGTGGGTCAACCCTGAGCAGGGACCTGGTGGACTCCTTGGTGCCCACACTCGGGTTTGGTTGTTCAGAACCCAGGCTGCCAAGATCCGGGCTTCATAAGCTCAGATGTGCTGGGAGACCTGGGGAGACACTCGGGATATTGGATAATGAGGGGCCCCGTTACCGTGGGAAGCATAAGCAGGGTCCTTACCCCTGTCTGTATGTCTCCCCCTGTGTGTCCTTCCATCCAGGCCCTCTGTCTCCCACTCACACCCAGGCCCTCTGTCTCCCACTCACACCCAGGCCCTCTGTCTCCCACTCACACCCAGGCCCTCTGTCTCCCACTCACACCCAGGCCCTCTGTCTCCCACTCACACCCAGGTCCTCTGTCTCCCACTCACACCCAGGTCCTCTGTCTCCCACTCACACCCAGGCCCTCTGTCTCCCACTCACACCCAGGCCCTCTGTCTCCCACTCACACCCAGGCCCTCTGTCTCTCACTCACACCCAGGCCCTCTGTCTCTCACTCACACCCAGGCCCTCTGTCTCCCACTCACACCCAGGCCAGACACCATCAGGGCAGCCCCGTCCTGTCAGAGTGAACCCACTCTGTGCCACCCCTGCAGAGCGGCCTGAGGCGGGAGGAGGGGCGCCTGGGGAGCTAAGATGGGGACCTGGGCCAGGCCTGCTCATGACTTTGTCTACAGTCCTCCTGGGGCTGGAGGAGCGTGTGACACAGACGGGGACAGGGTTCTTGTCCCACTTCCCCATCTGCCTGTGTCACTGTGAGAATTGTTATCGCTGGTACTAAACTGACAGTAATAGTCTGCCTCGTCCTCAGCCTGGACCCCACTGATGGTCAGAGTGTTTGTCTTCCCGGAGCTGGAGCCTGAGAACCGGTCAGGGATCCCTGAGGGCCGCTCGCTATCCTTGTAAATGACCCGCACAGGGGCCTGGCCGGGCTTCTGCTGGTACCAGTGGGTATATCTTTTATCCAGGAAATCTCCAGTGCAGGTGATGCTGGCTGTCCCTCCCAGGGCCACTGACAAAGAGCCCGACTGGGTCAGCTCATAGGCGGCCACAGAGCCTGTAAGAGAGGAGAGGGGGGTTGAGGTTGAGGCCCCATTACCTGTAGGTTCCACCCCGAGGCTGTGCCTGGAGGAGCTCAGGGTTGGAGCTGGTCCAGCTCAGGTCCTGGGGGCAGCACCTGTGCAGAGAGTGAGCAGGGGCAGCAGGAGAGGGGTCCAGGCCATGGCTGAGACGCCCGGGGTTCAGCCTCTGAGCCCGCAGCTGGGCCTGTGGCCTCTGGGCCTCTCTTATGCTCTGCAAGGGGCTCCTCATGCAAATCGCCTCCTCCCTGGGGGCCTCCCTGACTGGCTCCAGCTGGGCGGGGAGCAGCTGGGCTGATGGGAATTCAAATAGGAGCCTCCCTCCCAGCCTGCCCCAGGTTCCCGGAGCTCTCCGTGGTGCTGAGGGAGACAGTGCTGACCCCTGACCCAGCCCCTGCACACACACCCCAGGCTGACCTTTGACCTCCTCTGTGGGCTTGGGGAGAACGCTGGGTCCTCCACTCTGATTATCAGATCGCCCATGTGGGCGGGGCCTGCTCATAGAGACAGTGGTCAGTGGTCCTGCTGCCACGTGAGAGGCAGGCTCCATGCTCAGACCCAGAGAGGTTGGTCAGGGGCCTGTCAGGTCACCTTTCTTCTTGTTAGAAATAATAGGAGAATTTGGGGACTCAGAGAGGGGAAAAACAAAACTAAACAGAAACCTCTGATAACACCAGATCGATGCTTCAGGGATAGAGTAATTCTGTACAACCTCACAGAAGGAATATTTTGTTTTAAAAAAAAACCACAACTATTGAAAGAGAATGAGAAAACAGGTAACAAAGGCAACACATTTGCAAACGAAATACCCAATGGACACCTCGAGTTCAGAGAATACAATAAACTCTCAAAACTAAACAGGAAGAAGAAAAAACACTTCTATGATCCATTTAGAACATGGGTCGTTGTCAAGAAGAACCATGTGGTGAAGAAGACATATTGATGGCAACAAGCACAGAAGAAGATGCTCATCCTTGGGCATTAGGAAAACTCAATTAAAATACCGTGAGATCTCAGGGCCCGCTTCTCAGATTGGCTACAGTGAAAGAAGGGATGACCCCCACTGTGGGCAAGGGTGTGGAGAACCGGGGTCACTCACGTGTGGCTGCTGCTCATGGGAAATGGTACAGACTATTGGGAAAGAGTGGGCAGCTGCTGAAAGGACTACACTTGTCACTGCCTCACACCCGCAAGGAACACTGGGCATTTGTTTCAGAGAAGTGACAACTTATCCTCACAGAGAAAGGACAGGAGGGTGTTCCTAGCACCCATGGGCATGATGTCTCAGGGGAACAATGAGATGCCCTTGTTGGGTGGAGGGTCAGCAGACTCTGGTCCACCAGGACCATGGACTACAACTCGGCTATGAACAGGAAGGAGCTCAATGCAAGGACAGTTGGGAGGAATCTACAGAGGTTCGGGGATGTGAAAAGTGCCATCTCAGAGGCTACACACTCCGGGATTCTGTCTCTGATCCTACAGGCCATTTCTGAAATGAAGATTTTTAGAAATGAAGATGCAACTAGTAGAGCCAGGAGGTGAGGGCAGGAAGGGCACCTTGAAGGAGAGGTGGGTGCTGCTATAAAGGTAAAATGTGGGAGACCCTAGAGTGGAGAGAAGGTTGTTGTGTCTTCATGGTGTTGTGGATCCATGAAGCCACACGTAGGATAAATGCCATAGAACCAAACACACACACACACATGCTAAGATCAGGAAAAGAGAGAAAATGAAAGGAAGAGTTAATGAAAAACAACAGCAAAGAGCATAAGGGAGAGAAAAATGGAAGAGTTAAATGGGAAGTACGAGACAGAGAGAGAGAGAGAGAGAGAGAGAGAGAGAGAGAGAGAGAGACAGAGAGACAGAGAGAGAGAGAGAGAGAAAGAGAGAGAGAAAGACGGAGCATGATGGAAGGTCCCTCCTCAGCTGTTTCTCTCTCCGGCCCCGCCTCCCTGTCACTGTCAGCCACATCAGCTCCACCTCTCGTCCTGGGCAGGGTGTCACCTGCTTCATCTGGAGACTCTTCGAAGGCCACCTGCCACTCAAGCTTTTATTTTTCTTATTTATTTATTTATTTATTTATTTACTTACTTACTTACTTACTTACTTACTTATTTATTTATTTCATTTATTTCAGAGAAGAAGGCAGTGGGACAGAGAAAGAAACATCAATGATGAGAGAGATTCATTGATCAGCTGCTTCCTGCACACCTCCTATCAGGGATCGAGCCCACAACCCAGGCATGTGTCCTTGATGGGTATCAAACCCTGACCTCCTGGTCGATGATCAACCACTGAGCCAGGCTGGTCGGGCTCTTTTGTTTTTTGAAACTGCTTTATTGAGTATAATTGCTGCCACACTAGAACTTTTGATGCAAACTTGACTTCTGGTTTCAGAATCACATGGCCTCTGTGAAGGGAAGGCAACAGGTAAGGGGTGGGGACCTGCCCTGCAGAGGGACCCGCGGGGCTTGTTAGGGACAAAGTCACCGCAGCCCTTTAGAGAGCAGCCCTTCACAGGGAGGGGAGATGGGGGTGGCCCTTGGACACTGTGGCTCCAGCCGCCAGGGCTGACAGAGGTCACTGCGGGGTCAGCCCTGATCCATCTCCTCCTGTTCGTCCTGCTCCTCCCGCTCCCTGTCCATCCTCAGTGGCCGGGGTCCCGCCCCGTCTCTCAAAGGCCTGGGCAGAGGGGGGCCTGTCTGGGCTCCACAAGCAGAGGCTCTGGCACAGCAGAAGGAGCCAGGCCCTGCTCCACTCTGGTCCTGCTCAGACCTCCCCCCAGGCCCCGCCTCCCTCCTGGGCCATGGGCTGCGCCCCCCCACGGGGTCAGGGTCTCTGTCCTGCCTCCCTGAGGTCCAGATGCTCCTGATCAGCCCCATCCTGCGAGGGCCCTGCTTCCCTCCACGGAGCAGCACAGGCAACAGCCCACGTCCAAGGTCACCTCTGCAGCCCCAGGTCTCTGTTCCTCCCTGAGCAGAGCCCCGGACGGGAGCCCAGGCCTGGTGCCTCCTGGGAACCTGGTCAGCGCAGCCCTCCTCGCCCTCAGGGGCCTGGTCTGCGGGGTCTGGTGTGGTGGGTCCCAGCTTCCTGCCCACAGGCGAGGGGGGTCAGAACGTAAGTGTCGGCACAAGGACCTCAGTCATGGCCCCCGTTTGCTTCTCCCCGTGGTGACTTGGGGGTCTGGGAGGTTGATGGGTTTTGCACAGAAAGGACTGAGAATCTCAGCATCTGGAGAGGGACAGGGACCAGGTCCCCGAGTCCCCGGGGAGGAGCAGACAGAGGGAGGGAGGTTTTAGCCCCACTTCCCCTTTGTCTGAGTCACTGTGGTTATCCGTATTGTCCACCAATGTTATAGTCTACACCACAGATGTACTCAGCCTCGTCCTCAGACTGGAGGGGGGAGATGGTCAAGTAGCGGTCGGCCCCGGAGCTGGAGCCCAAGAAGCGATCAGGGATCCCGTCCCCCTTGGTGTGGGTCCCGTTGTTGTAAAGTCGCATGATGTACCGAGGGGCCTGTCCTGCTCTCTGCTGATACCAGTAAATATAGAAGCTGCTGTGCTCCTGGCTCAGGGTGCAGGTGAGCTTGGCCGAGGCCCCCGGGGCGGCAGAGGCCGATGGAGGCTGGGTGAGCACAGGGGCACAGAGACCTGTGGACAGAAAACACAGAGCGATGCCCAGTGCACCCCGATGTGCAGGCGCCCCGAGGACTGAGCTTGGAGGGAGGATGGGGGGCAGGACCCCAGGGGCTGTGGCCGCTCTGACCTGTGGAGACGACGAGGGGCAGGAGGCAGAAGGGAAGCCAGGCCATGGTGGGAGGGTCCTGAGCGCTGCCCGCGGCTGCCCAGCTGGCACTGGCCCTGCCAGCCCCTGTCTTATCCTCTGTGCCTGCAGCTCAGGGGGAGGAGCAGGGATGCAAATCTGTTGTGTGGGCCCAGCCAGGCTCTGTCTCAACTGCTGGCCCCGCCCTGAGCCCAGGGCCTCCTGCGGGGCCTCCCCTGAGGGCAGAGGGCAGGTGTGGGTTTCACTGCTCAGAGCTGGTTGGCCCACAGAAGGGTCTTCAAAGGAGCTCAGTCCTGCTCTTTGCACTTGACAGGGCCCAGGGGACTCTGACCTCTGAAGGCCCCAAACCAGGACCCACAGCGCCCCCTGGTGTCCCAGGGTGAATGTCACCTCCCTGTGCAGCTGGTTCATCACCATGACTGCTTCTGAGAGCTCCCTGGAGGCTGACAGGTGGGGAGTGTGTCCCTGGGCCCTCACTCAGCATCACAGGAGCCCACACCATCCTCTGCTGGGGCCCAGCCTCTCCTCCTGGCCAATGAGGAGGGAGCGTCCTTGGGAGGTTAGTGATTTTCCCAGAATCCCCCAGACAGAGTGATGGGTCAAGACTCCAATGCAGGAGACTGACCTCAGAGCCTGACCTTTCACCCCCTCCCTACCCTGCCCCTCCCCAGGCTCCGGATCCCCTTCCTCCCCTCCCCGCAAGGCCTCCTGAGCCCCCTGTCCTGCCCTCTGTTCCATATTCAGGAGGCCCATCCCCCTGTGTCTGGTCAGAAGAGAGCTCAGGTCCTCACAATGTTAGAAGCTGCGTTTCCCGGGGAAACACGGACTCTGTGTGGTCAGAGTTGGGGACTCTCCCTCTGCCGCCTCCATGGCCGACCACACAGGGTCACGTGTCAGCAGCCTCTTGGGAATCACGTGATTGGTTGGAGTCTTTGAATTCCTCTCTTCTTCCAACAGTGAGATCAGATCCCTGTTCTAACGCGGTGAAGGCCAATAGGTTGGACCAGTGTCAGAATAGGAAAAAACCTTTAATTTGGCGAGACACAATCGACAAGACAACGTTTTCCACCGAATGTCCTGCACAAACGTATTTGCTTTCAAACTTAGTCCTGAAGAGGGTGGATGTAACTAATTCACCCCACACGCTGGCGACGCTGCACATGGGAGTGAAGTGGGAGGCGCTGGGTGACCCCTGAGCACAGACAGAGGGACCCCTGGCCCCTGCTCAGCGCTGGGTCTAAAGGTAGGAAGGGGGTGCGGGGGAGGCACTGTGGGTGGACCCTCAGCTCCATCAGGGCTGCGGGCGGAGCCGCTGTCTGCAGAGGCGGGTGGATCTCTCCTCGAGTGAGGATGCCCGGCCTTCTCCCTGTTAGTGGTCCTCGTGCTGGGATGCGGGAAACTCCGGGGACACAGATCACTCCTGTCTCAGCTGCGCTGCCTCCCCCGTTCCCAGAGGCCACCAGGGCAGACTCTAGTCTGGGGCTCATTCTGCCCCCACAGACCAGAGCTCTTCTAAGAAGTCTGCCCGATGCCTCCCTCAGGAGCGCCCCCTCTGGCTGGGCGCACTGCGGGCTGGGTGCTGGATCTGCGGGATGTGCCCTCTAATGTCCATGGAGGCGCCTCCGTGGCCTCGGGTGGGTCCCCCCACGGGCTCATCTGTGCTGTGAGGAGCAACTGCAGACCCAGAGGGTCCCCCGCAGCTCCGTCCTCTCAGCGCTCTGCCCGCTGGGCTCTTGTTTGCTGTCTGGGGTCCCGAAACTCTCTGATGGGGACCCTCCTCCAGGCGACCCCTCTGGGAGGAAGCGTGGGGCCAGCCTCGGGTCTGCAAAGGGGTGACATTGAGGCCTCCACTGGCGGCTCCAGGGCCTTCAGGACGGAGGGGGCCTGGGGCCTTGGCATCAGGTGGCACTGGGCCTGAGTCACACTCACTGAGAGGGCGTGACCTTGGGAGAGGCACTGCCCTGCCCCAGGGGGCCTCCCAGCGAGGGCCCAGCTGTGACCCCAGGGGCGCCCCGCAGTGGTGGGCGGTGTGTCCCAGGCCAGGTGGCTCCGTTCAGAGTCCTGGGCTGCCAGGGAGCTGGGCTCCAGGAGCTCAGCTGGGCGGGGAGGGTCTGGGGATTCACCCAGAACGTGGTCCAATCGCCACTGTGGACACATTCAAGGGCCGTTATTCTGGTCACAGGGTTCCGTCAGTCTGTCCTGGCTCAGGCCCTCCGTCAGGGATTACACTGCGGCCCAGACACACCAGGGAGCCGGTCCCGCCCGCCCTGAGCCACCCTGTCCCTCCCTCTGCAGAGCTGCCTGAGGCTGAGGAGGGGGCAGCTGGGGGGCCTCAGAAGTGGGACCTGGGCTGAGCCTGCTCAGGGCTGGGTGTGCGGTCCTCCGGGCTGGAGGAGAGGGTGACATGGGGAGGTTTCTGTCCCACTTCCCCATCCGCCTGTGTCACTGTGAGCTTTAGCACTGCTGTCCCACACCGAACAGTAATAGTCCGCCTCGTCCTGGGCCTGGGCCCCACTGATGATGAGGGTGTCTGTGTCCCCTGAGTCAGAGCCAGAGAATCGCTCAGGGATCGTTGAGGTCCTGTTTTTGTTACCATAGATGACCAGCATAGGGGCTTGGCCCGGCTTCTGCTGGTACCAGTTTGCATAATATTTTTTTACGATTTCTCCCTGGCAGGTGATCCTGGCTGTCTGTCCCAGAGCCACAGACACTGCTGGGGGCTGAGTCACTTCTGAAGAGGCCACTGCACCTGTAAGAGAGGAGAGGAGAGGAGAGGAGAGGAGAGGAGAGGAGAGGAGAGGAGAGGAGAGGAGAGGAGAGGAGAGGAGAGGTGAGTGTGGGCATGAGGCTCTCAGTCCCACAGGCCCACACCCCGCAGCGTCCCCTGAGCTGAGCTGAAGGTCATGGCCAGGCTGCTCCCTGGTCCTGGGGCTGAGCCTGGGGCAGCACCTGTGCAGAGTGTGAGCAGGGGGAGCAGCAGGGTCCAGGCCATGGTGAGGCTGCCAGGCTCTGCTCTGAGCCCTCAGCTGGGGGGTGGTCTTCAAGGCTCTTCACTCCCGGGGGGCGGGGCCTCATGCAAATCCACTTCCTTCCTCCTGGGCTCAGGGGGTCTCCCTGCTGAGCAGAAAAGGGCTCAGTGTAGGAGGCTGTGCCAGGGCTCCATGCTCAGGGCCTGCACCAGGTTCCCTCGAGCGCCCTGTGCTGTCCACTGAGAAAGTTCTGTCCGGCCAGGGTGGCCCAGTGTTGGAGCATCGACCCATGAACCAGGAGGTCCTGGTTAGATTCCAGGTCAGGACACAAACCCAGGTACCGGGTCCATCCCCATTAGGGGTGTGCAGGAGGCTGCCAATCAGTGATTCTCTCGTCATTGATGTTTTTATCTGTCTCTCCCTCTCCCTACTTTCTCTGAGATGAATAAAAACATATTTGAAAAAAAGAAAAGAGATAGTTCTGACCCCTGACCCAGCACCCTGGCCTCCTCTCTGAGAATATGGACAACCCTCAGGCCTCCTGTCTGGTGAGGACTCACCCTCAGGGCGGGGCTGCTGGGCTGGGAGGAGCCTGTGGGGCCAGAGGTCATGCTGGGGTGGGAGAGGCCATGGTCCCAGAGCCAGAGGCAGAGATTTTGCTCAAGTGCCTCTCAGGCGACCTTGTTATTGGTTGTTTGAGGAAGAAATAAGAGAAATCTCTGAGACCCATGGCCAGGCCAGAATTCTGTGATGACATCAGAATCAGGATTCACGAAAGAGACCATCAGTCCATTGAGACTCATCTAGAGCCTTCTCCTTGGCTGGGCAAAGCTTTCTAAAGGAACAGGCAACAGAGAGAAGAGAAACGCATGTTAACCCCATTCCCAGGGAATGACCCGTGCAGAGAGGACGGGAAGAACATGAAATTTAACCAAAGAATCACAGCCCATGAGGACACAGGCGGGACCCAAGAGCAGGCGCGTCAGGAAGAGGGTGTATGGAGGCCATGAGCACAGGGGAGGGCGTCCATCCTTAGCTGCTGTGGAAACACCAGCGAAAACCACAGGGAGACACGACCACCCCCGGGTCAGGGGGCTCCCCTGACACAGGAACCCCGGTGCCCCAGGGGCGGGAGGAAGGGATGGTGGGTGCAGGGGCGGTGGGAACGGGAAAGGGTCGGTGACTGTGGGAAAGCGCTTCCCAGCCTCTCGGGGACTGAGCCTCGCCCTCAGCACACAGCCCAGCAGCTGTGCTCCGGGCCCTCCTGTCAGAGGGAGGACTGTGCTCACAGAGACACTGCGCTCAGAGGGCACGGCCCCGCGGGCACCATGTCCACGTGGGACACCTCAGAGGCCTCTGCCCTTCCTGTGGGGATGGTCACAGACGTCCCTCCGCCCAGAACAGGGAACACCGCTCCGCAGTGAGAGGGAAGGAGTGCTTTTACAATGTGTGTGTTTTATTGGTTTCAGAGAGGATGGGAGAGAGATACAAAATATCAATGATGAGAGAGAATAATTGATTGGCTGCATGCTGTACCCTCCTCTTATGGATTGAGCCCACAAACCGGTCACGTGCCCTAGGACAGAATGGAACTCGGGATCCCTCATCTGCAGGCTGTCCCCATGTGAACTCAGCCACACCAGCGAGGGCCAGCAACGTTTCCTTAAAGATCACAAGGCCCATTGTCACCCTGAACTGAGGGTGGTGAATGTGCTGGGAGCCCAGGTCCCTGTAAACTGGGGTTCTATTGGACACGGTGGGGTCGCTGTGGAGCTGAGGTGGCTGCTGTTACAGACGTTCCCTCTCACGGTGTCCAGGCCCCTCCCGGGGCAGGTCGATGCCCCCACACGCCCCATGGCCTCCTGCTCCTGGACAGGACCCGTGGTGACAGGGCTCAACGTGGGATCGTTCAAAGGGCCCGAAGCTGCCCTGCTCTCGCTCCTCACAGACGGGCAGCCGAGCTCAGGGCTGGAGGGGAGGGTGACACGGGGAGGTTTCTGTCCCACTTCCCCATCCGCCTGTGTCACTGTGAGCATCATTACCATCCCACACCTGACAGTAATAGTCGGCCTCGTCCTGGGCCTGGGCCCCGCTGATGGTCAGGGTGGCCGTGTTCCCCGAGTTGGAGCCTGAGAATCGGTCAGGGATCCCTGAGGGCCGGTTGCTATCCCTATAGATGACCAGCACGGGGGCCTGGCCGGGCTTCTGCTGGTACCACTGGACATCTTTACTTCCAATGCTGTTTCCCTCACACGTGAGTCTGGCCGTCTGTCCCGGGTTCACCGACACCGAGGGCGGCTGCGTCAGCTCATAGGAGGCCACAGAGGCTGCAGGAGGAAGAGGAGGCAGCAAGGTGAGGGCCCATTCCCAGGACCCCCTGCCGGCCCCGCCTGCCTGAGCCCCAGGGATTCCCGGCCGCCAGGGCTCCACTCAAATCCCCCTCAGCCCAGGCGGCTGGGGCTCCGGGGAATGGTGCCTCTGAGCAAGGAGCCCTCCCCTTTCTGCTACAGGTGACCCCTCACCACCCCTCAGACCCATGAGCACAGGGGGCTCAGCCCCCCAGCCCTGAGCCAGCAGCAGCGCCCCTGAGCTCAGAGTCAGCCAGGCTGCTCCAGGCCCTAGGAATGGGAGGGGGGAGCCGGGCAGCACCTGTGCAGAGAGCCAGGAGGCCGAGGAGGAGAGGGGTCCAGGCCATGGTGGGCGCCCTGACTCTGCTCCTGACGCCCAGACTGCAGGCTTCCTCCCAGGCCTCTCTTATCCCCTTGGAGACAGCTGGGGGGCATGCAAATCAGCCAGGCCCAGGGGCTGCTGGGAGCTTGTGGGCCCTGAGAAGGGCTCAGCCCAGGGACACAGGGAGGAGGGGCAGGCCCTGCAGCCCCGCCCTCGCCCAGGGGATTCTGGGTTATTCTGGAGCCATCCTGTGGGGAGGACATCTGCACTCAGATGGTTCCTGGCCTCGGGCCTGCGCTGGCCTGGCCGCAGCAGAGCTCAGAGGGGAGGGCTGTGTGCGGGTGTGAGCCCGGGAGAGAAGGTCCCTGGAGAGGTGAGCGCGTGAGCCTGAGGTCCCTCAGGGGCCGCCCCAGGCCCCGTGTGTGCACATCGGAACCAGAACTCGGGCCTCCCTGGCTAAGGGCACCTGGGGTTTCAGCAGCCACTGAGGGGCTGTCCGTGTCTGTGCTTGGTGAGCGCTCAGGCCAGGTCCTAGAGGCTGGGCCTCAGTGTCCCCCTGTGCCTGGTGCCCGGGCAGACCCAGGGCTGGAGGGAGGTGTGACCACTGTAGAGGGTGAGCAGGATGGGGGTGCAGGTGGTTGGAGTTGAATGAAGGGCCTGGACCTGAGCTGGAGAAACGGGCAAATCCCACAGGAACCCGGGGAGACACAGCCAGAAGGGCCCAGCAGTGCCCAAGGCGATGCTGCAGGAACCCCTGCTCTGTCTGCAGGTGGGAGGGTGGGGTGAGTCCTCCCTGGGAAGGTTGGAATCCCTCAGGCCAGGCCCTCCCAGGCCCCAGTAGGCTGGAGGCGGTCTCTGCTGCCCCCTGGTGGCCGCTGCTCTGTGGCTGCTGGAGGGGCAGGTGTCCTGTGTCCAGGTGTAGATGCTGAGCCTCCTGCTCAGGGGGAGACTCCCTGATCCCTGAGCTGCTGTCCCAGGGGAGGGTGCTGTTCTCTCCATGGCCACGGCCTGTCTCAGGACCAGGCGCCAGAGGTTCAGGTCGCCCAGGAAGGAGGAAGGGGTGCATTTGGAGGATGGGGGTGGGGCCCCCTGAAGCATCACTGCTCATATCCCTGGGGTGGCGGGTTCTGGGGTGGGACTGGGGGACACAGGAATGAAGGACTGACTCTCACTGGTGCTGGCCGCCGGTGCAGGTCACAGCAGCCCAGGGGCTGGGTCAGCCGGGGTCACGGCTCTCAGAGCCGGTGTGTCTGAGAGAGTTTTCCTTCCCCTTCTTCATTGAAAGACACGTTCACTGGTGAAGACACGGAAGTGGGCGGCGTTTTGTGGTTTGTTTCTGCTCTTAGTTTTCTCAGGGCGTCACTCCCCTCTCTCCTCGTCTGCCCTGTTTTCAAAGAGGGACCGGCTCGTATCTGGGTTCCTCTCTGTGGAACATGTCCTTCTCCCGGACGCTATTCGGGTTTTCTCTTCTGTGCTGCTTTTAAGGGATTTGAGCAGGATTGTGCTGATGTTTTCTGTGTGTGTGTTTGTGTGTGTGTGTGTGTGTGAAGTGTTTTTCGGGGCTTTTCAGAGTTCTTGGGTCTGTGGGATCCCGGGTTTCATGGACTTTAGAATCTCTCTGACGAGTATTTATTTCCTCAAACATTTTCCTAGCTCCCCGAATCTCTTGTGCTTCAAAGTCAGCAATCACATGCACATTAGGCTCCTTGACATCGTCCTGCGGCGCACGGAGGCCTGTGTTAGTGATCTCAGTGTCTTGTGCTGTCGGTGGTTTTATCTCTTGTCTATGGATTCTCTTCCATGTCATCAACTGACTGATCTTCTCCTTTCCTATGACCCACCTTCTGTGAACCCCTCACATGTGATTTTCTCTCAGACACTGTGGTTTTCATTTCTACCCATTGAGTTGGGTGCTGTGTTTTTGCCTCTCTCGTCTGCAATTACCATGTTCAATCATTCTTTTCCCTCCTGAACAAATGGGATGTGGATTTTAGAAGTCCTGTCTACAAAGTGCATCCTCTGTGAAATTTCATGGCCAGGGTGATAGATTGATTTTTTTTTTCTTATTATGGCTCATGTTTTTCTGCATCCCAGCAGAAAATTGTGATTTGACAGCAGACTTGGTGAATATTTATTTCCTTGTTTTGTGAACAATATTTGCATATGTATAATATCTGTGTGTGTGTATATATAATGAGTTTGCTGTTCTAAGTTACACAGATTCAGTGACGTTAATGGAAACCCGTTGACCCTCAGCCACCTGGGCTCACTCCTCCCTGGTGCGGCCCGAGCAGCGTGCCCCTTGTGCTCACTGCCCAGCGCTGAGGAAGCCGTTCCCTCCGTCAGCCTGGCGCCCTGAGGAGGAGCAGGTCGTCTCTGACGGAGGGAGGTGCGGCTCTGATTGTGTGTGAGCTCCGCCCGGGCCTCGGGCTCCCTGGGCAGCTCTCTGTGGCCGTGGGAGCTGCTCTCACAGGTGGAGCTGAGATCTCGTGGGTAACTGCAGGCCCTGGAGCCATGGGCGAGGGAGACTGGCCTTCAGCGGGGCTTTGGGGTGAGCCCTCGGGAAGGAAACTCGAGAGGCAAGACGAGGTGACCTGCCATGGGGTGGCAACTGAGAATCAGCGGGGAGGGCGTCCTGAGCTGAGGTAGAGACTCGGGACCTTGGCCTCAGGTGGGCGCTGGGCCTGAGCATCACTCTGAGAGGGGCATGGCCTTGGGGGAGGCAGCCCTTCCCGGGGAGGGCGCAGCTGGGAGCTGCCCGGTCCCAGTGGGGTGTGAGGTGGGTCAGCCCTGAGCAGGGACCAGGGTGGACTCCTCGGTGCCCACAGCTCGGGTTTGATTGTTCAGAACCCAGGCTGCCAATATCCGGGGCTTCATGAGCTCAGATGTGCTGGGAGACCTGGGGAGACACTCCGACATGGGACAATGAGAGGCCCCGTTACCATGGAAAGGAGAAGCAGGGTCCTTACCCCTGTCTGTATGTCTCCCACTGTGTGTCCTTCCACCCAGGCCCTCTGTCTCTCACTCACACCGAGGCCCTCTGTCTCCCACTCACACCCAGGCCCTCTGTCTCCCACTCACACCCAGGCCCTCTGTCTCCACTCACACCCAGGCCCTCTGTCTCCACTCACACCCAGGCCCTCTGTCTCCCACTCACACCCAGGCCCTCTGTCTCCCACTCACACCCAGGCCCTCTGTCTCTCACTCACACCCAGGCCCTCTGTCTCCCACTCACACCCAGGCCCTCTGTCTCCCACTCACACCCAGGCCCTCTGTCTCTCACTCACACCCAGGCCCTCTGTCTCCACTCACACCCAGGCCCTCTGTCTCCCACTCACACCCAGGCCCTCTGTCTCCCACTCACACCCAGGCCCTCTGTCTCCCACTCACACCCAGGCCCTCTGTCTCTCACTCACACCCAGGCCCTCTGTCTCCCACTCACACCCAGGCCCTCTGTCTCTCACTCACACCCAGGCCCTCTGTCTCCACTCACACCCAGGCCCTCTGTCTCCCACTCACACCCAGGCCCTCTGTCTCTCACTCACACCCAGGCCCTCTGTCTCCCACTCACACCCAGGCCCTCTGTCTCTCACTCACACCCAGGCCCTCTGTCTCCACTCACACCCAGGCCCTCTGTCTCCCACTCACACCCAGGCCCTCTGTCTCTCACTCACACACAGGCCCTCTGTCTCCCACTCACATCCAGGCCCAGACCCCATCAGGGCAGCCCTGTCCTGTCAGAGTGAACCCACTCTGTGCCACCCCTGCAGAGCAGCCTGAGGCGGGAGGAGGGGCGCCTGGGGAGCTGAGATGGGGACCTGGGCCAGGCCTGCTCATGACTTTGTCTACAGTCCTCCTGGGGCTGGAGGAGCGTGTGACACAGACGGGGACAGGGTTCTTGTCCCACTTCCCCATCTGCCTGTGTCACTGTGAGAATTGTTATCGCTGGTACTAAACTGACAGTAATAGTCTGCCTCGTCCTCAGCCTGGACCCCACTGATGGTCAGAGTGTTTGTCTTCCCGGAGCTGGAGCCTGAGAACCGGTCAGGGATCCCTGAGGGCCGCTCACTATCCTTGTAAATGACCCGCACAGGGGCCTGGCCGGGCTTCTGCTGGTACCAGGAAGTATATCTTTTATCCAGGAAATCTCCAGTGCAGGTGATGCTGGCCGTCCCTCCCAGGGCCACTGACAAAGAGCCCGACTGGGTCAGCTCATAGGCGGCCACAGAGCCTGTAAGAGAGGAGAGGGGGGTTGAGGTTGAGGCCCCATTACCTGTAGGTTCCACCCCGAGGCTGTGGCTGGAGGAGCTCAGGGTTGGAGCTGGTTCAGCTCAGGTCCTGGGGGCAGCACCTGTGCAGAGAGTGAGCAGGGGCAGCAGGAGAGGGGTCCAGGCCATGGCGGAGACGCCCTGGGTTCAGCCTCTGAGCCTGCAGCTGGGCCTGTGGCCTCTGGGCCTCTCTTATGGTCTGAAGGGGCTCCTCATGCAAATCGCCTCCTCCCTGGGGGCCTCCCTGACTGGCTCCAGCTGGGCGGGGAGCAGCTGGGCTGATGGGAATTCAAATAGGAGCCTCCCTCCCAGCCTGCCCCAGGTTCCTGGAGCTCTCCGTGGTGCTGAGGGAGACAGTGCTGACCCCTGACCCAGCCCCTGCACACACACCGCAGGCTGACCTTTGACCTCCTCTGTGGGCTTGGGGAGAATGCTGGGTCCTCCACTCTGATGATCAGATCGCCCATGTGGGCGGGTCGAGCTCATAGAGACAGTGGTCAGTGGTCCTGCTGCCGCGTGAGAGGCAGGCTCCATGCTCAGACCCAGAGAGGTTGGTCAGGGGCCTGTCAGGTCACCTTTCTTCTTGTTAGAAATAACAGGAGGATTTGGGGACCCAGAGAGGCAAAAACAAAACTAAACAGAAACCTCTGATAACACCAGATGGATGCTTCAGGGATAGAGTAATTCTGAACAACCGCACAGAAGGAATATTTTGCTAAAAAAAAAAAAAAAACTATCGAAAGAGAACAAGGAAACAGGTAACAAAGGCAACACATTTGCAAACAAAATACCCAATGGACACCTCGAGTTCAGAGTATACAATAAACTCTCAAAACTAAGCAGGAAGAGGAAAAAACACTTCTGTGATCCATTTAGAACATGGGTCGTTGTCAAGAAGAACCATGTGGTGAAGAAGACATATTGGTGGCAACAAGCACAGAAGAAGATGCTCATCCTTGGGCATTAGGGAAATGCCAATTGAATACCATGAGATCTCAGGTCCCGCTTCTCAGATTGGCTACAGTGAAAGAAGGGGTGACCCCCACTGTGGGTGAGGGTGTGGAGAATTGGGGTCACTCACGCGTGGCTGCTGCTCATGGGAAATGGTACAGACAGTGGGGAGAGAGTGGGCAGCTGCTGAAAGTACTAAACTTGTCACTGCCACACAATCCCAAGGAACACTGGGCATTTGTTTCAGAGAAGTGACAACTTAGGTTCACAGAGAAAGGACAGGAGGATGTTCCTAGCACCCGTGTGCATGACGTCCCAAGAAAACAGTGAGATGCCCTTGCTGGGTGGAGGGTCAGCGGACTCTGGTCCACCAGAACCATGGACTACGACTCAGCCATGAACAGGAAGGAGCTCAATGCAAGGACAGTTGGGAGGAATCTACAGGGGTTTGGGGTGGTGAAAAGAGCCCTCTCAGAGGCTACACACTCCGGGATTCTGTCTCTGATCCTACAGGCCATTTCTGAAACAAAGATTTTTAGAAATGAAGACGCAACTAGTGGAGCCAGGAGGTGAGGGCAGGGAAGGGCACCTTGAAGGAGAGGTGGGTGCTGTTATAAAGGTAAAATGTGGGAGACCCTACTGGGGAGAGAAGGTTGTTGTGTCTTCATGCTGTTGTGGATCCATGAAGCCACACGGGGGATTAAATCCCATAGAACCAAACACACACACAGACACACACACACACACACACACACACACACACACACACGCTAAGAAGAGGAAAAAAGGGAAAATGAAAGGAAGAGTTAATGGAAAACAACAGCAAAGAGCATAAGGGAGAAAGAAACGGAAGAATTAAATGGAAAGTAATGAGAGAGAGAGAGAGAGAGAGAGAGAGAGAGAGAATATATGAGGGGGTCCTCCTCAGCTCGCTCTCACTCTGGCCCCGCCTCCCTGTCACTGTCAGCCACATCAGCTCCACCTCCCCTCCTGGGCAGGCTGTCACCTGCTGCATCTAGAGACTCTCCGAAGGCCACCTGCCACTCAAGTAATTATTTGTTTATTTATTTATTCATTTTTTAATTTATATATTATTTTTATTAATTTCAGAGAACAAGGCATTGGGAGAGAGAAAGAAGCATCAATGATGAGAGAGAATCATGGATCAGCTGCCTCCTGCACACACCCTACTGGGGATCGAGCCCATAAACCAGGCCTGTGCCCTTGACAGGTATTGAACCCTGACCTCCTAGTTCATAGGTCAACACTCAACCACTGAACCATGCCGGTCGGGCTATTTCTGTTTTTCTGAAACTGCTTTATTGAGTATAACTGCGGCCTCACTAGTACTTTTGATGCAAAGTTGACTTTCTGGGCTCAGAATCACGGGGCCCCTCTGAAGCCAAAGCCACAGGTAAGGAACAGACACAGAAAGCACAGTTCTCCCCACGGTCCATCCGTCCCTTTCCCACCAGGGCTGACGTGATGCCCCTGAGACCCTGACCCTGTCACCCCGTGGCCACAGCAGAGGGTCCCGACGGCCTCTCCGGGACCCCGTGTCGCCCTGTGACCTGGGACGTGTGCAGGCGGCGCCCTCATGGGCTGGTGCCCGTCTCAGCACAGCAGGGACCACGTGCCCGGCCCCTTCCCTCGCCGTCCTCACTGGCACAGGGCGTCCCTCTGTCTGTCCATTAGGCCACTGCTGACCCTCCCACGTTCTGGGCAGCCAGGCCCCGGGAGGCCCGGGGTGAGTGTGGTCCACACTGGGGTTCGCATTGAACCCCGACCGTCCTCCAGGCCCCCTCCCTGCAGGGTGAGGGGTGGGGACCCCCAGGGCCTTGTGAGGGATGAAGTCACTGCAACCCTTTAGGGAACAGCCCTTCACAGGGGAGGAGGATGGAGGTAGCCCTGGGAACCTGTGGCTCCAGCTGCCTGGGCTGACAGAGGTCACTGCGGGGTCAGCCCTGATCCATCTCCTCCTGCTCCTCCCGCTCCCTGTCCATCCTCAGTGGCCGGGGTCCCGCCCCGTCTCTCAAAGGCCTGGGCAGAGGGGGGGCCTGTCTGGGCCCCACAAGCGGAGGCTCTGGCGCAGCAGGAGGAGCCAGGCCCTGCTCCACGCTGGTCCTGCTCAGACCTGCTCCCCAGGCCCCGCCTCCCTCCTGGGCCTAGGGCTGCACCCCCCACGGGGTCAGGGTCTCTGTCCTGCCTCCCTGAGGACCAGACGCTCCTGCTCAGCCCCGTCCTGCCAGGGCCCTGCTTCCCTCCACGGAGCAGCACAGGCAACAGCCCACGTCCAAGGTCACCTCTGCAGCCCCAGGTCTCTGTTCCTCCCTGAGCAGAGCCCCGGACAGGAGCCCAGGCCCGGTGCCTCCTGGGAACCTGGTCAGCGCAGCCCCACTCGCCCTCAGAGGCCTGGTCTGCGGGGTCTGGTGTGGTGAGTCCCAGCTTCCTGCCCACTGGCGAGGGGGGTCAGAATGTAAGTGTCTGCACAAGGACCCCAGTCATGGCCCCTGTTTGCTTCTCCCCATGGTACCTTGGGGGGCGGGAGAGGCTGATGGGTTTTGACAGGAAAGAGTCAGCATCTCAGCATCTGGAGAGGGACAGGGACCAGGTCCCCAAGTCCCCGGGGAGGAGCAGACAGAGGGAGGGAGGTTTTAGCCCCACTTCCCCTTTGTCTGAGTCACTGTGGTTATCCGTATTGTCCACCAATGTTATAGTCTACACCACAGATGTACTCAGCCTCGTCCTCAGACTGGAGGGGGGAGATGGTCAAGTAGCGGTCGGCCCCAGAGCTGGAGCCCGAGAAGCGATCAGGGATCCCGTCCCCCTTGGTGTGGCTTCCAGAACTCGTAAGGTACATGATGTACCGAGGGGCCTGTCCTGCTCTCTGCTGATACCAGTAAATAGTGTAGCTCCAGTACTCCTGGCTCAGGGTGCAGGTGAGCTTGACCGAGGCCCCCGGGGAGGCAGAGGCAGATGGGGGCTGGGTGAGCACAGGAGATGCACAGAGACCTGCGGACAGAAAACACAGAGCGATGCCCAGTGCACCCCGATGCACAGGCGCCCCGAGGACTGAGCTTGGAGGGAGGATGGGGAGCAGGACCCCAGGGGCTGTGGCCGCTCTGACCTGTGGAGACGACGAGGGGCAGGAGGTAGAAGGGAAGCCAGGCCATGGTGGGAGGGTCCTGAGCGCTGCCCGCGGCTGCCCAGGTGGCACTGGCCCTGCCAGCCCCTGTCTTATCCTCTGTGCCTGCAGCTCAGGGGGAGGAGCAGGGATGCAAATCTGTTGTCTGGGCCCAGCCAGGCTCTGTCCCAGCTGCTTGCCCTGCCCTGAGCCCAGGGCCTCCTGCGGGGCCTCCCCTGAGGGCAGAGGGCAGGTGTGGGTTTCACTGCTCAGAGCTGGTTGGCCCACAGAAGGGTCTTCAAAGGAGCCCAGTCCTGCTCTTTGCACTTGACACAGCCCAGGGGACTCTGACCTCTGAAGGCCCCAAACCAGGACCCACAGCGCCCCCTGGTGTCCCCAGGGTGAATGTCACCTCCCTGTGCAGCTGGTTCATCACCAGGACTGCTTCTGAGAGCTCCCTGGAGGCTGACAGGTGGGGAGTGTGTCCCTGGGCCCTCACTCAGCATCACAGGAGCCCACACCATCCTCTGCTGGGGCCCAGCCTCTCCTCCCGGCCAATGAGGAGGGAGCGTCCTTGGGAGGTTAGTAATTTTCCCATAATCCCCCAGACAGAGGGATGGGTCAAGACTCCAATGCAGGAGACTGACCTCAGAGTTTGACCTTTCACCCCCTCCATACCCTGCCCCTCCCCAGGCTCCGATCCCCTCCCCCCAAGGCCTCCTGAGCCCCCTGTCCCGCCCTCTTTTCCATATTCAGGAGGCCCATCCCCCTGTGTCTGGTCAGAAGAGAGCTCAGGTCCTCACAGTGTTAGAATCTGTGTTTCCCGGGGAAACACGGACTCTGTGTGGTCAGAGTTGGGGACTCTCCCTCTGCTGCCTCCATGGCCCACCACACAGGGTCACGTGTCAGCAGCATCTTGGGAATCACGTGATTGGTTGGGGTCTTTGAATGCGTCTCTTCTTCCAACAGTGAGATCAGGATCCCTGTTCTAACACAGTGAAGGCCATGAGGTTGGACAAGTGTCAGAATAGGAAAAAAAACCTTTAATTTGGCGAAACACAGTTGACAGGACAACGTTTTCCACCGAATATCCTGCACAAACGTATGTGCTTTCAAACTTAGTCCTGAAGAGGGTGGATGTAACTAATTCTCCCCACACGCTGGCGACGCTGCACATGGGAGTGAAGTGGGAGGCGCTGGGTGACTCCTGAGCACAGACAGAGGGACCCCTGGCCACTGCTCAGCGCTGGGTCTAATGAGGGAACTGACATGAGCCCAGGGCCCTGCCTCAGACACGCCTCTGCTGCTCCCCGCTGAGGGGGCACCAGCTCCCCTCCCCCTTCCCACCCCATGCTGCCCCTCCTCACACCCACACCTCAGGGTCTCCCCAGGGCCCTGCGGGCCACTCCTGCTGCCCAGTCCTCACCCTGAGCTGTGGGCTCATGACCCCGTGAGAGGGGACCTGTTAGTACGTCCCGGGCGACCTGACCTCCATGGCAGGGTCTGTGTGGGGCAATGAGGCCAACATGCCCCTTTGTGAGAAAAGGTGGGCCCCGTCCACAAACATCCCTTATCGTCAGCCTTCCCTCCAGGTCTCTGCCCACAACACAGCGTCCTGCCCGGGAGGTTCATGGAAATGACCTTCCCACGAAGAAGGACACTCCCAGCAGCATTTATTTATTTATTTATTAAATATATTTTATTGATTTTAGAGATGGAGGGAGAGGGAGAGAAAGACAGAGTCATCAATGATTAGAGAGAATCGTTGACGGACTGCCTCCTGCCCCGCCCTCCTGGGATTGAGCCCACAAACTGGTCACCTGCCCTAGGACAGAATCAAACCCGGGACCCCTCATCTGCAGACTGAGGCTCTACTCACTGAGCAACACCAGGGAGGGCCAACAGCATTTCTTTAAAGTCCAAAGGCCCATTGTCATCCTGACTCTGCGGGTGGTGAATGTGCTGGGAGCCCAGGTCCCTGTGAACTGGGGTTCTATGGGACACGGTGGGGTTGCTGTGGAGCTGAGGTGGCTGCTGTTACAGACGTTCCCTCTCACGGTGTCCAGGCCCCTCCCGGGGCAGGTCGATGCCCCCACACTCCCCATGGCCTCCTGCTCCTGGACAGGACCCGTGGTGACAGGGCTCCACGTGGGATCGTCCAAAGGGCCCGAAGCTGCCCTGCTCTCGCTCCTCACAGACGGGCAGCCGAGCTCAGGGCTGGAGGAGAGGGTGACACGGGGAGGTTTCTGTCCCACTTCCCCATCTGCCTGTGTCACTGTGCCCTTTAGCACTGCTGTCCCACACCTGACAGTAATAGTCGGCCTCGTCCTGTGCCTGGGCCCCGCTGATGGTCAGGGTGGCCGTGTTCCCCGAGTTGGAGCCTGAGAATCGGTCAGGGATCCCTGAGGGCCGTTTGCTATCATCATAGATGACCAGCACGGGGGCCTGCCCGGGCTTCTGCTGGTACCAGTAAGCATTTTTACTTCCAATGCTGTTTCCCCCACACGTGAGCCTGGCCGTCTGTCCCGGGTTCACCGACACCGAGGGCGGCTGCGTCAGCTCGTAGGAGGCCACAGAGGCTGCAGGAGGAAGAGGAGGCAGCAAGGTGAGGGCCCATTCCCAGGAACCCCTGCTGGCCCTGCTGGCCTGAGCCCCAGGGAGTCCCAGGCCCCAGGGCTCTCTTCCAATCCTCCTCATCCCAGGTGGCCTGGGGCTCCCAAATTGGAGATTCTGAGCCAGGAGCCCTCCCCTTTCTGCTGCAGGGGAGACCTCAGGGCCTCAGAGCCCATGAGCACAGGGGGCTCAGCCCCCCAGCCCTGAGCCAGCAGCAGGGTCTGAGCCTCCTGCCCCCCAGGCAGCGCCCCTGAGCTCAGAGTCAGCCAGGCTGCTCCAGGCCCTGGGGCTGGGAGGGGGGAGCCGGGCAGCACCTGTGCAGAGAGCCAGGAGGCCGAGGAGGAGAGGGGTCCAGGCCATGGTGGGCGCCCTGACTCTGCTCCTGAGGCCCAGGCTGCAGGCTTCCTCCCAGGCCTCTCTTATCCCCTAGGAGACAGCTGGGGGACATGCAAATCATCCAGGCCCAGGGGCTGCTGGGAGCTTGTGGGCCCTGAGAAGGGCTCAGCCCAGGGACACAGGGAGGAGGGGCAGGCCCTGCAGCCCCGCCCTCGCCCAGGGGATTCTGGGTTATTCTGGAGCCATCCTGTGGGCAGACATCTGCACTTAGATGGTTCCTGGCCTCGGGCCTGTGGTGGCCTGGCCGCAGCAGAGCTCAGAGGGGAGGGTGGTGTACAGGTGTGAGCCCGAGAGAGACGGTCCCTGGAGAGGCGTGAGCCTGAGGTCCCTCAGGGACCGCCCCAGGCCCCGTGTGTGCGCATAAGAACCAGAACACGGGCCCCCCTGGCTAAGGGCACCTGGGGTTTTAGCAGCCACTGAGGGGCTGTCCGTGTCTGTACTTGGTGAGCGCTCAGGGCAGGTCCTAGAGGCTGGGCCTCAGTGTCCCCCTGTGCCTGGTGCCCGGGCAGACCCAGGGCTGGAGGGAGGTGTGACCGCTGCAGAGGGGGAGCAAGAGGGGGTGCAGGTGGCTGGAGGGGAATGAAGGGCCTGGACCTGAGCTGGAGAAACGGGCATATCCCACAGGAACCCGGGGGGACACAGCCAGAAGGTCCCAGCAGTGCCCAAGGCGATGCTGCAGGAACCCCTGCTCTGTCTGCAGGTGGGAGGGTGGGGTGAGTCCTCCCTGTGAAGGTTGGAATCCCTCAGGCCAGGCCCTCCCAGGAGCCAGGAGGCTGGAGGCGGTCTGTGCTGCCCCCTGGTGGCCGCTGCTCTCTGGCTGCTGGAGGGGCAGGTGTCCTGTGTCCAGGTGTAGATGCTGAGCCTCCTGCTCAGGGGGAGACTCCCTGATCCCTGAGCTGCTGGTCCCAGGGGAGGGTGGCTGTTCTCTCCATGGCCACGGCCTGTCTCAGGACCAGGCGCCAGAGGCTCAGGTCGCCCAGGAAGGAGGAAGGGGTGCATTTGGAGGATGGGGGTGGGGCCCCCCTGAAGCATCACTGCTCATATCCCTGGGGAGGCGGGTTCTGGGGTTGGACTGGGGGACACAGGACTGAAGGACTGACTCTCACTGGTGCTGGCCGCCGGTGCAGGTCACAGCAGCCCAGGGGCTGGGTCAGCCGGGGTCACGGCTCTCAGAGCCGGTGTGTCTGAGAGAGTTTTCCTTCCCCTTCTTCATTGAAAGACACTTTCACTGGTGAAGACACGGAAGTGGGCGGCGTTTTGTGGTTTGTTTCTGCTCTTAGTTTTCTCAGGGCGTCACTCCCCTCTCTCCTCCTCTGCCCTGTTTTCAAGGAGGGACCTGCTCAGATCTCTGGGTTCCTCTCTGTGGAACGTGTCCTTCTCCCGGACACTGTTCGGGTTTTCTCTTCTGTGCTGGTTTTAAGGGATTTGATCGGGATTGTGCTGATGTTTTCTCTCTCTCTGTGTGTGTGTGTGTGTGTGTGTGTGTGTGTGTGTGTGTGTGTGCGTGCGTGCTCGGGGCTTGTCAGAGTTCTTGGGTCTGTCGGATCCGGGTTTCATGGACTTTAGAATCTCTCTGAGGAGTATTTATTTCCTCAAACATTTTGCTACCTCCCCCGAATGTCTTGTGCTTCAAAGACAGCAATCACATGCACATTAGGCTCCTGACGTTGTCCTGCAGCGCACAGAGGCCTGTGTTAGTGATCTCAGTGTCTTGTTTTGTGGCTGGTTTTGTCTCTTGTCTATGGATTCTCTTCCATGTCACCAACTGACTGATCTTCTCCTTTCAGTTGACCCACCTTCTGTCAACCCCTCACGTGTGATTTTCTCTCAGACACTGTGGTTTTCATTTCCACCCAATGAATTGGGTGCTGTTTCTTTGTCTCCCTCGTCTGCACTTACCTAGTTCAGTCATTCTTTTCCTTCTGAACAAATGGGATGTGGATTTTTGAAGTCCTTGTCTACAAAGTGCATCCTCTGTGAAATTTCTTGGCCAGGGTGATGGGTTTATTTTTTATTTTTATTTTATTTTTGCTTATTATGGGTCATATTTTGATGTGACACCACATTTGGTGAATATTTCCGTGTTTAGTGAACAATACTTGTATCTATATAATATCTGTGTGTGTATATATAAAGAGTTTGCTGTTCTAATTTACCCCGATTCAGTGACGGTAATGGAAACGCGTTGACCCTCAGCCACCTGGGCTCACACCTCCCCGGTGGGGCCCGAGCAGCGTGCCCCTTGTGCTCACTGCCCAGCGCTGAGGAAGCCCTTCCCTCCGTCAGCCTGGCGCCCTGAGGAGGAGCATGTCCTCTGACGGAGGGACGCTCGGCTCTGATTGTGTGTGAGCTCCGCCCGGGCCTCCGGGCTCCTGGGCGGCTCTCTGTGGCCGTGGGAGCTGCTCTCACAGGTGGAGCTGAGATCTCGTGGGTAACTGCAGTCCCCGGAGCCATGGGCGAGGGAGACTCGCCTGCAGCGGGGCTTTGGGGTGAGCCCTCGGGAAGGAAACGTGAGAGGCAAGACGAGGTGACCTGCCATGGTGTGGCAACCGAGGATCCGCGGGGAGGGCGTCCTGTGCTGAGGCAGAGACTCGGGACCTTGGCCTCAGGCGGGCGCTGGGCCTGAGCCTCACTCTGAGAGGGGCATGGCCTTGGGGGAGGCAGCCCTTCCCGGGGAGGGCGCAGCTGGGAGCTGCCCGGTCCCAGCGGGGATGTGAGGTGGGTCAGCCCTGAGCAGGGACCCGGGTGGACTCCTCGGTGCCCACAGCTCGGGTTTGGTTGTTTGGAACCCAGGCTGCCAAGATCCGGGCTTCATGAGCTCAGATGTGCTGGGAGACCTGGGGAGACACTCCGACATGGGACAATGAGGGGCTCCGTTACCATGGAAAGGACAAGCAGGGTCCTTACCCCTGTCTGTATGTCTCCCACTGTGTGTCCTTCCACTCAGGCCCTCTGTCTCCCACTCACACCCAGGCCCTCTGTCTCCCACTCACACCCAGGCCCAGACACCATCAGGGCAGCCCCGTCCTGTCAGAGTGAACCCACTCTGTGCCACCCCTGCTGAGCGGCCTGAGGCGGGAGTAGGGGCGCCTGGGGAGCTGAGAGGGGGCCCTGGGCCAGGCCTGCTCATGACTTTGTCTACAGTCCCCTGGGGCTGGAGGAGCGTGTGACACAGATGGGGACGGGGTTTCTGTCCCACTTCCCCATCTGCCTGTGTCACTGTGACCATTACCACTGCTGTCCCATGACTGACAGTAATAGTCCGCCTCGTCCTCGGCCAGGACGTTGCTGATGGTCAGAGTGTTTGTCTTCCCAGAGCTGGAGCTCGAGAACCGGTCAGGGATCCCTGAGGGCCGCTCACTATCCTTGTAAATGAGCGCCACGGGGGCCTGGCCCGGCTTCTGCTGGTGCCATGAAGTATATTTTTTATCCAGGAAATCTCCAGTGCAGGTGATGCTGACTGTCTCTCCCAGGGCCACTGACAAGGAGTCCGACTGGGTCAGCTCCTGGGAGGCCACAGAGCCTGGAAGAGAGGAGAGGGGGGTTGAGGTTGAGGCCCCATTACCTGTAGGTTCCACCCCGAGGCTGTGCCTGGATGAGTTCAGGGTTGGAGCAGGTCCAGCTCAGGTCCTGGGGGCAGCACCTGTGCAGAGAGTGAGCAGGGGCAGCAGGAGAGGGGTCCAGGCCATGGCGGAGACGCCCTGGGTTCAGCCTCTGAGCCTGCAGCTGGGCCTGTGGCCTCTGGGCCTCTCTTATGCTCTGAAGGGCCTCCTCATGCAAATCGCCTCCTCCCTGGGGGCCTCCTTGACTGGCTCCAGCTGGGCGGGGAGCAGGTGGGCTGATGGGAATTCAAATAGGAGCCTCCCTCCCAGCCTGTCCCAGGTTCCCGGAGCTCTCCGTGGTGCTGAGGGAGACTGCTGACCCCTGACCCAGCCCCTGCACACACCCCCCAGGCTTACCCTTGACCTCCTCTGTGTGCTTGGGGAGAACGCTGGGTCCTCCACCTTAGGGATCAGATCACCCATGTGGGCGGGGCCTGCTCATAGAGACAGTGGTCAGTGGTCCTGCTGCCACGTGAGAGGCAGGCTCCATGCTCAGACCCAGAGAGGTTGGTCAGGGGCCTGTCAGGGCACCTTTCTTCTTGTTAGAAATAACAGGAGAATTCTGGGGACCCAGAGAGGCAAAAACAAAACTAAACAGAAACCTCTGATAACACCAGATGGATGCTTCAGGGATAGAGTAATTCTGTACAACCTCACAGAAGGAATATTTTGCTTAAAAAAAAAATCTATTGAAAGAGAACAAGAAAACAGGTAACAAAGGCAACACATTTGCAAACAAAATACCCAATGGACACCTCGAGTTCAGAGAATACAATAAACTCTCACAACCAAACAGGAAGAAGACAAAACACTACCAGGATCCGTTTAGAACATGGGTAGTTGTCAAGAAGAACCATGTAGTGAAGAAGACATATTGATGGCAACAAGCACAGAAGAAGATGCTCATCCTTGGGCATCAGGGAAATGCCAATTAAAATACCGTGAGATCTCAGGGCCCGCTTCTCAGATTGGCTACAGTGAAAGAAGGGGTGACCCCCACTGTGGGCGAGGGTGTGGAGAACCGGGGTCACTCATGCGTGGCTGCTGCTCATGGACAATGGTACAGACAGTGGGGAAAGACTGGGCAGCTGCTGAAAGTACTACACTTGTCACTGCCTCACACCCCCAAGAAACACTGGGCATTTGTTTCAGAGAAGTGACAACTTATCCTCACAGAGAAAGCACAGGAGGGTGTTCCTAGCTCCCGTGGGCATGACGTCCCAAGAGAACAGTGAGATGCCCTTGCTGGGTGGAGGGTCAGCAGACTCTGGTCCACCAGGACCATGGACTACGACTCGGCCATGAAAAGGAAGGAGCTCAGTGCGACAGTTGGGAGGAATCTACAGGGGTTCGGGGAGGTGAAAAGTGCCATCTCAGAGGCTACACACTCGGGAATTCTGTCTCTAATCCTACAGGTCATTTCTGAAATGAAGACTTTTAGAAATGAAGACGCAACTAGTGGGGCCAGGAGTTGAGGGCAGGGAAGGGCACCTTGAAGGGAGTCGTGGGTGCTGTTATAAGGGTAAAATGTGGGAGACCTTAGTAGGGAGAGAAGGTTGTTGTGTCTTCATGGTGTTGTGGATCCATGAAGCCACACGTGGGATAAAATCCCATAGAACCAAACACACACACACACACACACACACACACACACACACACACACACACACACATGCGTGTGCGCTAAGAACAGGAAAAGAGAGAAAATGAAAGGAAGAGTTAATGAAAAACAAAAGCAAAGAGCATAAGGTAGAGATAAACGGAAGAATTAAATGGAAAGTAATAACAGAAAGAGAGAGGAGAGAGAGAGAGAGAGAGAGAGGAGAGAGAGAGAGAGAGAGAGAGAGAGAGAGAGAGAGAGAATGAGGGGGGGCCTCCTCAGCTCACTCTCACTCTGGCCCCGCCACCTTGTCACTGTCAGCCACATCAGCTCCACCTCCCCTCCTGGGCAGGTTGGGGAGCCCTGGGTCCTCCACTCTGGGTATCAGAACTCCCATGTGGGCGGGGCCTGCTCATACAGACAGTGACCAGTGGTCCTGCTGCATCTAGAGACTCTCCGAAGGCCACCCGTCCCTCAAGTATTTATTTGTTTATTTATACATATGTATTTGTTTATTTATTATTTATTTTATATATATATATATATATATATATATATATATATATATATATATATATATATATTGATTTCAGAGAAGAAGGCAGGGGGATAGAGAAAGAAACATCAATGATGAGAGAGAATCATTGGTCAGCTGCCTCCTGCACACCCCCTCCTGGAGATGGAACCCACAACCCAGGCATATGCCCTTGACAGGTACTGAACCCTGACCTCCTGGTTCATAGGTCGACACTCAACCACTGAGCCATGCCGGTCGGGCTATTTCTGTTTTTCTGAAACTGCTTTATTGAGTATAACTGCGGCCTCACTAGAACTTTTGATGCAAACTTGACTTTCTGGGCTCAGAATCACGGGGCCCCTCTGAAGCCAAAGCCGCAGGTAAGGAACAGACACAGAAAGGACAGTTCTCCCCACGGTCCATCCGTCCCTTTCCCACCAGGGCTGACATGATGCCCCTGACACCCTGACCCTGTCAACCCGTGACCACAGCAGAGGGTCCCGACGGCCTCTCCGGGGCCCCGTGTCGCCCCAGAATTGTGCTGGGACGTGTGCAGGCGGCGCCATCACGGGCTGGTGCCCGTCTCAGCACAGCAGGGACCACCTGCCCGGCCCCTTCCCTCGCCGTCCTCACTGGCACAGGGCGTCCCTCTGTCTGTCCATTAGGCCACTGCTGACCCTCCCACGTTCTGGGCAGCCAGGCCCCGGGAGGCCCGGGGTGAGTGTGGTTGACACTGGGGTTCGCATTGAACCCCGACAGTCCTCCCAGCCCCCTCCCTGCAGGGTGAGGGGTGAGGACCCGCCCTGCAGAGGGATCAGCGGGGCTTGTTAGGGACAAAGTCATCGCAGCCCTTTAGAGAGCAGCCCTTCACAGGAAGGAGGGTGGGGGTGACCCTCATACACTGTGGCTCCAGCCACCGGGGCTGACAGAGGTCACTGCGGGGTCAGCCCTGATCCATCTCCTCCTGTTCGTCCTGCTCCTCTTCGCTCCCTGTCCATCCTCAGTAGTCGGGGTCCCGCCCCGTCTCTCAAAGGCCTGGGCAGAGGGGGAGCCTGTCTGGGCCCCACACATGGAGGCTCTGGCGCAGTGGGAGGAGCCAGGCCCTGCTCCACACTGGTCCTGCTCAGACCTCCCCCCAGGCCCCGCCTCCCTCCTGGGCCCAGGGCTGCGCCCCTCACGGGGTCTGGGTCTCTGTCCTGCCTCCCTGAGGACCAGAAGCTCCTGCTCAGCCCCGTCCTGCCAGGGCCCTGCTTCCCTCCACGGAGCAGCACAGGCAACAGCCCACGTCCAAGGTCACCTCTGCAGCCCCGAGGTCTCTGTTCCTCCCTGAGCAGAGCCCCGGACAGGAGCCCAGGCCCGGTGCCTCCTGGGAACCTGGTCAGCGCAGCCCCAGTGGCCGTCAGGGGCCTGGTCTGCGGGGTCTGGTGTGGTGGGTCCCAGCTTCCTGCCCACAGGCGAGGGGGGTCAGAATGTAAGTGTGGGCACAAGGACCCCAGTCATGGCGCCCGTTTGCTTCTCCCCGTGGTGCCTTGGGGAGCTGTGGAGGCTAATGGGTTTTGCACAGAAAGGAGTGAGAATCTCAGCATCTAGAGAGGGACAGGGAGCAGGTCCCCGGGGAGGAGCAGACAGAGGGAGGGAGGTTTTAGCCCCACTTCCCCTTTGTCTGAGTCACTGTGGTTATCCGTATTGTCCACCAATGTTATAGTCTACACCACAGAGGTACTCAGCCTCGTCCTCAGACTGGAGGGGGAAGATGGTCAAGTACCGGTCGGCCCTGGAGCTGGAGCCCGAGAAGCGATCAGGGATCCCGTCCCCCTTGGTGTGGCTTCCGTCGCTTTTAAGTTGCATGATGAACCGAGGGGCCTGTCCTGCTCTCTGCTGATACCATTCAATAATGTAGGTGCTGTGCTCCCGGCTCAGGGTACAGGTGAGTTTGACCGAGGCCCCCAGGGCGGCAGAGGCAGATGGGGGCTGGGTGAGCACAGGAGATGCACAGAGACCTGCGGACAGAAAACACAGAGCGATGCCCAGTGCACCCCGATGTGCAGGCGCCCCGAGGACAGAGCTTGGGGGAAGGATGGGGGGCAGGACCCCAGGGGCTGTGGCCGCTCTGACCTGTGGAGACGACGAGGGGCAGGAGGCAGAAGGGAAGCCAGGCCATGGTGGGAGGGTCCTGAGCGCTGCCCGCGGCTGCCCAGCTGGCACTGGCCCTGCCAGCCCCTGTCTTATCCTCTCTGCCTGCAGCTCAGGAGGGAGGAGCAGGGATGCAAATCTGTGGTCTGGGCCCAGCCAGGCTCTGTCCCAGCTCCTGGCCCCGCCCTGAGCCCAGGGCCTCCTGCTGGGCCTCCCCTGAGGGCAGAGGGCAGGTGTGGGTTTCACTGCTCAGAGCTGGTTGGCCCACAGAAGGGTCTTCAAAGGAGCCCAGTCCTGCTCTTTGCACTTGACACAGCCCAGGGGACTCTGACCTCTGAAGGCCCCAAACCAGGACCCACAGCGCCCCCTGGTGTCCCCAGGGTGAATGTCACCTCCCTGTGCAGCTGGTTCATCACCATGACTGCTTTTGAGAGCTCCCTGGAGGCTGACAGGTGGGGAGTGTGTCCCTGGGCCCTCACTCAGCATCACAAGAGCCCACACCATCCTCTGCTGAGGCCCAGCTGCTCCTCCCGGCCAATGAGGAGGGAGCATCCTTGGGAGGATAGTGATTTTCCCAGAATCCCCCAGACAGAGTGATGGGTCAAGACTCCAATGCAGGAGATGCTCTTCAGAGGTTGACCTTTCACCCCCTTCATACCCTGCTCCTCCCCAGGCTCCGGATCCCCTTCCTCCCCTCCTCCCAAGGCCTCCTGAGCCCCCTGTCCCGCCCTCTTTTCCATATTCTTGAGGCCCATCCCCCTGTGTCTGGTCAGAAGAGAGCTCAGGTCCTCACAGTGTTAGAATCTGCATTTCCCGGGGAAACACGGACTCTGTGTGGTCAGAGTTGGGGACTCTCCCTCTGCCGCCTCCATGGCCGACCACACAGGGTCATGTGTCAGCAGCATCTTGGGAATCACGTGATTGGTTGGGGTCTTTGAATTCATCTCTTCTTCCAACAGTGAGATCAGGATCCCTGTTCTAACACAGTTAAAGCCATGAGATTGGACAACTGTCAGAATAGGAATAAAACCTTTAATTCGGCGAAACACAATCGACAAGACAACGTTTTCCACCGAATGTCCTGCACAAACGTATTTGCTTTCAAACTTAGTCCTGAAGAGGGTGGATGTAACTAATTCACCTCACACGCTGGTGAGCTGCACATGGGAGTGAAGTGGGAGGCGCTGGGTGACTCCTGAGCACAGACAGAGGGACCCCTGGACACTGCTCAGCGTTGGGTCTAAAGAGGGAACTGACATGAGCCCAGGGCCCTGCCTCAGACACGCCCCTGCTGCTCCCCGCTGAGGGGGCACCAGCTCCCCTCTCCCTTCCCACCCCATGCTGCCCCTCCTCACACCCACACCTCAGGGTCTCCCCAGGGCCCTGCGGGCCACTCCTGCTGCCCAGTCCTCACCCTGAATTGTGGGGCTCATGACCCCGTGGGAGGGGACCTGTTAGTACGTCCTGGGCGACCTGACCTCCATGGCAGGGTCTGTGCAGAGAATGAGGCCAACATTCCCCTTTGTGAGAACAGCAGGTCCCCATCCACAAACATTCCTTATCGTCAGCCTTCCCTCCAGGTCTCTGCGCACAACACAGCGTCCTGCCCGGGAGGTTCATGGGAATGACCTTCCCACGGAGAAGGACACTCCCAGCAGCATTTATATACTTATTTTTAAAATATATTTTTATTGATTTCAGAGAGGAAGGAGAGGGAGTAAGAGATAGAAATAACAAAGATGAGAGATATTCATGGATTGGCTGCTTCCTGCTTGCCCCCTACTGCCGATCAAGACTGCAACCCAGTCACGTGCCCTTGCACACAATCAAACCCAGGACCCTTTGTCTGCAGGCTGATGCTCTACCCACTGAGCCACACCAGGGAGGGCCAGCAACGTTTATTTAAAGTCCAAAGACCCATTGTCATCCTGACACTGCAGGTGGTGAATGTGCTGGGAGCCCAGGTCCCTGTGAACTGGGGTTCTATTGGACACGGTGGGGTCGCTGTGGAGCTGAGGTGGCTGCTGTTACAGACGTTCCCTCTCTCGGTGTCCAGGCCCCGCCCGGAGCAGGTCCGATGCCCCCACACCCCCCATGGCCTCCTGCTCCTGGACAGGACCCGTGGTGACAGGGCTCCACGTGGGATCGTCCAAAGGGCCCGAAGCTGCCCTGCTCTCGCTCCTCACAGACGGGCAGCTGAGCTCAGGGCTGGAGGAGAGGGTGACACGGGGAGGTTTCTGTCCCACTTCCCCATCCGCCTGTGTCACTGTGAGCATCATCAATGCTGTCCCACACCTGACAGTAATAGTCGGCCTCGTCCTGGGCCTGGGCCCCGCTGATGGTCAGGGTGGCCGTGTTCCCCGAGTTGGAGCCTGAGAATCGGTCAGGGATCCCTGAGGGCCGGGTGCTATCATCATAGATGACCAGCACGGGGGCCTGGCCGGGCTTCTGCTGGTACCACTGGACATCTTTACTTCCAATGCTGTTTCCCCCACACGTGAGCCTGGCCGTCTGTCCCAGGTTCACCGACACCGAGGGCGGCTGCGTCAGCTCGTAGGAGGCCACAGAGGCTGCAGGAGGAAGAGGAGGCAGCAAGGTGAGGGCCCATTCCCAGGAACCCCTGCCGGCCCCGCCTGCCTGAGCCCCAGGGATTCCCAGGCCCCAGGGCGCCCCTCGCATCCCCCTCAGCCAGGTGGCCTGGGGCTCCCTGGATGGAGCCTCTGAGCACGGAGCCCTCCCCTTTCTGCTGCAGGGGAGCCCTCAGGGCCCATGAACACAGGGAGCTCAGCTCCCCAGCCCTGAGCCAGCAGCGGGGCCTGAGCCTCCTGCCCCCCAGGCAGCGCCCCTGAGCTCAGAGTCAGCCAGGCTGCTCCAGGCCCTGGGACTGGGAGGGGGGAGCCGGGCAGCACCTGTGCAGAGAGCCAGAAGGCCGAGGAGGAGAGGGGTCCAGGCCATGGTGGGCGCCCTGACTCTGCTCCCTGAGACCCAGGCTGCAGGCTTCCTCCCAGGCCTCTCTTATCCCCTTGGAGACAGCTGGGGGACATGCAAATCAGCTAGGCCCAGGGGCTGCTGGGAGCTTGTGGGCCCTGAGGAGGGCTCAGCCCAGGGACACATGGAGGAGGGGCAGCCCCTGCAGCCCCGCCCTCGCCCAGGGGATTCTGGGTTATTGTGGAGCCTTCCTGTGGGGGACATCTGCACTTAGATGGTTCCTGGCCTCGGGCCTGTGGTGGCCTGGCCGCAGCAGAGCTCAGAGGGGAGGGCTGTGTGCAGGTGTGAGCCCAAGAGAGACGGTCCCTGGAGAGGCGTGAGCCTGAGGTCCCTCAGGGACCGCCCCAGGCCCCGTGTGTGCGCATAAGAACCAGAACACGGGCCGCCCTGGCTAAGGGCACCTGGGGTTTTAGCAGCCACTGAGGGGCTGTCCGTGTCTGTACTTGGTGAGCGCTCAGGGCAGGTCCTAGAGGCTGGGCCTCAGTGTCCCCCTGTGCCTGGTGCCCGGGCAGACCCAGGGCTGGAGGGAGGTGTGACCGCTGCAGAGGGGGAGCAAGAGGGGGTGCAGGTGGCTGGAGGGGAATGAAGGGCCTGGACCTGAGCTGGAGAAACGGGCAAATCCCACAGGAACCCGGGGGGACACAGCCAGAAGGTCCCAGCAGTGCCCAAGGCGATGCTGCAGGAACCCCTGCTCTGTCTGCAGGTGGGAGGGTGGGGTGAGTCCTCCCTGTGAAGGTTGGAATCCCTCAGGCCAGGCCCTCCCAGGAGCCAGGAGGCTGGAGGCGGTCTGTGCTGCCCCCTGGTGGCCGCTGCTCTGTGGCTGCTGGAGGGGCAGGTGTCCTGTGTCCAGGTGTAGATGCTGAGCCTCCTGCTCAGGGGGAGACTCCCTGATCCCTGAGCTGCTGGTCCCAGGGGAGGGTGGCTGTTCTCTCCATGGCCACGGCCTGTCTCAGGACCAGGCGCCAGAGGCTCAGGTCGCCCAGGAAGGAGGAAGGGGTGCATTTGGAGGATGGGGGCCGGGCCCCCCTGAAGCATCACTGCTCATATCCCTGGGGAGGCGGGTTCTGGGGTGGGACTGGGGACACAGGACTGAAGGACTGACTCTCACTGGTGCTGGCCGCCGGTGCAGGTCACAGCAGCCCAGGGGCTGGGTCAGCCGGGGTCACGGCTCTCAGAGTCGGTGTGTCTGAGAGAGTTTTCCTTCCCCTTCTTCATTGAAAGACACTTTCACTGGTGAAGACACGGAAGTGGGCGGCGTTTTGTGGTTTTGTTTCTGCTCTTAGTTTTCTCAGGGTGTCGCTCCACTCCCTCCTCATCTGCGCTGTTTTCAAGGAGGGACCTGCTCGGACCTCTGGGTTCCTCTCTGTGGAACGGGTCCTTCTCCCTGACGCTGTTTGGGTTTTCTCTTCTGCGCTGGTTTTAAGGGATTTGATCAGGATTGTGCTGATGTTTTCTCTGTGTGTGTGTTTCTGTGCTCGGGGCTTGTCAGAGTTCTTGAGTCTGTGGGATGCTGGGTTTCATGGCCTTTTGAATCTTTCTGACGAGTATTTATTTCCTCAAATATTTTTCTACCTCCCCCGAATCTCTTCTGCTTCAAAGTCAGCAATCACATGCACATTAGGCTCCTTGACGTCGTCCTGCAGTGCACAGAGGCCTGTGTTAGTGATCTCAGTGTCTTGTTCAGTAGGTGGTTTTATCTCTTGTCTATGGATTCTCTTCCATGTCACCAACTGACTGATCTTCTCCTTTCTGGTGACCCACCTTCTTCTGTCAACTCCTCACGTGTGATTTTCTCTCAGACACTGTGGTTTTCATTTCCACCCTTTCAATTGGGTGCTGTGTTTTTGCCTCTCTCGTCTGCAATTACCATGTTCAGGCATTCTTTTCCTCCTGAACAAATGGGATGTGGATTTTAGAAGTCCTGTCTACAAAGTGCATCCTCTGTGAAATTTCTTGGCCAGGGTGATGGATTGATTTTTTTTTTATTATTATTGCTCATGTTTTTCTGCGTCCCAGCAGAAAATTGTGATTTGACAGCAGACTTGGTGAATATGTCCTTGTTTAGTGAACAATACTTGCATATGTATAATATATGTGTGTGTATATATAATGAGTTTGCTGTTCTAAGTTACACAGATTCAGTGACGTTAATGGAAACGCGTTGACCCTCAGCCACCTGGGCTCACACCTCCCCGGTGGGGCCCGAGCAGCGTGCCCCTTGTGCTCACTGCCCAGCGCTGAGGAAGCCCTTCCCTCCGTCAGCCTGGCGCCCTGAGGAGGAGCATGTCCTCTCTGACGGAGGGACGCTCGGCTCTGATTGTGTGTGAGCTCCGCCCGGGCCTCCGGGCTCCCTGGGCAGCTCTCTGTGGCCGTGGGAGCTGCTCTCACAGGTGGAGCTGAGATCTCGTGGGTAACTGCAGGCCCTGGAGCCATGGGCGAGGGAGACTCGCCTGCAGCGGGGCTTTGGGGTGAGCCCTCGGGAAGGGAACGTGAGAGACAAGACAAGGTGACCTGCCATGGGGTGGCAACCCAGGATCAGCGGGGAGGGCATCCTGAGCTGAGGCAGAGACTCGGGACCTTGGCCTCAGGCGGGCGCTGGGCCTGAGCCTCACTCTGAGAGGGGCATGGCCTTGGGGGAGGCAGCCCTTCCCGGGGAGGGCACAGCTGGGAGCTGCCAGGTCCGAGCGGGGTGTGAGGTGGGTCAGCCCTGAGCAGGGACCCGGGTGGACTCCTCAGTGCCCACAGCTCGGGTTTGGTTGTTAGAAACCCAGGCTGCCAAGATCCGGGCTTCATGAGCTCAGATGTGCAGGGAGACCTGGGGAGACACTCTGACATGGGACAATGAGGGGCTCCGTTACCATGGGAAGGACAAGCAGGGTCCTTACCCCTGTCTGTATGTCTCCCACTGTGTGTCCTTCCACCCAGGCCCTCTGTCTCCCACTCACACCCAGGCCCTCTGTCTCCCACTCACACCCAGGCCCTCTGTCTCCCACTCACACCCAGGCCCTCTGTCTCCCACTCACACCCAGGCCCTCTGTCTCCCACTCACACCCAGGCCCTCTGTCTCCCACTCACACCCAGGCCCTCTGTCTCCCACTCACACCCAGGCCCTCTGTCTCCCACTCACACCCAGGCCCTCTGTCTCCCACTCACACCCAGGCCCTCTGTCTCCCACTCACACCCAGGCCTTCTGTCTCCCACTCACACCCAGGCCCTCTGTCTCCCACTCACACCCAGGCCCTCTGTCTCCCACTCACACCCAGGCCCTCTGTCTCCCACTCACACCCAGGCCCTCTGTCTCCCACTCACACCCAGGCCAGACACCATCAGGGCAGCCCCGTCCTGTCAGAGTGAACCCACTCTGTGCCATTCCTGCTGAGCGGCCTGAGGCAGGAGGAGGGGCGCCTGGGGAGCTGAGATGGGGACCTGGGCCAGGCCTGCTCATGGCTTTGTCTACAGTCCTCCTGGGGCTGGGGGAGCATGTGACACAGACCGGGACGAGGTTCTTGTCCCACTTCCCCATCTGCCTGTGTCACTGTGAGGATTGTCATCGCTGGGGCTAGAGCGACAGTAATAGTCAGCCTCGTCCTCGGCCCGGACCCCGGTGATGGTCAGGGTGGCTGTCTTCCCGGAGCTGGAGCCCGAGAACCGGTCAGGGATCCCTGAGGGCCGCTCACTATCCTTGTAAATGACCCGCACAGGGGCCTGGCCCGGCTTCTGCTGGTACCAGTGGGTATATCTTTTATCCAGGAAATCTCCAGTGCAGGTGATGCTGGCCGTCCCTCCCGGGGCCACTGACAAAGAGTCCGACTGGGTCAGCTCCTGGGAGGCCACAGAGCCTGTAAGAGAGGAGGGGGGGTTGAGGATTAAGGACCCATTGCCAGTAGCTTCCATGAAGAGGCTGTGCCTGGAGGAGTTCAGGGTTGGAGCAGGTCCAGCTCAGGTCCTGGGGGCAGCACCTGTGCAGAGAGTGAGCAGGGGCAGCAGGAGAGGGGTCCAGGCCATGGCGGAGACGCCCTGGGTTCAGGCTCTGAGCCCGCAGCTGGGCCTGTGGCCTCTGGGCCTCTCTTATGCTCTGCAAGGGGCTCCTCATGCAAATCGCCTCCTCCCTGGGGGCCTCCCTGACTGGCTCCAGCTGGGCGGGGAGCAGCTGGGCTGATGGGAATTCAAATAGGAGCCTCCCTCCCAGCCTGCCCCAGGTTCCCGGAGCTCTCCGTGGTGCTGAGGGAGACAGTGCTGACCCCTGACCCAGCACCTGCACACACACCCCAGGCTGACCTTTGACCTCCTCTGTGGGCTTGGGGAGAATGCTGGGTCCTCCACTCTGATGATCAGATCGCCCATGTGGGCAGGGCCTGCTCATAGAGACAGTGGTCAGTGGTCCTGCTGCCGCGTGAGAGGCAGGCTCCATGCTCAGACCCAGAGAGGTTGGTCGGGGCCTGTCAGGTCACCTTTCTTCTTGTTAGAAATAATAGGAGGATTTTGGGGACCCAGAGAGGCAAAAACAAAACTAATCAAAACCTCTGATAACACCAGATGGATGCTTCAGGGATAGAGTAATTCTGTACAACCTCACAGAAGGACTATTTTGCTTAAAAAAAAAAAAAACTATTGAAAGAGAACAAGAAAGCAGGTAACAAAGACAACACATTTGCAAACAAAATACCCAGTGGACACCTCGAGTTCAGAGAATACAATAAACTCTCACAACCAAACAGGAAGAGGAAAAAACACTTCTGTGATCCATTTAGAACATGGGTAGTTGTCAAGAAGAACCATGTGGTGAAGAAGACATATTGATGGCAACAAGCACAGAAGAAGATGCTCATCCTTGTGCATTAGAGAAATGCCTATTAAATACCGTGAGATCTCAGGTCCCGCTTCTCAGATTGGCTACAGTGAAAGAAGGGGTGACCCCTAATGCAGGCGAAGGTGTGGGGAACCGGGGTCACTCACACGTGGCTGCTTCTCATGGGAAATGGTACAGACAGTTGGGAAAGACTGGGCAGCTGCTGAAAGTACTACACTTGTCACTGCCTCACACCCGCAAGGAACACCGGGCATTTGTTTCAGAGAAGTGACAACTTATCCTCACAGAGAAAGGACAGGAGGGTGTTCCTAGCTCCCGTGGGCATGACGTCCCAAGAGAACAGTGAGATGCCCTTGCTGGGTGGAGGGTCAGCAGACTCTTGTCCATCAGGACCATGGACGACGACTCGGCCATGAACAGGAAGGAGCTCAATGCAATGACAGTTGGGAGGAATCTACAGGGGTTCGGGGATGTGAAAAGTGCCATCTCAGAGGCTACACACCACGGGATTCTGTCTCTGATCCTACAGGCCATTTCTGAAATGAAGACTTTTAGAAATGAAGACGCAACTAGTGGAGCCAGGAGGTGAGGACAGGAAGGGCACCTTGAAGGAGAGGTGGGTGCTGCTATAAAGGTAAAATGTGGGAGACCCTAGAGTGGATAGAAGGTGGTTGTGTCTTCATGTTGTTGTGGATCCATGAAGCCACACGTAGGATAAAATCCCATAGAACCAAACACACACACACACACACACACACACACACACATACACGCTAAGAACAGGAAAAGAGAGAAAATGAAAGGAAGAGTTAATGAAAAACAACAGCAAAGAGCATAAGGGAGAGAAAAATGGAAGAGTTAAATGGGAAGTAACGAGACAGAGAGAGAGAGAGAGAGAGAGAGAGAGAGAGAGACGGAGCATGATGGAAGGTCCCTCCTCAGCTGTCTCTCACTCCGGCCCCGCCTCCCTGTCACTGTCAGCCACATCAGCTCCACCTCCCGTCCTGGGCAGGGTGTCACCTGCTTCATCTGGAGACTCTTCAAAGGCCACCTGCCACTCAAGCATTTATTTTTCTTATTTATTTATTTATTTATTTACTTACTTACTTATTTATTTAATTCATTTCAGAGAAGACGGCAGTGGGACAGAGAAAGAAATATCAATTATGAGAGAGATTCATTGATCAGCTGCTTCCTGCACGCCTCCTATCAGGGATCGAGCCCACAACCCAGGCATGTGTCCTTGATGGGTATCAAACCCTGACCTCCAGGTCGATGATAAACCACTGAGCCAGGCTGGTCGGGCTATTTTTGTTTTTTGAAACTGCTTTATTGAGTATAATTGATGCCACACTAGAACTTTTGATGCAAACTTGACTTCTGGTTTCAGAATCACATGGCCTCTGTGAAGGAAAGGCAACAGGTAAGGGTTGGGGACCCGCCCTGCAGAGGGACCCGCGGGGCTTGTTAAGGACAAAGTCACCGCAGCCCTTTAGAGAGCAGCCCTTCACAGGGAGGGGGATGGGGGTGGGCCTTGGACACTGTGGCTCCAGCCGCCAGGGCTGACAGAGGTCACTGCGGGGTCAGCCCTGATCCATCTCCTCCTGTTCGTCCTGCTCCTACCGCTCCCTGTCCATCCTCAGTGGCCGGGGTCCCGCCCCGTCTCTCAAAGGCCTGGGCAGAGGGGAGCCTGTCTGGGCCCCACAAGCGGAGGCTCTGGTGCAGCGGGAGGACCGAGGCCCTGCTCCACGCTGGCCTTGCTCAGACCTCCTCACAGGCCTCACCTCCCTGCTGGGCCCAGGGCAGCGCCCCCCACGGGGTCAGGGTGTCTGTCCTGCCTCCCTGAGGACCAGTGCTTCCTGCTCAGCCTCGACCTGCCAGGGCCCTGCTTCCCTCCACGGAGGAGCACAGGCAACAGCCCACGTCCAAGGTCACCTCTGCAGCCCCAGGTCTCCGTTCCTCCCTGAGCAGAGCCCCAGACGGGAGCCCAGACCCGGTGCCTCCTGGGAACCTGGTCAGTGCAGCCACACTCGCCCTCAGGGGCCTGGTGTGCGGGGTCTGGTGTGGTGGGTCCCAGCTTCCTGCCACAGGCGAGAGGGGTCAGAATGTAAGTGTGGGCACAAGGACCTCAGTCATGGCCCCCGTTGGCTTCTCCCCGTGGTGCCTTGGGGGGCGGGAGAGGGTGATGGGTTTTGCACAGAAAGGAGTGAGAATCTCAGCATCTGGAGAGGGACAGGGAGCAGGTCCCCGACTCCCCGGGGAGGAGCAGACAGAGGGAGGGAGGTTTTAGCCCCACTTCCCCTTTGTCTGAGTCACTGTGGAACCCCGCGAATTTGCCACCAGTGTTATAGGCCACTCCACAGATGTACTCAGCCTCGTCCTCAGACTGGAGGGGGGAGATGGTTAAATAGCGGTCCACCCCGGAGCTGGAGCCCGAGAAGCGATCGGGGATCCCATCCCCCTTGGTGTGGGTCCCGTTGCTGTAAAGTCGCATGAGGAACCGAGGGGCCTGTCCTGCTCTCTGCTGATACCAGTAAATACGGAAGCTGCTGTGCTCACTGCTCAGGGTGCAGGTGAGCTTGGCCGAGGCCCCGCGGGAGGCAGAGGCAGATGGTTGCTGGGTGAGCACAGGAGGAGCACAGAGACCTGCGGACAGAAAACACAGAGCGATGCCCAGTGCACCCCGATGTGCAGGCGCCCCGAGGACTGAGCTTGGGGGGAGGATGGGGGGCAGGACCCCAGGGGCTGTGGCCGCTCTGACCTGTGGAGACGACGAGGGGCAGGAGGCAGAAGGGAAGCCAGGCCATGGTGGGAGGGTCCTGAGCGCTGCCCGCGGCTGCCCAGCTGGCACTGGCCCTGCCAGCCCCTGTCTTATCCTCTCTGCCTGCAGCTCAGGGGAAGGAGCAGGGATGCAAATCTGTTGTCTGGGCCCAGCCAGGCTCTGTCCCAGCTGCTGGCCCCGCCCTGAGCCCAGGGCCTCCTGCGGGGCCTCCCCTGAGGGCAGAGGGCAGGTGTGGGTTTCACTGCTCAGAGCTGGTTGGCCCACAGAAGGGTCTTCAAAGGAGCTCAGTCCTGCTCTTTGCACTTGACACAGCCCAGGGGACTCTGACCTCTGAAGGCCCCAAACCAGTACCCACAGCGCCCCCTGGTGTCCCCAGGGTGAATGTCACCTCCCTGTGCAGCTGGTTCATCACCATGACTGCTTCTGAGAGCTCCCTGGAGGCTGACAGGTGGGGAGTGTGTCCCTGGTCCCTCACTCAGCATCACAGGAGCCCACAGCATCCTCTGCTGGGGCCCAGCCGCTCCTCCCGGCCAATGAGGAGGGAGCGTCCTCTGGAGGTTAGTGATTTTCCCAGAATCCACCAGACAGAGATGATGGGTCAAGACTCCAATGCAAGAGATTGACCTCTGAGCCTGACCTTTCACCCCTTCCTGCCGTGCCCCTCCCCAGGCCCCGGATCTCCTTCCTCCCCTCCCCCCAAGGCCTCCTGAGCCCCCTGTCCTGCCCTCTGTTCCATGTTCAGGAGGCCCATCCCCCTGTGTCTGGTCAGAAGAGAGCTCAGGTCCTCACAGTGTTAGAAGCTGCATTTCCCGGGGAAACACGGACTCTGTGTGGTCAGAGTTGGGGACTCTCCCTCTGCCGCCTCCATGGCCGACCACACAGGGTCACGTGTCAGCAGCATCTGGGGAATCACGTGATTGGTTGGGGTCTTTGAATGCTTTGAATGCGTCTCCTCTTCCAACAGTGAGATCAGATCCCTGTTCTAACGCGGTGAAGGCCATGAGGTTGGACCAGTGTCAGAATAGGAAATAACCTTTAATTTGGTGAAACATAATTGACAAGACAATGTTTTCCACCGAATGTCCTGCACAAACGTATGTGCTTTCAAACTTAGTCCTGAAGAGGGTGGGATGTAACTAATTCACCCCACACGCTGGCGACGCTGCACATGGGAGTGAAGTGGGAGGTGCTGGGTGACCCCTGAGCACAGACAGAGGGACCCCTGGCCCCTGCTCAGCGCTGGGTCTAAAGGGAGAAAAGGGGTGAGGGGGAGGCACTGTGGATGGACCCTCAGCTCCATCAGGGCTCCGGGCGGAGCCGCTGTCTGCAGAGGCGGGTGGCTCTCTCCTCGGGTGAGGACGCCCGGCCTTCTCCCTGTTAGTGGTCCTCATGCTGGGATGCGGGAAACTCCGTGGACACAGATCTCTCCTGTCTCAGCTGAGCTGCCTCCCCCGTTCCCAGAGGCCACCGGGGCAGACTCTAGTCTGGGGCTCATTCTGCCCCCACGGACCAGAGCTCTTCTGAGGGGTCCGCCCGATGCCTCCCTCAGGAGCTCCCCCTCTGGCTGGGGCGGGCACTGCGGGCTGAGTGCTGGCTCTGAGGGATGTGCCCTCTAATGTCCATGGAGGGGCCTCCGTGGCCTCGGGTGGGTCCCCCCACAGGCTCATCTGTGCTGTGAGGAGCATCTGCAGACCCAGAGGGTCCCCTGCAGCTCCGTCCTCTCAGCGCTCTGTCTGCTGGGCTCTTGTTTGCTCTCTGGGGCCCTGAAACGCTCTGACGGGGACCCTCCTCCAGGCGACCCCTCTGGGAGGAAGCGTGGGGCCAGCCTCGGGGCTGCAAAGGGGTGAATTGAGGCCTCCACTGGCGGCTGCCAGGGCCTTCTGAGCGGAGGGGGCCTGGGGCCTTGGCATCAGGCGGGCACTGGGCCTGAGTCACACTCACAGAGAGGGCGTGACCTTGGGAGAGGCACTGCCCTCCCCCAGGGGGCCTCCCAGCGAGGGCCCAGCTGTGACCCCAGGGGCGCCCCGCAGCCGTGGGCGGTGTGTCCCAGGCCAGGTGGCTCCGTTCAGAGTCCTGGGCTGCCACGGAGCTGGGCTCCAGGATCTCAGCTGGGCAGGGAGGGTCCGGGGATTCGTCCAGAACGTGGCCCAGTCGCCACTGTGCACACATTCAAGGGCCGTTGTGCTGGACACAGGGTTCCGTCAGTCTGTCCTGGCTCAGGCCCTCCCTCAGGGATTACACTGCGGCCCAGACACACCAGGGAGCCTGTCCTGCCCGCTCTGAGCCACCCTGTCCCTCCCTCTGCAGAGCTGCCTGAGGCTGAGGAGGGGGCAGCTGGGGGGCCTCTGAAGTGGGACCTGGGCTGAGCCTGCTCAGGGCTGGGTGTGCGGTCCTCGGGGCTGGAGGAGAGGGTGACACGGGGAGGTTTCTGTCCCACTTCCCCATCCGCCTGTGTCACTGTGCACTTTAGCATTGCTGTCCCACACCTCACAGTAATAGTCAGCCTCGTCCTGGGCCTGGGTCCCGCAGATGGCCAGAGTGTCCGTGTCCACTGACCATGAACTAGAGAATCGGTCAGGAATCGTTGAGGTCCTGTTTTTGTCAGCATGGATGAGCAAGAAGGGGGCCTGGCCTGTCATCTTCTGGAACCATCTCGGGAAATATTTTTTTACGAGTTCTCCCTGGCAGGTGATCCTGGCCGTCTGACCCAAGGCCACAGACACTGCTGGGGGCTGAGTTGGTTCTGAAGAGGCCAAGGGACCTGTAAGAGAGGAGAGGAGAGGAGAGGAGAGGAGAGGAGAGGAGAGGAGAGGAGAGGAGAGGAGAGGAGAGGAGAGGAGAGGAGAGGAGAGGAGAGGAGAGGAGAGTGTGGGCATGAGGGTCTCAGTCCCACAGGCCCACACCCCGCAGCGTCCCCTGAGCTGAGCTGAAGGTCATGGCCAGGCTGCTCCCTGGTCCTGGGGCTGAGCCTGGGGCAGCACCTGTGCAGAGTGTGAGCAGGGGGAGCAGCAGGGTCCAGGCCATGGTGAGGCTGCCAGGCTCTGCTCTGAGCCCTCAGCTGGGGGGTGGTCTTCAAGGCTCTTCACTCCTGGGGGGCGGGGCCTCATGCAAATCCACTTCCTCCTGGGGCTCAGGGGGTCTCCCTGCTGAGCAGTAAAGGGCTCAGTGTAGGAGGCTGTGCCAGGCTCCATGCTCAGGGCCTGCACCAGGTTCCCTGAGTGCCCTGTGCTGTCCACTGAGAAAGCTCTGTCCGGCCGGGGTGGACCAATGTTGGAGTATCAACCCGTGAACCAGGAAGTACCTTTTTATTCCAGGTCTGGGCCCATGCCCAGTAGGGGGTCAATCCCCATTAGGGGTGTGCAGGAGGCTGCCAATCAGTGATTCTCTGATCTTTGATGTTTCTACCTCTCTCTCCCTCTCCCTTCCTCTCTCTGAAATGAATAAAACATACTAAAAAAGATTTAAAAAGAAACTTCTGACCTATGACCCAGCAGCTGCACACACGCAAGCTGAGGCCTGGCCTCCACTCTGGGCCTGTAGACAACCCTCAGCCTCCTGTCTGGTGAGGAATCACCCTCAGGGCGGGGCTGGGCGGCTGGGAGGAGCCTGTGGGGCCAGGGGTCATGCTGGGGTGGGAGAGGCCAGGACCCCAGGCCAGAGGCAGACAAATTGCTCATGTGCCTCTCAGATGACCTTGTTATTGATTGATTGAGGTCTAAGCCAAGCAAGCGTTCTGTGATGACATCAGAAGCACGATTCCCCAAAGGAAAGATTCATTCATTGACACTCATTGAAAACCGTCTCCTCGGCTGTGCAAAGCTTTCTAAAGGAACAGGCTACAGAGAGGAGAGAAACGCGTGTTAACCCCATTCCCAGTGAATGACCTGTGCAGAGAGGACAGGAAGAACATGAAATTTAACCAAAGAATCACAGCCCATGAGGACACAGGCGGGAACCAAGAGCAGGCCCGTCAGGAAGAGGGTGTGTGGAGGCCATGAGCACAGGGGAGGGCGTCCATCCTCAGCTGCTGGGGAAACACCAGCGAAAACCACAGGGAGACACGACCACCCCCGGGTCAGGGGGCTCCGGTGACACAGGGACCCAGTGCCCCAGGGGCGGGAGGAAGGGATGGTGGGTGTAGGGTCGGTGGGAACGGGAAAGGGTCGGTGACTGTGGGAAAGCGCTTCCCAGCCTCTCGGGGACTGAGACTCGCCCTCAGCACACAGCCCAGCAGCTGTGCTCCGGGCCCTCCTGTCAGAGGGAGGACTGTGCTCACAGAGACACTGCGCTCAGAGCGCACGGCCCCGCGGGCACCATGTCCACGTGGGACACCTCGGAGGCCTCTGCCCTTCCCGCTTGGATGGTCACAGACGTCCCTCCGCCCAGAGCAGGGAACACCGCTCCGCAGTGAGAGGGTAGGAGCACTTTTACAATGTGTGTGTTTTATTGGTTTCAGAGAGGATGGGAGTGGGAGAGAGAGAAAGAGAGAGGGTCGCGCGGGGCCTTGTTGGGGACAAAGTCACCACAGCCCTTTAAAGAACAGCCCTTCACAAGGACGGGGACGGGGGTGGCCCTGGGACCCTGTGCCTCCAGCCGCCTGGGCTGACAAAGGTCACTGCGGGGTCAGCCCTTCTTCATCTCCTCCTGCTCCCTGTCCCCTCCCTCCTTGGAGACCAGCCTCTTCCCCTCCGTCCCCCTGGGGCGGTCACCCAGGCCTCAGGCAGCTCCTGCACATTCATGTCAGAACCAGTGACTGGGGACCAGCTGTGCCTCCCTCCGGACCCAGCTCAGCTCAGCGCCCAGGGCCCGGGGCGAGTCAGTCCACAGCGGCTCCATGCGGCCTGGGTGGGGTGGGGTGTGAAAGGTGCTGTATTTCAGATTCCAGAGAACCAGGCAGAAGGCCAGCCTGTCCCCTCCCCTGGGCTCCCCATGTGATGCAGTTGAGGGGTATCCCCCACAGGACTCCCCTCCAGTGGGAAGGAACCCACATATTTCCTCTTCAGTCTCTCCCCCATGCCCTGCTGCCCTCCCAGTGCACATGGTCCTGACCGACCTTGGGAAAGGCCTGGGCAGAGGGGAGCCTGTCTTGGCCCCACAAGTGGAGGCTCTGGAGAGCGGGAGGAGCCAGGCCCTGCTCCACACTGGTCCTGCTCAGACCTCCCCCCAGGCCCCGCCTCCCTCCTGGGCCCAGCCCTGCGCCCCCCACGGGGTCAGGGCCTCTGTCCTGCCTCCCTGAGGACCAGCTGCTTCCTGCTCAGCCCCGTCCTGCCAGGCCCCTGTCAGAGTCCATGCTGCACCCAGAGTGAAGGGGTTCACTGCCGTGTCTTCCAGGTCTCCGCCTGGACCCCGAGATCTGGGCTTCTCCCCTGACCAGAGCCCCAGGTTGGAGCGCAGGCCTGAGGGCGCTGGGGGACAGGGCCATCACCCCGGCCCTTCCTCAGGTGTTTCCCTCGTGGGCAGGCAGGTCCCAGCTTCGTCCCCACAGGCCTGTGGGTGAAGACACTCCTGCTGTCTGGTCCCAGGGACCTACCTGGTGCCCGCACGGCCTCTCCTCAGGGCTCTCAGCGGGAGGAGGGGCGAGATGAGGGGGTGCAAGGAGGAGAGCCATGGGCTCAGAGTCCTGGGGAGGGGCAGGGAGACCACCCTCCAGACCTGTGAGAGGAGCCCGGGAAGGGAGGTTTTTCTCTCCTTATCCACCATTTCCATCAACAGGAACAGAGGCCGAGAGGACAGAGGACCCGCGGAGTCCCCAGCGCTGCGGGGGCCGGGCCAGGCCCAGGGGGGACTCCTGACCCTGAGGCCTGACCTTCAGCTGCTCAGACAGCGGGTGAGCGTGAGCACCAGGCCCGGCGGGCAGGTTTCTGTCCCACTTCCCCACACGCCTGTGTCACTGTGAGTAACTGCTACCATATACACCACAGTAATAGTCCGCCTCGTCCTCAGACTGGAGGGGGGAGATGGTCAAGTAGCGGTTGGCCCCCGAGCTGGAGCCCGAGAAGCGATCGGGGATCCCGTCCCCCTTGTTGGTGCTTCCGTCGTTGTTAATGTACATGATGTACCGAGGGGCCTGTCCTGCTCTCTGCTGATACCAGCTAACATAGTCGTAGTGGCTGTGCTCCTGGCTCAGGGTGCAGGTGAGCTTGGCCGAGGCCCCCGGGGCAGCAGAGGCAGATGGGGGCTGGGTGAGCACAACAGAACCACAGAGACCTGCGGACAGAAAACACAGAGCGATGCCCAGTGCACCCCTATGTGCAGGCGCCCCGAGGACTGAGCTTGGGGGGAGGATGGGGGGCAGGACCCCAGGGGCTGTGGCCGCTCTGACCTGTGGAGACGACGAGGGGCAGGAGGCAGAAGGGAAGCCAGGCCATGGTGGGAGGGTCCTGAGCGCTGCCCGCGGCTGCCCAGCTGGCACAGGCCCTGCCAGCCCCTGTCTTATCCTCTCTGCCTGCAGCTCAGGGGGAGGAGCAGGGATGCAAATCTGTGGTCTGGGCCCAGCCAGGCTCTGTCCCAGCTGCTGGCCCCGCCCTGAGCCCAGGGCCTCCTGCGGGGCCTCCCCTGAGGGCAGAGGGCAGGTGTGGGTTTCACTGCTCAGAGCTGGTTGGCCCACAGAAGGGTCTTCAAAGGAGCTCAGTCCTGCTCTTTGCACTTGACACAGCCCAGGGGACTCTGACCTCTGAAGGCCCCAAACCAGGACCCACAGCGCCCCCTGGTGTCCCCAGGATGAATGTCCCCTCCCTGTGCAGCTGGTTCATCACCATGACTGCTTCTGAGAGCTCCCTGGAGGCTGACAGGTGGGGAGTGTGTCCCTGGGCCCTCACTCAGCATCACAGGAGCCCACACCATCCTCTGCTGGGGCCCAGCCGCTCCTCCCGGCCAATGAGGAGGGAGAGTCCTTGGGAGGTTAGTGATTTTCCCAGAATCCCTCAGACAGAGTGATGGGTCAAGACTCCAATGCAGGAGATGCTCCTCAGAGGTTGACCTTTCACCCACTCCCTAGCCTGCCCCTCCCCAGGCTCCGGATCCCCTTCCTCCCCTCCCCCCATGGCCTCCTGAGCCCCCTGTCCCGCCCTCTGTTCCATATTCAGGAGGCCCATCCCCTGTGTCTGGTCAGAAGAGAGCTCAGGTCCTCACAGTGTTAGAATCTGCGTTTCCCGGAGAAACAGACTCTGTGTGGTCAGAGTTGGGGACTCTCCCTCTGCTGCCTCCATGGCCGACCACACAGGGTCACGTGTCAGCAGCATCTTGGGAATCATGTGATTGGTTGGGGTCTTTGAATGTGTCTTGTCTTCCAACAGTGAGATCAGGATCCCTATTCTATCTCGGTGAAGACCATGAGGTTGGACCAGTGTCAGAATAGGAATAAAACCTTTAATTTGGTGAAACACAATCGACAGGACGTTTTCTACCGAATATCCTGCACAAACGTATGTGCTTTCAAACTTAGTCCTGAAGAGGGAGGGATGTAACTAATTCACCCCAACGCTGGTGACGCTGCACATGGGGGTGAAGTGGGAGGCGCTGGGTGACTCCTGAGCACAGACAGAGGGACCCCTGGCCCCTGCTCAGCGTTGAGTCTAAAGATGGAACTGACATGAGCCCAGGGCCCTGCCTCAGACACGCCCCTGCTGCTCCCCGCTGAGGGGGCACCAGCTCCCCTCTCCCTTCCCACCCGATGCTGGCCCTCCTCACACCCACACCTCAGGGTCTCCCCAGGGCCCTGCAGGCCACTCCTGCTGCCCAGTCCTCACCCTGAGCTGTGGGGCTCATGACTCCGTGGGAGGGGACCTGTTAGTACGTCCTGGGCGACCTGACCTTCATGGCAGGGTCTGTGTGGGGCAATGTGGCCAACATGCCCCTTTGTGAGAACAGCAGGTCCCCGTCCACAAACATCCCTTATCGTCAGCCTTCCCTCCAGGTCTCTGCGCACAGCATAGCGTCCTGCCCGGGAGGTTCATGGAAATGACCTTCCCACGGAGAAGGACACGCCCAGCAGCATTTATTTATTTATTTTTAAAATATATTTTTATTGAATTTAGAGATGGAGGGACAGGAACAGAGAGAGAGAATCATCAATGATGAGGGAGAATCATTGACTGGCTGCCTCATGGGATTGAGCCCACAAACTGGTCACGTGCCCTTGAGCAGAATTGAACCCAGGACCCTTTGTCTGCAGGCTGTCACTCTACCCACTGAGGCACACCAGGGAGGGGCAGCAACGTTTATTTAAAGTCCAAAGGCCCATTGTCACCCTGACTCTGTGGGTGGTGAATGTGTGGGAGCCCAGGTCCCTGTAAACTGGGGTTCCATTGGACACGGTGGGGTTGCTGAGGAGCTGAGGTGGCTGCTGTTACAGACGTTCCCTCTCACGGTGTCCAGGCCCCTCCCGGGGCAGGTCCGATGCCCCCACACCCCCATGGCCTCCTGCTCCTGGACAGGACCCGTGGTGACAGGGCTCCACGTGGGGTCGTCCAAAGGGCCCGAAGCTGCCCTGCTCTCACTCCTCACAGACGGGCAGCCGAGCTCAGGGCTGGAGGGGAGGGTGACACGGGGAGGTTTCTGTCCCACTTCCCCATCTGCCTGTGTCACTGTGCACTTTAGCATTCTTGTCCCACATCGAACAGTAATAGTCCGCCTCATCTTGGGCCTGGGCCCTGATGATGGTCAGGGTGTTCGTGTCCCCTGAGTGAGAGCTAGAGAATCGGTCAGGGATCATTGAGGTCCGGTTTACGTCAGCACCAATGACCAGCACGGGGGCCTGACTGGGCTTCTGCTGGAGCCACATAGGGTAATATTTTCTTACGATATCTCCTTGACAGGTGATCCTGGCCGTTTGTCCCGGGGCCACAGACACTGCTGTGGGCTGAGTAGGGTCTGAAGAGGCCACATGACCTGTAAGAGAGGAGAGGAGAGGAGAGCAGAGGAGAGGAGAGGAGAGGAGAGGAGAGGAGAGGAGAGGAGAGGAGAGGTGAGTGTGGGCATGAGGTTCTCAGTCCCACAGGCCCACACCCTGCAGCGTCCCCTGAGCTGAAGGTCATGGCCAGGCTGCTCCCTGGTCCTGGGGCTGAGCCTGGGGCAGCACCTGTGCAGAGTGTGAGCAGGGGGAGCAGCAGGGTCCAGGCCATGGTGAGGCTGCCAGGCTCTGCTCTGAGCCCTCAGCTGGGGGGTGGTCTTCAAGGCTCTCCACTCCTGGGGGCGGGGCCTCATGCAAATCCACTTCCTTCCTCCTGGGGCTCAGGGGGTCTCCCTGCTGAGCAGGAAAGGGCTCAGTGTAGGAGGCTGTGCCAGGGCTCCATGCTCAGGGCCTGCACCAGGTTCCCTGAGCGCCCTGTGCTGTCCACTGAGAAAGCTCTGTCCGGCCGGGGTGGCCCAATGTTGGAGCATCGACCCATGAACCAGAAGGACCTGGTTAGATTCCAGTTCAGGTTCAATGCCCAATAGGGGGTCAGTCCCCATTAGGGGGTGTGCAGGAGGCTGCCAATCAGTGATTCTCTCATCACTGATGTTTAAATTTCTCTTTCCGTCTCCCTACTTTCGCTGAAATGAATAAAAACATATTTTTATAAAAGAGATAGTTTTGACTCCTGACCCAGCACCCTGTCCTCCTCTCTGGGCAATGGACAACCCTCAGGCCTCCTGTCTGGTAAGGACTCACCCTCAGGGCGGGGCTGGGGGGCTGGGAGGAGCCTGTGGGGCCAGGGGTCATGCTGGGGTGGGAGAGGCCAGGACCCCAGGCCAGAGGCAGACAAATTGCTCATGTGCCTCTCAGATGACCTTGTTATTGATTGATTGAGGTCTAAGCCAAGCAAGCGTTCTGTGATGACATCAGAAGCACAATTCCCCAAAGGAAAGATTCATTCATTGACACTCATTGAAAACCGTCTCCTCGGCTGTGCAAAGCTTTCTAAAGGAACAGGCAACAGAGAGGAGAGAAACGCGTGTTAACCCCATTCCCAGTGAATGACCCGTGCAGAGAGGACAGGAAGAACATGAAATTTAACCAAAGGATCACAGCCCATGAGGACACAGGCGGGAACCAAGAGCAGGCGCGTCAGGAAGAGGGTGTGTGGAGGCCATGAGCACAGGGGAGGGCGTCCATCCTCAGCTGCTGGGGAAACACCAGCGAAAACCACAGGGAGACACGACCACCCCGGGTCAGGGGGCTCCCGTGACACAGGCACCCGGTGCCCCAGGGGCGGGAGGAAGGGATGGTGGGTGCAGGGGCGATGGGAACGGGAAAGGGTCGGTGACTGTGGGAAAGCGCTTCCCAGCCTCTCGGGGACTGAGCCTCGCCCTCAGCACACAGCCCAGCAGCTGTGCTCCAGGCCCTCCTGTCAGAGGGAGGACTGTGCTCACAGAGACACTGCGCTCAGAGCTCACGGCCCCGCGGGCACCATGTCCACGTGGGACACCTCGGAGGCCTCTGCCCTTCCCGCTTGGATGGTCACAGACGTCCCTCCGCACAGAGCAGGGAACACCGCTCCGCAATGAGAAGGAAGGAACGCTTTTTAAAATATATGTAATTTTATTGATTTCAGAGAGGAAGGGAGTGGGAGAGAAAAATCCAGAGAAAGAGAGAGTGAGAGAGAGAAAGAGAGAGGAGAGAGAGGCAGAGGGTCCCGTGGAGCCTCGTTTGGGACAAAGTCACCACAGCCCTTTAGGAACAGCCCTTAACAGAGGACGGGGATGGGGTGGCCCTGGGACCCTGTGCTGCCAGCTGCCTGGGCTGACAGAGGTCACTGCGGGGTCAGCCCTGATCCATCTCCTTCTGCTCCTCCAGCTCCCTGTGGCCTCCCTCCCTGGAGACCAGTTTCTCCCCTCCTTCCCCCCTGGGGGTCACCCAGGCCCGGGGCAGCTCCTGCACATTCATGTCAGAACCAGCCACAGGGGACCAGCCCTGCCTCCCTCCTGCCCCAGCTCAGCTCAGCACCCAGGGCCCCGGGGGAGTTAGTCCACAGCGGCTCCATGCAGCCTGGGTGGGGTGGGGTGTGAAAGGTGCTGTATTTCAGATTCCAGAGAACCAGGCAGAAGGCGAGCCAGTCCCCTCCCCTGGGCTCCCCTTGTGATGCAGTTGGGGGGGATCCCCCACAGGACTCCCCTCCAGCGGGAAGGAGCCCACAGATTTCCCTCTTCAGTCTCCCCCCCATGCCCTGCTGCCCTCCCAGTGCACATGGTCCTGACCGACCTTGGGAAAGGCCTGGGCAGAGGAGGGGCCTGTCTGGGCCCCACACGCGGAGGCTCTGGCAAAGCGGGAGGAGCCAGGCCCTGCTCCAGGCTGGTCCTGCTCAGACCTCCCCACAGGCCCCGCCTCCCTCCTGGGCCCAGGGCTGCGCCCCCCACGGGGTCAGGGTCTCTGTCCTGCCTCCCTGAGGACCAGATGCTCCTGCTCAGCCCCGTCCTGCCAGGCCCCTGTCGGAGTCCATGCTGCACCCAGAGTGAAGGGGTCTCCGCCTGGACCCTGAGATCTAAGCTTCTCCCCTGACCAGAACCTCAGGTTGGAGCACAGGCCTGAGGGCGCTGGGGGACACGGCCATCACCCCGCCCCTCCCTCAGGTGTTTCCCTCGTGGGCAGGCAGGTCCCAGCTTCGTCCCCACAGGCCTGTGGGTGAAGACACTCCTGCTGTCTGGTCCCAGGGGCCTACCTGGTGCCCGCACGGCCTCTCCTCAGGGCTCTCAGCGGGAGGAGGGGCGAGATGAGGGGGTGCAAGGAGGAGAGCCACGGGCTCAGGGTCCTGGGGAGGGGCAGGGAGGCCACCCTCCAGACCTGTGGGAGGAGCCTGGGGAGGGAGGTTTTTGTCTCACTTCCCCTCTGTGTGTGTCACTGTGGCTTAACCATCCTGGCCATCAATTGTGTGACTCTCACCACAGTAATACTCAGCCTCGTCCTCAGACTGGAGGTTGTTGATGGTTAAGTACCGGTCGGCCCCAGAGCTAGAGCCCGAGAAGCGATCAGGGATCCCGTCCCCCTTGTTGTGGCTTCCATCACTGTTAACCTTCATCAAATACCGAGGGGCCTGTCCTGCTCTCTGCTGATACCAGTGAATATAGTACCTGCTGTGCTCCTGGCTCAGGGTGCAGGTGAGCTTGGCCGAGGCCCCCGGGGAGGCAGAGGCAGATGGGGGCTGGGTGAGCACAGGCAGAGCACAGAGACCTGTGGACAGAAAACAGAGCGATCCCCAGTGCACCCCAATGTGCAGGCGCCCCGAGGACTGAGCTTGGGGGGAGGTTGGGGGGCAGGACCCCAGGGGCTGTGGCCGCTCTGACCTGTGGAGACGACGAGAGGCAGGAGGCAGAAGGGAAGCCAGGCCATGGTGGGAGGGTCCTGAGCGCTGCCCGCGGCTGCCCAGCTGGCACTGGCCCTGCCAGCCCCTGTCTTATCCTCTGTGCCTGCAGCTCAGGAGGGAGGAGCAGGGATGCAAATCTGTTGTCTGGGCCCAGCCAGGCTCTGTCCCAGCTGCTGGCCCCGCCCTGAGCCCAGGGCCTCCTGCGGGGCCTCCCCTGAGGGCAGAGGGCAGCTGTGGGTTTCACTGCTCAGAGCTGGTTGGCCCACAGAAGGGTCTTCAAAGGAGCTCAGTCCTGCTCTTTGCACTTGACACAGCCCAGGGGACTCTGACCTCTGAAGGCCCCAAACCAGGACCCACAGCACCCCCTGGTGTCCCCAAGGCGAATGTCACCTCCCTGTGCAGCTGGTTCATCACCATGACTGCTTCTGAGAGCTCCCTGGAGGCTGACAGGTGGGGAGTGTGTCCCTGGGCCCTCACTCAGCATCACAGGAGCCCACACCACCCTCTGCTGGGGCCCAGCCTCTCCTCCCGGCCAATGAGGAGGGAGCGTCCTCTGGAGGTTAGTGATTTTCCCAGAATCCCCCAGACAGAGATGATGGGTTAAGACTCCAATGCAGGAGACTGACCTCAGAGTTTGACCTTTCACCCCCTCCCTGCCCTGCCCCATCCCAGGCTCCGGATCCCCTTCCTCCCCTCCCCCCAAGGCCTCCTGAGCCCCCTGTCCCGCCCACTTTTCCATATTCAGGAGGCCCATCCCCCTGTGTCTGGTCAGAAGAGAGCTCAGGTCCTCACAGTGTTAGAATCTGTGTTTCCCGGGGAAACACGGACTCTGTGTGGTCAGAGTTGGGGACTCTCCCTCTGCTGCCTCCATGGCCGACCACACAGGGTCACGTGTCAGCAGCATCTTGGGAATCACGTGATTGGTTGGGGTCTTTGAATGTGTCTCATCTTCCAACAGTGAGATCAGGATCCCTGTTCTAACACAGTGAAGGCCATGAGGTTGGACAAGTGTCAGAATAGGAAAAAAACCTTTAATTTGGCGAAACACAGTTGACAGGACAACGTTTTCCACCGAATATCCTGCACAAACGTATGTGCTTTCAAACTTAGTCTTGAAGAGGGTGGATGTAACTAATTCTCCCCACACACTGGCAAAGCTGCACATGGGAGTGAAGTAGGAGGCGCTGGGTGACTCCTTAGCACAGACTGAGGGACCCCTGGCCACTGCTCAGCGCTGGGTCTAAAGAGTGAACTGACATGAGCCCAGGACCCTGCCTCAGACACGCCCCTGCTGCTCCCCGCTGAAGGGGCACCAGCTCCCCTCTCCCTTCCCACCCCATGCTGCCCCTCCTCACACCCACACCTCAGGGTCTCCCCAGGGCCCTGCGGGCCACTCCTGCTGCCCAGTCCTCACCCTGAGCCGTGGGGCTCATGACCCCGTGGGAGGGGACCTGTTAGTACGTCCCGGGCGACCTGACCTCCATGGCAGGGTCTGTGCGGAGAATGAGGCCAACATGCCCCTTTGTGAGAACAGCAGGTCCCCGTCCACAAACATTCCTTATCGTCAGCCTTCCCTCCAGGTCTCTGCGCACAGCACAGCGTCCTGCCCGGGAGGTTCATGGGAATGACGTTCCCACGGAGAAGGACACTCCCAGCAGCATTTATATACTTATTTTTAAAATATATTTTTATTGATTTCAGAGAGGAAGGAGAGGGAGTGAGAGATAGAAATAACAAAGATGAGAGATATTCATGGATTGGCTGCTTCCTGCTTGCCCCCTACTGCGGATCAAGACTGCAACCCAGTCACGTGCCCTTGCACACAATCAAACCCAGGACCCTTTGTCTGCAGGCTGATGCTCTACCCACTGAGCAACACCAGGGAGGGCCAGCAACGTTTATTTAAAGTCCAAAGACCCATTGTCATCCTGACACTGCGGGTGGTGAATGTTGGGGAGCCCAGGTCCCTGTAAACTGGGGTTCTATTGGACACGGTGGGGTCGCTGTGGAGCTGAGGTGGCTGCTGTTACAGACGTTCCCTCTCACGGTGTCCAGGCCCCTCCCGGGGCAGGTCGATGCCCCCACACCCCCCATGGCCTCCTGCTCCTGGACAGGACCCGTGGTGACAGGGCTCCACGTGGGATCGTCCAAAGGGCCCGAAGCTGCCCTGCTCTCGCTCCTCACAGACGGGCAGCCGAGCTCAGGGCTGGAGGAGAGGGTGACACGGGGAGGTTTCTGTCCCACTTCCCCATCCGCCTGTGTTACTGTGAGCATCATCACTGCTGTCCCACACCTGACAGTAATAGTCGGCCTCGTCCTGGGCCTGGGCCCCGCTGATGGTCAGCGTGGCCGTGTTCCCCGAGTTGGAGCCTGAGAATCGGTCAGGGATCCCTGAGGGTCGAACGTTATCATCATAGATGACCAGCACGGGGGCCTGGCCGGGCTTCTGCTGGTACCAGTAAGCACTTTTACTTCCAATGCTGTTTCCCTCACACGTGAGCCTGGCCGTCTGTCCCGGGTTCACCGACACCGAGGGCGGCTGCGTCAGCTCGTAGGAGGCCACAGAGGCTGCAGGAGGAAGAGGAGGCAGCAAGGTGAGGGCCCATTCCCAGGAACCCCCTGCCGGCCCCGCCTGCCTGAGCCCCAGGGAGTCCCGGCCGCCAGGGCTCCACTCAAATTCCCCTCAGCCCAGGCGGCTGGGGCTTCGGGGAATGGAGCCTCTGAGCAAGGAGCCCTCCTCTTTCTGTTGCAGGGGAGCCTTCAGGGCCCTAAGACCCGTGAGCACAGGGGGCTCAGCCCCCCAGCCCTGAGCCAGCAGCAGCGCCCCTGAGCTCAGAGTCAGCCAGGCTGCTCCAGGCCCTGGGGCTGGGAGGGGGGAGCCGGGCAGCACCTGTGCAGAGAGCCAGGAGGCCGAGGAGGAGAGGGGTCCAGGCCATGGTGGGCGCCCTGACTCTGCTCCCTGAGGCCCAGGCTGCAGGGTCCCTCCCAGGCCTCTCTTATCCCCTTGGAGACAGCTGGGGGGCATGCAAATCAGCCAGGCCCAGGGCTGCTGGGAGCTTGTAGGCTCTGAGAAGGGCTCAGCCCAGGGACACAGGGAGGAGGGGCAGCCCCTGCAGCCCCGCCCTCGCCCAGGGGATTCTGGGTTATTCTGGAGCCATCCTGTGGAGGACATCTGCACTTAGATGGTTCCTGGCCTCGGGCCTGCGCTGGCCTGGCCGCAGCAGAGCTCAGAGGGGAGGGCTGTGTGCGGGTGTGAGCCCGGGAGAGAAGGTCCCTGGAGAGGCGTGAGCCTGAGGTCCCTCAGGAGCCGCCCCAGGCCCCGTGTGTGCGCATCAGAACCTGAACACGTGCCCCCTGACTAATGGCACCTGGGCTTTCAGCAGCCACTGAGGGGCTGTCCGTGTCTGTGCTTGGTGAGCGCTCAGGGCAGGTCCTAGAGTCTGGGCCTCAGTGTCCCCCTGTGCCTGGTGCCCGGGCAGACCCAGGGCTGGAGGGAGGTGTGACCGCTGGGGAGGGGGAGCAGGAAGGGGGTGCAGGTGGCTGGAGGGGAATGAAGGGCCTGGACCTGAGCTGGAGAAACGGGCAAATCCCACAGGAACCCGGGGAGACACAGCCAGAAGGTCCCAGCAGTGCCCAAGGCGATGCTGCAGGAACTCCTGCTCTGTCTGCAGGTGGGAGGGGGGGTGAGTCCTCCCTGTGAAGGTTGGAAACCCTGAGGCCAGGCCCTCCCAGGGGCCAGGAGGCGGGAGGCGGTCTCTGCTGCCCCCTGGTGGCCGCTGCTCTCTGGCTGCTGGAGGGGCAGGTGTCCTGTGTCCAGGTGTAGATGCTGAGCCTCCTGCTCAGGGGGAGACTCCCTGATCCCTGAGCTGCTGGTCCCAGGGGAGGGTGCTGTTCTCTCCATGGCCACGGCCTGTCCCAGGACCAGGCGCCAGAGGCTCAGGTCGCCCAGGAAGGAGGAAGGGGTGCATTTGGAGGATGTGGGTCGGCCCCCCTGAAGCATCACTGCTCATATCCCTGGTGTGGCGGGTTCTGGGGTTGGACTGGGGGACACAGGACTGAAGGACTGACTCTCACTGGTGCTGGCCGCCGGTGCAGGTCACAGCAGCCCAGGGGCTGGGTCAGCCGGGGTCACGGCTCTCAGAGTCAGTGTGTCTGAGAGAGTTTTCCTTCCCCTTCTTCATTGAAAGACACTTTCACTGGTGAAGACACGGAAGTGGGCGGCATTTTGTGGTTTTGTTTCTGCTCTTAGTTTTCTCAGGGCGTCACTCCCCTCTCTCCTCGTCTGCCCTGTTTTCACAGAGGGACCTGTTCGGATCTCTGGGTTCCTCTCTGGGGAACATGTCCTTCTCCCGGACGCTATTCGGGTTTTCTCTTCTGTGCTGTTTCTGAGGAATTTGATCAGGATTGTGCTGATGTTTTGTGTGTGTGTGTGTGTGTGTGTGTGTGTGTGTGTGCGCGCGCGCACGCTCGGGGCTTGTCAGAGTTCTTGGGTCTGTGGGATCCCGGGTTTCATGGACTTTAGAATCTCTCTGACGAGTATTTATCTCCTCAAACATTTTCCTACCTCCCCCGAATCTCTTCTGCTTCAAAGTCAGCAATCACATGCACATTAGGTTCCTTGACGTCGCCCTACAGCACACGGAGGCCTGTGTTAGTGATCTCAGTGTCTTGTTCTGTTGCTGGTTTTGTCTCTTGTCTATGGATTCTCTTCCATGTCACCAACTGACTGATCTTCTCCTTTTTGGTGACCCATCTTCTGTCAACCCCTCACGTGTGATTTTCTCTCAGACACTGTGGTTTTCACTTCTACCCATTGAGTTGGGAGCTGTGTTTTTTGTCTCCCTCGACTCAATTACCATGTTCAGTCATTTTTTTCACTCCTGAACAAATGGGATGTAGAATTTTGAAGTCCTTGTCTACAAAGTGCATCCTCTGTGAAATTTCTTGGCCATGTTGATGGATTAATTTTTTTTTTCTTATTATGGCTCATATTTTCCTGCGTCCCAGCAGGAAATTGTGATGTGACACTAAACTTGGTGAATATATATTTCCTTGTTTTGTGAACAATACTTGTATATATATATACTCTCTGTATGTATATATTGTGTTTCCTGTTCTAAGTTACACAGATTCAGTGGAGTTAATGGAAAGGCGTTGACCCTCAGCCACCTGGGCTCACACCTCCCCGGTGGGGCCGGAGCAGCGTGCCCCTTGTGCTCACTGCCCAGCGCTGAGGAAGCCCTTCCCTCCGTCAGCCTGGCGCCCTGAGGAGGAGCATGTCCGCTCTGACGAAGGGACGCGCGGCTCTGATTGTGTGTGAGCTCCGCCCGGGCCTCGGGCTCCCTGGGCGGCTCTCTGTGGCCGTGGGAGCTGCTCTCACAGGTGGAGCTGAGATCTCATGGGTAACTGCAGGCCCTGGAGCCATGGGCGAGGGAGACTTGCCTGCAGCGGGGCTTTGGGGTGAGCCCTCGGGAAGGAAACTCGAGAGGCAAGACGAGGTGACCTGCCATGGGGTGGCAACCGAGAATCAGCGGGGAGGGCGTCCTGAGCTGAGGTAGAGACTCGGGACCTTGGCCTCAGGTGGGCGCTGGGCCTGAGCCTCCCTCTGAGAGGGTCATGGCCTTGGGGGAGGCAGCCCTTCCCAGGGAGGGTGCAGCTGGGAGCTGCCCGGTCCCAGCGGGGTGTGAGGGGGGTCAGCCCTGAGCAGGGACCAGGGTGGACTCCTCGGTGCCCACAGCTCGGGTTTGGTTGTTCAGAACCCAGGCTGCCAATATCCGGGGCTTCATGAGCTCAGATGTGCTGGGAGACCTGGGGAGACACTCCGACATGGGACAATGAGAGGCCCCGTTACCATGGAAAGGAGAAGCAGGGTCCTTACCCCTGTCTGTATGTCTCCCACTGTGTGTCCTTCCACCCAGGCCCTCTGTCTGCCACTCACACCCAGGCCCTCTGATTCCCACTCACACCCAGGCCCTCTGTCTCCCACTCACACCCAGGCCCTCTGTCTCCCACTCACACCCAGGCCCTCTGTCTCCCACTCACACCCAGGCCCTCTGTCTCCCACTCACATCCAGGCCCTCTGTCTCCCACTCACACCCAGGCCAGACACCATCAGGGCAGCCCCGTCCTGTCAGAGTGAACCCACTCTGTGCCATTCCTGCTGAGCGGCCTGAGGCGGGAGGAGGGGCGCCTGGGGAGCTAAGATGGGGACCTGGGCCAGGCCTGCTCATGACTTTGTCTACAGTCCTCCAGGGGCTGGAGGAGCGTGTGACACAGACGGGGACAGGGTTCTTGTCCCACTTCCCCATCTGCCTGTGTCACTGTGAGAATTGTTATCGCTGGTACTAAACTGACAGTAATAGTCTGCCTCGTCCTCAGCCTGGACCCCACTGATGGTCAGAGTGTTTGTCTTCCCGGAGCTGGAGCCTGAGAACCTGTCAGGGATCCCTGAGGGCCGCTCGCTATCCTTGTAAATGACCCGCACAGGGGCCTGGCCCGGTTTCTGCTGGTGCCAGTGAATATATCTTTTATCCAGGAAATCTCCAGTGCAGGTGATGCTGGCTGTCCCTCCCAGGGCCACAGACAAGGAGTCCGACTGGGTCAGCTCATAGGCGGCCACAGAGCCTGTAAGAGAGGAGAGGGGGGTTGAGGTTGAGGCCCCATTACCTGTAGGTTCCACCCCGAGGCTGTGCCTGGAGGAGCTCAGGGTTGGAGCTGGTTCAGCTCAGGTCCTGGGGGCAGCACCTGTGCAGAGAGTGAGCAGCGGCAGCAGGAGAGGGGTCCAGGCCATGGCGGAGACGCCCTGGGTTCAGCCTCTGAGCCCACAGCTGGGCCTGTGGCCTCTGGGCCTCTCTTATGCTCTGCAAGGGGCTCCTCATGCAAATCGCCTCCTCCCTGGGGGCCTCCCTGACTGGCTCCAGCTGGGCAGGGAGCAGCTGGGCTGATGGGAATTCAAATAGGAGCCTCCCTCCCAGCCTGTCCCAGGTTCCCCGGAGCTCTCCGTGGTGCTGAGGGAGACAGTGCTGACCCCTGACCCAGCCCCTGCACCCACACCCCAGGCTGACCTTTGACCTCCTCTGTGGGCTTGGGGAGAATGCTGGTCCCTCCACTCTGGGGATCAGATCGCCCATGTGGGCGGGGCCTGCTCATAGAGACAGTGGTCAGTGGTCCTGCTGCCGCATGAGAGGCAGGCTCCATGCTCAGACCCAGAGAGGTTGGTCAGGGGCCTGTCAGGTCACCTTTCTTCTTGTTAGAAATAATAGGAGAATTTTGGGGACCCAGAGAGGCAAAAACAAAACTAAACAGAAACCTCTGATAACACCAGATGGATGCTTCAGGGATAGAGTAATTCTGTACAACCGCACAGAAGGAATATTTTGCTTTAAAAAAAAACTATTGAAAGAGAACAAGGAAACAGGTAACAAAGGCAACACATTTGCAAACAAAATACCCAATGGACACCTCGAGTTCAGAGAATACAATAAACTCTCACAACCAAACAGGAAGAAGACAAAACACTTCTGTGATCCGTTTAGAACATGGGTAGTTGTCAAGAAGAACCCTGTGGTGAAGAAGACATATTGATGGCAACAAGCACAGAAGAAGATGCTCATCCTTGGGCATTAGGGAAATGCCAATTGAATACCGTGAGGTCTCAGGTCCCGCTTCTCAGATTGGCTACAGTGAAAGAAGGGGTGACCCCCACTGCGGGCGAGGGTGTGGAGAATTGGGGTCACTCACGCGTGGCTATTGCTCATGGGAAATGGTACAGACTATTGGGAAAGAGTGGGCAGCTGCTGAAAGGACTACACTTGTCACTGCCTCACAACCGCAAGGAACACTGGGCATTTGTTTCAGAGAAGTGACAACTTATCCTCACAGAGAAAGGACAGGAGGATGTTCCTAGCACCCATGGGTATGACGTCCCAAGAGAACAGTGAGATGCCCTTGCTGGGTGGAGGGTCAGCGGACTCTGGTCCACCAGAACCATGGACTACGACTCAGCCATGAACAGGAAGGAGCTCAATGCAAGGACAGTTGGGAGGAATCTACAGGGGTTCGGGGATGTGAAAAGTGCCATCTCAGAGGCTACACACTCCGGGATTCTGTCTCTGATCCTACAGGCCATTTCTGAAACAAAGACTTTTAGAAATGAAGACGCAACTAGTGGAGCCAGGAGGTGAGGGCAGGAAGGGCACCTTGAAGGAGAGGTGGGTGCTGTTATAAAGGTAAAATGTGGGAGACCCTACTGGGGAGAGAAGGTTGTTGTGTCTTCATGCTGTTGTGGATCCATGAAGCCACACGGGGGATTAAATCCCATAGAACCAAACACACACACAGACACACACACACACACACACACACACACACACACACACATGCTAAGAAGAGGAAAAAAGGGAAAATGAAAGGAAGAGTTAATGGAAAACAACAGCAAAGAGCATAAGGGAGAAAGAAACGGAAGAATTAAATGGAAAGTAATGAGAGAGAGAGAGAGAGAGAGAGAGAGAGAGAGAGAGAATATGAGGGGGTCCTCCTCAGCTCGCTCTCACTCTGGCCCCGCCTCCCTGTCACTGTCAGCCACATCAGCTCCACCTCCCCTCCTGGGCAGGTTGTCACCTGCCTCATCTAGAGACTCTCCGAAGGCCACCTGCCACTCAAGTAATTATTTGTTTGTTTATTTATTCATTCATTTTTTAATTTATATATTATTTTTATTAATTTCAGAGAACAAGGCATTGGGAGAGAGAAAGAAGCATCAATGATGAGAGAGAATCATGGATCAGCTGCCTCCTGCACACACCCTACTGGGGATCGAGCCCATAAACCAGGCCTGTGCCCTTGACAGGTATTGAACCCTGACCTCCTAGTTCATAGGTCAACACTCAACCACTGAACCATGCCGGTCGGGCTATTTCTGTTTTTTTGAAACTGCTTTATTGAGTATAACTGCGGCCTCACTAGTACGTTTGATGCAAAGTTGACTTTCTGGGCTCAGAATCACGGGGCCCCTCTGAAGCCAAAGCCGCAGGTAAGGAACAGACACAGAAAGGACAGTTCTCCCCACGGTCCATCCGTCCCTTTCCCACCAGGGCTGACGTGATGCCCCTGAGGCCCTGACCCTGTCACCCCGGGGCCACAGCAGAGGGTCCCGACGGCCTCTCCGGGACCCCGTGTCGCCCTGTGACCTGGGACGTGTGCAGGGGGCGCCCTCACGGGCTGGTTCCCGTCTCAGCACAGCAGGGACCACCTGCCCGGCCCCTTCCCTCGCCGTCCTCACTGGCACAGGGCGTCCCTCTGTCCATTAGGCCACTGCTGACCCTCCCACGTTATGGGCAGCCAGGCCCCGGGAGGCCCGGGGTGAGTGTGGTCCACACTGGGGTTCGCATTGAACCCCGACCGTCCTCCAGGCCCCCTCCCTGCAGGGTGAGGGGTGGGGACCCCCAGGGCCTTGTGAGGGACGAAGTCACTGCAACCCTTTAGGGAACAGCCCTTCACAGGGGAGGAGGATGGAGGTAGCCCTGGGAACCTGTGGCTCCAGCTGCCTGGGCTGACAGAGGTCACTGCGGGGTCAGCCCTGATCCATCTCCTCCTGCTCCTCCTGCTCCTCCCGCTCCCTGTCCATCCTCAGTGGCCGGGGTCCCTCCCCGTCTCTCAAAGGCCTGGGCAGAGGGGGGGCCTGTCTGGGCCCCACAAGCAGAGGCTCTGGCGCAGCAGGAGGACCCAGGCCCTGCTCCACGCTGGTCCTGCTCAGACCTGCTCCCCAGGCCCCGCCTCCCTCCTGGGCCTAGGGCTGCGCCCCCCACGGGGTCAGGGTCTCTGTCCAGCCTCCCTGAGGACCAGACGCTCCTGCTCAGCCCCGTCCTGCCAGGGCCCTGCTTCCCTCCACGGAGCAGCACAGGCAACAGCCCACGTCCAAGGTCACCTCTGCAGCCCCAGGTCTCTGTTCCTCCCTGAGCAGAGCCCCGGACAGGAGCCCAGGCCCGGTGCCTCCTGGGAACCTGGTCAGCGCAGCCCCACTCGCCCTCAGAGGCCTGGTCTGCGGGGTCTGGTGTGGTGAGTCCCAGCTTCCTGCCCACAGGCGAGGGGGGTCAGAATGTAAGTGTGGGCACAAGGACCCCAGTCATGGCCCCTGTTTGCTTCTCCCCATGGTACCTTGGGGGGCGGGAGAGGCTGATGGGTTTTGACAGGAAAGAGTCAGCATCTCAGCATCTGGAGAGGGACAGGGACCAGGTCCCCAAGTCCCTGGGGAGGAGCAGACAGAGGGAGGGAGGTTTTAGCCCCACTTCCCCTTTGTCTGAGTCACTGTGGTTATCCGTATTGTCCACCAATGTTATAGTCTACACCACAGATGTACTCAGCCTCGTCCTCAGACTGGAGGGGGGAGATGGTCAAGTAGCAGTCGGCCCCAGAGCTGGAGCCCGAGAAGCGATCAGGGATCCCGTCCCCCTTGGTGTGGCTTCCAGAACTCGTAAGGTACATGATGTACCGAGGGGCCTGTCCTGCTCTCTGCTGATACCAGTAAATAGTGTAGCTCCTGTACTCCTGGCTCAGGGTGCAGGTGAGCTTGACCGAGGCCCCCGGGGAGGCAGAGGCAGATGGGGGCTGGGTGAGCACAGGAGGAGCACAGAGACCTGCGGACAGAAAACACAGAGCGATGCCCAGTGCACCCCGATGCACAGGCGCCCCGAGGACTGAGCTTGGAGGGAGGATGGGGAGCAGGACCCCAGGGGCTGTGGCCGCTCTGACCTGTGGAGACGACGAGGGGCAGGAGGTAGAAGGGAAGCCAGGCCATGGTGGGAGGGTCCTGAGCGCTGCCCTCAGCTGCCCAGGTGGCACTGGCCCTGCCAGCCCCTGTCTTATCCTCTGTGCCTGCAGCTCAGGAGGGAGGAGCAGGGATGCAAATCTGTTGTCTGGGCCCAGCCAGGCTCTGTCCCAGCTGCTGGCCCCGCCCTGAGCCCAGGGCCTCCTGCGGGGCCTCCCCTGAGGGCAGAGGGCAGGTGTGGGTTTCACTGCTCAGAGCTGGTTGGCCCACAGAAGGGTCTTCAAAGGAGCCCAGTCCTGCTCTTTGCACTTGACACAGCCCAGGGGAGTCTGACCTCTGAAGGCCCCAAATCAGGACCCACAGCGCCCCCTGGTGTCCCCAGGGCGAATGTCACCTCCCTGTGCAGCTGGTTCATCACCATGACTGCTTCTGAGAGCTCCCTGGAGGCTGACAGGTGGGGAGTGTGTCCCTGGGCCCTCACTCAGCATCACAGGAGCCCACACCATCCCCTGCTGGGGCCCAGCCTCTCCTCCCGGCCAATAAGGAGGGAGTGTCCTTGGGAGGTTAGTGATTTTCCCAGAATCCCCCAGACAGAGATGATGGGTCAAGACTCCAATGCAGGAGACTGACCTCAGAGCCTGACCTTTCACCCCCTTCCTGCCCTGCCCCTCCCCAGGCTCCAGATCCCCTTCCTTCCCTTCCCCCAAGGCCTCCTGAGCCCCCTGTCCCGCCCTCTTTTCCATATTCAGGAGGCCCATCCCCCTGTGTCTGGTCAGAGGAGAGCTCAGGTCCTCACAGTGTTAGAAGCTGCGTTTCCCAGGGAAACACGGACTCTGTGTGGTCAGAGTTGGGGACTCTCCCTCTGCTGCCTCCAAGGCCGACCACACAGGGTCACGTGTCAGCAGCCTCTTGGGAATCACGTGATTGGTTGGGGTCTTTGAATGAGTCTCCTCTTCCAACAGTGAGATCAGATCCCTTTTCTAAGGCGGTGAAGGCCATGAGGTTGGACCAGTGTCAGAATAGGAAAAATCCTTTAATTTGGTGAAACACAATGGACAGGACAATGTTTTGCACCGAATATTCTGCACAAATGTATGTGCTTTCAAACTTAGTCCTGAAGAGGGAGGGATATAACTAATTCACCCCACACGCTGATGACGCTGCACATGGGAGTGAAGTGGGAGGCGCTGGGTGACTCCTGAGCACAGACAGAGGGACCCCTGGCCACTGCTCAGCGTTGGGTCTTAAGAGGGAATTGACATGAGCCCAGGGCCCTGCCTCAGACACGCCCCTGCTGCTCCCCACTGACGGGGCACCAGCTCCCCTCTCCCTTCCCACCCCATGCTGCCCCTCCTCACACCCACACCTCAGGGTCTCCCCAGGGCCCTGCGGGCCACTCCTGCTGCCCAGTCCTCACCCTGAGCTGTGGGCTCATGACCCTGTGGGAGGGGACCTGTTAGTACGTCCTGGGCCACCTGACCTCCATGGCAGGGTCTGTGCGGGGCAATGAGGCCAACATGCCCCTTTGTGAGAACAGCAGGTCCCCGTCCACAAACATCCCTTATCGTCAGCCTTCCCTCCAGGTCTCTGCGCACAGCACAGCGTCCTGCCCAGGAGGTTCATGGAAATGACCTTCCCACGGAGAAAGACACTCCCAGCAGCATTTATTTATTTGTTTACTTATTTAAATATATTTTTATTGATTTTAGAGACGAAGGAGAGGGAGTGAGAGATAGAAATAACAAAGATGAGAGATATTCATGGATTGGCTGCCTCCTGGGATTGAGCCCACAAACTGGTCATGTTCCCTTGAGCAGAATTGAACCCAGGACCCTTTGTCTGCAGGCTGTCACTCTACCCACTGAGCCACACCAGGGAGGGCCAGCAACGTTTATTTAAAGTCCAAAGGCCCATTGTCACCCTGACACTGCGGGTGGTGAATGTGCTGGGAGCCCAGGTCCCTGTGAACTGGGGTTTTATGGGACACGGTGGGGTCGCTGTGGAGCTGAGGTGGCTGCTGTTACAGACGTTCCCTCTCACGGTGTCCAGGCCCCTCCCGGGGCAGGTCCGATGCCCCCACAGTCCCCATGGCCTCCTGCTCCTGGACAGGACCCGTGGTGACAGGGCTCCACGTGGGATCGTCCAAAGGGCCCGAAGCTGCCCTGCTCTCGCTTCTCACAGACGGGCAGCCGAGCTCAGGGCTGGAGGAGAGGGTGACACGGGGAGGTTTCTGTCCCACTTCCCCATCTGCCTGTGTCACTGTGAGCATCATTACCATTCAACACCTCACAGTAATAGTCGGCCTCGTCCTGGGCCTGGGCCCCGCTGATGGTCAGGGTGGCCGTGTTCCCCGAGTTGGAGCCTGAGAATCGGTCAGGGATCCCTGAGGGCCGGTTGCTATCCCTATAGATGACCATCACGGGGGCCTGGCCGGGCTTCTGCTGGTACCAGTGAGTATATTTATTTCCAATGCTGTTTCCCCCACACGTGAGCCTGGCCGTCTGTCCCAGGTTCACCGACACCGAGGCCGGCTGGTTCAGCTCGTAGGAGGCCACAGAGGCTGCAGGAGGAAGAGGAGGCAGCAAGGTGAGGGCCCATTCCCAGGAACCCCCTGCTGGCCCCACCAGCCTGAGCCCCAGGGATTCCCGGCCTCCAGGGCTTCCCTCGAATCCCCCTCAGCCAGGTGGCCTGGGGCTCCCAGGGATGGAGCCTCTGAGCAAGGAGCCCTCCCCTTTCTGCTGCAGCGAAGCCCTCAGGGCCTCAGAGCCCGTGAGCACAGGGAGCTCAGCCCCCCAGCCCTGAGCCAGCAGCAGGACCTGAGCCTCCTGCCCCCCAGGCAGCGCCCCTGAGCTCAGAGTCAGCCAGGCTGCTCCAGGTCCTGGGGCTGGGAGGGGGGAGCCGGGCAGCACCTGTGCAGAGAGCCAGGAGGCCGAGGAGGAGAGGGGTCCAGGCCATGGTGGGCGCCCTGACTCTGCTCCCTGAGGCCCAGGCTGCAGGGTCCCTCCCAGGCCTCTCTTATCCCCTTGGAGACAGCTGGGGGGCATGCAAATCAGCCAGGCCCAGGGGCTGCTGGGAGCTTGTGGGCCCTGAGAAGCGCTCAGCCCAGGGACACAGGGAGGAGGGGCAGCCCCTGCAGATCCCACCCTGCGGGTCCCTTGTCTGGGGTGACATCGGCCACAGCAGGGCTCCGAGGGGAGGGGGAGGGGGCCTGCATTGGCTGAAGGAACCCTGCAGGTGACATCACACGCTTAGGGGCGAGTCCTGCTTCATCGCAGCGCCTGGGCCTCAGAGACCGAATAACATGGATCCCTTGTCAACAACACACGGAGTTTTCTGTTTTTTTTTTTTTTTTTTAAATCTGTTTTTTATTGATTTCAGAGAGAGGAAGGGAGGGGCACAGAGAGAGAAACATCAATGACGAGAGGGGAACAGACAGGCTGTCTCCTGCACACCCACTACCGGGGATCTAGCCCCCAACTGGTCCAAGCGCACTGACCAGGAATTCGACCGTGACCTCCTGGTTGATAGGTCACAGCTCCATGCTCAACCACTGGCCCCATGGAGCTCTGAAAAGCCCTCATGGTGCAGTCAGTGTCTGCCCTGGGCTGTGAGTCCTCAGGCAGATCACAGGTGCGCTGCCTCAGTCTCCCCATTTTGCAGTCGGGGCAGGGACAGGTCGGAGGTAAAGAGAATCTTTGCGGTGTAGGGAATGAGAGCCAGCTGCCACGCGGAGTGGCGCTTCAGGGAATGCTTGTCCCGCTGGGGGAATATATTCAGGAATAAAAGTGACCTCATTATGCACCGAGGCCAAGACCAGGTCACGGAGCACCTGTGGGGTTTCAGGCCCTGGACACAGGAGGCCGAGGGCTTCCCGGCCACGGGCCCAGCAGAATGGTGCGTCCGTGTCAAGGGTGATACTGCCTGTCCTTTCCCTTTAGGTTTTAGGTTAAGGTCACTTACCCTCTGCCCTGGCCCAGTGAGGGCCCCTGATGCCTGGCCCACCCCATCTGCAGGTGGCTTTGCCAGGCGACTCTCTGGCGCCCCCTGGTGGCGGCTCCGCCATGGCTGTGGAGGTGCAGGGCTCACCTCTGCCCAGGGGGAGATGCACAACCCACTGCTCAGGTGGAGACTCCCTGGTCCGGGGGCTGCTGGCCCCAGGAGAGGGGGACTCGCTCCTCTCTGTGTGACCCCTGTCCTTCTCCGCCAGGCAGGGAGGGCTCAGGTCACCCACTAAAGGGTGTAAACAAAGGGAGCAAAGCCAGCCGCCTCAGGGCAGGAGAGGGAACCTGTGAGTGGGGGTGCGGGGCGCCGGGTCAGGCCCTGCCCTGCGGGAGAGTCAGGTGTGATCCAGGACACACGTGAGCAGTGGCCAGGGGGGCTCTGGGCTGCAGGCCTGTTCCTGTCTGAGGTGTGGAGCGTGGGATGGAGTGGGGGTCGCTGGGGGATGAGGAGGGTTTGCAGGTGGCCAGTCGGGAGGTCTGGGAGCAGCTGGGCACATCCACTGCCCGAGGGTCCCCAGGAAGGCGCTGCTGGGCAGGGACCGGTGAGATCCAGGGGGGCTCAGACACACCTCAGGCCCCTCCCTGCCCACCTGAGGCTGCAGACACTCAGGGAGGCGGTTGCTGATCTCCCCAGCTTCCTGCCCTCCACGCAGCCCTGTGGGGACTTGAGCTGCTGCGTGCACCTCTGGTCCTGAACCGGCTCCCGAGGGCCCTGTGGTGACCCATCCCCCATTCCTCCACGTCCCCCTCCTGGCTGACCTGGCCGGACCACGGAGGTGGTTGAGAGCACTTGGCTCAGAAAGGAGGGGCTGGGAGGTGAATGGTTCACCAGCGGGGAGGAGAGCGGAGGACAGCACCTGGGTGGTGTTGGGTTCGACAGATGACCAAATGGCAAAATGTTAGTGACAGGGACAGAAACAGAACACTGGGGACCAGCTGGAATGGTAAGAAACATGAATCCTGCCCTGTTCACCGTGATTGCTTTGTTCCTTTTAAAGGAGGCGCCTCTCAGCTGGCTGGGAGGTACACACGGGACCCGGGAGCTCACCCCGGAATGCGGCCCATCCTCCCCACCAGGGAGCTGCCTGTGATCATGGAAGGATGACCAGCCTGGTTGCAGAACCCAGAGCCACCAGCCCTTTGCTTACCCACAGGCCTTTGCTTACCCACAGGCCTTTGCTTACCCACAGCCCTTTGCTTACCCACAGGCCTTTGCTTACCCACAGCCCTTTGCTTACTCACAGGCCTTTGCATACCCACAGGCCTTTGCGAATCTCCAGCCCGCATTACCTGTGAACTGCCCATTTGGCACACCTTTTCCCTATGTCCCCTGTAATCCTTGTCCTTCTACCCAATACAAGCAGCGGGCTTATGGGGGTGCAGGGCAGATGTTTGTGGGTGCCCTGCTGCTCTCCCAGGCTGCCGGCAGGACGGTAATCAACGCTCATATGATTCCTCCCTGTCTCCGCTGAATCGGCTCCAGCGGGGACAGGCAGCGCGGGCCCATGGCTGGTCCGGTTCCATAGTGACCGGCAGGGAGGACCCATTGGTGTCCAGTTACCCTGCTGGGAGACAGTCCCCAGGCGGGACCCTCAGGGGTGTCTGTACCTCCTCCCTCATCATGTGACACCTCAGGACAGGAAGAAACCCAGAGAGCAGGGGCTGGGTCTCAGGGCCTCTGGGGGTCCCCACAGCCAGGGAAATGTGGGGGTGCCTGAGAAGAAGGGGCTTCGGCAGGGCTCTGTCTTTGCTCACAGGACAGCTGATGCCTCTGGGATGTGGGAGGAGTTTCTAAAGCTGTTGTGTCTATCAGCCTGCCAATAGCCCGGAGCTCAGAGCAGTCCTAATGCACCATTTCCATCAACAGGAACAGAGGCCGAGAGGACAGAGGACCCACTGAGTCCCCAGCACTGCAGAGGCCGGGCCAGGCCAGGGAGGACTCCTGACCCTGAGGCCTGACCTTCAGCTGTTCAGACAGCGGGTGAGCGTGAGCACCAGGCCCGGCGGGCAGGTTTCTGTCCCACTTCCCCACCCGCCTGTGTCACTGTGATCACTGCCAGCTGCTCCCACTGCCGTCAGCTACAGCACAGTAATAGTCGGCCTCGTCCTGGGCCTGGGCCCCGCTGATGGTCAGGGTGGCCGTGTTCCCCGAGTTGGAGCCTGAGAATCGGTCAGGGATCCCTGAGGGCCGGTTGCTATCCCAATAGATGACCAGCACGGGGGCCTGGCCGGGCTTCTGCTGGTACCAGTAAGCACTTTTACTTCCAATGCCGTTTCCCCCACACGTGAGCCTGGCCGTCTGTCCCAGGTTCACTGACACCGAGGGCGGCTGCGTCAGCTCGTAGGAGGCCACAGAGGCTGCAGGAGGAAGAGGAGGCAGCAAGGTGAGGGCCCATTCCCAGGAACCCCTGCCGGCCCCGCCTGCCTGAGCCCCAGGGATCCCAGGCCCCAGGGCGCCCCTCGCATCCCCCTCAGCCCAGGTGGCCTGGGGCTCCCTGGATGGAGCCTCTGAGCAAGGAGCCCTCCCCTTCCTGCTGCAGGGGAGCCCCTTAGGGCTCTCAGATCCCGTGAGCACAGGGGGCTCAGCCCCCCAGCCATGAGCCAGCAGCGGGGCCTGAGCCTCCTGCCCCCCAGGCAGCGCCCCTGAGCTCAGAGTCAGCCAGGCTGCTCCAGGCCCTGGGACTGGGAGGGGGGAGCCGGGCAGCACCTGTGCAGAGAGCCAGGAGGCCGAGGAGGAGAGGGGTCCAGGCCATGGTGGGCTCCCTGACTCTGCTCCCTGAGGCCCAGGCTGCAGGATCCCTCCCAGGCCTCTCTTATCCCCTTGGAGACAGCTGGGGGACATGCAAATCAGCCAGGCCCAGGGGCTGCTGGGAGCTTGTGGGCCCTGAGAAGGGCTCAGCCCAGGGACACAGGGAGGAGGGGCAGCCCCTGCAGCCCCGCCCTCGCCCAGGGGATTCTGGGTTATTCTGGAGCCATCCTGTGGGGAGGACATCTGCACTTAGATGGTTCCTGGCCTCGGGCCTGCACTGGCCTGGCCGCAGCAGAGCTCAGAGGGGAGGGCTGTGTGCGGGTGTGAGCCCGGGAGAGAAGGTCCCTGGAGAGGTGAGCGCCTGAGCCTGAGGTCCCTCAGGGGCCGCCCCAGGCCCCGTGTGTGCGCATCGGAACCAGAACACATGCCCCCTGGCTAAGGGCACCTGGGGTTTTCAGCAGCCACTGAGGGGCTGCATGTGTCTGTGCTTGGTGAGCGCTCAGGGCAGGTGATAGAGGCTGGGCCTCAGTGTCCCCCTGTGCCTGGTGCCCGGGCAGACCCAGGGCTGGAAGGAGGTGTGACCGCTGGGGAGGGGGAGCAGGAAGGGGGTGCAGGTGGCTGGAGGGGAATGAAGGGCCTGGACCTGAGCTGGAGAAACGGGCAAATCCCACAGGAACCCGGGGAGACACAGCCAGAAGGTCCCAGCAGTGCCCAAGGCGATGCTGCAGGAACCCCTGCTCTGTCTGCAGGTGGGAGGTTGGGGTGAGTCCTCCCTGTAAAGGTTGGAATCCCTCAGGCCAGGCCCTCCCAGGGGCCAGGAGGCTAGAGGCGGTCTGTGCTGCCCCCTGGTGGCCGCTGCTCTGTGGCTGCTGGAGGGGCAGGTGTCCTGTGTCCAGGTGTAGATGCTGAGCCTCCTGCTCAGGGGGAGACTCCCTGATCCCTGAGCTGCTGGTCCCAGGGGAGGGTGGCTGTTCTCTCCATGGCCATGGCCTGTCTCCGGTCCGGGTGCCACGGCCTGTCTCCGGTCCGGGTGCCAGAGGCTCAGGTCGCCCAGGAAGGAGGAAGGGGTGCATTTGGAGGATGGGGGTGGGGCCCCCCTGAAGCATCACGGCTCATATCCCTGGGGTGGGGGTTCTGGGGTGGGACTGGGGACACAGGACTGAAGGACTGACTCTCACTGGTGCTGGCCGCCGGTGCAGGTCACAGCAGCACCGGGGATGGGTCAGCCGGGGTCACGGCTCTCAGAGCCGTTGTGTCTGAGAGAGTTTTCCTTCCCCTTCTTCATTGAAAGACACGTTCACTGGTGAAGACACGGAAGTGGGCGGCGTTTTGTGGTTTGTTTCTGCTCTTAGTTTTCTCAGGGCGTCGCTCCCCTCTCTCCTCGTCTGCCCTGTTTTCAAGGAGGGACCTGCTCGGACCTCTGGGTTCCTCTCTGTGGAACTTGTCCTTCTCCCTGAAGCTGTTTGGGTTTTTTCTTCTGTGCTGCTTTTAAGGGATTTGGTCGGGATTGTGCTGATGTTTTCTGTGTGTGTGTGTGTGTGTGTGTGTGTGTGTGCGCGCTCGGGGCTTGTCAGAGTTCTTGGGTCTGTGGGATCCCGGGTTTCATGGACTTTAGAATCTCTCTGAGGAGTATTTATTTCCTCAAACATTTTCCTACCTCCCCGAATCTCTTCTGCTTCAAAGTCAGCAATCACATGCACATTAGGCTCCTGACGTCGTTGACCTGCAGCGCACAAAGGCCTGTGTTAGTGATGTCAGTGTCTTGTTCTTTCGCTGGTTTTATCTCTTGTCTATGGATTCTCTTCCATGTCGCCAACTGACTGATCTTCTCCTTTCAGGTGACCCACCTTCTGTCAACCCCTCACGTGTGATTTTCTCTCAGACACTGTGGTTTTCATTTCTAACCATTGAGCTGGGTGCTGTGTTTTTGTCTCCCTCGTCTTCAATTACCATGTTCAGTCATTCTTTTCCTCCTGAACAAATGGGATGTGGTTTTTTTGAAGTCCTTGTCTACAAAGTTCATCCTCTGTACAATTTCTGGACTAGGGTGATGGACTGACATTTTATTTTATGTTTTTGCTTATTATGGCTCATATTTTCTTTCGTTCCAGCAGGAAATTGTGATGTGACAGCAGACTTGGTGAATATTTATTTCCTTGTGTAGTGAAAAATACTTGCATATCTATAATATCTCTGTGTGTGTATATATATTGTGTTTGCTGTTCTAAGTTACACAGATTCAGTAACGTTAATGGAAACGCGTTGACCCTCAGCCACCTGGGCTCACACCTCCCCGGTGGGGCCCGAGCAGCGTGCCCCTTGTGCTCACTGCCCAGCGCTGAGGAAGCCCTTCCCTCCGTCAGCCTGGCACCCTGAGGAGGAGCATGTCCTCTCTGATGGAGGGACGCTAGGCTCTGATTGTGTGTGAGCTCCGCCCGGGCCTCCGGGCTCCCTGGCGGCTCTCTGTGGCCGTGGGAGCTGCTCTCACAGGTGGAGCTGAGATCTCGTGGGTAACTGCCGGCCCTGGAGCCATGGGCGAGGGAGACTCGCCTGCAGCGGGGCTTTGGGGTGAGCCCTCGGGAAGGAAGCGTGAGAGGCAAGACGAGGTGACCTGCCATGGGGTGGCAACCCAGGATCAGCGGGGAGGGCATCCTGAGCTGAGGCAGAGACTCGGGACCTTGGCCTCAGGCGGTGCTGGGCCTGAGCCTCACTCTGAGAGGGGCATGGCTTTGGTGGAGGCAGCCCTTCCCAGGGAGGGCGCCGCTGGGAGCTGCCCGGTCCCAGCGGGGTGTGAGGGGGGTCAGCCCTGAGCAGGGACCTGGGTGGACTCCTCGGTGCCCACACTCGGGTTTGGTTGTTCAGAACCCAAACTGCCAAGATCCGGGGCTTCGTGAGCTCAGCTGTGCAGGGAGACCTGGGGAGACACTCCGACATGGCACAATGAGGGGCTCCGTTACCATGGGAAGGACAAGCAGGGTCCTTACCCCTGTCTGTATGTCTCCCCCTGTGTGTCCTTCCACCCAGGCCCTCTGTCTCCCACTCACACCCAGGCCCGCTGTTTCCCACTCACACCCAGGCCCTCTGTCTCCCACTCACACCCAGGCCCTCTGTCTCCCACTCACACCCAGGCCCTCGGTCTCCCACTCACACCCAGGCCCTCTGTCTCCCACTCACACCCAGGCCCGCTGTTTCCCACTCACACCCAGGCCCTCGGTCTCCCACTCACACCCAGGCCCTCGGTCTCCCACTCACACCCAGGCCCTCGGTCTCCCACTCACACCCAGGCCTTCTGTCTCCCACTCACACCCAGGCCCGCTGTTTCCCACTCACACCCAGGCCCTCGGTCTCCCACTCACACCCAGGCCCTCGGTCTCCCACTCACACCCAGGCCCTCGGTCTCCCACTCACACCCAGGCCCTCTGTCTCCCACTCACACCCAGGCCCTCTGTCTCCCACTCACACCCAGGCCCTCTGTCTCCCACTCACACCCAGGCCCTCGGTCTCCCACTCACACCCAGGCCCTCTGTCTCCCACTCACACCCAGGCCCTCTGTCTCCCACTCACATCCAGGCCCTCTGTCTCCCACTCACACCCATCCCTCTGTCTCCCACTCACACCCATCCCTCTGTCTCCCACTCACACCCATCCCTCTGTCTCCCACTCACACCCAGGCCCGCTGTTTCCCACTCACACCCAGGCCCTCGGTCTCCCACTCACACCCAGGCCCTCGGTCTCCCACTCACACCCAGGCCCTCGGTCTCCCACTCACACCCAGGCCCTCTGTCTCCCACTCACACCCAGGCCCTCGGTCTCCCACTCACACCCAGGCCCAGACACCATCAGGGCAGCCCCGTCCTGTCAGAGTGAACCCACTCTGTGCCACCCCTGTTGAGCGGCCTGAGGCGGGAGGAGGGGCGCCTAGGGAGCTAAGATGGGGACCTGGGCCAGGCCTGCTCATGGCTTTGTCTACAGTCCTCCTGGGGCTGGGGGAGCATGTGACACAGACCGGGACGAGGTTCTTGTCCCACTTCCCCATCTGCCTGTGTCACTGTGAGAAATGCCATCGCTGGGGCTAGACTGACAGTAATAGTCAGCCTCGTCCTCATCCTGAGCGCTGCTGATGGTCAGGGTGGCTGTCTTCCCGGAGCTGGAGCCCGAGAACCGGTCAGGGATCCCTGAAGGCCGCTCACTATCCTTGTAAATGAGCGCCACGGGGGCCTGGCCGGGCTTCTGCTGGTGCCAGGAAGTATATCTTTTATCCAGGAAATCTCCAGTGCAGGTGATGCTGACTGTCTCTAGCGGGGCCACTGACAAGGAGTCCGACTGGGTCAGCTCATAGGCGGCCACAGAGCCTGTAAGAGAGGAGAGGGGGGTTGAGGTTGAGGCCCCATTACCTGTAGGTTCCACCCCAAGGCTGTGCCTGGAGGAGCTTAGGTTTGGAGCAGGTCCAGTTCAGGTCCTGGGGGCAGCACCTGTGCAGAGAGTGAGCAGGGGCAGCAGGAGAGGGGTCCAGGCCATGGCGGAGACGCCCTGGGTTCAGCCTCTGAGCCCACAGCTGGGCCTGTGGCCTCTGGGCCTCTCTTATGCTCTGAAGGGGCTCCTCATGCAAATCGCCTCCTCCCTGGGGGCCTCCCTGACTGGCTCCAGCTGGGCGGGGAGCAGCTGGGCTGATGGGAATTCAAATAGGAGCCTCCCTCCCAGCCTGTCCCAGGTTCCCTGGAGCTCTCCGTGGTGCTGAGGGAGACAGTGCTGACCCCTGACCCAGCCCCTGCACACACACCCCAGGCTGACATTTGACCTCCTCTCTGGGCTTGGGGAGAAGGCTGGGTCCTCCACTCTGATGATCAGATCGCCCATGTGGGCGGGGCCTGCTCATAGAGACAGTGACCAGTGGTCCTGCTGCGCGTGAGGGGCAGGCTCCATGCTCAGACCCAGTGAGGTTGGTTGGGGGCCTCTCAGATCACCTTTTTTCAGGTTCAAGAAATAGAATTTTGGGGACCCAGAGAGGCAAAAACAAAACTAAACAGAAACCTCTGATAACACCAGGTGGATGCTTCAGGGATAGAGTAATTCTGAACAACCTCACAGAAGGAATATTTTGCTTAAAAAAAAAAAACTATTGAAAGAGAACAAGAAAGCAGGTAACAAAGACAACACATTTGCAAACGAAATACCCAATGGACACCTCGAGTTCAGAGTATACAATAAACTCTCACAACCAAACAGGAAGAAGAAAAAACACTTCTATGAACCATTTAGAACATGGGTCTTTGTCAAGAAGAACCATGTGGTGAAGAAGACATATTGATGGCAACAAGCACAGAAGAAGATGCTCATCCTCGTGCATTAGAGAAATGCCTATTAAATACCGTGAGATCTCAGGTCCCGCTTCTCAGATTGGCTACAGTGAAAGAAGGGGTGACCCCTAATGCAGGCGAAGGTGTGGGGAACCGGGGTCACTCATGCGTGGCTGCTGCTCATGGGAAATGGTACAGACAGTGGGGAGAGAGTGGGCAGTTGCTGAAAGTACTACACTTGTCACTGCCTCACACCCGCAAGGAACACTGGGCATTTGTTTCAGAGAAGTGACAACTTATCCTCACAGAGAAAGGACAGGAGGGTGTTCCTAGCACCCATGGGCATGACGTCCCAAGAGAACAGTGAGATGCCCTTGCTGGGCGGAGGGTCAGCAGACTCTTGTCCACCAGGACCATGGACGACGACTCGGCATGAACAGGAAGGAGCTCAATGCAAGGACAGTTGGGAGGAATCTACAGGGGTTCGGGGCGGTGAAAAGAGCCCTCTCAGAGGCTACACACCACGGGATTCTGTCTCTGATCCTACAGGTCATTTCTGAAATGAAGACTTTTAGAAATGAAGACGCAACTAGTGGAGCCAGGAGGTGAGGGCAGGAAGGGCACCTTGAAGGAGAGGTGGGTGCTGCTATAAAGGTAAAATGTGGGAGACCCTAGAGTGGATAGAAGGTTGTTGTGTCTTCATGTTGTTGTGGATCCATGAAGCCACACGTAGGATAAAATCCTATAGAACCACACACACACACACACACACACACACACACACACACACACATACACACATGCTAAGAACAGGAAAAGAGAAAAAATGAAAGGAAGAGTTAATGAAAAACAACAGCAAAGAGCATAAGGGAGAGAGAAATGGAAGAATTATATGGGAAGTAAGGAGACAGAGAGAGAGAGAGAGAGGTAGAGGGAGATTGAGGGGGGCCCTCCTCAGCTCGCACTCACTCTGGCCCCACCTCCCTGTCACTGTCACCCACATCAGCTCCACCCCCTCTCCTGGGCAGGTTGTCACCTGCTTCATCTAGAGACTCTCTGAAGGCCACCCGTCCCTCAAGTATTTATGTATTTATGTATTTATTTATTTATTATTTTTATTGATTTCAGGGAAGAAGTCGGTGAGAAAAAGAAACATCAATGATGACAGAGAATTATTGATCAGCTGCCTCATGCGCACCCCTTACCAGGATCAAGCCCGAAACCCAGGCATATGCCCTTGACAGGTATCAAACCCTGACCTCCTGGTTCATAGGTCGACACTCAAACACTGAGCCACACTGATCAGGCTATTTCTGTTTTTTGAAACTGCTTTATGGAGTATAACTGCGGCCTCACTAGAACTTTTGATGCAAACTTGACTTTCTGGGCTCAGAATCTCGGGGCCCCTCTGAAGCCAAAGCCGCAGGTAAGGAACAGACACAGAAAGGACAGTTCTCCCCACGGTCCATCCGTCCCTTTCCCACCAGGGCTGACGTGATGCCTCTGAGACCCTGATCCTGTCCCCGTGGCCACAGCAGAGGGTCCCGGCGGCCTCTCCGGGGCCCAGTGTCGCCCTGGACTTGTGCTGGGACGTGTGCAGGGGGCGCCCTCACGGGGTGGTTCCCGTCTCAGCACAGCAGGGACCACCTGCCCGGCCCCTTCCCTCGCCGTCCACACTGGCACAGGGCGTCCCTCTGTCTGTCCATTAGGCCACTGCTGACCCTCCCACGTTCTGGGCAGCCAGGCCCCGGGAGGCCCTGGGTGAGTGTGGTCCACACTGGGGTTCACATTGAACCCCGACTGTCCTCCCGGCCCCCTCCCTGCAGGGTGAGGGGTGGGGACCCGCCCTGCAGAGGGACCAGTGGGGCTTGTTAGGGACAAAGTCACTGCAGCCCTTTAGAGAACAGCCCTTCTCATGGGAGGGGGATGGGGATGGCCCTCCGACCATGTGGCTCCAGCTGCCTGGGCTGACAGAGGTCACTGCAGGGTCAGCCCTGATCCATCTCCTCCTGCTCCTCTTGCTCCTCCCGCTCTCTGTCCATCCTCAGTGGCCAGGGTCCCGCCCCGTCTCTCAAAGGCCTGGGCAGAGGGGGGGCCTGTCTGGGCCCCACAAGCGGAGGCTCTGGCGCAGGGGAGGAGCCAGGCCCTGCTCCACGCTGGTCCTGCTCACACCTCCCCACAGGCCCCGCCTCCCTCCTGGGCCCAGGGCTGTGCCCCCCACGGGGTCAGGGTCTCTGTCCTGCCTCCCTGAGGACCAGTGCTTCCTGCTCAGCCCTGTCCTGCCAGGGCCCTGCTTCCCTCCACGAAGCAGCACAGGCAACAGCCCACGTCCAAGGTCACCTCTGCAGCCCCAGGTCTCTGTTCCTCCCTGAGCAGAGCCCCGGATGGGAGCCCAGGCCTGGTGCCTCCTGGGAACCTGGTCAGCGCAGCCCCACTCGCCCTCAGGGGCCTGGTGTGCGGGGTCTGGTGAGGTGGGTCCCAGCTTCCTGCCCACAGGCGAGGGGGGTCAGAATGTAAGTGTGGGCACAAGGACCCCAGTCATGGCGCCCGTTTGTTTCTCCCTGTGGTGCCTTGGGGGGCGGGAGAGGGTGATGGGTTTTGACAGGAAAGAGTCAGCATCTCAGCATCTGGAGAGGGACAGGGAGCAGGTCCCCGAGTCCCCGGGGAGGAGCAGACAGAGGGAGAGAGGTTTTAGCCCCACTTCCCCTTTGTCTGTGTCACTGTGGTTATCCGTATTGGCCACCAATGTTATAGTCTGCACCACAGAGGTACTCAGCCTCGTCCTCAGACTGGAGGGGGGAGATGGTCAAGTAGCGGTCGGCCCCGGAGCTGGAGCCCGAGAAGCGATCGGGGATCCCGTCCCCCTTGGTGTGGGTTCCGTCGCTTTTAAGTTGCATGATGAACCGAGGGGCCTGTCCTGCTCTCTGCTGATACCAGTCAATAATGTAGGTGCTGTGCTCCCGGCTCAGGGTGCAGGTGAGCTTGGCCGAGGCCCCCGGGGAGGCAGAGGCAGATGGGGGCTGGGTGAGCACAGGAGGAGCACAGAGACCTGTAGACAGAAAACACAGAGCGATGCCCAGTGCACCCCGATGTGCAGGCGCCCCGAGGACTGAGCTTGGGAGGAGGACGGGGGGCAGGACCCCAGGGGCTGTGGCCGCTCTGACCTGTGGAGATGACGAGGGGAAGGAGGCAGAAGGGAAGCCAGGCCATGGTGGGAGGGTCCTGAGCGCTGCCCGCGGCTGCCCAGCTGGCACTGGCCCTGCCAGCCCCTGTCTTATCCTCTCTGCCTGCAGCTCAGGGGGAGGAGCAGGGATGCAAATCTGTGGTCTGGGCCCAGCCAGGCTCTGTCCCAGCTGCTGGCCCCGCCCTGAGCCCAGGGCCTCCTGCGGGGCCTCCCCTGAGGGCAGAGGGCAGGTGTGGGTTTCACTGCTCAGAGCTGGTTGGCCCACAGAAGGGTCTTCAAAGGAGCCCAGTCCTGCTCTTTGCACTTGACACAGCCCAGGGGACTCTGACCTCTGAAGGCCCCAAACCAGGACCCACAGCGCCCCCTGGTGTCCCCAGGGTGAATGTCACCTCCCTGTGCAGCTGGTTCATCACCATGACTGCTTCTGAGAGCTCCCTGGAGGCTGACAGGTGGGGAGTGTGTCCTTGGGCCCTCACTCAGCATCACAGGAGCCCACACCATCCTCTGCTGGGGCCCAGCCTCTCCTCCCGGCCAATGAGGAGGTAGCGTCCCTGGGCGGTTAGTGATTTTCCCAGAATCCCCCAGACAGAGATGATGGGTTAAGACTTCAATGCAAGAGATTGACCTCTGAGTCTGACCTTTCACCCCTTCCTGCCATGCTCCTCCCCAGGCCCCAGATCTCCTTCCTCCCCTTCCCCCCAGGCCTCCTGAGCCCCTGTCCCGCCCTCTTTTCCATATTCAGGAGGCCCATCCCCCTGTGTCTGGTCAGAAGAGAGCTCAGGTCCTCACAGTGTTATAATCTGTGTTTCCCGGGGAAACACGGACTCTGTGTGGTCAGAGTTGGGGACTCTCCCTCTGCCGCCTCCATGGCCGACCACACAGGGTCACGTGTCAGCAGTATCTTGGGAATCACGTGATTGGTTGGGGTCTTTGAATTCGTCTGGTGTTCCAACTGTGAGATCAGGATCCCTGTTCTAACGCGGTGAAGGCCTTGAGGTTGGACCAGTGTCAGAATAGGGAAAAACCTTTAATTTCGCGAAACACAATCGACAGGACAACGTTTTCCACCGAATGTCCTGCACAAACGTATGTGCTTTCAAACTTAGTCCTGAAGAGGGAGTGATGTAACTAATTCACCCCACATGCTGTCGACGCTGCACATGGGAGTGAAGTGGGAGGCGCTGGGTGACCCCTGAGCACAGACAGAGGGACCCCTGGCCCCTGCTCAGCGTTGGGTCTAAAGGGAGAAAGGGAGTGAGGGGAGGCACTGTGGGTGGACCCTCAGCTCCATCAGGGCTCCGGGCGGAGCCGCTGTCTGCAGAGGCGGTGGCTCTCTCCTCGGGTGAGGATGCCCGGCCTTCTCCCTGTTAGTGGTCCTCATGCTGGGATACGGGAAACTCCGTGGACACAGATCTCTCCTGTCTCAGCTGAGCTGCCTCCCCCGTTCCCAGAGGCCACCGGGGCAGACTCTAGTCTGGGGCTCATTCTGCCCCCACGGACCAGAGCTCTTCTGAGGGGTCCGCCCAATGCCTCCCTCAGGAGCGCCCCCTCTGGCTGGGGCGGGCACTGCGGGCTGAGTGCTGGCTCTGCAGGGTGTGCCCTCTAAGGTCCTTGGAGGCACCTCCTGGCCTCAGGTGGGTCCCCCCACGGGCTCATCTGTGCTGTGAGGAGCGTCTGCAGACCCAGAGGGTCCCCCGCAGCTCCGTCCTCTCAGCGCTCTGCACGCTGGGCTCTTGTTTGCTCTCTGGGGCCCTGATACACTCTGACGGGGACCCTCCTCCAGTGACCCCTCTGGGAGGAAGCGTGGGGCCAGCCTCGGGGCTGCAAAGGGGTGACATTGAGGCCTCCACTGGCGGCTCCAGGGCCTTCTGGACGGAGGGGGGCTGGGGGCCTTGGCATCAGGCGGCACTGGGCCTGAGTCACAGTCACAGAGAGGGCGTGACCTTGGGAGAGGCACTGCCCTGCTCCAGGGGGCCTCCCAGCGAGGGCCCAGCTGTGACCCCAGCTGTGACCCCAGGGGCGCCCCGCAGCGGTGGGCGGTGTGTCCCAGGCCAGGTGGCTCCATTCAGAGTCCTGGGCTGCCAGGGAGCTGGGCTCCAGGAGCTCAGCTGGGAAGGGAGGGTTAGGGAATTTATACAGAACATGGCCCATCGCCACTGTGCACACATCCAAGGGCCGTTGTTCTGGTCACAGGGTCCCGTCAGTCTGTCCTGGCTCAGGCCCTCCGTCAGGGATTACACTGCGGCCCAGACACAACAGGGAGCCGGTCCCGCCCGCCCTGAGCCCCCCTGTCCCTCCCTCTGCAGAGCTGCCTGAGGCTGAGCAGGGGGCAGCTCAGGGGCCTCAGAAGTGGGACCTGGGCTGAGCCTGCTCAGGGCTGGGTGTGCGGTCCTCGGGGCTGGAGGAGAGGGTGACACGGGGAGGTTTCTGTCCCACTTCCCCATCTGCCTGTGTCACTGTGATAATGAGCAGCGTCTTCTGTTCCTAAACAGTAATAGTCAGCCTCGTCCTGGGCCTGGGCCCCGCTGATGGTCAGGGTGTCCGTGTCCCCTGAGTGAGAGCCAGAGAATCGCTCAGGGATCGTTGAGGTCCGGCTTGTGTCACCACCGACGACCAGCACTGGGGCCTGGCCGGGCTTCTGCTGGTACCAGCTGGGATAATATTTTTTTACGAGTTCTCCCTGGCAGGTGATCCTGGCTGTCTGTCCCGGGGCCACAGACACTGCTGGGGGCTGAGTTGGTTCTGAAGAGGCCACAGGACCTGTAAGAGAGGAGAGGAGAGGAGAGGAGAGGAGAGGAGAGGAGAGGAGAGGAGAGGAGAGGAGAGGAGAGGAGAGGAGAGGGGAGGGGAGGGGAGGGGAGGGGAGGGGAGGGGAGGGGAGGGGAGGGGAGGGGAGGGGAGGGGAGGGGGGAAAGGGAGGGGATGGGAGGGGAGGGGAGTGGAGTGTGGGCATGAGGGTCTCAGTCCCACAGGCCCACACCCCGCAGCGTCCCCTGAGCTGAGCTGAAGGTCATGGCCAGGCTGCTCCCTGGTCCTGGGGCTGAGCCTGGGGCAGCACCTGTGCAGAGTGTGAGCAGGGGGAGCAGCAGGGTCCAGGCCATGGTGAGGCTGCCAGGCTCTGCTCTGAGCCCTCAGCTGGGGGGTGGTCTTCAAGGCTCTTCACTCCTGGGGGGCGGGGCCTCATGCAAATCCACTTCCTTCCTCCTGGAGCTCAGGGGGTCTCCCTGCTGAGCAGAAAAGGGCTCAGTGTAGGGGGCTGTGCCAGGGCTCCATGCTCAGGGCCTGCACCAGGTTCCCTAGAGCGCCCTGTGCTGTCCACTGAGAAAGCTCTGTCCGGCTGGGGTGGCCCAATGTTGGAGCATCGACCCATGAACCAGGAAGTACCTTTTTATTCCAGGTCGGGGCCCATGCCCAGTAGGGGGTCCATCCCCATTAGGGGTGTGCAGGAGGCAACCGATCAGTAAATCTCTCATCATTGATGTTTCTATCTCTCTCTCCCTCTCTCTACTTTCTCTGAAATGAATAAAAACATATTTTTAAAAAACAGATAGTTCTGACCCCTGACCCAGCACCCTGGCCTCCTGTCTGGTGAGGACTCACCCTCAGGGCGGGGCTGGGGAGCTGGGAGGAGCCTTTGGGGCCAGTGATCATGCTGTGGTGGGAGAGGCCAGGGCCCCAGGGCCAGAGGCAGAGAAGTTGCTCATGTGCCTCTCAGGCGACCTTGTTATTGATTTAATGAGGTCTAAGGCCAAGCAAGCGTTCTGTGATGACATCAGAAGCACGATTTACCAAAAGAAAGATTCATTTATTCATTGACACTCATTGAAAGCCATCTCCTTGGTTTTGGAAAACTTTGTAAAGAAACAGGCAAGAGAGAGGAGAGAAACGCGTGTTAACCCCATTCCCAGTGAATGACCCGTGCAGAGAGGACAGGAAGAACATGAAATTTAGCCAAAGAATCACAGCCCATGAGGACACAGGCGGGACCCAGGAGCAGGCCCGTCAGGAAGAGGGTGTGTGGAGGCCATGAGCACAGGGGAGGGCGTCCATCCTCAGCTGCTGGGGAAACACCAGCGAATACCACAGGGAGACACGACCACCCCCGGGTCGGGGGCTCCGGTGACACAGGGACCCCTGAGGCTGTAGGGGTGGGAGGAAGGGATGGTACCAGCAGGGACTGTTGAACGGGAAAGGGTCAGGTGACTGTGGGAAAGCGCTTCCCAGCCTCTCGGGGACTGAGACTCGCTCTCAGCACACAGCCCAGCAGCTGTGCTCCGGGCCCTCCTGTCAGAGAGAGGACTGTGCTCACAGAGACACTTTTTGCCAGAAGCCAATTCCAGCATGTCATGACTGCAAGAGTTTCCTCAAAAGGTTGATGGAACTTGGGGACTCAACAAGGGCTGAGTCACATATGTAATCACCTGTTGGAATGGCTGAAGGCATTTCCCCCAAACCTGAGTAGGGTGATTGTTTGCTGCCAGACAGCTCAGGGCATCTTAATCTTCATGTTATTGCCTCCTGTTGGCCAAACACCTGAACAGCCATAGGCTATTCCCCATTCTGACAGTGCTTCTAAACCCTCCCCTTTGAAGTGTATTATCTCCAGCTTGCCTTAGGACGAATTGTGTTAATAAAAAGCAAGGGTCCGGAGACAAGGAGAACCTAGCTCCTTTAGCTAAAGCTCCTCTGACCCCCAATGCCGTTCAAAATTATCTTTCAACTTTGGACTCTTACTTAATCTATGCACAGCCTTTTTCCAGATTGCTGAACCCTTCTTAATGCTGGAACAAGAACCTGGCAACTGTGCACAGAGGTCATGGCCCCGCGTTGGAAACCACAGAGGCCTCTGCCTCCCCTACATGGATGGGTCACAGAGGTCACTCCACCCAGACCAGGGAACACCGCTCCACAATGAGAAGGAAGGAACTCTTTTTAAAATATATGTATTTTTATTGACTTCAGACAGGAAGGGAGTGGGTGAGAAAAATAGAGAGAGAGTGAGGGAGAGAAAGGAGGGGGGCAGAGGGTCCTGCGGGGCCTTGTTTGGGACAAAGTCACAACAGCCCTCTAGGGAACAGCCCTTCACAGGGGAGGGTGATTGGGGTGGCCCTGGGACCCTGTGCCTCCAGCCACCTGGGCTCACAGAGGTCACTGCAGGGTTAGTCCTGCTCCCTGTCCCCTCCCTCCCCAAAGACGAGCCCCTTCTTCCCTTTCCCCTGGAGGGTCACCCAGGCCGTGCACAGCTCCTGGACGTACATCTCAGAACCAGCCACTGGGGACCAGCCCTGCCTCCCTCCGGCCCCAGCTCAGCTCAGCGCCCAGGGCCCGGGCGAGTCAGTCCACAGCGGCTCCATGCGGCCTGGGTGGTGTGGGGTGTGAAAGGTGCTGTATTTCAGATTCCAGAGTACCAAGCAGAAGGCCAGCCTGTCCCCTCCCCTGGGCTTCCCATGTGATGCAGTTGAGGGGTATCCCCCACAGGACTCCCCTCCAGCAGGAAGGAGCCCACAGATTTCCCTCTTCAGTCTCCCCGCCCCCATCCAATGCCCCGCTGCCCTCCCTGTGGACATGGTCCTGACCGACCTTGGGAAAGGCCTGGGCAGAGGGGGTGACTGTCTGGGCCCCACAAGCGGAGGCTCTGGCGCAGCGGGAGGAGCCAGACTCTGCTCCACGCTGGTCCTGCTCAGACCTCCTCACAGGCCCCGCCTCCCTCCTGGGCCCAGGGCTGCGCCCCCCACGGAGTCAGGGCCTCTGTCCTGCCTCCCTGAGGACCAGATGCTCCTGCTCAGCCCCGTCCTGCCAGGCCCCTGTCGGAGTCCATGCTGCACCCAGAGTGAAGGCGCTCACTGCCATGTCTTCCAGGGTCTCTGCTGGGACCCTAGATCTGGGCTCCTCCCCTGACCAGAGCCCCAGGTTGGAGTGCAGGCCTGAGGGCGCTGGGGGACACAGCCATCAGCCCCGCCCCTCCCTCAGGTGTTTCCCTCGTGGGCAGGCAGGTCCCCCAGCTTCGTCCCCACAGGCCTGTGGGTGAAGACACTCCTGCTGTCTGGTCCTAGGGACCTACGTGGTGCCCACACAGCCTCTCCTCAGGGCTGTCAGTGGGAGGAGGGGTGAGGTGAGGGGGTGCAAGGAGGAGAGCCAGGGGCTCAGGGTCCAGGGGAGGGGCAGGGAGGCCACCCTCCAGACCTGTGGGAGGAGCGTCCGGGGAGGGAGGTTTTTGTCTCACTTCCCCTCTGTGTGTGTCACTGTGGCTTAACCATCCTGGCCATCAATTGTGTGACTCTCACCACAGTAATACTCAGCCTCGTCCTCAGACTGGAGGTTGTTGATGGTTAAGTACCGGTCGGCCCCAGAGCTAGAGCCCGAGAAGCGATTGGGGATCCCGTCCCCTTTGGTGTGGCTTCCATCACTGTTAACCTTCATCAAATACCGAGGGGCCTGTCCTGCTCTCTGCTGATACCACCAAATAAAGTAGTTGCTGTGCTCCTGGCTCAGGGTGCAGGTGAGCTTGGCCGAGGCCCCCAGGGCGGCAGAGGCAGATGGGGGCTGGGTGAGCACAGGCAGAGCACAGAGACCTGTGGACAGAAAACACAGAGCGATCCCCAGTGCACCCCGATGTGTAGGCGCCCCGAGGACTGAGCTTGGGGGGAAGTTGGGGGGCAGGACCCCAGGGGCTGTGGCCGCTCTGACCTGTGGAGACGACGAGAGGCAGGAGGCAGAAGGGAAGCCAGGCCATGGTGGGAGGGTCCTGAGCGCTGCCCGCGGCTGCCCAGCTGGCACTGGCCCTGCCAGCCCCTGTCTTATCCTCTGTGCCTGCAGCTCAGGAGGGAGGAGCAGGGATGCAAATCTGTAGTCTGGGCCCAGCCAGGCACTGTCCCAGCTGCTGGCCCCGCCCTGAGCCCAGGGCCTCCTGCGGGGCCTCCCCTGAGGGCAGAGGGCAGGTGTGGGTTTCACTGCTCAGAGCTGGTTGGCCCACAGAAGGGTCTTCAAAGGAGCTCAGTCCTGCTCTTTGCACTTGACACAGCCCAGGGGACTCTGACCTCTGAAGGCCCCAAACCAGGACCCACAGCGCCCCCTGGTGTCCCCAGGGTGAGTGTCACCTCCCTGTGCAGCTGGTTCATCACCATGACTCCTTCTGAGAGCTCCCTGGAGGCTGACAGGTGGGGAGTGTGTCCCTGGGCCCTCACTCAGCATCACAGGAGCCCACACCATCCTCTGCTGGGGCCCAGCCTCTCCTCCCGGCCAATGAGGAGGGATCGTCCTTGAGAGGTTAGTGATTTTCCCAGAATCCCCCAGACAGAGTGATGGGTCAAGACTCCAATGCAGGAGACTGACCTCAGAGTTTGACCTTTCACCCCCTCCCTGCCCTGCCCCATCCCATGCTCCGGATCCCCTTCCTCTCCTCCCCCCAAGGCCTCCTGAGCCCCCTGTCCCGCCCACTTTTCCATATTCAGGAGGCCCATCCCCCTGTGTCTGGTCAGAAGAGAGCTCAGGTCCTCACAGTGTTAGAATCTGCGTTTCCAGGGGAAACACGGACTCTGTGTGGTCAGAGTTGGGGACTCTCCCTCTGCTGCCTCCATGGCCGACCACACAGGGTCACGTGTCAGCAGCCTCTTGGGAATCACGTGATTGGTTGGGGTCTTTGAATGCCTCTCATCTTCCAACAGTGAGATCAGGATCCCTGTTCTAACACAGTGAAGGCCATGAGGTTGGACAAGTGTCAGAATAGGAAAAAAACCTTTAATTTGGCGAAACACAGTTGACAGGACAACGTTTTCCACCGAATGTCCTGCACAAACGTATTTGCTTTCAAACTTAGTCCTGAAAAGGGTGGATGTAACTAATTCACCCCACACGATGGCGACGCTGCACATGGGAGTGAAGTGGGAGGCGCTGGGTGACCCCTGAGCACAGACAGAGGGACCTCTGGCCCCTGCTCAGCGCTGGGTCTAAAGGGAGAAAGGGGGTGCGGGGGAGGCACTGTGGGTGGACCCTCAGCTCCATCAGGGCTCCGGGCGGAGCCGCTGTCTGCAGAGGCGGGTGGCTCTCTCCTCGGTGAGGAGGCCCGGCCTTCTCCCTGTTAGTGGTCCTCATGCTGGGATACGGGAAACTCCGTGGACACAGATCTCTCCTGTCTCAGCTGCGCTGCCTCCCCCGTTCCCAGAGGCCACCGGGGCAGACTCTAGTCTGGGGCTCATTCTGCCCCCACGGACCAGAGCTCTTCTGAGGGGTCCACCTGATGCCTCCCTCAGGAGCGCCCCCTCTAGCTGGGTGCTGGCTCTGCAGGGTGTGCCCTCTAATGTCCATGGAGGCCCCTTCCAGGCCTCTGGGTCCCCCCCACGGGTCCATCTGTGCTGTGAGGAGCGTCTGCAGACCCAGAGGGTCCCCCGCAGCCCCGTCCTCTCAGCGCTCTGCCCGCTGGGCTCTTGTTTGCTCTCTGGGGCCCCGAAATGCTCTGACGGGGACCCTCCTGCAGGCGACCCCTCTGGGAGGAAGCGTGGGGCCAGCCTGGGGTCTGCAAAGGGGTGACATTGAGGCCTCCACTGGCGGCTCCAGGGCCTTCTGGACAGTGGGGGCCTGGGGCCTTGGCATCAGGCGGGCACTGGGCCTGAGTCACAGTCACAGAGAGGGCGTGACCTTGGGAGAGGCACTGCCCTGCCCCAGGGGGCCTCCCAGCGAGGGCCCAGCTGTGATCCCCAGGGGCGCCCCGCAGCGGTGGGCGGTGTGTCCCAGGCCAGGTGGCTCCGTTCAGAGTCCTGGGCTTCCAGGGAGCTGGGCTCCAGGAGCTCAGCTGGGCGGGGAGGGCCCGGGGATTCACCCAGAATGTGGCCCAGTCGCCACTGTGGACACATTCAAGGGCTGTTGTTCTGGTCACAGGGTTCCGTCAGTCTGTCCTGGCTCAGGCCCTCCCTCAGGGATTACACTGCGGCCCAGACACACCAGGGAGCCGGTCCCGCCCGCCCTGAGCCACCCTGTCCCTCCCTCTGCAGAGCTGCCTGAGGCTGAGGAGGGGGCAGCTGGGGGGCCTCTGAAGTGGGACCTGGGCTGAGCCTGCTCAGGGCTGGGTGTGCGGTCCTCGGGGCTGGAGGAGAGGGTGACACGGGGAGGTTTCTGTCCCACTTCCCCATCCGCCTGTGTCACTGTGATAATGAGCATCGTCTTCTGTCCCTAAACAGTAATAGTCAGCCTCGTCCTGGGCCTGGGCCCTGCTGATGGTCAGGGTGTCCGTGTCCACTGACCATGAACTAGAGAATCGCTCAGGGATCGTTGAGGTCCGGCTTGAGTCATCATGGATGAGCAGCACGGGGGCCTGGCCGGGCTTCTGCTGGTACCAGCTGGGATAATAATTTTTTACAAGTTCTCCCTGGCAGGTGATCCTGGCCGTCTGTCCCGGGGTCACAGACACTGCTGGCGGCTGAGTCGGGTCTGAAGAGGCCACAGGACCTGTAAGAGAGGAGAGGAGAGGAGAGGAGAGGAGAGGAGAGGAGAGGAGAGGAGAGGAGAGGAGAGGAGAGGAGAGGAGAGGGTGGGCATGAGGGTCTCAGTCCCACAGGCCCACACCCCGCAGCGTCCCCTGAGCTGAGCTGAAGGTCATGGCCAGGCTGCTCCCTGGTCCTGGGGCTGAGCCTGGGGCAGCACCTGTGCAGAGTGTGAGCAGGGGGAGCAGCAGGGTCCAGGCCATGGTGAGGCTGCCAGGCTCTGCTCTGAGCCCTCAGCTGGGGGTGGTCTTCAAGGCTCTTCACTCCCGGGGGGCGGGGCCTCATGCAAATCCACTTCCTTCCTCCTGGGCTCAGGGGGTCTTCCTGCTGAGCAGGAAAGGGCTCAGTGTAGGAGACTGTGCCAGGGCTCCATGCTCAGGGCCTGCACCAGGTTCCCTGAGCGCCCTGTGCTGTCCACTGAGAAAGCTCTGTCTGGCCGGGGTGGCCCAATGTTGGAGCATCGACCCATGAACCAGGAGGTCCTGGTTAGATTCCAGGTGAGGGCCCATGCCCAGTAGGGGGTTGATCCCCATTAGGGGTGTGCAGGAGGCAACCGATCAGTAAATCTCTCATCATTGATGTTTCTATCTCTCTCTCCCTCTCCCTACTTTCTCTGAAATGAATAAAAACATATATTTAAAAAACAGATAGTTCTGACCCCTGACCCAGCACCCTGGCCTCCTGTCTGGGGAGGACTCACCCTCAGGGCGGGGCTGGGGAGCTGGGAAGAGCCTTTGGGGCCAGTGGTCATGCTGGGGTGGGAGAGGCCAGGGTCCCAGGGCCAGAGGCAGACAAATTGCTCATGTGCCTCTCAGGCGACCTTGTTATTAATTTAATGAGGTCTAAGGCCACGCAAGTGTTCTGTGATGACATCAGAAGCACGATTCCCCAAAGGAAAGATTCATTTATTCATTGACACTCATTGAAAGCCATCTACTTGGCTTTGGAAAACTTTGTAAGGAAACAGGCAAGAGAGAGAAGAGAAACGCGTGTTAACCCCATTCCCAGTGAATGACCCGTGCAGAGAGCACAGGAAGAACATGAAATTTAACCAAAGGATCTCAGCCCATGAGGACACAGGCAGGACCCAAGAGCAGGCGCGTTAGGAAGAGGGTGTGTGGAGGCCATGAGCACAGGGGAGGGCGTCCATCCTTAGCTGCTGGGGAAACACCAGCGAAAACCACAGGGAGACACGACCACCCCCGGGTCGGGGGCTCCGGTGACACAGGGACCCCGATGCCTAAGGGGCAGGAGGAAGGGATGGTGGGTGTAGGGGCGATGGGAACGGGAAAGGGTCGGGTGACTGTGGGAAAGCGCTTCCCAGCCTCTCGGGGACTGAGCCTCGCCCTCAGCACACAGCCCAGCAGCTGTGCTCCGGGCCCTCCTGTCAGAGGGAGGACTGTGCTCACAGAGACACTGCGCTCAGAGCTCACGGCCCCGCGGGCACGATGTCCACGTGGGACACCTCGGAGGCCTCTGCCCTTCCTGTGTGGATGGTCACAGACGTCCCTCCGCCCAGAGCAGGGAACACCGCTCCGCAATGAGAAGGAAGGAACGCTTTTTAAAATATATGTAATTTTATTGATTTCAGAGAGGAAGGGAGTGGGAGAGAAAAATCCAGAGAAAGAGAGAGTCAGAGAGAGAAAGAGAGAGGAGAGAGAGGCAGAGGGTCCCGTGGAGCCTCGTTTGGGACAAAGTCACCACAGCCCTTTAGGGACAGCCCTTAACAGAGGACGGGGATGGGGTGGCCCTGGGACCCTGTGCTGCCAGCTGCCTGGGCTGACAGAGGTCACTGCGGGGTCAGCCCTGATCCATCTCCTTCTGCTCCTCCAGCTCCCTGTGGCCTCCCTCCCTGGAGACCAGTTTCTCCCCTCCTTCCCCCCTGGGGGTCACCCAGGCCCGGGGCAGCTCCTGCACATTCATGTCAGAACCAGCCACAGGGGACCAGCCCTGCCTCCCTCCTGCCCCAGCTCAGCTCAGCACCCAGGGCCCCTGGGGAGTTAGTCCACAGCGGCTCCATGCAGCCTGGGTGGGGTGGGGTGTGAAAGGTGCTGTATTTCAGATTCCAGAGAACCAGGCAGAAGGCGAGCCAGTCCCCTCCCCTGGGCTCCCCGTGTGATGCAGTTGAGGGGTATCCCCCACAGGACTCCCCTCCAGTGGGAAGGAGCCCACAGATTTCCCTCTTCAGTCTCCCCGCCCCCATCCAATGCCCCGCTGCCCTCCCTGTGGACATGGTCCTGACCGACCTTGGGACAGGCCTGGGCAGAGGGGGAGCCTGTCTGGGCCCCACAAGCGGAGGCTCTGGCGCAGCGGGAGGAGCCAGGCCCTGCTCCACGCTGGTCCTGCTCAGACCTCCCCACAGGCCCCGCCTCCCTCCTGGGCCCAGCCCTGCGCCCCCCACGGGGTCAGGGCCTCTGTCCTGCCTCCCTGAGGACCAGAGCTTCCTGCTCAGCCCCGTCCTGCCAGGCCCCTGTCGGAGTCCATGCTGCACCCAGAGTGAAGGGGTTCACTGCCTTGTCTTCCAGGTCTCCGCCTGGACCTGAGATCTGGGCTCCTCCCCTCACCAGAGCCCCAGGTTGGAGCGCAGGCCTGAGGGCGCTGGGGGACACAGCCATCAGCCCTGCCCCTCCCTCAGGTGTTTCCCTCCTGGGCAGGCAGGTCCCAGCTTCGTCCCCACAGGCCTGTGGGTGAAGACACTCCTGCTGTCTGGTCCCAGGGGCCTACGTGGTGCCCGCACGGCCTCTCCTCAGGGCTCTCAGAGGGGGGAGGGGCGAGATGAGGGGTGCAAGGAGGGGAGCCATGGGCTCAGGGTCCAGGGGAGGGGCAGGGAGGCCACCCTCCAGACCTGTGGGAGGAGCCGGGGAGGGAGGTTTTCCTCTCCTTATCTACCATTTCCATCAACAGGATCAGAGGCCCCGAGAGGACAGCGGACCCGCTGAGTCCCCAGTGCTGCGGGGGCCGGGCCAGGCCCAGGGGGGACTCCTGACCCTGAGGCCTGACCTTCAGCTGCTCAGACAGCGGGTGAGCGTGAGCACCAGGCCCGGGGGCAGGTTTCTGTCCCACTTCCCCACCCGCCTGTGTCACTGTGAGTAACTGCTACCAAATACACCACAGTAATAGTCCGCCTCGTCCTCAGACTGGAGGGGGGAGATGGTCAAGTAGCGGTTGGCCCCCGAGATGGAGCCCGAGAAGCGATCGGGGATCCCGTCCCCCTTGTTGGTGCTTCCGTCGTTGTTAATGTACATGATGTACCGAGGGACCTGTCCTGCTCTCTGCTGATACCAGCTAACATAGTCGTAGTGGCTGTGCTCCTGGCTCAGGGTGCAGGTGAGCTTGGCCGAGGCCCCCGGGGAGGCAGAGGCAGATGGGGGCTGGGTGAGCACAACAGGACCACAGAGACCTGCGGACAGAAAACACAGAGCGATGCCCAGTGCACCCCGATGCGCAGGCGCCCTGAGGACTGAGCTTGGGGGAAGGATGGGGAGCAGGACCCCAGGGGCTGTGGCCGCTCTGACCTGTGGAGATGACGAGGGGCAGGAGGCAGAAGGGAAGCCAGGCCATGGTGGGAGGGTCCTGAGCGCTGCCCGCGGCTGCCCAGCTGGCACTGGCCCTGCCAGCCCCTGTCTTATCCTCTGTGCCTGCAGCTCAGGGGAGGAGCAGGGATGCAAATCTGTGGTCTGGGCCCAGCCAGGCTCTGTCCCAGCTGCTGGCCCCGCCCTGAGCCCAGGGCCTCCTGCGGGGCCTCCCCTGAGGGCAGAGGGCAGGTGTGGGTTTCACTGCTCAGAGCTGGTTGGCCCACAGAAGGGTCTTCAAAGGAGCTCAGTCCTGCTCTTTGCACTTGACACAGCCCAGGGGACTCTGACCTCTGAAGGCCCCAAACCAGGACCCACAGCGCCCCCTGGTGTCCCCAGGGTGAATGTCACCTCCCTGTGCAGCTGGTTCATCACCATGACTCCTTCTGAGAGCTCCCTGGAGGCTGACAGGTGGGGAGTGTGTCCCTGGGCCCTCACTCAGCATCACAGGAGCCCACACCATCCTCTGCTGGGGCCCAGCCTCTCCTCCCGGCCAATGAGGGGAGAGCATCCTTGGGAGGTTAGTGATTTTCCCAGAATCCCCCAGACAGAGTGATGGGTCAAGACTGCAATGCAGGAGACTGACCTCAGAGTTTGACCTTTCACCCCCTCCCTGTCCTCCCCCTCCCCAGGCTCTGGATCTCCTTCCTCCCCTCCCCTAAGGCCTCCTGAGCCCCCTGTCCCGCCCACTTTTCCATATTCAGGAGGCCCATCCCCCTGTGTCTGGTCAGAAGAGAGCTCAGGTCCTCACAGTGTTAGAAGCTGCGTTTCCCGGGGAAACATGGACTCTGTCGTCAGAGTTGGGGACTCTCCCTCTGCTGCCTCCATGGCCGACCACACAGGGTCACATGTGAGCAGCATCTTGGGAATCAAGTGATTGGTTGGGTCTTTGAATTCGTCTCATCTTCCAACAGTGAGATCAGGATCCCTGTTCTAATGCGGTGAAGGCCATTGAGTTTGGATAACTGTCAGAATAGGAAAAAAACCCTTTAATTTTGCGAAACATAATTGACAAGGCAACGTTTTCCACCTAATATCCAGCACAAACGTATGTGCTTTCAAACTTAGTCCTGAAGAGGGTGGATGTAACTAATTCACCCCAACGCTGTCGACGCTGCACATGGGAGTGAAGTGGGAGGCGCTGGGTGACTCCTGAGCACAGACAGAGGGACCCCTGGCCACTGCTCAGCGTTGGGTCTAAAGAGGGAACTGACATGAGCCCAGGGCCCTGCCTCAGACACGCCCCTGCTGCTCCCCGCTGAGGGGGCACCAGCTCCCCTCCCCCTTCCCACCCCATGCTGCCCCTCCTCACACCCACACCTCAGGGTCTCCCCAGGGCCCTGCGGGCCACTCCTGCTGCCCAGTCCTCACCCTGAGCTGTGGGCTCATGACTCCGTGGGAGGGGACCTGTTAGTACGTCCTGGGCGACCTGACCTCCATGGCAGGGTCTGTGCGGGGCAATGAGGCCAGCGTGCCCTTTGTGAGAAGAGCAGGTCCCCGTCCACAAACATCCCTTATCATCAGCCTTCCCTCCAGGTCTCTGCGCACAGCACAGCGTCCTGCCCGGGAGGTTCATGGGAATGACCTTCCCGCGGAGAAGGACACTCCCAGCAACTTTTATTTATTTATTTTTTAAAAATATTTTTATTGATTTTAGAGATGGAGGGAGAGGGAGAGAGAGACAGAGTCATCAATGATGAGAGAGAATCGTTGACGGACTGCCTCCTGCTCCGCCCTCCTGGGATTGAGCCCACAAACTGGTCACCTGCCCTAGGACAGAATCAAACCCGGGACCCCTCATCTGCAGACTGAGGCTCTACTCACTGAGCAACACCAGGGAAGGCCAACAGCATTTCTTTAAAGTCCAAAGGCCCATAGTCATCCTGACTCTGCGGGTGGTGAATGTGCTGGGAGCCCAGGTCCCTGTGAACTGGGGTTCTATGGGACACGGTGGGGTCGCTGTGGAGCTGAGGTGGCTGCTGTTACAGACGTTCCCTCTCACGGTGTCCAGGCCCCTCCCGGGGCAGGTCAATGCCCCCACACCCCCCATGGCCTCCTGCTCCTGGACAGGACCCGTGGTGACAGGGCTCCACGTGGGATCGTCCAAAGGGCCCGAAGCTGCCCTGCTCTCGCTCCTCACAGACGGGCAGCCGAGCTCAGGGCTGGAGGGGAGGGTGACACGGGGAGGTTTCTGTCCCACTTCCCCATCTGCCTGTGTCACTGTGAGCATCATCAATGCTGTCCCACACCTGACAGTAATAGTCGGCCTCGTCCTGGGCCTGGGCCCCGCTGATGGTCAGGGTGGCCGTGTTCCCCGAGTTGGAGCCAGAGAATCGGTCAGGGATCCCTGAGGGCCTATTGCCATCGTTATAGATGACCAGCACGGGGGCCTGGCCGGGCTTCTGCTGGTACCAGTGGACACTTTTCCTTTCAATGCTGTTTCCCCCACATGTGAGCCTGGCCGTCTGTACCAGGTTTACCGACACCGAGGGCGGCTGCGTCAGCTCGTAGGAGGCCACAGAGGCTGCAGGAGGAAGAGGAGGCAGCAAGGTGAGGGCCCATTCCCAGGAACCCCTGCCGGCCCAGCCTGCCTGAGCCCCAGGGAGTCCCAGGCCCCAGGGCGCCCCTCGAATCCCCCTCAGCCCAAGTGGCCTGGGGCTCCCTGGTTGGAGCCTCTGAGCAAGGAGCCCTCCCCTTTCTGCTGCAGGGGAGCCCTCAGAGCCCGTGAGCACAGGGAGCTCAGCCCCCCAGCCCTGAGTCAGCAGCGGGTCCTGAGCCTCCTGCCCCCCAGGCAGCGCCCCTGAGCTCAGAGTCAGCCAGGCTGCTCCAGGTCCTGGGGCTGGGAGGGGGGAGCCGGGCAGCACCTGTGCAGAGAGCCAGGAGGCCGAGGAGGAGAGGGGTCCAGGCCATGGTGGGTGCCCTGACTCTGCTCCCTGAGGCCCAGGCTGCAGGCTCCCTCCCAGGCCTCTCTTATCCCCTTGGAGACAGCTGGGGGGCATGCAAATCAGCCAGGCCCAGGGGCTGCTGGGAGCTTGTGGGCTCTGAGGAGGGCTCAGCCCAGGGACACAGGGAGGAGGGGCAGCCCCTGCAGCCCCGCCCTCGCCCAGGGGATTCTTGGTTATTCTGGAGCCATCCTGTGGGGGGTCATCTGCACTGAGATGGTTCCTGGCCTCGGGCCTGCGCTGGCCTGGCCTCAGCAGAGCTCAGAGGGGAGGGCTGTGTGCGGGTGTGAGCCCGGGAGAGAAGGTCCCTGGAGAGGTGAGCGCCTGAGCCTGAGGTCCCTCAGGGACCACCCCAGGCCCCATGTGTGCGCATCGGAACCAGAACTCGGGCCTCCCTGGCTAATGGCACCTGGGGTTTCAGCAGCCACTGAGGGGCTGCACGTGTCTGTGCTTGGTGAGCGCTCAGGCCAGGTCCTAGAGGCTGGGCCTCAGTGTCCCCCTGTGCCTGGTGCCCGGGGCAGACCCAGGGCTGGAGGAAGGTGTGACCGCTGGGGAGGGGGAGCAGGAAGGGGGTACAAGTGGCTGGAGGGGAATGAAGGGCCTGGACCTGAGCTGGAGAAACGGGCAAATCCCACAGGTACCAGGGGCTGACACAGCCAGAAGGTCCCAGCAGTGCCCAAGGCGATGCTGCAGGAACCCCTGCTCTGTCTGCAGGTGGGAGCGGGGGTGAGTCCTCCTTGTGAAGGTTGGAATCCCTCAGGCCAGGCCCTCCCAGGCCCCAGGAGGCTGGAGGTGGTCTCTGCTGCCCCCTGGTGGCCGCTGCTGTCTGGCTGCTGGAGGGGCAGGTGTCCTGTGTCCAGGTGTAGATGCTGAGCCTCCTGCTCAGGGGGAGACTCCCTGATCCCTGAGCTGCTGGTCCCAGGGGAGGGTGCTGTTCTCTCCATGGCCACGGCCTGTCTCAGGACCAGGCGCCAGAGGCTCAGGTCGCTCAGGAAGGAGGAAGGGGTGCATTTGGAGCATGGGGGCCGGGGCCCCCTCAAGCATCACGGCTCATGTCCCTGGTGTGGCGGGTTCTGGGGTGGGACTGGGGGACACAGGACTGAAGGACTGACTCTCACTGGTGCTGGCCGCTGGTGCAGGTCACAGCAGCCCAGGGGCTGGGTCTGCCGGGATCACGGCTCTCAGAGTCGGTGTGTCTGAGAGAGTTTTCCTTCCCCTTCTTCATTGAAAGACACTTTCACTGGTGAAGACACGGAAGTGGGTGGCATTTTGTGGTTTTGTTTCTGCTTTTAGTTTTCTCAGGGCGTCGCTCCACTCCCTCCTCGTCTGTGCTGTTTCAATGAGGCACCTGCTCGGACCTCTGGGTTCCTCTCTGTGGAACGTGTCCTTCTCCCTGACACTGTTCAGGTTTTCTCTTCTGAGCTGGTTTTAAGGGATTTGATCAGGATTTGCTGATGTTTGCTGTGTGTATATGTGTGTGTGTGCGCGCGCACGCGCTCAGGGCTTGTCAGAGTTCTTGGTTCTGTGGGATCCCGGGTTCCACGGACTTTAGAATCTCTCTGAGGAGTATTTATTTCCTCAAACATTTTCCTACCTCCCCCGAATCTCTTCTGCTTCAAAGTCAGCAATCACATGCACATTAGGTTCCTTGACGTTGTCCTGCAGCGCACGGAGGCCTGTGTTAGTGATCTCAGTGTCTTGTTCTGTCGGTGGTTTTGTCTCTTGTCTATGGATTCTCTTCCATGTCACCAACTGACTGATCTTCTCCTTTCAGCTGACCCACCTTCTGTCAACCCCTCACGTGTGATTTTCTCTCAGACACTGTGGTTTTCACTTCTACCCATTGAGTTTGGTGCTGTTTCTTTGTCTCCCTCATCTGCAATTATCATGTTTAGTCATTCTTTTCCCTCCTGAACAAATGGGATATGGATTTTTGAAGTCCTTGTCTACAAAGTGCATCCTCTGTGAATTTTCTTGGCCAGGGTGATGGATTGATTTTTTATTTTTCTTATTATGGCTCATATTTTGATGTGACACCCGATTTGGTGAATATTTCCATGTTGAGTGAACAATACTTGTATATATGTAATATCTGTATCTTACCTAATAATAGACAAACATGTATATTGACTGTACCTCCACTACACCACCAGGCAATCAGGAGTGATATGCAAATTAACCCAACAAAGATGGCAGTTAATTTGCATACACAGGCACCCAGTCTCGGGGCAGGCAGGAAGCTTGGGTCATCACCATGGCGACGATGCAGGTGTTCTGCCCCACACCGGGTCTCTCAGGGCCTCTGGGAATTGTTGGAAGGCAGGGCTGGAACAGAAAAAGGTGGCTCCAGGTCATGAGCAGAAAGGAGCTGGGCCGGAGTGGAAAGGTGGCCAGGGAAAGGAAAGCCCATTCTAGCACGAATGTTTGTGCATCAGGCTTCTAGTATACTTATGATGTGTTTTCTGTTTAAATTACCCCGATTCAGTGAAGTTAATGGAAACGCGTTGACCCTCAGCCACCTGGGCTCACACCTCCCCGGCGGGGCCCGAGCAGCGTGCCCCTTGTGCTCACTGCCCAGCGCTGAGGAAGCCCTTCCCTCCGTCAGCCTGGCGCCCTGAGGAGGAGCATGTCCTCTCTGTCGGAGGGACGCTTGGCTCTGATTGTGTGTGACACAGATGGGGACAGGGTTTTTGTCCCACTTCCCCATCTGCCTGTGTCACTGTGACCATTACCACTGCTGTCCCATGACTGACAGTAATAGTCCGCCTCGTCCTCGGCCAGGACATTGCTGATGGTCAGAGTGTTTGTCTTCCCAGAGCTGGAGCCCGAGAACCGGTCAGGGATCCCTGAGGGCCGCTCACTATCCTTGTAAATGAGCGCCACGGGGGCCTGGCCCGGCTTCTGCTGGTGCCATGAAGTATATTTTTTATCCAGTAAATCTCCAGTGCAGGTGATGCTGACTGTCTCTCCCGGGGCCACTGACAAGGAGTCCGACTGGGTCAGCTCATAGGAGGCCACAGAGCCTGTAAGAGAGGAGAGGGGGATTGAGGTTGAGGCCCCATTACCTGTAGGTTCCACCCCGAGGCTGTGCCTGGAGGAGCTTAGGTTTGGAGCAGGTCCAGCTCAGGTCCTGGGGGCAGCACCTGTGCAGAGAGTGAGCAGGGGCAGCAGGAGAGGGGTCCAGGCCATGGCGGAGACGCCCCGGGTTAGCCTCTGAGCCCACAGCTGGGCCTGTGGCCTCTGGGCTGCTCTTATGCTCTGAAGTGGCTCCTCATGCAAATCGCCTCCTCCCTGGGGGCCTCCGTGACTGGCTCCAGCTGGGCGGGGAGCAGCTGGGCTGATGGGAATTCAAATAGGAGCCTCCCTCCCAGCCTGCCCCAGGTTCCCGGAGCTCTCCGTGGTGCTGAGGGAGACAGTGCTGACTGACCCCTGACCCAGCCCCTGCACACACACCCCAGGCTGACCCTTGACCTCCTCTGTGTGCTTGGGGAGAATGCTGGGTCCTCCACTCTGATGATCAGATCACCCATGTGGGCGGGGCCTGCTCATAGAGACAGTGACCAGTGGTCCTGCTGCGCGTGAGGGGCAGGCTCCATGCTCAGACCCAGTGAGGTTGGTTGGGGGCCTCTCAGATCACCTTTTTTCAGGTTCAAGAAATAGAATTTTGGGGACCTAGAGAGGCAAAAACAAAACTAAACAGAAACTTCTGATAACACCAGATGGATGCTTCAGGGATAGAGTAATTCTGAACAACCTCACAGAAGGAATATTTTGCTTAAAAAAAAAAAACTATTGAAAGAGAACAAGGAAACAGGTAACAAAAGCAACACATTTGCAAATGAAATACCCAATGGACACCTAGAGTTCAGAGAATACAATAAACTCTCACAACTAAACAGGAAACAGAAAAAACACTTCTATGATCCATTTAGAACGTGGGTCGTTGTCAAGAAGAACCATGTAGTGAAGAAGACATATTGATGGCAACAAGCACAGAAGAAGATGCTCATCCTTGGGCATTAGAGAAATGCCTATTAAATACCGAAGATCTCAGGTCCCGCTTCTCAGATTGGCTACAGTGAAAGAAGGGGTGACCCCGAATGCAGGCGAAGGTGTGGAGAACCGGGGTCACTCATGCGTGGCTGCTGCTCATGGACAGTGGTACAGACAGTCGGGAAAGAGTGGGCAGCTGCTGAAAGTACTACACTTGTCACTGCCTCACAACCCCAAGGGACACTGGGCATTTGTTTCAGAGAAGTGACAACTTATCCTCACAGAGAAAGGACAGGAGGGTGTTCCTAGCACCCATGGGCATGACGTCCCAAGAGAACAGTGAGATGCCCTTGCTGGGTGGAGGGTCAGCAGACTCTGGTCCACCAGGACCATGGACGACGACTCGGCCATGAACAGGAAGGAGCTCAATGCAAGGACAGTTGGGAGGAATCTACAGGGGTTCGGGGCGGTGAAAAGTGCCCTCTCAGAGGCTACACACTCCGGGATTCTGTCTCTGATCCTACAGGCCATTTCTGAAATGAAGACTTTTAGAAATGAAGACACAACTAGTGGAGCCAGGAGGTGAGGGCAGGGAAGGGCACCTTGAAGGGAGAGGTGGGTGCTGCTATAAAGGTAAAATGTGGGAGACCCTGGTGGGGAGAGAAGGTTGTTATGTCTTCATGGTGTTGTGGATCCATGAAGCTGCACGGGGGATAAAATACCATAGAACCAAACACACACACACACACACACACACACACACATGCTAAGAAGAGGAAAAAAGGGAAAATGAAAGAAAGTGTTAATGGAAAACAACAGCAAAGAGCATAAGGGAGAGAGAAACGGAAGAATTAAATGGAAAATAATGAGAGAGAGAGAGAGAGAGAGAAAGAGAGAGAGAGAGAGAGAATATGAGGGGGGCCCTCCTCAGCTCGCTCTCACTCTGGCCCCTCCTCCCTGTCACTGTCAGCCACATCAGCTCCACCTCCCGTCCTGGACAGGTTGTCACCTGCTTCATCTAGAGACTCTCCAAAGGCCACCTGACACTCAAGCATTTATTTTTCTTATTTATTTAATTAATTTATTATTTTTATTGATTTCAGAGAAGAAGGCAGTGGGAGAGAGATAGAAACATAAATGAGAGAGAATCATGGATCAGCTGCCTCCTGCGTGCCCCCTACTGGGGATCAAGCCCACAACCCAGGCATGTGCCCTTGAAAGGTATTGAACCCTGACCTCCTGGTTCATAGGTCGACACTCAACCAGTGAGCCATGCTGGTCGGGCTAATTTTTTTCTTGAAACTGCTTTATTGAGTGTAACTGCGGCCACACTAGAACTTTTGATGCAAACTTGACTTTCTGGGCTCAGGATCACGGGGCCCCTCTGAAGCCAAAGCCGCAGGTAAGGAACAGACACAGAAAGGACAGTTCTCCCCACGGTCCATCCGTCCCTTTCCCACCAGGGCTGACGTGATGCCCCTGAGACCCTGACCCTGTCCCCGTGGCCACAGCAGAGGGTCCCGACGGCCTCTCCGGGACCCCGTGTCACCCTGTGACCCGGGACGTGTGCAGGGGGTGCCATCATGGGCTGGTGCCCGTCTCAGCACAGCAGGGACCACGTGCCCGGCCCCTTCCCTCGCCGTCCTCACTGGCACAGGGCGTCCCTCTGTCTGTCCATTAGGCCACTGCTGACCCTCCCACGTTATGGGCAGCCAGGCCCCGGGAGGCCCTGCGTGAGTGTGGTCCACACTGGGGTTCGCATTGAACCCCGACCGTCCTCCCGGCCCTTCCCTGCAGGGTGAGGGGTGGGGACCCGCCCTGCAGAGGGACCCGTGGGGCTTGTTAGGGACGAAGTCACCACAGCCCTTTAGGGAACAGCCCTTCACAGGGAGGAGGGTGGGGTGACCCTCATACCCTGTGGCTCCAGTTGCCAGGGCTGACAGAGGTCACTGCGGGGTCAGCCCTGATCCATCTCCTCCTGTTCGTCCTGCTCCTCCTGCTCCCTGTCCATCCTCAGTGGCCGGGGTTCTGCCCCGTCTCTCAAAGGCCAGGGCAGAGCCCTTCTTGGCCCAACAAGCGGAGGCTCTGGCGCAGCGGGAGGAGCCAGGCCCTGCTCCACGCTGGTCCTGCTCAGACCTCCGTCCAGGCCCCCCCTCCCTCCTGGGCCCCGCACTGCGCCCCCCACAGGGTCAGGGTCTCTGTCCTGCCTCCCTGAGGACCAGTGCTTCCTGCTCAGCCCCGTCCTGCCAGGGCCCTGCTTCCCTCCAAGGAGCAGCACAGGCAACAGCCCACGTCCAAGGTCACCTCTGCAGCCCCAGGTCTCTGTTCCTCCCTGAGCCGAGCCCCGGATGGGAGGCCAGGCCCGGTGGCTCCTGGGAACCTCGTCAGCGCAGCCCCACTCGCCCTCAGGGGCCTGGTGTGCGGGGTCTGGTGTGGTGGGTCCCAGCTTCCTGCCCACAGGCGAGGGGGGTCAGAATGTAAGTGTCGGCACAAGGACCCCAGTCATGGCCACCGTTTGCTTCTCCTCGTGGTGCCTTGAGGGGCGGGAGAGGGTGATGGGTTTTGACAGGAAAGAGTCAGCATCTCAGCATCTGGAGAGGGACAGGGAGCAGGTCCCCGAGTCCCCGGGGAGGAGCAGACAGAGGAGGAAGGTTTTAGCCCCACTTCCCCTTTGTCTGAGTCACTGTGGTTACCCGTATTGTCCACCAATGTTATAGTCTACACCACAGATGTACTCAGCCTCGTCAACAGACTGGAGGGGGGAGATGGTTAAGTAGCGGTTGGCCCCGGAGCTGGACCCCGAGAAGCGATCGGGGATCCCGTCCCCCTTGTTGGTGCTTCCGTCACTGTAAAGTCGCATGATGTACCGAGGGGCCTGTCCTGCTCTCTGCTGATACCAGCCAATATTGTAGTTGCTGTGTTCCCGGCTCAGGGTGCAGGTGAGCTTGACCGAGGCCCCCGGGGCGGCAGAGGCAGATGGGGGCTGGGTGAGCACAGGAGATGCACAGAGACCTGCGGACAGAAAACACAGAGCGATGCCCAGTGCACCCCGATGTGCAGGCGCCCCGAGGACTGAGCTTGGGGGGAGGATGGGGGGCAGGACCCCAGGGGCTTTAGCCGCTCTGACCTGTGGAGACGACGAGGGGCAGGAGGCAGAAGGGAAGCCAGGCCATGGTGGGAGGGTCCTGAGCGCTGCCCGCGGCTGCCCAGCTGGCACTGGCCCTGCCAGCCCCTGTCTTATCCTCTGTGCCTGCAGCTCAGGAGGGAGGAGCAGGGATGCAAATCTGTTGTCTGGGCCCAGCCAGGCTGTGTCCCAGCTGCTGGCCCCGCCCTGAGCCCAGGTCCTCCTGCAGGGCCTCCCCTGAGGGCAGAGGGCAGGTGTGGGTTTCACTGCTCAGAGCTGGTTGGCCCACAGAAGGGTCTTCACAGGAGCCCAGTCCTGCTGTTTGCACTTGACACAGCCCAGGGGACTCTGACCTCTGAAGGCCCCAAACCAGGACCCACAGCGCCCCCTGGTGTCCCCAGGGTGAATGTCACCTCCCTGTGCAGCTGGTTCATCACCATGACTGCTTCTGAGAGCTCCCTGGAGGCTGACAGGTGGGGAGTGTGTCCCTGGGCCCTCACTCAGCATCACAGGAGCCCACACCATCCTCTGCTGGGGCCCAGCCTCTCCTCCCGGCCAATGAGGAGGGAGCGTCCTTGGGAGGTTAGTGATTTTCCCAAATCCCCCAGACAGAGTGATGGGTTAAGACTCCAATGCAGGAGACTGACCTCAGAGTTTGACCTTTCACCCCCTCCCTGCCCTGCCCCATCCCAGGCTCCGGATCCCCTTCCTCCCCTCCCCCCAAGGCCTCCTGAGCCCCCTGTCCCGCCCACTTTTCCATATTCAGGAGGCCCATCCCCCTGTGTCTGGTCAGAAGAGAGCTCAGGTCCTCACAGTGTTAGAATCTGTGTTTCCCGGGGAAACACGGACTCTGTGTGGTCAGAGTTGGGGACTCTCCCTCTGCTGCCTCCAAGGCCGACCACACAGGGTCACGTGTCAGCAGCCTCTTGGGAATCACGTGATTGGTTGGGGTCTTTGAATTCCTCTCTTCTTCCAACAGTGAGATCAGATCCCTGTTCTAACGCGGTGAAGGCCATGAGGTTGGACCAGTGTCAGAATAGGAAAAAACCTTTAATTTTGTGAAACACAATCAACAGGACAACGTTTTCCACCGAATATCCTGCACAAACGTATGTGCTTTCAAACTTAGTCCTGAAGAGGGAGGGAGGTAACTAATTCACCCCAACGCTGTCGACGCTGCACATCGGAGTGAAGTGGGAGGCGCTGGGTGACTCCTGAGCACAGACAGAGGGACCCCTGGCCCCTATTCACCGTTGGGCCTAAAGAGGGAACTGACATGAGCCCAGGGCCCTGCCTCAGACACGCCCCTGCTGCTCCCCGCTGAGGGGGCACCAGCTCCCCTCCCCCTTCCCACCCGATGCTGCCCCTCCTCACACCCACACCTCAGGGTCTCCCCAGGGCCCTGCAGGCCACTCCTGCTGCCCAGTCCTCACACCTGAGCTATGGGCTCATGACCCCGTGGAAGGTGACCTGTTAGCAAGTGTTGGGCGACCTGACCTCCATGGCAGGGTCTGTGCGGGGCAATGTGGCCAACATGCCCCTTTGTGAGAACAGCAGGTCCCGTCCACAAACATCCCTTATAGTCAGCCTTCCCTCCAGGTCTCTGCGCACAACACAGTGTCCTGCCTGGGAGGTTCATGGAAATGACCTTCCCACGGAGAAGGACACTCCCAGCAGCATTTATTTATTTATCTATTAAATATATTTTTATTGATTTTAGAGATGGAGAGAGAGGGAGAGAGAGAGATAGAAACTACAATGATTAGAGAGAATCATTGACTGGCTGCCTTCTGCACAGCCCTCCTGGGATTGAGTCCACAAACCAGTCACGTGCCCTAGGACAGAATGGACCCAGGACCCCTCCTCTGCAGGCTGTCCCCATGTGAACTCAGCCACACCAGGGAGGGCCAGCAATGTTTATTTAAAGTCCAAAGGCCCATTGTCATCCTGACACTGCGGGTGGTGAATGTGTGGGAGCCCAGGTCCCTGTGAACTGGGGTTCTATGGGACACGGTGGGGTCGCTGTGGAGCTGAGGTGGCTGCAGTTACAGACGTTCCCTCTCACGGTGTCCAGGCCCCTCCCGGAGCAGGTCGATGCCCCCACACTCCCCATGGCCTCCTGCTCCTGGACAGGACCCGTGGTGACAGGGCTCCACGTGGGATCGTCCAAAGGGCCCGAAGCTGCCCTGCTCTCGCTCCTCACAGACGGGCAGCCGAGCTCAGGGCTGGAGGGGAGGGTGACACGGGGAGGTTTCTGTCCCACTTCCCCATCCGCTTGTGTCACTGTGCCCTTTAGCACTGCTGTCCCACACCTGACAGTAATAGTCGGCCTCGTCCTGGGCCTGGGCCCCTCTGATGGTCAGGGTGTCCGTGTCCCCTGAGTCAGAGCCAGAGAATCGCTCAGGGATTGTTGAGGTCCGGCTTTCATCGCTATCGACCACCAACATGGGGGCCTGGCCGGGCTTCTGCTGGTACCAGCTTGCATAAGCTTTTTGTATGAGTTCTCCCTGGCAGGTGATCCTGGCCGTCTGTCCTGGGGCCACAGACACTGCTGGTGGCTGATTCACTTCTGAAGAGGCCACAGGACCTGTAAGAGAGGAGAGGAGAGGAGAGGGGAGGGGAGGGGAGGGGAGGGGAGGGGAGGGGAGGGGAGGGCAGGTGAGTGTGGACATGAGGGTCTCAGTCCCACAGGCCCACACCCCGCAGCGTCCCCTGAGCTGAGCTGAAGGTCATGGCCAGGCTGCTCCCTGGTCCTGGGGCTGAGCCTGGGGCAGCACCTGTGCAGAGTGTGAGCAGGGGGAGCAGCAGGGTCCAGGCCATGGTGAGGCTGCCAGGCTCTGCTCTGAGCCCTCAGCTGGGGGTGGTCTTCAAGGCTCTTCACTCCTGGGGGGCGGGGCCTCATGCAAATCCACTTCCTTCCTCCTGGAGCTCAGGGGGTCTCCCTGCTGAGCAGAAAAGGGCTCAGTGTAGGAGGCTGTGCCAGGGCTCCAGCTCAGGGCCTGCACCAGGTTCCCTGAGCGCCCTGTGCTGTCCACTTAGAAAGTTCTGTCCGGCCGGGGTGGCCCAATGTTGGAGCATCGACCCATGAACCAGGAGGACCTGGTTCGATTCCAGGTCAGGGCCCCTTGCCCAGGTTGTGGGCTCCATCCCCGTAGGAGGGGTGCAGGAGGCTGCCAATCAGTGATTCTCTCATCATTGATGTTTCTATCTCTCTCTTCCTCTTCCTTACTCTCTGAAATTGATAGATCCTCCCTTCCTCCAACTGATGGACAGAATATGAGGTAAACTCCACTTGCAGCCCAAACATTCCTGAACAACTTATATGGACTGTACATTGAACCACCAATCAGCACCTGCCAAATACCCTAAGCCCCTGATTCCTAAGTCTGTAGGTGCCTAATCAGGTGCCTTGTATGAAAACCACCAATCAGCGTGGGCTGAGTACCCTAAGCCCCGTCCCCTCCTTCCTCCCCTCAGAAGGCGCTTTCACCCTAGCAGGCACTCTCTTTTTTCCCCTCTGGAAGGGAGCCGGCAGGGGTCTTCTCTCCAAAAAGCCTGTATCCTGGCATCCAGGTTCTCTGGTCCTCTGTTACATCTTTCAGAAATAAATGAAACATATTAAAAAAATTTTGTTAAAGAAACTTCTGACCTATGACCCGGCAGCTGCACACAGGCAAGCTGAGGCCTGGCCTCCCCTCTGGACAAATGGACAACCCTCAGGCCTCCTGTCCAGAGAGGACTCACCCTCAGGGCGGGGCTGGGGGCTGGGAGGAGCCTGTGGGGCCAGGGGTCATGCTGGGGTGGGAGAGACCAGGGTCTCAGGGCCAGAGGCAGAGAAGTTGCTCATGTGCCTCTCAGGCGGCCTTGTTATTGGTTGATTGAGGAAGAAATAAGAGAAATCTCTGAGACCCAAGGCCAGGCCAGAATTCTGTGATCACATCAGAATCAGGGTTCATGAAAGAGACCATCAGTCCATTGACTCTCATCGAGAACCATCTCCTCGGCTGTGCAAAGCTTTCTAAAGAAACAGGCAACAGAGAGAAGAGAAATGCGTGTTAACCCCATTCCCAGTGAATGACCCGTGCAGAGAGAACAGGATGAACATGAAATTTAGCCAAAGGATCACAGCCATGAGGACACAGGAGGGACCCAAGAGCAGGCGCGATAGGAAGAGGGTGTGTGGAGGCCATGAGCACAGGGGAGGAGCAGGTACGGGGGAACAGGAAAGGGTCGGTGACTGTGGGAAAGCGCTTCCCAGCCTCTCGGGGACTGAGCCTCGCCCTCAGCACACAGCCCAGCAGCTGTGCTCCGGGCCCTCCTGTCAGAGGGAGGACTGTGCTCACAGAGACACTGCGCTCAGAGGGCACGGCCCCGCGGGCACCATGTCCACGTGGGACACCTCGGAGGCCTCTGCCCTTCCTGTGTGGATGGTCACAGACGTCCCTCCGCCCAGAACAGAAAACACTGCTCTGCAGTGAGAGGGAAGGAGTGCTTTTTACAATGTGTGTGTTTTATTGGTTTCAGAGAATATGGGAGAGAGAAGGAGATACAAAACATCAATGATGAGAGAGAGTCATTGATTGGTTGCATGCTATACCCTCCTCTAATGGATTGAGCCCACAAACCGGTCACGTGCTCTAGGACAGAATGGAACTCGGGATCCCTCATCTGCAGGCTGTCCCCATGTGAACTCAGCCACACCAGCGAGGGCCCACCAATGTTTCCTTAAAGATCACAAGGCCCATTGTCACCCTGACACTGCGTGTGGTGAATGTGCTGGGAGCCCAGGTCCCTGTAAACTGGGGTTCCATTGGACACGGTGGGGTTGCTGTGGAGCTGAGGTGGCTGCTGTTACAGACGTTCCCTCTCACGGTGTCCAGGCCCCTCCCGGGGCAGGTCGATGCCCCCACACCCCCCATGGCCTCCTGCTCCTGGACAGGACCCGTGGTGACAGGGCTCCATGTGGGATCGTCCAAAGGGCCCGAAGCTGCCCTGCTCTCGCTCCTCACAGACGGGCAGCCGAGCTCAGGGCTGGAGGGGAGGGTGACATGGGGAGGTTTCTGTCCCACTTCCCCATCTGCCTGTGTCACTGTGAGGACCATTACCATCCCACACCTGACAGTAATAGTCGGCCTCGTCCTGGGCCTGGGCCCCGCTGATGGTCAGGGTGGCCGTGTTCCCCGAGTTGGAGCCTGAGAATCGGTCAGGGATCCCTGAGGGCCGGATGCTATCACCATAGATGACCAGCACGGGGGCCTGGCCGGGCTTCTGCTGGTACCAGTAAGCATCTTTACTTCCAATGCTGTTTCCCCCACACGTGAGCCTGGCCGTCTGTCCCAGGTTCACCGACACCGAGGGCGGCTGCGTCAGCTCATAGGAGGCCACAGAGGCTGCAGGAGGAAGAGGAGGCAGCAAGGTGAGGGCCCATTCCCAGGAACCCCTGCCGGCCCCGCCTGCCTGAGCCCCAGGGATTCCCAGGCCCCAGGGCGCCCCTCGAATCCCCCTCAGCCCAGGTGGCCTGGGGCTCCCTGGATGGAGCCTCTGAGCAAGGAGCCCTCCCCTTTCTGCTGCAGGGGAGCCCTCTGAGCCCATGAGCACAGGCCTCTCAGCCCCCCAGCCCTGAGCCAGCAGCGGGCCCTGAGCCTCCTGCCCCCCAGGCATCGCCCCTGAGCTCAGAGTCAGCCAGGCTGCTCCAGGTCCTGGGGCTGGGAGGGGGGAGCCGGGCAGCACCTGTGCAGAGAGCCAGGAGGCCGAGGAGGAGAGGGGTCCAGGCCATGGTGAGCGCCCTGACTCTGCTCCCTGAGGCCCAGGCTGCAGGGTCCCTCCCAGGCCTCTCTTATCCCCTTGGAGACAGCTGGGGGACATGCAAATCAGCCAGGCCCAGGGGCTGCTGGGAGCTTGTGGGCTCTGAGGAGGGCTCAGCCCAGGGACACAGGGAGGAGGGGCAGCCCCTGCAGCCCCGCCCTCGCCCAGGGGATTCTGGGTTATTATGGAGCCATCCTGTGGGGGGTTATCTGCACTTAGATGGTTCCTGGCCTCGGGCCTGCGCTGGCCTGGCCGCAGCAGAGCTCAGAGGGGAGGGCTGTGTGCGGTTGTGAGCCCGGGAGAGAAGGTCCCTGGAGAGGTGAGCGCCTGAGCCTGAGGTCCGTGCAGGGACCGCTCCAGGCCCCATGTGTGCACATCAGAACCAGTACACGGGCCTCCCTGGCTAAGGGCACCTGGGGTTTCAGCAGCCACTGAGGGGCTGCACGTGTCTGTGCTTGGTGAGCGCTCAGGGCAGGTCCTAGAGGCTGGGCCTCAGTGTCCCCCTGTGCCTGGTGCCCGGGCAGACCCAGGGCTGGAGGAAGGTGTGACCGCTGGGGAGGGGGAGCAGGAAGGGGGTGCAGGTGGCTGGAGGGGAATGAAGGGCCTGGACATGAGCTGGAGAAACGGGCAAATCCCACAGGAACCCGGGGGAGACACAGCCAGAAGGTCCCAGCAGTGCCCAAGGCGATGCTGCAGGGACCCCTGCTCTGTCTGCAGGTGGGAGGGGGCGGGAGTCCTCCCTGTGAAGGTTGGAATCCCTCAGGCCAGGCCCTCCCAGGGGCCAGGAGGCTGGAGGCGGTCTCTGCTGCCCCCTGGTGGCCGCTGCTGTCTGGCTGCTGGAGGGGCAGGTGTCCTGTGTCCAGGTATAGATGCTGAGCCTCCTGCTCAGGGGGAGACTCCCTGATCCCTGAGCTGCTGGTCCCAGGGGAGGGTGCTGTTCTCTCCATGGCCATGGCCTGTCCCAGGACCAGGCGCCAGAGGCTCAGGTCGCCCAGGAAGGAGGAAGGGGTGCATTTGGAGGATGTGGGTCGGCCCCCCTGAAGCATCACTGCTCATATCCCTGGTGTGGCGGGTTCTGGGGTTGGACTGGGGGACACAGGACTGAAGGACTGACTCTCACTGGTGCTGGCCGCCGGTGCAGGTCACAGCAGCCCAGGGGCTGGGTCAGCCGGGGTCACGGCTCTCAGAGTCAGTGTGTCTGAGAGAGTTTTCCTTCCCCTTCTTCATTGAAAGACACTTTCACTGGTGAAGACACGGAAGTGGGCGGCGTTTTGTGGTTTTGTTTCTGCTCTTAGTTTTCTCAGGGCGTCACTCCCCTCTCTCCTCGTCTGCCCTGTTTTCAAAGAGGGACCTGTTCGGATCTCTGGGTTCCTCTCTGGGGAACATGTCCTTCTCCCGGACGCTATTCGGGTTTTCTCTTCTGTGCTGGTTCTGAGGAATTTGATCAGGATTGTGCTGATGTTTTCTGTGTGTGTGTGTGTGTGTGTGTGTGTGTGTGCGCGCGCACGCTCGGGGCTTGTCAGAGTTCTTGGGTCTGTGGGATCCCGGGTTTCATGGACTTTAGAATCTCTCTGACGAGTATTTATCTCCTCAAACATTTTCCTACCTCCCCCGAATCTCTTCTGCTTCAAAGTCAGCAATCACATGCACATTAGGTTCCTTGACGTCGCCCTACAGCATACGGAGGCCTGTGTTAGTGATCTCAGTGTCTTGTTCTGTTGCTGGTTTTGTCTCTTGTCTATGGATTCTCTTCCATGTCACCAACTGACTGATCTTCTCCTTTTTGGTGACCCATCTTCTGTCAACCCCTCACGTGTGATTTTCTCTCAGACACTGTGGTTTTCACTTCTACCCATTGAGTTGGGAGCTGTGTTTTTTGTCTCCCTCGACTCAATTACCATGTTCAGTCATTTTTTTCACTCCTGAACAAATGGGATGTAGAATTTTGAAGTCCTCGTCTACAAAGTGCATCCTCTGTGAAATTTCTTGGCCATGTTGATGGATTAATTTTTTTTTTCTTATTATGGCTCATATTTTCCTGCGTCCCAGCAGGAAATTGTGATGTGACACTAAACTTGGTGAATATATATTTCCTTGTTTTGTGAACAATACTTGTATATATATATACTCTCTGTATGTATATATTGTGTTTCCTGTTCTAAGTTACACAGATTCAGTGGAGTTAATGGAAAGGCGTTGACCCTCAGCCACCTGGGCTCACACCTCCCCGGTGGGGCCGGAGCAGCGTGCCCCTTGTGCTCACTGCCCAGCGCTGAGGAAGCCCTTCCCTCCGTCAGCCTGGCGCCCTGAGGAGGAGCATGTCCGCTCTGACGGAGGGACGAGCGGCTCTGATTGTGTGTGAGCTCCGCCCGGGCCTCGGGCTCCCTGGGCGGCTCTCTGTGGCCGTGGGAGCTGCTCTCACAGGTGGAGCTGAGATCTCATGGGTAACTGCAGGCCCTGGAGCCATGGGCGAGGGAGACTTGCCTGCAGTGGGGCTTTGGGGTGAGCCCTCGGGAAGGAAACTCGAGAGGCAAGACGAGGTGACCTGCCATGGGGTGGCAACCGAGAATCAGCGGGGAGGGCGTCCTGAGCTGAGGTAGAGACTCGGGACCTTGGCCTCAGGTGGGCGCTGGGCCTGAGCCTCCCTCTGAGAGGGTCATGGCCTTGGGGGAGGCAGCCCTTCCCAGGGAGGGTGCAGCTGGGAGCTGCCCGGTCCCAGCGGGGTGTGAGGGGGGTCAGCCCTGAGCAGGGACCAGGGTGGACTCCTCGGTGCCCACAGCTCGGGTTTGGTTGTTCAGAACCCAGGCTGCCAATATCCGGGGCTTCATGAGCTCAGATGTGCTGGGAGACCTGGGGAGACACTCCGACATGGGACAATGAGAGGCCCCGTTACCATGGAAAGGAGAAGCAGGGTCCTTACCCCTGTCTGTATGTCTCCCACTGTGTGTCCTTCCACCCAGGCCCTCTGTCTGCCACTCACACCCAGGCCCTCTGATTCCCACTCACACCCAGGCCCTCTGTCTCCCACTCACACCCAGGCCCTCTGTCTCCCACTCACACCCAGGCCCTCTGTCTCCCACTCACACCCAGGCCCTCTGTCTCCCACTCACATCCAGGCCCTCTGTCTCCCACTCACACCCAGGCCAGACACCATCAGGGCAGCCCCGTCCTGTCAGAGTGAACCCACTCTGTGCCATTCCTGCTGAGCGGCCTGAGGCGGGAGGAGGGGCGCCTGGGGAGCTAAGATGGGGACCTGGGCCAGGCCTGCTCATGACTTTGTCTACAGTCCTCCAGGGGCTGGAGGAGCGTGTGACACAGACGGGGACAGGGTTCTTGTCCCACTTCCCCATCTGCCTGTGTCACTGTGAGAATTGTTATCGCTGGTACTAAACTGACAGTAATAGTCTGCCTCGTCCTCAGCCTGGACCCCACTGATGGTCAGAGTGTTTGTCTTCCCGGAGCTGGAGCCTGAGAACCGGTCAGGGATCCCTGAGGGCCGCTCGCTATCCTTGTAAATGACCCGCACAGGGGCCTGGCCCGGCTTCTGCTGGTGCCAGTGAATATATCTTTTATCCAGGAAATCTCCAGTGCAGGTGATGGTGGCTGTCCCTCCCAGGGCCACAGACAAGGAGTCCGACTGGGTCAGCTCATAGGCGGCCACAGAGCCTGTAAGAGAGGAGAGGGGGGTTGAGGTTGAGGCCCCATTACCTGTAGGTTCCACCCCGAGGCTGTGGCTGGAGGAGCTCAGGGTTGGAGCTGGTTCAGCTCAGGTCCTGGGGGCAGCACCTGTGCAGAGAGTGAGCAGGGGCAGCAGGAGAGGGGTCCAGGCCATGGCGGAGACGCCCCGGGTTCAGCCTCTGAGCCCGCAGCTGGGCCTGTGGCCTCTGGGCCTCTCTTATGCTCTGCAAGGGGCTCCTCATGCAAATCGCCTCCTCCCTGGGGGCCTCCCTGACTGGCTCCAGCTGAGCGGGGAGCAGCTGGGCTGATGGGAATTCAAATAGGAGCCTCCCTCCCAGCCTGCCCCAGGTTCCCGGAGCTCTCCGTGGTGCTGAGGGAGACAGTGCTGACCCCTGACCCAGCCCCTGCACACACACCCTAGGCTGACCTTTGACCTCCTCTGTGGGCTTGGGGAGAACGCTGGGTCCTCCACTCTGATGATCAGATCGCCCATGTGGGCGGGGCCTGCTCATAGAGACAGTGGTCAGTGGTCCTGCTGCCACGTGAGAGGCAGGCTCCATGCTCAGACCCAGAGAGGTTGGTCAGGGGCCTGTCAGGTCACCTTTCTTCTTGTTAGAAATAATAGGAGAATTTGGGGACCCAGAGAGGGAAAAACAAAACTAAACAGAAACCTCTGATAACACCAGATGGATGCTTCAGGGATAGAGTAATTCTGTACAACCGCACAGAAGGAATATTTTGTTTAAAAAAAAACACACAACTATTGAAAGAGAAAGAGAAAACAGGTAACAAAGGCAACACATTTGCAAACGAAATACCCAATGGACACCTCGAGTTCAGAGTATACAATAAACTCTCACAACCAAACAGGAAGAAGACAAAACACTACCAGGATCCGTTTAGAACATGGGTAGTTGTCAAGAAGAACCATGTAGTGAAGAAGACATATTGATGGCAACAAGCACAGAAGAAGATGCTCATCCTTGGGCATTAGGAAAACTCAATTAAAATACCGTGAGATCTCAGGGCCCGCTTCTCATATTGGCTACAGTGAAAGAAGGGATGACCCCCACTGTGGGTGAGGGTGGTGAGAACTGGGGTCGCTCGTGCATGGCTATTGCTCATGGGAAATGGTACAGACAGTCGGGAAAGAGTGGGCAGCTGCTGAAAGTGCTACACTTGTCACTGCCTCACACCCGCAAGGAACACTGGGCATTTGTTTCAGAGAAGTGACAACTTATCCTCACAGAGAAAGGACAGGAGGGTGTTCCTAGCTCCCGTGGGCATGACGTCCCAAGAGAACAGTGAGATGCCCTTGCTGGGTGGAGGGTCAGCAGACTCTGGTCCACCAGGACCATGGACTACGACTCGGCCATGAACAGGAAGGAGCTCAATGCAAGGACAGTTGGGAGGAATCTACAGAGGTTTGGGAAGGTGAAAGAGCCCTCTCAGAGGCTACACACTCCGGGATTCTGTCTCTGATCCTACAGGCCATTTCTGAAATGAAGACTTTCAGAAATGAAGATGCAACTAGTGGAGCCAGGAGGTGAGGGCAGAGATGGGCACCTTGAAGGAGAGGTGGGTGTTGTTATAAAGGTAAAATGTGGGAGACCCTAGTGGGGAGAGAAGGTTGTTATGTCTTCATGGTGTTGTGGATCCATGAAACCACACTGGGTATAAAATCCCATAGAACCAGACACACTAAGGAGAGGAATAAAGGGAAAATGAAAGGAAGAGTGAACGGAAAACAACAGCAAAGAGCATAAGGGAGAGAGAAACGGAAGAATTAAATGGAAAGTAATGAGAGAGAGAGAGAGAGAGAGAGAGAGAGAGAGAGAGAGAGAGAGAGGTAGAGGGAGCATGAGGGGGGCCCTCCTCAGCTCGCTCTCACTCTGGCCCCACCTCCCTGTCACTGTCACCCACATCAGCTCCACCCCCTCTCCTGGGCAGGTTGTCACCTGCTTCATCTAGAGACTCTCTGAAGGCCACCCGTCCCTCAAGTATTTATGTATTTATTTATTATTTTTATTGATTTCAGGATAGAAGTCAGTGAGAAAAAGAAACATCAATGATGACAGAGAATTATTGATCAGCTGCCTCATGCGCCCCCTTACCAGGATCAAGCCAGAAACCCAGGCATAAGCCCTTGACAGGTATCAAACCCTGACCTCCTGGTTCATAGGTTGACACTCAACCACTGAGCCACGCTGGTCGGGCTGTTTTTGTTTTTTGAAACTGCTTTATTGAGTATAACTGAGGCCTCACTAGAACTTTTGAGGCAAAGTTGACTTTCTGGGCTCAGAATCACGGGGCCCCTCTGAAGCCAAAGCCGCAGGTAAGGAACAGACAAAGAAAGGACAGTTCTCCCCACGGTCCATCCGTCCCTTTCCCACCAGGGCTGACGTGATGCCCTGAGACCCTGACCCTGTCACCCCGTGGCCACAGCAGAGGGTCCCGATGGCCTCTCCAGGACCCCGTGTCGCCCCGGACTTGTGCTGGGACGTGTGCAGGGGGCGCCTTCAGGGGCTGGTTCCCGACTCAGCACAGCAGGGACCACCTGCCTCTGCCCCTTACCTCACCGTCCTCACTGGCACAGGGCGTCCCTCTGTCTGTCCATTAGGCCACTGCTGACCCTCCCACGTTCTGGGCAGCCAGGCCCCGGGAGGCCCGGGGTGAGTGTGGTTGACACTGGGGTTCGCATTGAACCCCGACCGTCCTCCAGGCCCCCTCCCTGCAGGGTGAGGGGTGGGGACCCGCCCTGCAGAGGGACCCGTGGGGCTTGTTAGGGACAAAGTCACCGCAGCCCTTTAGAGAGCAGCCCTTCCCATGGGAGGGGGATGGGGATGGCCCTCCGACCATGTGGCTCCAGTTGCCAGGGCTGACAGAGGTCACTGCGGGGTCAGCCCTCATCCATCTCCTCCTGCTCCTCCTGCTCCTCCTGCTCCCTGTCCATCCTCAGTGGCCGGGGTCCCGCCCCGTCTCTCAAAGGCCTGGGCAGAGGGGGGCCTGTCTGGGCCCCACAAGCGGAGGCTCTGGTGCAGCAGGAGGAGCCAGGCCCTGCTCCATGCTGGTCCTGCTCAGACCTCCTCACAGGCACCGCCTCCCTCCTGGGCCCATGGCTGCACCCCCCATGGGGTAAGGGTCTCTGTCCTGCCTCCCTGAGGACCAGTGCTTCCTGCTCATCCCTGTCCTGCCAGGGCCCTGCTTCCCTCCACGGAGCAGCACAGGCAGCAGCCCACGTCCAAAGTCACCTCTGCAGCCCCGAGGTGTCTGTTCCTCCCTGAGCAGAGCCCCTGATGGGAGCCCAGGCCCGGTGCCTCCTGGGAACCTGGTCAGCGCAGGCCCCCTCGCCCTCAGGGGCCTGGTGTGCGGGGTCTGGTGTGGTGGGTCCCAGCTTCCTGCCCACAGGCGAGGGGGGTCAGAATGTAAGTGTGGGCACAAGGACCTCAGTCATGGCCCCCTGTTTGGTTCTCCCCGTGGTGCCTTGGGGAGCAGGGGAGGGTGATGGGTTTTGACAGGAAAGAATCAGCATCTCAGCATCTGGAGAGGGACAGGGAGCAGGTCCCCGAGTCCCCGGGGAGGAGCAGACAGAGGGAGGGAGGTTTTAGCCCCACTTCCCCTTTGTCTGTGTCACTGTGGAACCCCTGGAATATTCCACCAGTGCTATAGCCCAATCCACAGAAATAGTCAGCCTCGTCCTCAGACTGGAGTGGGGAGATGGTCAAGTAGCGGTCGGCCCCGGAGCTGGAGCCCGAGAAGCGATCAGGGATCCCGTTCCCCTTGGTGTGGCTTCCATCACTGTTAACCTTCATCAAATACCGAGGGGCCTGTCCTGCTCTCTGCTGATACCAGTGAATATACAAGCTGCTGTGCTCACTGCTCAGGGTGCAGGTGAGCTTGACCGAGGCCCCCAGGGAGGCAGAGGCAGATGGGGGCTGGGTGAGCACAGGAGGAGCACAGAGACCTGCGGACAGAAAACACAGAGCGATGCCCAGTGCACCCCGATGTGCAGGCGCCCCGAGGACTGAGCTTGGGGGGAGGACGGGCTGCAGGACCCCAGGGGCTGTGGCCGCTCTGACCTGTGGTGACGACGAGGGGCAGGAGGCAGAAGGGAAGCCAGGCCATGGTGGGAGGGTCCTGAGCGCTGCCCGCGGCTGCCCAGCTGGCACTGGCCCTGCCAGCCTCTGTCTTATCCTCTCTGCCTGCAGCTCAGGAGGGAGGAGCAGGGATGCAAATCTGTTGTCTGGGCCCAGCCAGGCTCTGTCCCAGCTGCTGGCCCCGCCCTGAGCCCAGGGCCTCCTGCGGGGCCTCCCCTGAGGGCAGAGGGCAGGTGTGGGTTTCACTGCTCAGAGCTGGTTGGCCCACAGAAGGGTCTTCACAGGAGCCCAGTCCTGCTCTTTGCACTTGGCACAGCCCAGGGGACTCTGACCTCTGAAGGCCCCAAACCAGGACCCACAGCGCCCCCTGGTGTCCCAGGGTGAATGTCACCTCCCTGTGCAGCTGGTTCATCACCATGACTGCTTCTGAGAGCTCCCTGGAGGCTGACAGGTGGGGAGTGTGTCCCTGGGCCCTCACTCAGCATCACAGGAGCCCACACCATCCTCTGCTGGGGCCCAGCCTCTCCTCCCGGCCAATGAGGACGGAGCGTCCTTGGGAGGTTAGTGATTTTCCCAGAATCCCCCAGACAGAGTGATGGGTCAAGACACCATTGCAGGAGACTGACCTCAGAGGCTTACCTTCAGCCCCCTCTCTGCCCTGTACCCACCCCAGGTTCCACATTCCTTCCTCCCCCTCCCCCAGACCTCCTGAGCCCTCCTGTCCCGCCCTCTGTTCTCCATTCAGGTGTCCATCCTCCTGAGTCTGGGTGAACAGCGCTCAGATGCTCACGGTGTTGGCATCCGTGTTTCCAGGGAAACATGGAACTGTGTGTGGACTGAGGTGGGGGCACTCCCCTCTCCCTCCGAGGCTGACACCACGGGGTCATGTGTCAAAGGCACATGGGGATGAGGTCCTGCTTAGGGCCCGTGTCAGGCGAGGCTGCTCACAGTGTGGATCAGGATTGACCTCTGACCTGGCCAAGGCCACTGAGTGCGGAGCAGGGTCAGGACAGGGAGAGGAAGCCTTTGACTTTGTAAAGCATATTTGGTAAAAAGCTCCTTTAACCTGACATCTTGAAAAAATTTAAGTTTTCACACCTAGCACTGCTGGGAATATAATGTAACTAATTCTCCCCACACGCTGGCGACGCTGCACATGGGAGTGAAGTGGGAGGCGCTGGGTGACTCCTGAGCACAGACAGAGGGACCCCTGGCCACTGCTCAGCGCTGGGTGTAAAGAGGGAACTGACATGAGCCCAGGGCCCTGCCTCAGACACGCTCCTGCTGCTCCCCGCTGAGGGGGCATCAGCTCCCCTCTCCCTTACCACCCCATGCTGCCCCTCCTCACACCCACACCTCAGGGTCTCCCCAGGGCCCTGCGGGCCACTCCTGCTGCCCAGTCCTCACCCTGAATTGTGGGGCTCATGACCCCGTGGGAGGGGACCTGTTAGTACGTCCTGGGCGACCTGACCTCCATGGCAGGGTCTGTGCGGGGCAATGTGGCCAACATGCCCCTTTGTGAGAACAGCCGGGCCCCGTCCATAAACATCCTTATCGTCAGCCTTCCCTCCAGGTCTCTGCGCACAGCACAGCGTCCTGCCCGGGAGGTTCATGGAAATGACCTTCCCACGGAGAAGGACACTCCCAGCAGCATTTATTTATTTATTTATTAAATATATTTTTATTGATTTCAGAGAGGAAGGAGAGGGAGTGAGAGATAGAAATAACAAAGATGAGAGATATTCATGGATTGGCTGCTTCCTGCATGCCCCCTACTGCGGATCAAGACTGCAACCCAGTCACGTGCCCTTGCACACAATCAAACCCAGGACCCTTTGTCTGCAGGCTGATGCTCTACCCACTGAGCCACCCCAGGGAGGGCCAGCAATGATTATTTAAAGTCCAAAGGCCCATTGTCACCCTGACACTGCGGGTGGTGAAGGTGCTGGGAGCCCAGCTCCCTGTGAACTGGGGTTCTATTGGACACGGTGGGTTCGCTGTGGAGCTGAGGTGGCTGCTGTTACAGACGTTCCCTCTCACGGTGTCCAGGCCCCTCCCGGGGCAGGTCGATGCCCCCACACTCCCCATGGCCTCCTGCTCCTGGACAGGACCCGTGGTGACAGGGCTCCACGTGGGATCGTCCAAAGGGCCCGAAGCTGCCCTGCTCTCGCTCCTCACAGACGGGCAGCCGAGCTCAGGGCTGGAGGGGAGGGTGACACGGGGAGGTTTCTGTCCCACTTCCCCATCTGCCTGTGTCACTGTGAGCATCATCAATGCTGTCCCACACCTGACAGTAATAGTCGGCCTCGTCCTGGGCCTGGGCCCCACTGATGGTCAGGGTGGCCGTGTTCCCCGAGTTGGAGCCTGAGAATCGGTCAGGGATCCCTGAGGGCCGGGTGCTATCACCATAGATGACCAGCACGGGGGCCTGGCCGGGCTTCTGCTGGTACCAGTGGACACTTTTACTTCCAATGTTGTTTCCCCCACACGTGAGCCTGGCCGTCTGTCCCGGGTTCACCGACACCGAGGGCGGCTGCGTCAGCTCGTAGGAGGCCACAGAGGCTGCAGGAGGAAGAGGAGGCAGCAAGGTGAGGGCCCATTCCCAGGAACCCCTGCCGGCCCCGCCTGCCTGAGCCCCAGGGATCCCAGGCCCCAGGGCACCCCTCGAATCCCCCTCAGCCCAGGTGGCCTGGGGCTCCCTGGATGGAGCCTCTGAGCAAGGAGCCCTCCCCTTCCTGCTGCAGGGGAGCCCTCAGGGCCTCAGAGCCCATGAGCACAGGGGGGTCAGCCCCCCAGCCCTGAGCCAGCAGCGGGGCCTGAGCCTTCTGCCCCCCAGGCAGCGCCCCTGAGCTCAGAGTCAGCCAGGCTGCTCCAGGCTCTGGGGCTGGGAGTGGGGAGCCGGGCAGCACCTGTGCAGAGAGCCAGGATGCCGAGGAGGAGAGGGGTCCAGGCCATGGTGGGGGCCCTGACTCTGCTCCTGACGCCCAGACTGCAGGCTTCCTCCCAGGCCTCTCTTATCCCCTTGGAGAGCTGGGGGGGGCATGCAAATCAGCCAGGCCCAGGGGCTGCTGGGAGCTTGTGGGCTCTGAGGAGGGCTCAGCCCAGGGACACAGGGAGGAGGGGCAGCCCCTGCAGCCCCGCCCTCGCCCAGGGGATTCTGGGTTATTCTGGAGCCATCCTGTGGGGGACATCTGCACTTAGATGGTTCCTGGCCTTGGGCCTGCGCTGGCCTGGCCGCAGCAGAGCTCAGAGGGGAGGGCTGTGTGCGGGTGTGAGCCCGGGAGAGACGGTCCCTGGAGACGTGAGGTCCCTCTGGAGCTGCCCCAGGCCCCGTGTGTGCGCATCAGAACCGGAACACGTGCCCCCTGACTAATGGCATCTGGGGTTTCAGCAGCCACTGAGGGGCTGTCCATGTCTGTGCTTGGTGAGCGCTCAGGGCAGGTCCTAGATGCTGGGCCTCAGTGTCCCCCTGTGCCTGGTTCCAGGGCAGACCCAGGGCTGGAGGGAGGTGTGACCGCTGGGGAGGGGGAGCAGGAAGGAGGTGCAGGTGGCTGGAGGGGAATGAAGGGCCTGGACATGAGCTGGAGAAACGGGCAAATCCCACAGGAACCCGGGGAGACACAGCCAGAAGGTCCCAGCAGTGCCCAAGGCGATGCTGCAGGAACCCCTGCTCTATCTGCAGGTGGGAGGTTGGGGTGAGTCCTCCCTGTGAAGGTTGGAACCCCTCAGGCCAGGCCCTCCCAGGAGCCAGGAGGCGGGAGGCGGTCTCTGCTGCCCCCTGGTGGCCGCTGCTGTCTGGCTGCTGGAGGGGCAGGTGTCCTGTGTCCAGGTGTAGATGCTGAGCCTCCTGCTCAGGGGGAGACTCCCTGATCCCTGAGCTGCTGGTCCCAGGGGAGGGTGGCTGCTCTCTCCATGGCCACGGCCTGTCTCAGGACCAGGCGCCAGAGGCTCAGGTCGCCCAGGAAGGAGGAAGGGGTGCATTTGGAGGTTGGGGGTGGGGCCCCCCTGAAGCATCACTGCTCATATCCCTGGGGTGGGGGTTCTGGGGTGGCACTGGGGGACACACGACTGAAGGACTGACTCTCACTGGTGCTGGCCGCCGGTGCAGGTCACAGCAGCCCAGGGGCTGGGTCAGCCGGGGTCACGGCTCTCAGAGCCGGTGTGTCTGAGAGAGTTTTCCTTCCCCTTCTTCATTGAAAGACACTTTCACTGGTGAAGACACGGAAGTGGGCGGCGTTTTGTGGTTTGTTTCTGCTCTTAGTTTTCTCAGGGCGTCGCTCCACTCTCTCCTCGTCTGCCCTGTTTTCAAAGAGGGACCTGTTCGGATCTCCGGGTTCCTCTCTGTGGAACGTGTCCTTCTCCCGGACACTGTTCGGGTTTTCTCTTCTGTGCTGGTTTTAAGGGATTTGATCGGGATTGTGCTGATGTTTTCTCTGTGTGTGTGTGCGCGCGCGCGCGCGCACGCGCTTGGGGCTTATCAGACTTCTTGGGTCTGTGGGATCCCGGGTTTCATGGACTTTAGAATCTCTCTGACAAGTATTTATTTCCTCAAATATTTTTCTACCTCCCCTGAATCCTTCTGCTTCAAAGACAGAAATCACATGTACATTAGGCTCCTTGACGTCGTCCTGCAGCGCATGGAGGCCTGTGTTAGTGATCTCAGTGACTTGTTCAGTAGGTGGTTTTATCTCTTGTCTATGGATTCTCTTCCATGTCACCAACTGACTGATCTTCTCCTTTCAGGTGACCCACCTTCTGTCAACACCTCACATGTGATTTTCTCTCAGACACTGTGGTTTTCATTTCCACCCATTGAATTGGGTGCTGTTTCTTTGTCTCCCTCGTCTGCACTTACCTAGTTCAGTCAATCTTTTCCTTCTGAACAAATGGGATGTGGATTTTTGAAGTCCTTGTCTACACAGTGCATCCTCTGTGAAATTTCTTGGCCAGGGTGATGGATTTATTTTTTATTTTTATTTTATTTTTGCTTATTATGGGTCATATTTTGATGTGACACCACATTTGGTGAATATTTGCGTGTTTTGTGAACAATACTTGTATCTATATAATATCTGTGTGTGTATATATAAAGAGTTTGCTGTTCTAAGTTACACAGATTCAGTGAAGTTAATGGAAAGTCGTTGACCCTCAGTCACCTGGGCTCACTCCTCCCGGGGCGGGCCCGAGCAGCGTGCCCCTTGTGCTCACTGCCCAGCGCTGAGGAAGCCCTTCCCTCCGTCAGCCTGGCGCCCTGAGGAGGAGCATGTCCTCTCTGATAGAGGGACTCACGGCTCTGATCGTGTGTGAGCTCCGCCCGGGCCTCCGGGCTCCCTGGGCGGCTCCCTGTGGCCGTGGGAGCTGCTCTCACAGGTGGAGCTGAGATCTCGTGGATAATGGCAGGCCCTGGAGCCATTGCGAGGGAGACTCACCTGCAGCGGGGCTTTGGGGTGAGCCCTCGGGAAGGAAATGTGAGAGGCAAGAGGAGGTGACCTGCCATGGGGTGGCAACCGAGGATCTGCGGGGAGGGCATCCTGAGCTGAGGCAGAGACTCGGGACCTTGGCCTCAGGTGGGCGCTGGGCCTGAGCCTCACTCTGAGAGGGGCATGGCCTTGGGGGAGGCAGCCCTTCCGGGGAGGGAGCAGCTGGGAGCTGCCCGATCCCAGTGGGGTGTGAGGTGGGTCAGCCCTGAGCAGGGACCTGGTGGACTCCTTGGTGCCCACACTCGGGTTTGGTTGTTCAGAACCCAGGCTGCCAAGATCCGGGGCTTCATGAGCTCAGATGTGCTGGGAGACCTGGGGACACACTCTGACATGGGACAATGAGAGGCCCCGTTACCATGGAAAGGAGAAGCAGGGTCCTTACCCCTGTCTGTATGTCTCCCACTGTGTGTCCTTCCACCCAGGCCCTCTGTCTCCCACTCACACCCAGGCCCTCTGTCTCCCACTCACACCCAGGCCCTGTCTCCCACTCACACCCAGTCCCTCTGTCTCCCACTCACACCCAGGCCCTCTGTCTCCCACTCACACCCAGGCCCTCTGTCTCCCACTCACACCCAGGCCCTCTGTCTCCCACTCACACCCAGGCCAGACACCATCAGGGCAGCCCCTGATGGTGTCTGGCCTGGGTGTGAGTCGGAGACAGAGTCCTGTCAGAGTGAACCCACTCTGTGCCATTCTTGCTGAGCGGCCTGAGGCGGGAGGAGGGGCGCCTGGGGAGCTGAGATCTGGGCCCTGGGCAAGGCCTGCTCATGGCTTTGTCTACAGTCCCTGGGGCTGAAGGAGCGTGTGACACAGACCGGGACGGGGGTTTTATCCCACTTCCCCATCTGCCTGTGTCACTGTGAGCATTAGCATTGCTGTCCCATGACTGACAGTAATAGTCTGCCTCGTCCTCGGCCAGGACGTTGCTGATGGTCAGAGTGTTTGTCTTCCCAGAGCTGGAGCCCGAGAACCGGTCAGGGATCCCTGAGGGCCGCTCACTATCCTTGTAAATGACCCGCACAGGGGCCTGGCCCGGCTTCTGCTGGTGCCATGAAGTATATTTTTTATCCAGTAAATCTCCAGTGCAGGTGATGCTGACTGTCTCTCCCGGGGCCACAGACAAGGAGTCCGACTGGGTCAGCTCATAGGAGGCCACAGAGCCTGTAAGAGAGGAGAGGGGGATTGAGGTTGAGGCCCCATTACCTGTAGGTTCCACCCCGAGGCTGTGCCAGGAGGAGCTCAGGGTTGGAGCAGGTCCAGCTCAGGTCCTGGGGGCAGCACCTGTGCAGAGAGTGAGCAGGGGCAGCAGGAGAGGGGTCCAGGCCATGGCGGAGACACCCCAGGTTCAGGCTCTGAGCCCACAGCTGGGCCTGTGGCCTCTGGGCCGCTCTTATGCTCTGCAAGGGGCTCCTCATGCAAATCGCCTCCTCCCTGGGGGCCTCCCTGACTGGCTCCAGCTGGGCCAGGAGCAGCTGGGCTGATGGGAATTCAAATAGGAGCCTCCCTCCCAGCCTGCCCCAGGTTCCCGGAGCTCTCCGTGGTGCTGAGGGAGACAGTGCTGACCCCTGACCCAGCCCCTGCACACACACCCTAGGCTGACCCTTGACCTCCTCTGTGTGCTTGGGGAGAACGCTGGGTCCTCCACCTTAGGGATCAGATCACCCATGTGGGTGGGGCCTGCTCATAGAGACAGTGGCCAGTGGTCCTGCTGCCGCGTGAGAGGCAGGCTCCATGTTCAGACCCAGAGAGGTGGGTCAGGGGCCTGTCAGGTCACCTTTCTTCTTGTTAGAAATAACAGGAGGATTTTGGGGACCCAGAGCGGCAAAAACAAAACTAAACAGAAACCTCTGATAACACCAGATGGATGCTTCAGGGATAGAGTAATTCTGTACAACCGCACAGAAGGAATATTTTGCTTTAAAAAAAAAATCTATTGAAAGAGAACAAGGAAACAGGTAACAAAGGCAACACATTTGCAAACAAAATACCCAATGGACACCTCGAGTTCAGAGTATACAATAAACTCTCAAAACCAAACAGGAAACAGAAAAAACACTTCTGTGATCCGTTTAGAACATGGGTCGTTGTCAAGAAGAACCATGTGGTGAAGAAGACATACTGATGGCAACAAGCACAGAAGATTCTCATCCTTGGGCATTAGAGAAATGCCAATTAAAATACCGTGAGATCTTAGGTCCCGCTACTCATATTGGCTACAGTGAAAGAAGGGGTGACCCCCACTGTGGGTGAGTGTGTGGAGAACCGGGGTCACTCACACGTGGCTGCTGCTCATGGGAAATGGTACAGACAGTTGGGAAAGAGTGGGCAGTTGCTGAAAGGACTACACTTGTCACTGCCTCACACCCGCAAGGAACACTGGGCATTTGTTTCAGAGAAGTGACAACTTATCCTCACAGAGAAAGGACAGGAGGGTGTTCCTAGCACCCGTGGGCATGATGTCCCAAGAGAACAGTGAGATGCCCTTGCTGGGTGGAGGGTCAGCAGACTCTGGTCCACCAGGACCATGGACTACGACTCGGCCATGAACAGGAAGGAGCTCAATGGAAGGACAGTTGGGAGGAATCTACAGGGGTTCGGGGATGTGAAAAGTGCCATCTCAGAGGCTACACACTCCAGGATTCTGTCTCTAATCCCACAGGTCATTTCTGAAATGAAGACTTTTAGAAATGAAGACGGAACTAGTGGAGCCAGGAGTTGAGGGCAGGGAAGGGCACTTTGAAGGAGAATTGGGTGCTGTTATAAAGGTAAAATGTGGGAGACCCTAGTGGGGAGAGAAGGTTGTTATGTCTTCATGGTGTTGTGGATCCATGAAGCTGCACGGGGGATAAAATACCATAGAACCAAACACACACACACACACACACACACACACACACACACACACACACACATGCTAAGAAGAGGAAAAAAGGGAAAATGAAAGAAAGTGTTAATGGAAAACAACAGCAAAGAGCATAAGGGAGAGAGAAACGGAAGAATTAAATGGAAAATAATGAGAGAGAGAGAGAGAGAGAGAATATGAGGGGGGCCCTCCTCAGCTCGCTCTCACTCTGGCCCCTCCTCCCTGTCACTGTCAGCCACATCAGCTCCACCTCCCATCCTGGACAGGTTGTCACCTGCTTCATCTAGAGACTCTCCAAAGGCCACCTGACACTCAAGCATTTATTTTTCTTATTTATTTAATTAATTTATTATTTTTATTGATATCAGAGAAGAAGGCAGTGGGAGAGAGATAGAAACATAAATGAGAGATAATCATGGATCAGCTGCCTCCTGCGTGCCCCCTACTGGGGATCAAGCCCACAACCCAGGCATGTGCCCTTGAAAGGTATTGAACCCTGACCTCCTGGTTCATAGGTCGACACTCAACCAGTGAGCCATGCTGGTCGGGCTAATTTTTTTCTTGAAACTGCTTTATTGAGTGTAACTGCGGCCACACTAGAACTTTTGATGCAAACTTGACTTTCTGGGCTCAGGATCACGGGGCCCCTCTGAAGCCAAAGCCGCAGGTAAGGAACAGACACAGAAAGGACAGTTCTCCCCACGGTCCATCCGTCCCTTTCCCACCAGGGCTGACGTGATGCCCCTGAGACCCTGACCCTGTCCCCGTGGCCACAGCAGAGGGTCCCGACGGCCTCTCCGGGACCCCGTGTCGCCCCGGAATTGTGCTGGGACGTGTGCAGGCTGCGCCATCACGGGCTGGTTCCCGTCTCAGCACAGCAGGGACCACGTGCCCGGCCCCTTCCCTCGCCGTCCTCACTGGCACAGGGCGTCCCTCTGTCTGTCCATTAGGCCACTGCTGACCCTCCCACGTTCTGGGCAGCCAGGCCCGGGAGGCCCTGGGTGAGTGTGGTCCACACTGGGGTTCACATTGAACCCGACCGTCCTCCTGGCCCCTCCCTGCAGGGTGAGGGGTGGGGACCTGCCCTGCAGAGGGACCCGTGGGGCTTGTTAGGGACAAAGTCACCACAGCCCTTTAGGGAACAGCCCTTCCCATGGGAGGGGGAATGGGGGTCGCCCTGGGACCATGTGGGTCCTGCCCCTTGGGTTGACAGAGGTCACTGCAGGGTCAGCCCTGATCCATCTCCTCCTGCTCCTCCCGCTCCCTGTCCATCCTCAGTGTCCGGGGTCCCGCCCCATCTCTCAAAGGCCTGGGCAGAGGGGAGCCTGTCTGGGCCCCACAAGCGGAGGCTCTGGTGCAGCGGGAGGACCCAGGCCCTGCTCCACGCTGGCCTTGCTCAGACCTCCTCACAGGCCTCACCTCCCTGCTGGGCCCAGGGCAGCGCCCCCCACGGGGTCAGGGTGTCTGTCCTGCCTCCCTGAGGACCAGTGCTTCCTGCTCAGCCCCGTCCTGCCAGGGCCCTGCTTCCCTCCACGGAGCAGCACAGGCAACAGCCCACGTCCAAGGTCACCTCTGCAGCCCCAGGTCTCTGTTCCTCCCTGAGCAGAGCCCCGGACGGGAGCCCAGGCCCGGTGCCTCCTGGGAACCTCGTCAGCGCAGCCCCACTCGCCCTCAGGGGCCTGGTGTGCGGGGTCTGGTGTGGTGGGTCCCAGCTTCCTGCCCACAGGCGAGGGGGGTCAGAACGTAAGTGTCGGCACAAGGACCTCAGTCATGGCCCCCGTTGGCTTCTCCCCGTGGTGACTTGGGGGTCTGGGAGGCTGATGGGTTTTGCACAGAAAGGAGTGAGAATCTCAGCATCTGGAGAGGGACAGGGACCAGGTCCCCGAGTCCCCGGGGAGGAGCAGACAGAGGGAGGGAGGTTTTAGCCTCACTTCCCCTTTGTCTGAGTCACTGTGGAACCCCGCGAATTTGCCACCAGTGTTATAGCTCACTCCACAGATGTACTCAGCCTCGTCCTCAGACTGGAGGGGGGAGATGGTTAAGTAGCGGTCGGCCCCGGAGCTGGAGCCCAAGAAGCGATCAGGGATCCCGTCCCCCTTGGTGTGGGTCCCGTTGTTGTAAAGTCGCATGATGTACCGAGGGGCCTGTCCTGCTCTCTGCTGATACCAGCGAATACTGAAGCTGCTGTGCTCACTGCTCAGGGTGCAGGTGAGCTTGGCCGAGGCCCCCGGGGCGGCAGAGGCAGATGGGGGCTGGGTGAGCACAGGGGCACAGAGACCTGCGGACAGAAAACACAGAGCGATGCCCAGTGCACCCCGATGTGCAGGCGCCCCGAGGACTGAGCTTGGGGGGAGGACGGGGGGCAGGACCCCAGGGGCTGTGGCCGCTCTGACCTGTAGAGACGACGAGGGGCAGGAGGCAGAAGGGAAGCCAGGCCATGGTGGGAGGGTCCTGAGCGCTGCCCACGGCTGCCCAGCTGGCACTGGCCCTGCCAGCCCCTGTCTTATCCTCTCTGCCTGCAGCTCAGGAGGGAGGAGCAGGGATGCAAATCTGTTGTCTGGGCCCAGCCAGGCTCTGTCTCAGCTGCTGGCCCCGCCCTGAGCCCAGGGCCTCCTGCGGGGCCTCCCCTGAGGGCAGAGGGCAGGTGTGGGTTTCACTGCTCAGAGCTGGTTGGCCCACAGAAGGGTCTTCAAAGGAGCCCAGTCCTGCTCTTTGCACTTGACACAGCCCAGGGGACTCTGACCTCTGAAGGCCCCAAACCAGGGCCCACAGCGCCCCCTGGTGTCCCAGGGAGAATGTCACCTCCCTGTGCAGCTGGTTCATCACCATGACTGCTTCTGAGAGCTCCCTGGAGGCTGACAGGTGGGGAGTGTGTCCCTGGGCCCTCACTCAGCATCACAGGAGCCCACACCATCCTCTGCTGGGGCCCAGCCTCTCCTCCCGGCCAATGACGAGGGAGCGTCCTTGGGAGGTTAGTGATTTTCCCAGAATCCCCCAGACAGAGTGATGGGTCAAGACTCCAATGCAGGAGACTGACCTCAGAGCCTGACCTTTCACCCCCTCCCTACCCTGCCCCTCCCCAGGCTCCGGATCCCCTTCCTCCCCTCCCCGCAAGGCCTCCTGAGCCCCCTGTCCCGCCCTCTGTTCCATATTCAGGAGGCCCATCCCCCTGTGTCTGGTCAGAAGAGAGCTCAGGTCCTCACAATGTTAGAAGCTGCGTTTCCCGGGGAAACACGGACTCTGTGTGGTCAAAGTTGGGGACTCTCCCTCTGCCGCCTCCATGGCCGACCACACAGGGTCACGTGTCAGCAGCCTCTTGGGAATCACGTGATTGGTTGGGGTCTTTGAATTCCTCTCTTCTTCCAACAGTGAGATCAGATCCCTGTTCTAACGCGGTGAAGGCCATGAGGTTGGACCAGTGTCAGAATAGGAAAAAAACCTTTAATTTGGCGAGACACAATCGACAAGACAACGTTTTCCACCGAATGTCCTGCACAAACGTATTTGCTTTCAAACTTAGTCCTGAAGAGGGAGGGATGTAACTAATTCCCTGCACATGGGAGTGAAGTGGGAGGCGCTGGGTGACCCCTGAGCACAGACAGAGGGACCCCTGGCCCCTGCTCAGCGCTGGGTCTAAAGGGAGAAAGGGGGTGCGGGGGAGGCACTGTGGGTGGACTCTCAGCTCCATCAGGGCTCCGGGCAGAGCCGCTGTCTGCAGAGGCGGGTGGCTCTCTCCTCGGGTGAGGATGCCCGGCCTTCTCCCTGTTAGTGGTCCTCATGCTGGGATGCGGGAAACTCCGAGGACACAGATCACTCCTGTCTCAGCTGCGGTGCCTCCCCCGTTCCCAACGGCCACCAGGGCAGACTCTAGTCTGGGGCTCATTCTGCCCCCACAGACCAGAGCTCTTCTAAGAAGTCTGCCAGATGCCTCCCTCAGGAGCGCCCCCTCTGGCTGGGCGCACTGCGGGCTGGGTGCTGGCTCTGAGGGATGTGCCCTCTAATGTCCATGGAGGCGCCTCCGTGGCCTCGGGTGGGTCCCCCCACGGGCTCATCTGTGCTGTGTGGAGCAACTGCAGACCCAGAGGGTCCCCCGCAGCTCCGTCCTCTCAGCGCTCTGCCCCCTGGGCTCCTGTTTGCTCTCTGGGGCCCCGAAACTCTCTGATGGGGACCCTCCTCCAGGCTACCCCTCTGGGAGGAAGCGTGGGGCCAGCCTCGGGGCTGCAAAGGGGTGACATTGAGGCCTCCACTGGCGGCTCCAGGGCCTTCTGAGCGGAAGGGGCCTGGGGCCTTGGCATCAGGCGGGCACTGGACCTGAGTCACAGTCTCAGAGAGGGCTTGACCTTGGGAGAGGCACTGCCCTGCCCCAGGGAGCCTCCCAGCGAGGGCCCAGCTGTGATCCCCAGGGGCGCCCAGCAGCGGTGGGCGGTGTGTCCCAGGCCAGGTGGCTCCGTTCAGAGTCCTGGGCTGCCACAGAGCTGGGCTGCAGGAGCTCAGCTGGGCAGGGAGAGTCCGGGGATTCATCCAGAACGTGGCCCAGTCGCCACTATGCACACATTCAAGGGCCGTTGTGCTGGACACGGTTCTGTCAGTCTGTCCTGGCTCAGGCCCTCCCTCAGGGATTACACTGCGGCCCAGACACACCAGGGAGCCAGTCCTGCCCGCCCTGAGCCACCCTGTCCCTCCCTCTGCAGAGCTGCCTGAGGCTGAGCAGGGGGCAGCTCGGGGGCCTCAGAAGTGGGACCTGGGCTGAGCCTGCTCAGGGCTGGGTGTGCGGTCCTCGGGGCTGGAGGAGAGGGTGACACGGGGAGGTTTCTGTCCTACTTCCCCATCCGCCTGTGTCACTGTGCACTTTAGCATTGTTGTCCCACACCAGACAGTAATAGTCAGCCTCGTCCTGGGCCTGAGCCCCGCTGATGATCAGGGTGTCCGTGTCCCCTGAGTGAGAGCCAGAGAATCGCTCAGGGATCGTTGAGGTCCTGTTTTTGTCAGCATGGATGAGCAAGAAGGGGGTCTGGCCTGTCATCTTCTGGAACCATCTCGGGAAATATTTTTTTACGAGTTCTCCCTGGCAGGTGATCCTGGCCGTCTGTCCCAAGGCCACAGACACTGCTGGGTGCTGAGTTGGTTCTGAAGAGGCCAAGGGACCTGTAAGACAGGATAAGAGAGGAGAGGAGAGGAGAGGAGAGGAGAGGAGAGGAGAGGAGAGGAGAGGAGAGGAGAGGGGAGGAGAGGAGAGGAGAGAACAGGTGAGTGTGGGCATGAGGGTCTCAGTCCCACAGGCCCACACCCCGCAGCGTCCCCTGAGCTGAGCTGAAGGTCATGGCCAGGCTGCTCCCTGGTCCTGGGGCTGAGCCTGGGGCAGCACCTGTGCAGAGTGTGAGCAGGGGAAGCAGCAGGGTCCAGGCCATGGTGAGGCTGCCAGGCTCTGCTCTGAGTCCACAGCTGGGGGGTGGTCTTCAAGGCTCTCCACTCCTGGGGGGCGGGGCCTCATGCAAATCCACTTCCTTCCTCCTGGGCTCAGGGGGTCTCCCTGCTGAGCAGAAAAGGGCTCAGTGTAGGGGGCTGTGCCAGGGCTCCATGCTCAGGGCCTGCACCAGGTTCCCCAGAGTGCCCTGTGCTGTCCACTGAGAAAGCTCTGTCCGGCCGGGGTGGCCCAATGTTGGAGCATCGACCCATGAACCAGGGGGTCCTGGTTAGATTCCAGGTCAGGACACAAACCCAGGTACCGGGTCCATCCCCATTAGGGGTGTGCAGGAGGCTGCCAATCAGTGATTCTCTCGTCATTGATGTTTTTATCTGTCTCTCCCTCTCCCTACTTTCTCTGAGATGAATAAAAACATATTTGAAAAAAAGAAAAGAGATAGTTCTGACCCCTGACCCAGCACCCTGGCCTCCTCTCTGAGAATATGGACAACCCTCAGGCCTCCTGTCTGGTGAGGACTCACCCTCAGGGCGGGGCTGCTGGGCTGGGAGGAGCCTGTGGGGCCAGAGGTCATGCTGGGATGGGAGAGGCCAGGGTCCCAGAGCCAGAGGCAGAGATTTTGCTCAAGTGCCTCTCAGGCGACCTTGTTATTGGTTGTTTGAGGAAGAAATAAGAGAAATCTCTGAGACCCATGGCCAGGCCAGAATTCTGTGATGACATCAGAATCAGGATTCACGAAAGAGACCATCAGTCCATTGAGACTCATGTAGAGCCTTCTCCTTGGCTGTGCAAAGCCTTCTAAAGGAACAGGCAACAGAGAGGAGAGAAACGCGTGTTAACCCCATTCCCAGTGAATGACCCGTGCAGAGAGAACAGGAAGAACATGAAATTTAACCAAAGGATCTCAGCCCATGAGGACGCAGGCGGGACCCAAGAGCAGGCCCGTCAGGAAGAGGGTGTGTGGAGGCCATGAGCACAGGGGAGGGCGTCCATCCTTAGCTGCTGGGGAAACACCAGCGAAAACCATTGAGAGACACGACCACCCCCGGGTCAGGGGGCTCCGGTGACACAGGGACCCGGTGCCCCAGGGGCGGGAGGAAGGGATGGTGGGTGCAGGGATGGTGGGAACGGGAAAGGGTCGGTGACTGTGGGAAAGCGCTTCCCAGCCTCTCGGGGACTGAGACTCGCCCTCAGCACACAGCCCAGCAGCTGTGCTCCGGACCCTCCTGTCAGAGGGAGGACTGTGCTCACAGAGACACTGCGCTCAGAGGTCACGGCCCCGCAGGCACCATGTCCACGTGGGACACCTCGGAGGCTCTGCCCTTCCTGTTTGGATGGTCACAGACGTCCCTCCGCCCAGAGCAGGGAACACCGCTCCGCAGTGAGAGGGAAGGAGTGCTTTTACAATGTGTGTGTTTTATTGGTTTCAGAGAGGATGGGAGAGAGAGAGAGAGAAAGAGAGAGGGTCCCGCGGGGCCTGGTTGGGGACAAAGTCACCACAGCCCTTTAGAGAACAGCCCTTCACAAGGACGGGGACGGGGGTGGCCCTGGGACCCTGTGCCTCCAGCCGCCTGGGCTGACAAAGGTCACTGCAGGGTCAGACCTGATCCATCTCCTTCTGTTCCTCCTCCTCACTGTCCCCTCCCTCCCGGGAGACCAGCCCCTACTCCACTCCTGCCCCCTGGGGGGTCACCCAGGGCCAGGCAGCTCCTGCACATTCATGTCAGAACCAGCCACAGAGGACCAGCCCTGCCTCCCTCCGGCCCCAGCTCAGCTCAGCGCCCAGGGACCCGAGTGAGTCAGTCCACAGCGGCTCCATGCGGCCTGGTTGGGGTGGGGTGTGAAAGGTGCTGTATTTCAGATTCCAGAGAACCAGGCAGAAGGCCAGTCTGTCCCCTCCCCTGGGCTCCCGTGTGATGCAGTTGAGGGGGATCCTCACCGGACTCCCCTCCAGCGGGAAGGAGCCCACAGATTTCCCTCTTCAGTCTCCCCGCCCCCATCCAATGCCCCGCTGCCCTCCCAGTGCACATGGTCCTGACCGACCTTGGGAAAGGCCTGGGCAGAGGGGGGGCCTGTCTGGGCCCCACACGCGGAGGCTCTGGCGCAGCGGGAGGAGCCAGGCCCTGCTCCAAGCTGGTCCTGCTCAGACCTCCCCCCATGCTCCGCCTCCCTCCTGGGCCCAGGGCTGCGCCCCCCACGGGGTCAGGGCCTCTGTCCTGCCTCCGTGAGGACAAGAGCTTCCTGCTCAGCCCCGTCCTGCCAGGCCCCTGTCGGAGTCCATGCTGCACCCAGAGTGAATGGGTTCACTGCCGTGTCTTCCAGGTCTCCGCCTGGACCCCGAGATCTGGGCTCCTCCCCTGGTTGGAGCGCAGGCCTGAGGGCGCTGGGGGACACAGCCATCACCCTGCCCCTCCCTCAGGTGTTTCCCTCCTGGGCAGGCAGGTCCCAGCTTCGTCCCCACAGGCCTGTGGGTGAAGACACTCCTGCTGTCTGGTCCTAGGGGCCTACCTGGTGCCCGCACGGCCTCTCCTCAGGGCTCTCAGCGGGAGGAGGGGCGAGATGAGGGGTGCAAGGAGGGGAGCCATGGGCTCAGGGTCCAGGGGAGGGGCAGGGAGACCACCCTCCAGACCTGTGGGAGGAGCCAGGGGAGGGAGGTTTTTCTCTCCTTATCCACCATTTCCATCAACAGGAACAGAGGCCGAGAGGACAGAGGACCCGCTGAGTCCCCAGCGCTGCGGGGGCCGGGCCAGGCCCAGGGGGGACTCCTGACCCTGAGGCCTGACCTTCAGCTGCTCAGACAGCGGGTGAGCGTGAGCACCAGGCCCGGTGGGCAGGTTTCTGTCCCACTTCCCCATCTGCCTGTGCCACTGTGAGTAACCCCCACGGCCATCAGGTGCTCCACAATAATAGTCTGCCTCGTCCTCAGACTGGAGGGGGGAGATGGTCAAGTATCGGTCGACCCATGAGCTGGAGCCCGAGAAGCGATCGGGGATCCCGTCCCCCTTGTTGGTTCTTCCGTCACTGTAAAGTTCCATGATGAACCGAGGGGCCTGTCCTGGTCTCTGCTGATACCAGTCAATATAGTAGCCGCTGTGCTCCTGGCTCAGGGTGCAGGTGAGCTTGACTGAGGCCCCCAGGGAGGCAGAGGCAGATGGGGGCTGGGTGACCACAGGAGAGGCACAGAGACCTGCGGACAGAAAACACAAAGCGATGCCCAGTGCACCCAGATGTGCAGGCGCCCCGAGGACTGAGCTTGGGGGGAGGATGGGGGGCAGGACCCCCGGGGTTGTGGCCACTCTGACCTGTGGAGACGACGAGGGGCAGGAGGTAGAAGGGAAGCCAGGCCATGGTGGGAGGGTCCTGAGCGCTGCCCACGGCTGCCCAGCTGGCACTGGCCCTGCCAGCCCCTGTCTTATCCTCTCTGCCTGCAGCTCAGGGGGAGGAGCAGGGATGCAAATCTGTTGTCTGGGCCCAGCCAGGCTCTATCTGAACTGCTGGCCCCCTCCTTAGCCCAGGGCCTCCTGCGGGGCCTCCCCTGAGGGCAGAGGGCAGGTGTGGGTTTCACTGCTCAGAGCTGGTTGGCCCACAGAAGGGTCTTCAAAGGAGCCCAGTCCTGCTCTTTGCACTTGACACAGCCCAGGGGACTGTGCCCTCTAAAGGCCCCAAACCAGGACCCACAGCGCCCCCTGGTGTCCCAGGGTGAATGTCACCTCCCTGTGCAGCTGGTTCATCACCATGACTGCTTCTGAGAGCTCCCTGGAGGCTGACAGGTGGGGAGTGTGTCCCTGGGCCCTCACTCAGCATCACAGGAGCCCACACCATCCTCTGCTGGGGCCCAGCCTCTCCTCCCGGCCAATGACGAGGGAGCGTCCTTGGGAGGTTAGTGATTTTCCCAGAATCCCCCAGACGGAGATGAGGGGTCAAGACTCCAATGCAGGAGATGCTCCTCAGAGGTTGACCTTTCACCCCATCCCTAACCTGCCCCACCCCAGGCTCCGGATCCCCTTCCTCCCCTCCCCCCAAGGCCTCCTGAGCCCCCTGTCCCGCCCTCTTTTCCATATTCAGGAGGCCCATCCCGCTGTGTCTGGTCAGAAGAGAGCTCAGGTCCTCACAGTGTTAGAAGCTGCATTTCCCGGGGAAACACAGACTCTGTGTGGTCAGAGTTGGGGACTCTCCGTCTGCCGCTTCCATGGCCGACCACACAGGGTCACGTGTCAGCAGCATCTAGGGAATCATGTGATTGGTTGGGGTCTTTGAATGCGTCTCCTCTTCCAACAGTGAGACCAAGATCACTGTTCTACATGGTGAGGCCATGAGGTTGGACCAGTGTCAGAATAGGAAAAAACCTTTAATTTCGCGAAACACAATCGACAAGACAACGTTTTCCACCGAATGTCCTGCACAAACGTATGTGCTTTCAAACTTAGTCCTGAAGAGGGTGGATGTAACTAATTCACCCCACACGCTGGCGACGCTGCACATGGGAGTGAAGTGGGAGGCGCTGGGTGACCCCTGAGCACAGACAGAGGGACCCCTGGCCCCTGCTCAGCGCTGGGTCTAAAGGGAGAAAGGGGGTGAGGGGGAGGCACTGTGGGTGGACCCTCAGCTCCATCAGGGCTCCGGGCTGAGCCGCTGTCTGCAGAGGCGGGTGGCTCTCTCCTCGGGTGAGGACGCCCGGCCTTCTCCCTGTTAGTGGTCCTCATGCTGGGATGCGGGAAACTCCGAGGACACAGATCTCTCCTGTCTCAGCTGAGCTGCCTCCCCCGTTCCCAGAGGCCACCAGGGCAGACTCTAGTCTGGGGCTCATTCTGCCCCCTTGGACCAGAGCTCTTCTGAGGGGTCCACCTGATGGCTCCCTCAGGAGCGCCCCCTCTGGCTGGGCGCACTGCGGGCTGGGTGCTGGCTCTGAGGGATGTGCCCTCTAATGTCCTTGGAGGCGCCTCTGGGCCTCAGGTGGTTCCCCCCCCTCGGGCTCCTCTGTGCTGTGAGGAGCGTCTGCAGACCCAGAGGGTCCCCCCCAGCTCCGTCCTCTCAGCGCTCTGCCCGCTGGGCTCTTGTTTGCTCTCTGGGGCCCCGAAACTCTCTGAGGGAGACCCTCCTCCAGGCGACCCCTCTGGGAGGAAGCGTGGGGCCAGCCTTGGGGATGCAAAGGGGTGACATTGAGGCCTCCACTGGCGGCTGCCAGGGCCTTCTGGACGGAGGGGGCCTGGGGCCTTGGCATCAGTAAGCACTGGGCCTGAGTCACACTCACAGAGAGGGCGTGACCTTGGGAGAGGCACTGCCCTGCCCCAGGGGGCCTCCCAGCGAGGGCCCAGCTGTGACCCCAGGGGCGCCCCGCAGCGGTGGGCGGTGTGTCCCAGGCCAGGTGGCTCCGTTCAGAGTCCTGGGCTGCCATGGAGCTGGGCTCTAGGAGCTCAGCTGGGCGGGGAGGGCCCGGGGATTCACCCAGAATGTGGCCCAGTCGCCACTGTGGACACATTGAAGGGCTGCTATTCTGGACACAGGGTTCCGTCAGTCTGTCCTGGCTCAGGCCCTCCCTCAGGGATTACACTGCGGCCCAGACACACCAGGGAACCCGTTCTGCCTGCCGTGAGCCACCCTGTCCCTCCCTCTGCAGAGCTGCCTGAGGCTGAGGAGGGGGCAGCTCGGGGGCCTCAGAAGTGGGACCTGGGCTGAGCCTGCTCAGGGCTGGGTGTGCGGTCCTCGGGGCTGGAGGAGAGGGTGACACGGGGAGGTTTCTGTCCCACTTCCCCATCCGCCTGTGTCACTGTGCACTTTAGCATTGTTGTCCCACACAGAACAGTAATAGTCAGCCTCGTCCTGGGCCTGGGCCCCGCTGATGGTCAGGGTGTCCGTGTCCCCTGAGTCAGAGCCAGAGAATCGCTCAGGGATCGTTGAGGTCCTGTTTGTGTCACCACCGACGACCAGCATGGGGGCCTGGCCGGGCTTCTGCTGTAACCAGCTTGCAAAATATTTTTTTACGAGTTCTCCCTGGCAGGTGATCCTAACTGTCTGTCCCGGGGCCACAGACACTGCTGGTGGCTGATTCACTTCTGAAGAGGCCACAGGACCTGTAAGAGAGGAGAGGAGAGGAGAGGAGAGGAGAGGAGAGGAGAGGAGAGGAGAGGAGAGGAGAGGAGAGGAGAGGAGAGGAGAGGAGAGGAGAGGAGAGGAGAGGGGAGGGGAGGGGAGGAGAGGAGAGGTCAGTGTGGGCATGAGGGTCTCAGTCCCACAGGCCCACACCCCGCAGCGTCCCCTGAGCTGAGCTGAAGGTCATGGCCAGGCTGCTCCCTGGTCCTGGGGCTGAGCCTGGGGCAGCACCTGTGCAGAGTGTGAGCAGGGGGAGCAGCAGGGTCCAGGCCATGGTGAGGCTGCCAGGCTCTGCTCTGAGCCCTCAGCTGGGGGGTGGTCTTCAAGGCTCTTCACTCCTGGGGGGCGGGGCCTCATGCAAATCCACTTCCTTCCTCCTGGGCTCAGGGGGTCTCCCTGCTGAGCAGAAAAGGGCTCAGTGTAGGGGGCTGTGCCAGGCTCCATGCTCAGGGCCTGCACCAGGCTCCCTGAGCGCCCTGTGCTGTCCACTGAGAAAGCTCTGTCCGGCCGGGGTGGCCCAATGTTGGAGCATCGACCCATGAACCAGAAGATACCATTTCATTCCAGGTGAGCGCCCATGCCCTGTAGGGCATCAATCCCCATTAGGGGTGTGCAGGAGGCTGCCAATCAGTGATTCTCTCATCATTGATGTTTCTATCTCTCTCTCCCTTTCCCTTCCTCTCTGAGACCAATAAAAATTTATTAAAAAAAAAAAAAAGGGTTGAGGGAGAATGACAAATCTCCAGCTCTGCTCGTGGTCCCCGAGAAGGGCAGTAACTGGCTCTCCCTCAGCCCAGCTAGCCCGGATGTTGTCCTCGCCTGTGTCTCAGGCGGTCATGGATGTCCTAGGATTCTCCTGCCACCCCCACTGTGACCTCCCCAATAGGAACGTAGGGACACCCCAAGGCGGGCTTGATTCCCTCGGCTCTGTCAAGGGCTCCGTCTGTCCTGACTCAGAAAATACACGGGGTGGGGAGAAAGCAGGTTTACAGTGAGTATGTGACATGGAGTTTATTCTTGTGTTATTATTTATTCAGTAGAGGCCCCAGCACTGCCAGCTGCTGGCCAGGTATGCCCTACCTTCCCCAGGCAGGCCCTGGACCCCGGTAGAATTCCCAGAGGACCTCCAGGTCCAGGGGGCAATGTGCATACTACGCTTTCATTATATAGGATTATTGCGTTCTTTTCCATATGAACAACGGCAAACCTACTTTTGCCCTGTCCTGGATATATGTTGGGAGAAATGAGCCTTTGGGAGACATTGCCTCTCATATGATTATGGATTCTTGAGGCGGGGAGGTCCCCTGAGCTGCCTGCTATCAGCAATCCAGAGAGCCAGGCAAGCTGGTGTGGCCATCCAGTTTCAGCACCGAGGCCTGAGAACCAGGGGAGCTGATCATGTAAGTTTCCATCCAAGGGCAGGCGAAGGGGAGGTGAGCTGTCCCCATTCAACCCGTGAGACCAAAGTCCAGGTGGATTCCTTCCTCCTTTGCCTTTTGTTCTACTCAGACCCGCAGTGGGTTGTATGAGCCCACGCTCATGGGGAGGGCAACCTGTCTCCTGAGTGGCCGGCTCAAATGTCAATCTCCCCCAGGATACACCCTCACACACACATCCCGAACTAATGTTCAATCTGGGCACCCCGTAGCCCACCCAAGATAACCAGGACATTAATCTTCACAGTGAACATCTAGGGTAATGTGCCTGAGGAAGAGGCTCTTGCTGAGATAGGGCACTTTTAGTGCCAACACCGGGAAAATTCTGGCAAAGTGGGAAGCGCTGGTCACAGCCCAGTGTTTCTGGTGCTTAAGCCTGGGCGCATGGAGACGCCAGGCAATTCTTGGCACTGGAGATGCACACCAGGAACATATATGTGCCAGGTGGGAACTGCATTGGCTTGTCACAGAAAACGGACACGATGAGGATTCTTGTAGAAAGGGGGACACGCCGACCAGGCATCTCTTTCCTGGTGGAAGAGAAGGAGCCATTTTGGAAAGCGCCCAGGCGGAGGGGGAGACAGGCATCGTGCAGAACTGCCTCCAGGTGAGAAGTCCATTCATCTACGGGAGTGGGAAGTCTATATAAAACGGAGCCGCAACCCAAAATGTAACCGGACCAGCCATGGGCCCGCACTGCCTGTCCCTGCTGGAGCCAGTTCAGCGGAGACAGGGAGGAATCATATGAGTGTTGATTCCCATCCTGCCAGCAGCCGGGGAGAGCAGCAGGGCACCCACAGACATCTGCTCTGCACCCCCATAAGCCCGCTGCTTGTATTGGGTAGAAGGACAAGGATTACAGGGGTCGTGGGAAAAGGTGTGCCCAATGGGCAGTTCACAGGTAATGCGGGCTGGAGACTTGCAAAGGCCTGTGGGTAAGCAAAGGGCTGTGGGTATGCAAAGGCCTGTGGGTAAGCAAAGGGCTGGCGGCTCTGGGTTCTGCAACCAGGCTGGTCATCTTTCCATGGTCACAGGCAGCTCCCTGGTGGGGAGGATGGGCCGCATTCCGGGGTGAGCTCCCGGGTCCCGAGCGTACCTCCCAGACAGCTGAGAGGCGCCTCCTTTAACCGGAACAAAGCAATCACGGTGAACAGGGCATGGTGAACATTTCTTACAATTCCAGCTGGTCTCCAGTGTTCTGTTCCTGCCAAGATCGAAAACCTTCACTGCTCAGCTTCCTTGGCTACGGTGTCTAAATGAGGTAGCCCGAAAGGAAAGGAAAAGAGCTTCTCACTCTTTGTCCTCAGTCCCTCAGCAACACGGTCACCGTCTCTCAGTGGCTCTTCTTTCAGCAACAGGCGTGTAGAGGAACAAACCCCTAGGAGGCCATCCTGGCGCGAGAGCATGGGGGACACAGAAATGAATACCACAATGTCGTTTCTGTAGAAGGAAATCTAAGATGTTCTGCTCTGGTGTAGAGACCAAAGCATCTATAATAATAAAAGTGTAACATGCTAATTACGCCAGACAGCCGATGGATCTTCCAGACGTCCTTCCAGATGACCTTCCAGACAAAGCCTAGGCTGTGAGGGCTGAACCCCTTGCACAAATTTTGTGCATTGGGCCTCTAGTTTAATATATTTTTATTGATTGCAGAGAGGGAGAGAGAGAGAAAGAAGAGAGAGAGAAAGAGAGAGAGAGAGAGAAAGAAGAGAGAGAGAAAGAGAGAGAGAGAGAGGAGAGAATATGAATATGATTCTCTGGGCCCTTGTGTATGAAGGATGAGGAAGCATCTTCAGAGCAAGGAGGGTGCCTGGGAGCCCAGGGCGGGTTTTGGTCTCACTTCCCCATGAGCCTGCACCACTGTGCAGAGTGCTACTGCCTGCATATGAGCAACAGTGATAATCAGCCTCGTCCTCAGCCTGCAGCCCAGAGATGGTGAGGGTGGCCGTGTTGCCAGACTTGGAGCCAGAGAAGCGCTCAGGGATCCCTGTGGGCCGGTGTGTATCGTCATGAATCAGGAGTTTAGGGGCTGTGCCCGGGCGCTGTTGGTACCAGGAGACATCACTATAACCACCGACATCACTGCTGCTCCCAGCACAGGAGATGGTGACTGACTGTCCTGGGTTCCCGGACACGGAGGGAGGCTGAGTGAGGGCCGCCTGGGCCCAGGACCCTGAAAAGAGCAACAACACACTCTGGTGAGCTCAGTGCTGGGCCCGGGGAGCCTGAGGAGGAGGCAGAGAGTGAGCCCAGGTGTCCCCGGGTCCCTTCCCTGGAGCCTCACCTGTGCCCTGAGAGAGGAGGCTGAGGAGGAGCAGAGCCCAGGCCATGGTGGAGGTGCCCTGAGAGCACTGCCTTCTGAGACCCCAAGCCTGACCCTTGCTCCCCCAGACCTCTCTTATCCCCTCCCCCTGCCTCACGGAGGGAGGGGCCTCCATGCAAATCAATTTCCTGCACCTGCTTCTCTTCTCCCTACTCTGACCAGACCCTTGATCTAGATGCTTCTGCACACCAGACAGCAGAGCTGACCTGAGAGGTTATGCCGGACATGTTTTCCTCACCCGGGACCCACTGAGACCACAGGAGAGGGACCAGAGGCCACCTTGGAGGTCCCTGTCACTGCTCTTTTGGCATCCACGCGGTTCTTGGCTGAGGAGGACGGGGACTCCCCTTGGAGACACTGGGAGGAGGGAGGACAGGCTCTAGGTTGGCTTTTAGAACTCCAGTCACTCTGTTGCCCAGGAAGCACGGGCAAAGCTGGTTTCTCCCAGTCTTTCTCTCCTTGATGCCCTCAGTTCAAATGTGTCCTCATGTGTCCCTTGTCCCAATCTCCCCAGCATCTGAGGCTCGGGCATATTTACTGTCACCCCCAGAAGTGGAAACATTGGGACTCAAGAGATATAGAACAACCCCTCCACCGCCCACCCACTCAGGAGAAGGTCCTGGTAAACACTCAGGAAGACATCCTGCAGGTCAGGGCTGAACCTCAGCTAGCACCTTCCCCAAATGCAGACAATGCTGCCCCCCTGGTGGCCTCGGATGATGCAAGTGGAGCCCCAGAGAAGTCAGCTTTTACTATGAGGTCCTCAGTGTGAGGTAACAGTGAGATGGTAGGAGTCACTGGTCTGCTCAGAAGCCCATCAGTTGGGCCTGTGGACCAAGCGGATGGGACCCTTGTCTCCTGGGAAACCATGGGAGGCCCGGGCACATGCCTGTTGTCCTCGTCCTTCCTTCGGAAAACAGACCTCTGACTTCACTGGGTCCCACCTTGTCCTTGGTCCTCGTCCTGTTAGGACCCCAAGGCCTCAGAGCCCGTGCTGCAGGGGTCTCTGTTCTCATTTACAGTCATTCTGCACACGTGTGCCCACATGACAAGACATGTCATAGAAATGCTAAGCATGACAGCCACCACCGGAGGCAAAAGGGCCACTTGCAACTATGACTAATGACCAATAAAGCCAAGCATATAAGTTAAAGACACTGATATTTAATCCCAGCTCCATGCTGATTGCATGGGGAGTGACTCATTTCAACCAATAACTTAGACGGAGAAAATTATAACAAAGACGTTACTTCATCATATTTAGGTATATTTGTACTTGTTCATTCCTTTTAACTGGGATTGCGGCTGGATATAAGTTGGATCATCATGAAAAACTTTGGGGATCCCTGAGGAATGGGGGCTCCCTCAAGCAGACATCTTGAAGGACCAAGCAGCCTTCTGGAAAGATCTATCCAATGGGATGGCCTTCAACAAGCAGGTTGCACCAGGAGAACCATTTAGGGTCTTGAGCAGAGGGCATTTTTGAGAGGACACATCCTTTCCCTCAGATCCCCACCTCACACCTTCCTTGGTCATGGGAAGTACTGGGAGCCCGAAAAGAAAGGAAAGAAGGAAAGAAGGAAAGAAGGAAGGAAGGAAGGAAGGAAGGAAGGAAGGAAGGAAGGAAGGAAGGAAGGAAGGGAGGGAGGGAGGGAGGGAGGGAGGGAGGGGGGAGGGAGGGAGGGGGAAAGGAAAGAAGGAATGAAAAGAGGGAGGAGGGAGGGAGAAATTAAGGGAAATTAAACTTTTTCTTTATTGTCTTTCCCACTTCATTTGTGGAGAACTGGGTCCAGGTTGGTCTGCGCAGGTGTGGGAGGCCCAGGAATTTGAAGTGAGGATTTCCCAGAGGATTCTGGGAAATGGACCCAGCAAGACCAGCAGGGGCCTCCTTGTGGCTGTTGTAATGAACGCTTTGGAATGAGGGGCCTTCTGGATGCACAAGCAAAGGCAGTAAACCAGAGTGCATGCCTCCTGTGGACTTCATGGGAGAGGGGAGAAGAGCTCAAAAAACACAATGGGCTCTCAAGGCTCTGGGAGAGGCAGGAGGAAGGAACACAGGACGAATCCTCCAGGCCATGCTGCCTGAGCCCCTGCCCAGGGAGGGGAGCATCTTCAGAGCAAGGAGGGCAGGGCGGGTTTTGGTCTCACTTCCCCATGAACCTGCACCACTGTGGAGAGTGCTACTGCTTGTATATGTGCAACAGTAATAGTCAGCCTCGTCCTCAGCCTGCAGCCCAGAGATGGTCAGGGTGGCCGTGTTGCCAGACTTGGAGCCAGAGAAGCGCTCAGGGATCCCTGAGGGCCGATTGCTGTCACGATAAATTAGGAGTTTAGGGGCCGTGCCTGGGCGCTGTTGGTACCAGGAGACATAATTAGAATAACCGACATCACTGCTGCTTCCAGCACAGGAGATGGTGACTGACTGTCCCGGGTTCCTGGATATGGAGGGAGGCTGAGTGAGGGCAGCCTGGACCCAGGACCCTGAAAAGAGCAACAACACACTCTGGTGAGCTCAGTGCTGGGCCCGGGGAGCCCGAGGAGGAGGCAGAGAGTGAGCTCAGGTGTCCCCGGGTCCCTTCCCTGGAGGCCTCACCTGTGCCCTGAGAGAGGAGGCTGAGGAGGAGCAGAGCCCAGGCCATGGTGGAGGTGCCCTGAGAGCGCTGCCTTCTGAGACCCCAAGCCTGAGCCTGGCTCCCCCAGACCTCTCTTATCCCCTCCCCCTGCCTCACGGAGGGAGGGGCCTCCATGCAAATCCATTTCCTGCACCTGCCTCTCTTCTCCCTACTCTGACCAGACCCTTGATCTAGATGCTTCTGCACACCAGACAGCAGAGCTGACCTGAGAGGTTATGCCGGACATGTTTTCCTCACCCGGGACCCACTGAGACCACAGGAGAGGGACTGGAGGCCATCTTGGAGGTCCCTGTCCCTACTCCTTGGGCATCCATGCGGTTCTTGGCTGAGGAATGCTGGGTCTCCCCTCTGAGACACTGGGAGGAGGGAGGACAGGCTCTAGGTTGGCTTTGAAAACTCCAGTCACTCTGTTGCCCAGGAAGCACGGGCAAAGCTGGTTTCTCCCAGTCTTTCTCCGCCTTCCCTTGATGTTCCTCAGTTGAAATGAGTCCACGTGTCCCTTGTCCCAGTCTCCACAGCGTCTGAGGCTTGGGGACATTTCCTAACACCCCTAGAAGTGGCAACATTGGGTCTCAAAGGATACAGGACATCCCCCTCCACCGCCCACCCACTCAGGAGAAGGGCCTGGTAAGCACCCAGGAAGACTTCCTGCAGGTCAGGGCTGAACCCCAGCCAGCACCTTCCCCAAATGCAGACAACGCTGCCCCCTGGTGGCCACAGATGATTCGAGTCTAGTTCCAGGGAAGGCAGCTTAGACAATACTGGCCTCAGTGTGAGATAACAGTGAGATGGTAGGAGTCACTGGTCTGCTCAGAAGCCCATCAGCTGGGCCTGTGGACCAAGCAGACTGGATCCTTGTCTCCTGGGAAACATGATGAGGACCGGGCACATGCCAGTTGTCCTCGTCCTTCCTGCGGGAAGCAGACCTCTGAGCTTCACTAGGTCCCACCTTGTTCTCATTCCTCGTTCCATTAGGACCATAAGGACTCAGAGTCCGTGCTGCAGGGGTCCCCGTTCTCATTTACACTCATTCTGCACACGCGTGCCCACGTGATAAGACATGTCATAGAAATGCTAAGCATGACAGCCACCACAGGAGGCAAAAGGGCCACTTACAACTATGACTAATGACCAATAAAGCCAAGCTTATAAATTAAAGACACTGATATTTAATCCCAGATTCATGCTGATTGCATGGGAGTGACTCATTTCAACCAATAACTTAGACTGAGAAAATGATAACAGACTTCACTTCTGCATACTTAGGGGTATTTGTACTTGTTGATTCCTTTTAACTGGGATTGTGGCTGGAAATGAGTTGGATCGTCACGAAAACCTTTGGGGATCATTGAGGAATGGGGGCCCCCGCCAACAGACATGTTGAAGAACCAGGCAGCCGACTGGAAAGATCCATCGTAATGGGATGGCCTTCCACGTGCAGGTGCCCCCATTCAGGAGGGTCATTCAGGGACCTGAGCAGAGGGCAGTTATGAGAGGACACACCCTTTCCCTCAGATCCCCACCTCACACCTTCCTTAGTCATGGGAAATATTGGGAGCCCGATAAGGAAGGAAGGAAGGAAGGAAGGAAGGAAGGAAGGAAGGAAGGAAGGAAGGAAGGAAGGAAGGAAGAAAAAAAGGAAGGAAGGGAGGGAGGAAGAGAGGGGGGAAGGAAGGAAGGGGGGAGGGAGGCAGGAACAAATAAAGGGAAATTAAAACTTTCTTTATTGTCTTTCCCACTTCATTAGTGGAGAACTGGATCCAGGTTGGTCTGCGCAGGTGTGGGAGGCCCAGGGATTTGAAGTGAGGATTTCCCAGAGGATTTTGGGAAATCTACCCCTCAAGCCGAGCAGGGCCTGCCTGTGGCTGTTGTAATGAACGCTTTGGAATGAGGGGCCTTCTGGATGCACAAAACACAAGCCAGGGCAGTGAACCCCAGATCCTGTGGACTTCGTGGGAGAGGGGAGAAGACCTGAGAAAAACATGCTGCGCTCTCAAGGTTCTGGGAGAGGCGGGAGGAAGGGGCAGAGGATGAATCCTCCAGGCCAAGCTGCCTGAGCCCCCTGCCCAGGGAGGGGAGCATCTTCAGAGCACGGACGGCGCCTGGGAGCCCAGGGCAGGTTTTGGTCTCACTTCCCAATGAACCTGCACCACTGTGGAGAGTGTTATAACTCCTGTATGAGCAACAGTAATAGTCAGCCTCGTCCTCAGCCTGCAGCCCAGAGATGGTCAGGGTGGCCGTGTTGCCAGACTTGGAGCCAGAGAAGCGCTCAGGGATCCCTGAGGGCCGAGTGCTGACATAATAAATCAGGAGTTTGGGGGCCGTGCCCGGGCGCTGTTGGTACCAGGAGACATAATCATAACCACCGACATCACTGCTGCTCCCAGCACAGGAGATAGTGACTGACTGTCCCAGGTTCGCAGACACGGAGGGAGGCTGAGTGAGGGCCGCCTGGGCCCAGGACCCTGAAAAGAGCAACAACACACTCTGGTGAGCTCAGTGCTGGGCCCGGGGAGCCTGAGGAGGAGGCAGAGAGTGAGCCCAGGTGTCCCTGGGCCCCTTCCCTGGAGGCCTCACCTGTGCCCTGAGAGAGGAGGCTGAGGAGGAGCAGAGCCCAGGCCATGGTGGAGGTGCCCTGAAAGCGCTGCCTTCTGAGACCCCAAGCCTGACCCTGGCTCCCCCAGACCTCTCTTATGCCCTCCCCCTGCCTCACGGAGGGAGGGGCCTCCATGCAAATCCATTTCCTGCACCTGCTTCTCTTCTCCCTACTCTGACCTGACCCTTAATCTAGATGCTTCTGCACACCAGACAGCAGAGTTGACCTGAGAGGTTATGTTGGACATGTTTTCCTAACCCGGGACCCACTGAGACCACAGGAGAGGGACCAGAGGCCATCTTGGAGGTCCCTGTCCCTCCTTTTTGTGCATCCACATGGTTCTTGGCTGAGGAATGCTGGGACTCCCCTCGGAGACACTGGGAGGAGGGAGGACACACTCTAGATTGGCTTTTAGAACTCCAGTCACTCTGTTGCCCAAGAATCATGGGCAAAGCTGATTTCTCTCAGTCTTTCTCCGCCTTCCCTTGATGCTCCTCAGTTGAAATGAGTTCTCAAGTGTTTCTTGTCCTAATCTCCGCACCGTCTGAGGCTCAGAAACATTTATTGCCACCCCCAGAAGTGGAAAGTTGGGATGCAATGGATACAGGACATCCCCCTCCACCGCCCACCCACTCAGGAGAAGGGCCTGGTAAGCACCCAGGAAGACTTCCTGCAGGTCAGGGCTGAACCCCAGCCAGCACCTTCCCCAAATGCAGACAACGCTGCCCCCTGGTGGCCTCAGATGATTTAAGCCGAGCCTCAGGGAAGGCAGCTTAGACAATACTGGCCTCAGTGTGAGGTATCAGTGAGATGGTAGGAGTCACTGGTCTGCTCAGAAGCCCATCAGCTGGGCTCTGGACCGAGTGGACTCGTCTCTTGTCCCCTGGGAAACCATGGCGAGGCCCGGTCACAGGTCAGTTGTCCTCATCCTTCCTGCGGGAAGCAGACCTCTGACCTTCACCAGGTCGCACCTTGTCCTCGGTCCTTATCCCATTAGGGCAACAAGGACTCAGAGCCCGTGCTGCAGGGGTCCCCGTTCTCATTTACAATCATTCTGCACACGCGTGCCCACGTGATAAGACATGTCATAGAAATTCAAAGCATGACAGCCACCACAGGAGGCAAAAGGGGCAATTGCAACTATGACTAATGACCAATAAAGCCAAGCATATAAATGAAAGACACTGATATTTAATCCCAGCTCCATGCTGATTGCATGGGAAGTGACTCATTTCAACCAATAACTTAGACGGAGAAAATGATAACAAACACTACACTTCCTCATACTTAGGTTTATTTCTACTTGTTGATTCCTTTTAACTGGGATTGTGGCTGGAAATGAGTTGGATCACCATGAAAAACGTTGGGGATCCCTGAGGCCTGGGGGTTCCTGTCAACAGACATCTTGAAGAACCAGCCAGCCCACTGGAAAGATCTATCCAATGGGATGGCCATTCTCCTGCCGGCTCCCCCTGGGAGAGCCATTCAGGGACCTGAGGGGCGGGCAGTTCTGAGAGCACACACCCTTTCTTCCAGATCCCCACCCACACCTTCCTTGGTCATGGCAAGTATTGGGAGCCCCACAAAGAAGGAAAGAAGGAAGGAAGGAAAAAAAGGAGGGAGGGAGGCAGGGAGGAAGGAAGGAAGGAAGAAAGGAAGGAAGGAAGGAAGGAAGGAAGGAAGGAAGGAAGGAAGGAAGGAAGGAAGGAAGGAAGGAAAGTAGGAAAGAAGGGAGGGACAAAGGAAGGGAAATTAAAACTTTCTTTATTGTCTTTCTCACTTCATTAGTGGAGAACTGGATCCAGGTTGGTGAGCAGGTGTGGGAGGCCCAGGGATTTGAAGTAAGGATTTCCCAGAGGATTGTGGGAAATGGACCCAGCAAGACCAGCAGGGGCCTCCTTGAGGCTGTTGTAATGAACGCTTTGGAATGAGGGGCCTTCCGGATGCACAAAACAGAAGCCAGGGCAGGAAACCCCAGATCCTGTGGACTTCCTGGGAGAGGGGAGAAGAGCTGAGAAAACATGCTGCGTTCTCAAGGCTGTGTGAGAGGCCGGAGGAAGGGATAGAGGACGAATCCTCCAGGCCAAGCCGCCTGAGCCCCCCGCCCAGGGAGGGGAGCATCTTCAGAGCATGGCGGGCGCCTGGGTGTTTTTGGTCTCACTTCCCCATGAGCCCGCACCACCGTGGAGAGTGTTGCTGCCCACATAGGAGAAGCAGTGGTAGTCGGCCTCGTCCTCAGCCTGCAGCCCGGAGATGATGAGGAAGGCCGTGTTGCTGGACTTGAAGCCGGAGAAGCGCTCAGGGATCCCCGGGCGCCGAGCGTTGACGTAGGCAATCAGGAGTTTGGGGGCCGTGCCCGGGCGCTGTTGGTACCAGGAGACGTAATTATAACGCCCGATGTCATTGCTGCTCCCCGCACAGGAGATGGTGACCGACTGTCCCAGGTTCCCGGACACGGATGGCAGTTGTGTGAGGGCCGCCTGGGCCCGGGACCCTAAAAGAGCAAAAACACACTCTGGTGAGCTCAGTGCTGGGGCTCAGGTGAGCCTCAAAGAGGAGACAGAGGCCTCCATCAGCCCGATGGCCCTGTGGTCCCTTCCCAGGCGCCCTCACCTGTGCCCTGAGAGAGGAGGCTGAGGAGGAGCAGAGCCCAGGCCATAGCAGAGACGCCCCAAAAGTTCTGCCTTCTGAGACCCCAAGCCTGGCTCCCCCAGACCTCTCTTATCCCCCCCTCCCCCGTGCCTCCGAAGAGGGCGGGGCCTCCATGCAAATATGCCTGGTGCACCTGCATCTCTCCACCCCATAGACTTGGCCCTGGTGTCTAGATACTCTGCACTCTGGGCAGAGAGCTCCCTGGGGATTAAAAGTCTCTGAACTGGCCCTAACCGGCTTGGCTCAGTGGAGAGAGCATCAGCCTGCAGACTGAAGGGTCCCAGGTTCGATTCCGGTCAAGGGCATGTACCTTGGTTGCAGCACGTCCCCAGTAGGTGGTGTGCAGGAGGCAGCTGATCGATGTTTCTCTCTCATCGATGTTTCTAACTCTCTGTCCCTTTCCCTTCCTCTCTGTAAAAAAAATCAATAAAATATATTTTTTAGAAAAGTCTTTGAGCGGAATTTTCCGAGTCAGGGTAGGCTGAGCCTAAGACAGTGCCCAGAAAATGGAGACAATCTCGGATGTCCCCTTCCTTCCTGTTGTAAGAGCCATTGTGGCTCCTGAGGAATCTTGAGACTTCCACTTCTTGCTCTGAGGGATGAAGGGGAGGACAGGGTCCAAGGCAGGCTGGAGAGAGCCAATCGCTCAGTTTCCAGGGGCAACAGGCAACGTTGGGTACTTCTCGCCCCTCAAACCTCCCCGCTTCTTCTCATAGGATGGGTTGACCCGCCCCCTGCCTGTGCATTGGCCCCAGCCTGGGTCCTGAGTCTGAGCCTGGGGTGCATTTATTGGACGTTGTTTAACAAAGGAATTGGAAGCCCTGGCCGGGTAGCTCAAGTGGTTAGAGTGTCATCCCAACACGCCGAGGTTTCAGGTTCAATCTCCAGTCAGGCCACATGCAAGAAGCAACCCACGAATGCGATGAATGTGGCTGCAACGGAGCGACTGTACAACTATGTTCTCTTCCTAAACTCACTAAGAGTAGACTGAGCATTATTGCCCTGGCTCAGGGTTTTATGCGAGAGACCAAGGAACAGGGCAAAAAAGACAACACACACTCGGAAGCCAGGATGTATGTTGACAAGTGGCAACTGACTTAGGCCTGACAGAGCCCAGTCCCTGGTCTGCAAAGGTTCCCACCCAAAACATCACATTTTCTTCCCAACCAGTGAGGAGTGTGAAGTGATGAGCTGAGATGGAGGACACGTTAGAAGTGGGGGCGGTTCCGGAAGCGGGTGGCTGTCCAGATCCTCTCTCCCTCCTGCTGGTGAGGACCGGAGAGCCCTGCTGCCAGCCCCTCATCCCCTCATCCCCTCATCCCCTCATCCCCTCAGCCCCTCAGCCCTCAGCCCCTCAGCCCCTCAACCCCTCAACCCCTCAACCCCTCAGCCCCTCAGCCCTCAGCCCCTCGGCCCCTCAGCCCCTCAGCCCCTCAGCCCTCAGCCCCTCAGCCCCTCAGCCCCTCAGCCCCTCCCTGCACGGGTTTGTCCTCGGCAGCAGTGGACACACGTCTCTGGCTGAGGGGAGCCAGGCAGAGTTGGGTCTGAGGGCATCAGGAGAACCCTGGGGGCCTCATGAGTACAGTTTGCTCTGCCCACCATGCCCTAATGGTCACCGCCCACTGATGGCAACGGGTGGAAAGAGGCCTCGGTGAGGAAGCTGGCGTGTCGCAGGTGCAAGCAGCTCTGGCACCGCCCGGCCATGTCTGGGAGCGTGTGGCCTGGATTCCGATTGGCACTTGCTTGTCTGCGCCAACGTTGTCTTGCCAGGAGCCACTGCCAGTGTCCTGAGCAGCCAAGACTAGTCTCTTCTGTCCCCCAGTGAGCGCTCTCTGAGTCTCCTGGATTCCGGGCTCAACTAGGCAACAGGAAATCTACAGCCCCTCAGCCCCCGCCAAGATCCTGCTGGAGAGCCAGGGCCTGGCCCACATCCGGCAAGACCAGACCCAACTCTAGGATTCCTCCTCTTTCCTCTGGGCTGTGTCTGTCTTCTTCAGCGGAGGGGGTGGAGGGGGGGAGAGAAGGGGGCAGTAAATCAGTGGGGAGCTCTGCCCAATCTGTGAGCCTCTGGCAGGGTGAAGGTATCTTGGGGCCTCCCCTGATGGGCACACTGTCCTTTCCTCACTCCGCTGGTTAGCAGCTTATTCTATTTTTAAAAATATTTTTATTGATTCCAGAGTGGAAGGAAGAGGGAGAGAGAGAAAGAGAAACATCAGTGATGAGAGACAATCATGGATTGGCTGCCTCCTGCACGCCCCACACTGGGGATCAAGCCTGCAACCCAGACATGTGTGCCCTTGACCAGATTCAGTCGATAGGCCAACCTTCTATCCACTGAGCCAAGCTGGCTAGGGCTAACCTATTCTCATTGTTTCAAAAACTACGTGGTTGGAGGATGCAGTTGTGGGAAGGTACAGAGAAGGAATGAAAAGCAAATAATAGAGGGATTAACCCCAATGTTATATATATATTAGAGGCCCGGTGCATGAATTCGTTCATGCATGGGTGCGGTCTAGACAGCCTGGCCAGGAGGAGAGGACATGGGGGGTTGGCTGGCGTGCCTGCTGGTCGAACTCCTGGTCAAGGGGACAATTTGCATATTAGCCTTTTATTATATAGGATATACACTGAGTGGCCAGATTATTATGCGTTCAGAGATCATAATAATCTTGACACTCAGTGTATATGTATGTATGTATGTGTAAATACCCACACTTATATACATATACATAAACATATATGCTAGAGAGATGAAAATCTATACTAATAAAAGGGTAAGATGCTAATTAGACTGGATGTCCTTCCAAACGTCCTTCCTGATGAAGCCGGGGCCGGAGGGAAACCAGCCCGGGTCCCGGGTGCCAGAGGGAAGCCGGTGCCGGCAGTCTGAGGAAGGAAGGCTTACTCTTGCACGAATTTTCATGCATCAGGCCTCTAGTAAGAAAATAAAGTGAAAAGCAAATATGGTAAAATTTTAAAAAGTGTTGAATTAGAGAAAGATTATAGAATTTCTTTATATTATCTTTAAATTTGTGTTTACGTTTGAGATTATTTAAAAATAAGATAATAGCAAAGGATAAACAAATGAAAGCCCGAGTTGAGGAGTGAAGGGACTTGAGGGAGTTCAAGGAGGTTTTGGTCTCACTTCCCCATGCGCCTGCACCACTGTGCAGAGTGCTACTGCTGGTATATGAGCAGCAGTAATAGTCAGCCTCGTCCTCAGCCTGCAGCCCAGAGATGGTGAGGGTGGCCGTGTTGCCAGACTTGGAGCCAGAGAAGCGCTCAGGGATCCCTGAGGGCCGATTGCTGACATAATAAATCAGGAGTTTGGGGGCCGAGCCCGGGCGCTGTTGGTACCAGGAGACATAATTAGAATAACCGACATCACTGCTGCTCCCAGCACAGGAGATGGTGACTGAAGTCCCTGGAGTCCCGGACACGGAGGGAGGCTGAGTGAGGGCCGCTTGGGCCCAGGACCCTGAAAAGAGCAACAACACACTCTGGTGAGCTCAGTGCTGGGCCCGGGGGAGCCTGAGGAGGAGGCAGAGAGTGAGCCCAGGTGTCCCCAGGTCCCTTCCCTGGAGCCTCACCTGTGCCCTGAGAGAGGAGGCTGAGGAGGAGCAGAGCCCAGGCCATGGTGGAGGTGTCCTGAGAGCGCTGCCTTCTGAGACCCCAAGCCTGAACCTGGCTCCCCCAGACCTCTCTTATCCCCTCCCCCTGCCCCAGGGAGGGAGTGGCCTCCATGCAAATCCATTTCCTGCACTTGCCTCTCCTCACTCCACTCTGACTTGACCTGGAGTCTAGACACGCCTGCATCCCTGGAAAGAAGAGCTTTATCAAGAATTAAACTCTCGCCCTGGCTGGGTAGCTCAATTGATTAGAGCATCGTCCCAATGTGCCATGGTTTCAGGTTCGATCCCCAGTCAGAATCAACCAATGAATGCATTGATATATAAAACAACAAACACATCTTTCTCTCTCTCTCTCTCAAATCAATCAATAAATTTTTTAAGAAAGAACCAAACTCTGTAAGATATTCTAAGTAAGATCAGACTGAGCTAGGACAGCACGCAGAAATGGAGCAGGCCAGGGGGATCCCTACCTTTTCTGTTGTGGGCGTCATGGAGGTTCCTGGTGAGAAATCCCAGCACTTCCCCTCTGCACTGTGTGCACAAACGTGAGGACAGGTTGGCTGACAAAGATCCGGTTGCTCCACTTCCCAGGTACCAATGGCAGAGCTGGGACTGAGTATGGCCCTCAGCTCCCTCTCATCCCCCTTTGTCAGCATGGCTCCTCCCCATGGCTCCATCCTCTGTCTCTGCAGGGGATTGAGGCTGAAGCTGAGCCCTAGACGTATTAGCCCTAATGGGTAAGAGGTGATCTGTTGGGCACAGCTGTTTTGGGACACAAGGGCCTCAGAGGGAAGCCGCTCTTCAAACTTCCTGGAGGGACAGCATGAACCACAGCAAGTACCTTGCCCACAACCCAGGCTCTTGCTGCCCCCTGGTGGCCCACGAGGGTGCACCCCAAACACTGGGGAAGGCAGCAGAGTGGGACCCTGGAATCCCTGTTGACTTCCTTCCCATCTCTGTCCTTTCCCATTCAGCTCAGTACCAGGCCCCGGTCCCTTCTGTCTCCCTCTCAGCCCATCTCCCTCTGGCCATCCGCTTCCTCTTGAATGGAATGTGTTGCCTGCCACACCAGGTGGCCCCGCTGCTCATCTCAGGACTATTTAGCACGTCCCACCATGGACTTGGCACAAGGTTATGGCTTATGAAGCTGCTCTTGGCTCAAGGCTGAGGAACATTCAATAAAACCCAAACAGGAAGGTTGGATGAGAAACATGGGACTAGGCGAAGACAGACTGACTTCTCAAAAAGTTGGAAGAAAATATATTGCACAAAGAAGGAAAAACTCTGTCAAATGGAGATGGCCCAGGGGCTTAGAATAGCAGAAATCAGGGTGTCAGGTGAGCTGGTTCCTCCTGGAGATTCCAGGGAGAATCTGCTTCCTGGCTCTTCCAGCTGCTAGGCTGCCGGCATTCCATGGCTGTAGCTACATGACTTCAATCTCTGCTTGGTGGCCACAGCTCCTTCTTTAAAACACACACACACACACACACACACACACACACACACACACACACACATTTTCCTTTTATTGATTTCAGAGAAGAAGGGAGAGGGAGATAGAGATAGAAACATCAATGATGAGAGACAATCACGGATCGCTGCCTCCTGCAGGCTGCCCACTGGGGATCAAACCTGCAACCTGGGCATTTGCCCTTGTCCAGAATCAAATCCAAGACCCTTCAGTCCACAGGCCAACACTCTATCCTCTGAGCCAAATCGGCTAGGGCTAGCTTATTCTCATTGTTTCAAAACTATGTAGTTTGAGGATGCAGTTGTGAGAAGGTACAGAGAAGGAATGAAAAGCAAATAATAGAGGGATTAACCCCAATGTCAGCACTGGGCTCTTTGGGGAGTGGGAAGGATGGACATGCTTTGGGTGAGTACAGGCAGCCAGAGGTAGGTGAGGTTTCTATGTGTTACTCTTTCTTACATTGTGAATGTTCATGGAGGACATTTTATGACAAACCACAAGGAGAAGGTGAACCCCGGTCCTTTTAGCCTTTGGAGGTGGAGGAAAGTCACCCGGAACATTTGACGGACACCGGAAAAGAGAGAGAAAGCGCCCGTGCACGGATGAAGCCCCCTTGCCCAGTGATGAAGCTGAGGCCCAGGCCCCTCCCTGCCCTCCCCAGCTCATCCGGGAAATGTCCCACAAACAGGCCGAGAGAAGGGAAGATGCCACTCAACAGGAAACCTTCCCGCGGCCACCCCGATGGACTCGAAGAATGAGAGGCTCTAAGAGGCAGAGGAAAAGGAAGCCTTGGCTGTGGCCTACGGATTTCCCTGGGAGTGAGAATTATATTTTATTTCCTCGTGTGAATGATGTGAACCTAAGGTGTTCATGCCCTCGGTCCCAAAAGCATCTCTCTGCCCTTGGGTTGTGATAGAAGAGACAGATCAATCAAAGGAGCCCATCAATCGATTCATGGATAAATAAAATGAGGCCTATCCATACGATGCAATATTATTCGGTCATGCTAAGGGATGAAGTCCTGATGTATGCTTCAGCATGAATGACCCTTGGAAACCTTCAATAAACGAGAAAAATCAAACACAAAAGCCCATGTCGTGGGTGCTGCCTTCTATGCGCAGTGTCCACAGTTGTGAGGGAGTCAGTGAAAGAAGAGGGAACCTGGCAGTGACAGCTAATGAATGAGGGGCTGCTTCCGGGGAATGAAAGCGTTCTGGAATTACAGAGTGTGATGCATGCCCATACTCGAGAATATGATAAAAGCCACCGAATGATACACCCTGAAATGATGTACGTTATTGAATGTGAATTCTGGGGGAAAAGATATTAAAAGTAGGTGCCGGTGGATACACCTTACTCTCCAATGATTCAGAAAATGAATGTCATTGTGTCTGTGTTATGTATGTATACGCATGTGTGTGTATATACCTCTACTCACATGTATGCATACATAAACATATATGCTGAGAGAGATGAAAATAAGAAAACAAAATGAAAAGTAAATATGGTAAAATTTTAAAAAGTGGTGAATCAGGGAAAAGATTATAGAGGATTTCTTTATATCATCTGTAAATTTGTGTTTATGTTTGCAATTATTTAAAAATAAGATAATAGCAAAGGATAAACAAATGAAAGCCTGAGTTGAGGAGTGAAGGGACTTGAGGGAGTTCAAGGAGGTTTTGGTCTCACTTCCCCATGAGCCTGCACCACTGTGCAGAGTGCTACCTCCTACATAACGGTATGAGCAGCAGTAATAGTCAGCCTCGTCCTCAGCCCGCAGCCCAGAGATGGTCAGGGTGGCCGTGTTGCCAGACTTGGAGCCAGAGAAGCGCTCAGGGATCCCCGAGGGCCGTTTTGTGATTTGATAAATCCGGAGTTTGGGGGCCGAGCCCGGGCGCTGTTGGTACCAGGATACTTCATTATAACGCCCGATGTCATTGCTGCTTCCCACACAGGAGATGGTGACTGACTGTCCCAGGTTCCCGGACATGGAGGGAGGCTGAGTGAGGGCCGCCTGGGCCCAGGACCCTGAAAAGAGCAACAACACACTCTGGTGAGCTCAGCGCTGGGCCCGGGAAGCCCGAGGAGGAGGCAGAGAGTGAGCCCAGGTGTCCCCGGGTCCCTTCCCTTGAGGCCTCACCTGAGCCCTGAGAGAGGAGGCTGAGGAGGAGCAGAGCCCAGGCCATGGTGGAGGTGCCCTGAGAGCGCTGCCTTCTGAGACCCCAAGCCTGAGCCTGGCTCCCCCAGACCTCTCTTATCCCCTCCCCCTGCCTCACGGAGGGAGGGGCCTCCATGCAAATCCATTTCCTGCACCTGCCTCTCCTCACTCCACTCTGACTTGACCTGGAGTCTAGACACGCCTGCATCCCTGGAAAGAAGAGCTTTATCAAGAATTAAACTCTTGCCCTGGCTGGGTAGCTCAATTGATTAGCAGGCGTCCTCAAACTACGGCCCGTGGGCCACATGCGGGTGTTTTTGCCATTTTGTTTTTTTACTTCAAAATAAGATATGTGCAGTGTGCATAGGAATTTGTTCATAGTTTTTTTTAACTATAGTCCAGCCCTCCAACGGTCTGAGGGACAGTGAACTGGCCCCCTGTTTAAAAAGTTTGAGGACCCCTGGATTACAGCATAGTCCCAATGTGCCATGGTTTCAGGTTCAATCCCCAGTCAGAATCAACCAATGAATGCATTGATATATGGAACAACATATACCTCTCTCTCTCTCTCTCTCTCTCTCTCTCTCTCTCTCTCTCTCTCTCATCAATCAATAAATTTTTAAAGAAAGAACCAAACTCTGTAAGACATTCTTAGTAAGATCAGACTGAGCTAGGACAGCATGCGGAAATGGAGCCAGCCAGGGGGATCCCTACCCTCTCTGTGTGGGCGTCATGGCGGTTCCTGGTGAGAAATCCCAGGGCTTCCCCTCTGCACTGTGTGCACAAATGTGAGGACAGGTTGGCTGACAAAGATCCGGTTGCTCCACTTCTCAGGTACCAATGGCAGAGCTGGGACTGAGTATGGCCCTCAGCTCCCTCTCATTCCCTTTAGTCAGCATGGCTCCTCCCCATGGCTCCATCCTCTGTCTCTGCAGGGGATTGAGGCTGAAGCTGAGCCCTAGACGTATTAGCCCTAATGGGTAAGAGGTGATCTGTTGGGCACAGCTGTTTTGGGACACAAGGGCCTCAGAGGGAAGCAGCTCTTCACACTTCCTGGAGGGACAGCATGAACCACAGCAAGTACCTTGCCCGCAACCCAGGCTCTTGCTGCCCCCTGGTGGCCCACGAGGGTGCACCCCAAGCACTGGGGAAGGCAGCAGAGTGGGACCCTGGAATCCCTGTTGACTTCCTTCCCATCTCTGTCCTTTCCCATTCAGCTCAGTACCAGGCCCCGGTCTCTTCTGTCTCCCTCTCAGCCCATCTCCCTCTGGCCATCCGCTTCCTCTTGAATGGACAAAGTTATCCTAGAGCTTATCTCTTAGCTAGATAACCTGGGTCTCATTGTGTCTGAATTTTCCTGACATGTGTGTTCTGTTCTTCCTCAACCACCTGCAAACCACCCGTTCTCACAGCTGAAATCTAATATCCCATTTCCCCCCTTTTCTCCTTTGTTCAAAAATGCCTTATATAGCCGGGCCAGCGTGGCTCAGTGGTTGAGCATCGACCTATGAATCAGGAGGTCATGGTTCAATACCTGGTGGGGCACATGCCTAGGTTGTGGGTTCGGTCCCCAGTAGGGGGTGTGCAGGAGCAGCTGATCAATGATTCTCATCATTGATGTTTCTGTCTCTCCCTCCTTCTCCCTTCCTCTGTGGTTCACCCAAATCATGACACACAGGCTAGGGAACGCAGAGCAGCCACCCGGAATTCTCTCCAAGACCTTTCACATCCGCTTGGTCCTGCAGCAGACCGGGGGCCCAGAGGCCATTTCAGGTGCGTGTTTTCAAATCAGGAGCCTATTGTGTGTTGGGTGTCATGGAAGCGCAACTCAGTGAAGCCCCACTCTGGGGGCAAGGAGCCCCCGGCAGGACTCCACAGCCCTGAATTCATTCTTTTTTAAAAAATATATATATATTATTGATTTTTTTACAGAGAGGAAGGGAGAGGGATAGAGAGTTAGAAACATCAATGAGAAACATCAATCAGCTGCCTCCTGCACACCCCCTACTGGGGATGTGCCCACAACCAAGGTACATGCCCTTGACCGGAATTGAACCCGGGACCCTTCACTCCGCAGGCCGATGCTCTAGCCACTGAGCCAAACTGGTTAGGGTTTGAATTCCTTCTTGAGTTGTCCACTCTGCTTTGGACGAGCGGCTTGTCCTTTCCGGTCTCAGTGTGTCCACTGAGAATCACCAAGACCGCATTCAAGTTCCCAGCACCCTTGCGTGCGTCTGGCTAGAAAATCAAGACTAAGTTTCCATTCGTTGGTAAGCGCTCTATGACCGTTATCCCAAGTCACGCATGGTTAGGTCGAGAATGCAGGTTCTTCCTCCTTTGGGCTTACTTTAGGTGATCATAGAAGAAAGCATAGCCCGCCCTCGCTGGTTTGGCTCAGTGGATAGAGCGTCGGCCTGCAGGCTGAAGGGTCCTGGGTTCAATTCCGGTCAAGGGCACATGCCTGGGTTGCGGGCTTGATCCTCAGTGTGGAGCATGCAGGAGGCATCTGATCAATGATTCTCTCTCATCATTGACATCTCTCTCTCTCTCCCTCTCCCTTTCTCTCTGAAATCAATTAAAAAATATGTGCATTAAAAAGTATTTTCCTCTTTCAGTTCATTTCTTTCTCATCCCCTCACAGATTAGCTGAGACTCAGCCTCTATCAGCTGCGCACACACACACAAAACAGCTCCTACAAAAGCATCCCCCTCCTCCCTCCCCTCACTGAAGGGTTTTAAAGTCTCCATGGTGACCATTACAATGCAGTGCAGGTTGACTGTACTTTTCAATATTTCCAAAATGAAAATAGCTCTATTTCCACTGCTAGTCAAGGAAAAGAATGATAGAAAACATTTAAAAAATACAGAAAAGGGTTTTAAGAAAACCAACCTGATCATTTTAGTGACCACCTTCTGGGCACTAACCTGCTTTTCTGAGATGCTCACAAAGATGAATTACATCTCTCCCAGGAGGGCGGGCCCTGTAACTCTCAGTCCCTCTTCCATATCCAGGCCTAGCGTAGCCCAGGAATTCGGTAAACGTTGTGAGGCATGACTTGAAGCAATGAAATAAGTGGATGTTATATTCACATTTACTGTTACACAAATTGGGTTGCATTATATAATCAGTTGGGAGACCTGCATTTTGCTTTCAAATATACAGACCTCATCTTTTTCGTGTATCAATCCCAGCAAGTATGACAAGCAACGGGATCATGAAAATAAGGGCAGGCAATCTTCAAATAGACTCCCTTTTATTTTTTTACCTTTTTAAAATAAATCTTTATTGTTGAAAGTATTACACGTGTTCTTCTTTTTCCCCCACTAACCTCTTCCAGCCTACTCCCATCCTCCCCCCAGGCCCTCACCACCCCATTGTCCACGGGTGATGCATCTATGCAGACAAGTTCATCGGTTGATCTCTTCCCACCCCCCTCCCCTGCCTTCCCTCTGAGGTTCATGGATTCCCTTTTAATTCCGAGTTCCACAGATGCACCCGCTATCCTCTCTGTCGCTTATCACCCGCCCCTCTGCCCCGGTCTCCTTCATGTTCTCAGATTGGCCACGCACTTGACTGTCTCAGAAAGTGCGAGGTCTGTCCTCATGCCCACAGCAGGGCCCTCTCAGCCCCAGTGGCTCCGCCCGGCTCCGGCCTCAGACAGGAGGCTGCCGCCTTGGGAACATCCCACACCCGCCCCTTTGTCTTCTTCAGAGGCTTCCTTACAATCGCCCCGTGAAGACAACGGTCTTCTTGTCTCCGGTGGCTGGTTTGTTTTTCTATTTTCATCCTAAGCCTTGTGAGGAGATACCGTGTGTATCTCCGAGCACGGCGTGAGCAGCCACTCAAGGACAAATATTTGCTGAAGGAGGCTAGAGAGGGAGGGAGGGGTGGCGGGACCTCCAGTTCTAAGGAGAAAAAAGGGAGGTTTTTCACCAGCTCTGCTCTAGGGACCGTCCCAGATCTGCTGGGGATCAATGCGATGGCCTCATTTGCACTCATTCATTCATCCATGTGGCTGGAAACCTTAAACTCTGCCAGCTCATAGGCATGAGGAGTGCCTGGAGGGACGGCAGGGTAGACTCTCACACACACACACACATACACACACACGCACACGCACGCACACATGCACACACATGCACACAGACACACACACAGGCACACACACAGGCACGCACACGCACACACACATGCACACAGGCGCACACAGGCGTGCACACACATGCACACAGGCGCACACATGTGTGCACGCACACGCACACACACAGGCACACACGCACACAGGCACACACACATGCACACAGGCGCACACAGGCGCACACAGGCGTGCACACACATGCACACACACATGGCCAGCCTCACCACCCTGCTTGTTGCTCTCAGCCACCACCACTTCCCAGAGCCTGCCGTTGAGAGATCCAGGGTCCCTCGCATGACGGGACACAGTGTCCACTGCCCACGGTCCCTTCCAGAAATGACCCGCAGTTGGGGGAGGCTGAGTGAGGACGTGGTTTCAAAAGTCCCCACGGAGGCCCCCCTCCCCGCCCCCCAGGCCTGCTGGAGTGATAGGCCGGGGCCTCCGCTCTGCTCTTAGCCTCCCCCCTCCTCCCCGGGAAAGGATCCCCCGGAAGCCAGACTTTTCTCTCCTAAAGAGACTTTCCAAAAGGGGGCGCCCCAACCTGGCCCCTTGAGGATGCCCGGCCCCCAGCGCCCCCTGGTGGCGGCCCGGAGAGCCCCGGGTAGGAGGCAGCTCCAAGAGAGGGAGGCTGCGCACCCGGGCTGGGCCCCCCTCAGCGTGGCTGGCGGCTCCCTCCTTGGAGCTCTGCCCCATTTTGTTTCAGGCCCAGTTGGAACTTTGTCCAAAGGGGGTGCTGGTGAGAAGAGAAGCCCTTCGCCTCGGGGAGCGGCCGCTGCGACCACCTGGAGGCCTGGGGGAGGTGAGTAGGGCCGGGATCTGGGGATCTGGGGATCTGGGGATCTGGGGCGTCGGAAGGAGCTGGCCCACCCTCCCCGGGGAGGACTGAGGAGCCCCCTGGGGAGAGGACAGGCTCATTGCTGTGCTGGGCGCCCCTCTGCGGGGGGCGGGGGGGGGTGGCAATGGCCGCGTCCAGGGCGTGGGGACATGGGACCAGCCCAGGGCAGGAGCTCTTTTCTAGACAATGAGGTGGAAAGGGGGGGCGAGAACCCTCAATCAGGGACCCCAGGAGGCGACAGTAGCACCCCACAACCGCAGGGGAAAAGGGGCCGAGGGGAAGGGGTCCCCGGAAACACAGACCCGGGGGGAGGGTGGGAGATAAGTTGGGGGTGGGGTGTCCGGGGCCTCCTTTTCCTCTCTCCACATCCCAGCCCACCCCCACCCTACCCCATCCTCACCCCCCAACCCACCCGGCCCCCCACCCCCACCCTATCCCATCCTCACCCCCCAACCCACCCGGACCCCCACCCCCACCCTATCCCATCCTCACCCCCCAACCCACCCGGACCCCCACCCCCACCCTATCCCATCCTCACCCCCCAACCCACCCGGACCCCCACCCCCACCCTATCCCATCCTCACCCCCCAACCCACCCGGCTCCCTACCCCCACCCTATCCCATCCTCAGCCCCCTACCCACCCGGACCCCTATCCCATCCTCACCCCCCAACCCACCCGGACCCCCACCCCCACCCTATCCCATCCTCACCCCCCAACCCACCCGGACCCCCACCCCCACCCTATCCCATCCTCACCCCCCAACCCACCCGGCTCCCTACCCCCACCCTATCCCATCCTCAGCCCCCAACCCACCCGGACCCCCACCCTATCCCATCCTCACCCCCCTACCCACCCGGACCCCCACCCCCACCCTATCCCATCCTCACCCCCCAACCCACCCGGCCCCCCACCCCCACCCTATCCCATCCTCACCCCCCAACCCACCCGGACCCCCACCCCCACCCTATCCCATCCTCACCCCCCAACCCACCCGGACCCCCACCCCCACCCTATCCCATCCTCACCCCCCAACCCACCCGGACCCCCACCCCCACCCTATCCCATCCTCACCCCCCAACCCACCCGGCTCCCTACCCCCACCCTATCCCATCCTCAGCCCCCAACCCACCCGGCCCCCCACCCCCACCCTATCCCATCCTCACCCCCCAACCCACCCGGCCCACCACTCCCACCCTATCCCATCCTCACCCCCCAACCCACCCGGCCCCCCACCCCCACCCTATCCCATCCTCACCCCCCTACCCACCCGGACCCCCACCCCCACCCTATCCCATCCTCACCCCCCAACCCACCCGGACCCCCACCCCCACCCTATCCCATCCTCACCCCACAACCCACCCGGACCCCCACCCCCACCCTATCCCATCCTCACCCCCCAACCCACCCGGCCCACCACTCCCACCCTATCCCATCCTCACCCCCCAACCCACCCGGCCCCCCACCCCCACCCTATCCCATCCTCACCCCCCTACCCACCCGGACCCCCACCCCCACCCTATCCCATCCTCACCCCCCAACCCACCCGGACCCCCACCCCCACCCTATCCCATCCTCACCCCCCAACCCACCCGGACCCCCACCCCCACCCTATCCCATCCTCACCCCACAACCCACCCGGACCCCCACCCCCACCCTATCCCATCCTCACCCCCCAACCCACCCGGCCCACCACTCCCACCCTATCCCATCCTCACCCCCCAACCCACCCGGCCCCCCACCCCCACCCTATCCCATCCTCACCCCCCTACCCACCCGGACCCCCACCCCCACCCTATCCCATCCTCACCCCCCAACCCACCCGGACCCCCACCCCCACCCTATCCCATCCTCACCCCACAACCCACCCGGACCCCCACCCCCACCCTATCCCATCCTCACCCCCCAACCCACCCGGCCCCCCACCCCCACCCTATCCCATCCTCACCCCCCAACCCACCCGGCCCACCACTCCCACCCTATCCCATCCTCACCCCCCAACCCACCCGGCCCCCCACCCCCACCCTATCCCATCCTCACCCCCCTACCCACCCGGACCCCCACCCCCACCCTATCCCATCCTCACCCCCCAACCCACCCGGACCCCCACCCCCACCCTATCCCATCCTCACCCCACAACCCACCCGGACCCCCACCCCCACCCTATCCCATCCTCACCCCCCAACCCACCCGGCCCACCACTCCCACCCTATCCCATCCTCACCCCCCAACCCACCCGGCCCCCCACCCCCACCCTATCCCATCCTCACCCCCCTACCCACCCGGACCCCCACCCCCACCCTATCCCATCCTCACCCCCCAACCCACCCGGACCCCCACCCCCACCCTATCCCATCCTCACCCCACAACCCACCCGGACCCCCACCCCCACCCTATCCCATCCTCACCCCCCAACCCACCCGGCCCCCCACCCCCACCCTATCCCATCCTCACCCCCCAACCCACCCGGCCCACCACTCCCACCCTATCCCATCCTCACCCCCCAACCCACCCGGCCCCCCACCCCCACCCTATCCCATCCTCACCCCCCTACCCACCCGGACCCCCACCCCCACCCTATCCCATCCTCACCCCCCAACCCACCCGGACCCCCACCCCCACCCTATCCCATCCTCACCCCACAACCCACCCGGACCCCCACCCCCACCCTATCCCATCCTCACCCCCCTACCCACCCGGACCCCCACCCCCACCCTATCCCATCCTCACCCCCCAACCCACCCGGCCCCCCACCCCCACCCTATCCCATCCTCACCCCCCTACCCACCCGGACCCCCACCCCCACCCTATCCCATCCTCACCCCCCAACCCACCCGGACCCCCACCCCCACCCTATCCCATCCTCACCCCACAACCCACCCGGACCCCCACCCCCACCCTATCCCATCCTCACCCCCCAACCCACCCGGCCCACCACTCCCACCCTATCCCATCCTCACCCCCCAACCCACCCGGCCCCCCACCCCCACCCTATCCCATCCTCACCCCCCTACCCACCCGGACCCCCACCCCCACCCTATCCCATCCTCACCCCCCAACCCACCCGGACCCCCACCCCCACCCTATCCCATCCTCACCCCCCAACCCACCCGGACCCCCACCCCCACCCTATCCCATCCTCACCCCACAACCCACCCGGACCCCCACCCCCACCCTATCCCATCCTCACCCCCCAACCCACCCGGCCCACCACTCCCACCCTATCCCATCCTCACCCCCCAACCCACCCGGCCCCCCACCCCCACCCTATCCCATCCTCACCCCCCTACCCACCCGGACCCCCACCCCCACCCTATCCCATCCTCACCCCCCAACCCACCCGGACCCCCACCCCCACCCTATCCCATCCTCACCCCACAACCCACCCGGACCCCCACCCCCACCCTATCCCATCCTCACCCCCCAACCCACCCGGCCCCCCACCCCCACCCTATCCCATCCTCACCCCCCAACCCACCCGGCCCACCACTCCCACCCTATCCCATCCTCACCCCCCAACCCACCCGGCCCCCCACCCCCACCCTATCCCATCCTCACCCCCCTACCCACCCGGACCCCCACCCCCACCCTATCCCATCCTCACCCCCCAACCCACCCGGACCCCCACCCCCACCCTATCCCATCCTCACCCCACAACCCACCCGGACCCCCACCCCCACCCTATCCCATCCTCACCCCCCAACCCACCCGGACCCCCACCCCCACCCTATCCCATCCTCACCCCCCTACCCACCCGGACCCCTATCCCATCCTCACCCCACAACCCACCCGGACCCCCAAGCAGCCCCCCACCTCCCCACCCCCTGGCAGCCTGCTGGGCGTGGCCACAGGCACCACCCCTCCCCCATCGTCTCTCTGTCCGTTAAACCCCTTCTGGGCCCCCTCGGAGACCCCGCTCACGAGATCAGGATCTCGCGAGACTTCGCCCGAGAAGGAAGGAACCAGAAGGCAGGATTGGCCGGGCCGCCGCTTCCGGTGGGAGAGCAGGGAGCGCCCGCGGCCATTGTTCCTTTCCCTCCGCCAGCGCCGGACACGAGGCCCGGCGGGGAGCGGCCTGGGAGACGTAAGCCCACTCCCCGCTCCTTCGCTGGCTCGTCCCGCGCTGGTCACGCGTGACCCTCGACACCCCCATGTCCCGTGTGAAAGGGGCTCCCCGGGGGGGGGGGCGGGGGGAGTGAGGCCTGAGGGAAAGGCGCCTCCTGCGCGCGAGGCCGCTGCTCTGAGCTTCAGGCGCCTCAGTTCCTCCGCCCCCCTCCCCCTCCTTCCCCCCCCACTTCTCCCCCCTTACCTTCCCCCCTTCCCCCCCTTCCCACCCCCAACCCCCCCTACGCGGGGCTCCAGCTCCGCTGGCCAGGGAGGCGCCCCGCTGGACGCGCCAGGGCCTGGGGGCAGGGGAGGGCGGGGATGTGGCTGGGGGGCGGGGGGGAGGGAAAGGCCGCTTCTCACCGGGCACAAGGCCTGTCACTCAAGGCTGCCCTCGGGTCCCCACGGCTCACCGGAGGTGGTCGGGTTGGAGGTGAGAGGTGATGCCCACCGAAAGGGAGGATCCTGCCTCCAGGGGTTTTGTGCTTTCCATTTAACCATTTAATATATGATTAACATATATTTCTTTGAATGGATTTGAGAGAAAGAGACAGAGAGAGAGAGAGAGAGAGAGAGAGAGAGAGAGAGAGATGAAAGAGAGCATGATGTGAGAGAGACACATTGGTTGGCTGCTGCCACGCCCACCATGTGCCTTTGGGTGCACAGGGCACAGGACGATGCCCAGCCGTCCAGGGGCGCCTCCCGTTGTCAGTTTCCCTAAGTAGTCGTGTTAACCTGCTGTCTCCTTGTTTTTGGAGCCTTTTGGTTCTCACTCTTAGGCTTGGGCGGACACGGTGACCGAGACCAGAGAAGCCATCGGAGACCATTGGAGGACCTGGGCCGGCCTGAGCTGCACCCAGTGGCAGGGAGACATCTTCAGGTGAGCCCGTTCCTGAGCCGTCTTGGGGGTCGGGAGAAGCCCCGTGGCCCCTCTGTTCTCACCATCCAGGAAGTAGGTGGATCTGCATCCCCAGGTCCCCCGTGGGGAGGAGGAACAGGAACAGCTGTTGTATCCCCAAGTCACTTCCCCCAGAAAGCATCTGTCCCGCTGCCTTGCTATAGGAAGCAGAAGAGCAGACGCTGTGGTGCGTGAGGGACCCCCTTCCCAAAGCCACGGTCACCGCTGGAAGCTCTGCTCGGAGTGAAGGAGCAGGGCTGCCGTCAGACCCCAGATTGGCTCACGTTTGGTGTCAAGTAGGCTTTGGTCTCCCTTCCCGTGAGCTTGGACCGTGGGGGGACAGGGGTGCCTCTGGAGAGAAAGCAGCAATAGTGCCAGCTTGTCCTCCGGCTGCAGCCACGGAGGTCGGGGGGGCCCTCGGAGCTGGAGATGGGGCAGGAGAGAGGACGACCTCAGGCATTGGGAGCATCGGGCTGCACACAGATGCTGTTGGTACTAGGACCCCTAGTTATTAACCCCTCCCTCCCCCCGGCATGCACACACACACACACACACACACACACACACACACACACACGCCGGCGTTACTTCTGACTCAGCTGCGCTGAGAATGGCTATGTCAGGGCAGAGGGGGCCCAGGACCCTGAGAGGAGAGGTCAAGGCCATGACACCAGAGTAGTCTGATGCAGAAAGAGGCTCCCACAGACCGGAGAGGGAAAACAGCATTCTGAAGACCCCTGGTTTCCTTCTTAACCACTACCCCTTTAATTCTCAGGTATCTCCACATCAAAAGCTTTGAATTTCCCGAACAAAGCATACTTTCCCCCATCTTGGGTAATTCCCTTGTCCCTTACAAACGAGCGGCCCCTCCCTTCCCCTGGCCAACTCCTGGTTGTGATGTTGGCCTGACCTCCTTTGGGGAAGCCTTGACCTCAAAACCTGGGAGACCAACGGTCCCTCGGTTGTAGCTCGGTTCCTCTGAATGGGCACATGATTTGCATTTAGGTAACAAAGTGTAAGACACGATTTGATATTCAATAACGTTTTTTCTTTCTTTTTCTTTGGGGATGATACCGCTGTCTGCCTAAAGCTGTCTTAACGCGGGCATTCGGGAATTTTGATGTGGCGCAAACGCCCCCATCAAGCCTCCTCCCAGGTTGGTTTCAGTTTCTTTTTCTCTCATGAATGGACATAGGATTCGGTTAGGTCAGTGGTCGGCAAACTCATTAGTCAACAGAGCGGCAAACCGCGGTTCGCGAGCCGCAGTTTGCCGACCACTGGTCTAGATTATTTGTTGGAGCTGAGAAAGAGGCTGTGCTGGCCGTGAGCTGCCCCTTATTCCAGTTGTTTTCAGTCCTTGAGTGAAATTAGACACTTTTTTCTCAGTACTCCCTGCACAGCAGGGTTCAATGCTGCCAGGGGGTAGCAGTGGGAGGGGGCCCGTGGTTCTTACCCCTCCTCGGGTGCCTGGCGAGATGCTGTCCTGCCACCGGCAGAGGCAGAGCTGTGGCCTGTGGCCCCCACGCAGAAAATGGAGTCGGGGTAAATGGAGGTCGCTCCCCCTGTTGCCAGAGCAGTGCCTTTGGCCCTCAGCTGGTTCCCCTGAGGGGTGGAGGGACCGGGGTTGCTCGTGCTCAGCCTGACAAGGATGCCTTGCTCCCGGCTGTCTCCCAGGATCACTATCAGGGCAGCTTCATCACGATGAGCCTCCCGGCCCCGCGCAGACTCCTGGAGCTGGCCTGCCAGAGCCTGCTGAAGGACGAGGCCTCGGCCATCGCTGCTCTGGAGCTGCTGCCCAGGGAGCTCTTCCCGCCACTGTTCATGGCGGCCTTTGCCGGGAAGCACAACACGGTCCTGAAGATGATGGTGCAGGCCTGGCCCTTCCCCTGCCTGCCGCTGGGGGCCCTGATGAAGGATCGGCAGCCGGACCACGAGATTTTCCAGGCTGCGCTCGATGGGCTCGATGCCCTGCTTGCCCAGGAGACTCGCCCCAGGTGACGGGACTCAGTAGCCTGGCTGGACCCTGGGGGTCTGAGCAGACACAGCGGGGACCAGGGAGCGTGCTGGGCCTAAGGGAGACTCAGGGAGGCCCTGCAGCCATTGCTGCGGTCATTCTGGGAAGAGGCTTTGGGTGTATAGGGCTGGTTAGGATGCAGAGGGTGACCGAAGGAACATGAGCCACCCCCTATGGTGGCACTTAAAGGTCCCAGGAATGGGGACCAGGAAGGATCCCAGTGGTGCAAGGAGCAGCTGTTCCTGGGGTGTGGAGTAAAAGTCACTTCAGGTGTCTGGCCCAGGTGCCCAGATCCCTAGACTCACGGTCATGGTCTTATTCCCTGTTACCTTCACGCACTCCCGTCCACCTCCTGTTTTCCCCGCAGGCGATGGAAGCTGCAGCTGCTGAATTTACAGAAGAAAGTTCACCAGGAGTTCTGGACCGTGTGGTCTGGAACCAGAGCCGACGTGTGCTCGCTGCTGGAGCCGGAGGCCGCCCTGCCCATGAGGAAGAGGGGGAAAGGGGACAGTTCCAGGGCGGGGCCAAGTCCACCCGTGGCCCCCGTGCAGGTGTTCGTAGACCTTTGCCTCAAGGAAGGGATCCCTGATGAGTCCCTCAGCTACCTCATCAAGAAAGTCACTGAGCGGAGAGGTTCGCTGCACCTGTGTTGTAAGAAGCTGAAGGTCTTCGCGGTGTCCAAGCAAAACATGAACATCCTCAATATGGTGCAGCTCGACTCTGTCCAGGATCTGGAACTGAATTGTACCTGGAAGCTGTCCACGCTGAAGAAGTTCGCTCCGTACCTGGGCCAGATGGGCAACCTGCGCCGCTTCCTCCTCTCCCACATCCTTACGTCTTCTCGCACCACCTTGGAGCAGGAGGAGCAGTGCATTGGCCAGGTCACCGCCCAGTTCCGCAGCCTGCCCTGCCTCCAGGAGCTCTGTCTGGACTCTGTCTCCTTCCTCAAAGGCCGCCTGGACCAGATCCTCAGGTGAGGGGGGGCGCGCTTTCTCCGCCGACCAGAGCGAGCCCCTTCATCTCAGCCCACAGTGATGGGGTCTCCTGTGCCGCCGTCAGCCCTGCCAGAGTGTATGTGTTACTAGTCGGTCCACACAGTCAGTGTCACGTTCACTGCTCTGCCCCTTGCATGTTGTCACCTCCCCCCCTCCCCCCCCAGACAAAGGTTGGAGGTATGGACGAGGACAGATGCTATTAAAGTGACTCCTCGCTAGGAATCGATGTAATGGCACTTGAGGCCGGGTGAGGGTAGCTTGGGGAATTCCTCCCTTAGGAAGGGATGTCTGGGTGAAGATGATGGAAGAGAGCCCGGTGAGGGTGGCAGTGACGAAGGGAAAGCCATCAGAGGTGAGGCTCCAGGGCTGAGCTCTGCACTCAGCAGTTGGTCCATAGGGGCCTTTCACTCCAAACCTGCCTCCAATTGCCTGTCTGCCAAGGGTTGCCTGAGGCGCCAGCTGAGGGGATACGTGGGAAATGCAGGTTCTGGAGTGAGGAGCTCTGAAAAGGGGTAGATGGTGTGTGGATGATGCGGTGTCTAAGTTCCCGCGGGCTGGCAGCCCCCACTAGTGTTGGCAGGCCTTGCCCAGGTGAGTCCTTTCTGCGCATCTGCCAGTAGCCTCGTTGGGCTCAGAGATTAGGGTGAGGGGGGTCCAGGCTGCGGCTGGAAGGAAGCCAGAGTTGAAGGCATTTAGGATCATGTCTCCCAATACTAAGATTTACTGACTCCCTCCTGCTTGAGGCATTCAGGTTCCTTTCTGAGCACCTTCCATCTTTGCTTTCATTCATCCTCACAAACTCGGGGGCGGCGGGGGCGGGGGGGCGGTCAGAGGGTTATGATGCACTCTGCTTGACAGCGGAGCCGAGGCAGTGTGAGGTTTCATTCACTTGATCCAGTCACACAGAGAATAAGTGATGGGGAAAGGATGCCACTCCCATCTGCACTGGCTTCAGTGACTGCACCATGCAGCATCCTGGGGTTGATCATTATCTGGAAAGCTTTAGGTTTGGGGAGATGGGCCTATTTTCCCTTAAGGCCTGGGCCATCCTCACCTCCCGCTGCCCACCAGCTCCACCCCCAGAACTAACTGCTCTGTGTCTCCCCAGGTGCCTGAAGAGCCCCTTGCAGACCCTGTCCATCACTAACTGCCTGTTTTTAGAAAGAGACTTGAGACATCTGTCCCGGCACCTGAACGTCAGCCAGCTGAAAGGCCTGAGTTTCAACGGGCTCAACCTGACCCATATCAGGTCGGGGCCGCTCCAAGTGCTGATAGAGAAAGCCTCCCTCACCCTCCAGGCCCTGGAGTTGGATGAGTGTGGGATCTTGGACCCCCAGTTCATGGACATCCTGTCGGCCCTGAGCCACTGCTCCCAGCTGAAGACCCTGAGCTTCTGTGAAAACCCCATCTCCATGACGGTCCTGGAGGACCTGCTGCGCCACACCATCGGGCTGAGCAAGCTGACCCGCGTGCTGTACGCTGCGCCCCTGGAGAGTTACGAGGAATCCAGTGGCACCCTCCACCTGGGCAAACTTGCCCAGGTGCATGCCGTGCTGAAGCAATTGCTGCAGAAGTTGGGGCGGCCCGACATGGTCTGGCTCTGTGCCAGCCCCTGTCCTCGCTGTGGCGATAGAACCTTCTATGACCCAGAGCCCATTCTGTGTCCCTGTTATGTGTCTGTCTAGCTGGGTGCACATCTCACAGGCTTTATTCTGGGCACTCGGACATTGAAGCCCAGACATAAGTGTATCTTAAAGGAACACAGCAGCCACAGTTTCAGACTACTCAGTGTGGGGGGAAATGTTGACAGGGGGAGCTAATGGTTTCTTTGGGGAGATATGTTAGAAATACGAATCTGTATCTCTAGCGGGGAGGGATTCCGATTTGGGAAGTGCATGTGGGAGTTACCTTTGTTTGAATGGTTGTGAAGAAATGTCAGTAATAAAGGGAACCTGAGTGTTAACCATCTGGTGTCCTCTATGACATGTTAACCCGATTCTCCAATCTGCAGTTACTGGTCAAATGAGCATCCATGATGCCCAGACACTCTCGGCTGGATGAGGTTGGGTCCCAGGAGTTCACATCACCATTTAGCATTTCCTGTTGGGTTATTTTTTCTGGTGCATCAGTATCTCCACACTACCTCTGTGCCTGTTCCGTCAGCCAGCACACACAAGGTGCATCCATGTCGTCTGGAACGTACTAAGTGGCTGATAGTGAGATCCACTGAAGTACAAGTTCTCAGGGGCCCTCACTGCCCAGGCCCTACTCCTCCCCACGGAGAGCCAGGAAGGTGCAGGAGGCAGCTGACCAATGATTCTCATCATGGATGTTTCTGTCTCCTGCCCTCTCCCTTCCTCCTGAATCAATACAAAAGTATAGATCCAGAAGTATGTAAATAGCTTAGCATTTTGATACACAGAATTATCTAAGAAATATAAGAATGAGCTCTTTTTAGTGGTCAGAATTTTTCTGCTGCTCCTTTAATCTTTCTTTCTAGTCCACTTCCCCATAAGATTTTATACAATGTGATCCACTTTATGCTTGTAAGTTTTTTATTTGCCTCCTTGTATTTCTCTGAACCAAAATATATTATCAATTAAAATCTACATTGGTAAAATTCAGCTGAGTAAATTTCAACATCTAATTGGCTTTATTAAGTGTTTCACTAATCCAGCAGCATCGCAGCTAGCAATGAAAAGGGGGCTTGCCCTAGCCCCGTGGTCGGCAAACTGCGGCTCTGCAGCCACATGCGGCTCTTTGGCCCCTTGATTGTGGCTCTTCCACAAAATACCACGGCCTGGGCGAGTCTATTTTGAAGAAGTGGCGTTAGAAGAATAAGTTTAAAAAATTTGGCTCTCAAAAGAAATTTCAATCATTGTCCTGTTGATATTTGACTCTGTTGACTAATGAGATTGCCCACCACTGCCCTAGCCGGTTTGCTCAGTGGACAGAGCATCGGCCTGTAAACTCAAAGGTCCTGGGTTCGATTCCGGTTGAGGGCACATGCCCCAGCTGCGGGCTTGATCCCCAGTCCGGGGCATGCAGGAGGCAGCCAATCAATGATTCTCATCATTGATGTTTCTCCTTTCCTCTCTGAAATCAATAAAAATATATATTTAAAAAAAACACCTGTGGACACCAAAACTTGCATTTCATCTAATTTTCACATGTCACAAGACAATAGCCTCTTTGTGGGTTTTTCAGCCCTTGATGTAAAGCTCGCCCCCAGACGTGGTTCAGTTGGTCGGACCTCTGACCCCTGCACTGAAAAGATTGCGGGTTGGATTCCTGGTCAAGGACATGCCGGAGTTTCCGGCTGGATCCCAGGTAGGGGGTGTGCAGGAGGCAGCTTTTGCTCTCACATTGATGTTTCTCTCTCTCTCTCTCTCTTTCTCTCTTCCTCACTCTAAACATCTTTTTAAAAGGTAAAGCTCATCCTTAGCTTGCTTGAGTTGTACCAGGTTGCAGGCTGGACTGGATTGGCCCCAGGCTCAATGAGAGACGGGGCGGCCAGGGCAGCGGCATGGCCAAGCTCCTTAGCAGAGGGCCGCCGGCGTCTCCTGGGCCAGAGCACACTTCACACTTGAGGACGAGGAGATGGAGGCCAGGTGGGCAGGCCCATTCCCTGGTGGACCTGCAGCCTGTTCCCCGCCCCGAACCCTGGGCGTCTGGCCAACCTTGACCGCCGAGACCCCGCCAGGGACCCGTGTTTCGCGGCCGCAGCCCTCCGCAGGCCTCCACCGGCCCGCGCGTCCTCAGCTGTTCCCACTCGGAGCCGAGCGCGCGCATGCGCCGGGCCCACCCGCGCGGCCAATCAGAGCGCAGCGCCGGCGCCGCGGCCTCACGCCCGCACCTGGCTGCCAGTCAGTGCTCGCGGGGGCGCTCGCGCGGAGGCTGCGGCCGCGGCGCTGGGCCCTGAGGAGACGGCGGCGCCTCAGGCTGCGCCCGGGAGCGCGGCGGGCGGCGCGGGGACTGGTAAGCCGGGGCGTGGCGCGGCCGGGCGGCCCCGAGGGGAGAGGAACGGGACTCCGCGGCTGCACGAGTCGGCCGCCGCGCCGGTCCTCGCGCTGCCAGCGGCCTGTCCCGGGCCCCGCGTCTCTCAGGACCCGGTTCCCACACACTCGCCGCCCCCGTCTCCTCAGGCGCCGCTCTCCGGCCCCCCTCCCCCACCCTGGCGGGGCCCCCACCCCCACCCCCACCCCCACCCCCAGGCCTGAGAAAGGGCCTGTCCGGGCGCCTGAGCCCCTCCCTCTGCTCGGCGGGGTCTCCTGTGGAGCTTCCTCCGGTGAAAACCCGACACCGGTTTCGCAGCCAGCGTCGCCCCCGGAGGAACAACTGTAGGTGCAGAGCCCGGGCCGGAGGCACTTCCCTCCTGTCTGAGGGGCCCCGGCCCCTCCGCGGGCGCCCCCTCCTCGCTGCTGGGTCTGGGGCCCTAACGAGGCGCCCCTGAGAGCCAGGCCAGGGCCGGTTTTGAGGCTCCTGTTTTGGGCAGTTCCCAGGCTTTTTTCTGTTCTTTTTCTGTTCTTTTTCTTTTTTTCCAGAACCTTCCGTACGTTTATTTCTGAGGTGACGGCAATGTTACAATCAACAAGTTCCCTCTTAACCGCACCGAGTCCACGCAGCCATTCACGTCTTTTTAAAGTTATTCCCTCCACAAGTCTCAGCTTTTCCCCCACCCCACACACCTGCGTTCCCAGGGGTTCGCTTTTTGTGGGGGGCCTTGTAGTTGGCGGGTCCCTGGTTTCAGCACTTCTCTCCCAGATAAACACGGGAGGTCGAGGTATTGCGTCGATGTCTCCGCGGGTTCTTTCCCGGAGAATCTCAGTGCGGTTCCCGCACCCTCTTAGTTGACCCATCCACCCCCTTCCCCCCCCCCCCCCCCCCGTAAAAACAACACGGTCTGTCCTGAGAAGGATGGTGGGCGTCCCCTGTGGTCATCCCGTTAACAGAGTGGTTTCCCCTCCGGGGTGATTGTTATCCTGGCATATGAGCGAGTGCCCAGGTTCCACCTCTTCTATGTCCTCCCCCTTCATAAGTGGATGGACTTCTTTTATAGAAGTGTGATATGGAACAGTTAGCCTTTTTAAAAAAATATATATTTTATTGATTTTTTACAGAGAGGAAGGGAGAGGGACAGAGAGCTAGAAACATCGATGAGAGAGAAACATCGATCAGCTGCCTCCTGCACACCCCCCACTGGGGATGTGCCCGCAACCAAGGTACATGCCCTTGACCGGAATCGAACCTGGGACCTTTCAGTCCGCAGGCCGACGCTCTATCCACTGAGCCAAACCAGTAAGGACGACAGTTAACCTTTTACAAACATTTAAAATGTAGGTTAAAATAACTAGTGTGGAAAAAGAAACACTATGATGATAGGAAGCCTACACACAGTTCAAAATTTAGGGTTTTTTGTTTGTTTGTTTGTTTGTTTTGAGGAATAGGTTTGAAGAAAGGAAGTCTCTTTTCTGGTTAAAGGGGAGATGCTTGAGGAACAGCTAAATGACAGTATGAGGTGGGCAGCGGGTAGAAAATACGTCTGTAACCTTAAATAACCTTAATCCCTTTCTCTGGTTGCCTCAAGGATGGAACCTTCTCCTGCCTGGAAAATGTCAAGTTCTTAGAAGTTTCAGTGTACACCCAAGGTAAGAGGAGGGAAGTCTTCTCTTCTGTGCTAAAAACAGTACTACTTAGACAGTGTTTCCTGAGTGTATTCGATCTGAATCTGCATATGTGTGATAAATTCAGGTCAATTATTGATTTAGGTAATTTTGGAACCTTTTAAACTGCTTCTTTAAACAAGGGGAGGGAGGGGTGACTTTATTTTACTTGATCCCTTGAAAGGAAAAAGAAAAGTAAGAGCACCATAGGTTTTAAGCTATGTAAATCTATTTCTTTTAGCGTAGTATGCATCTAAAATGGACTGATAATACATACTGTAAGATTTCAGCTATTAAAGTAATAAGTGGTTCATTTAAGGTGAATGTGTATTGGTTAAAATGATTGCATGGGGTTAGTTTGTTTAATTCCATACCCTTTTCCATAAGGGCTTTATTTCTGTCATTGAATGTGGGTGGGTAGGGGAGGCCGTCTAAATTTATTTTATGCCAGTAGTCACGTTTACAGGTAAGTTACAGGTAAGTTACTGCAACTTGCTCATACAGCTTCCTGTGACCCATTGTTTAATTAGTTATGGATTGCTGTGTAACACTGTGTATCTCAGCACTTGCTAGCTTAAAATAAATCTTTACTATCACAGTTTCTGAAGGTCTGGAATCCAGAGTGCCTTAGCTGGGTGGCTCTGGCTCAGGGTCTCTCATGAGGTTGTAGTCAAGTTTTTGTCTGTCCTCGGACCTGACTTTTGTCAGATGATCTTCGTCTAAGCCAGTGGTCGGCAAACTCATTAGTCAACAGAGCCAAATATCAACAGTATAACGATTGAAATGTCTTTTGAGAGCCGAAAACCGACTTCTGCGCATGGGCCACGAAGTTTCAATCGCACTGTACGTGCGCGCCTGCCCGTGGTATTTTGTGGAAGAGCCACACTCAAGGGGCCAAAGAGCCGCATGTGGCTCGTGAGCCGCAGTTTGGCCGACCACTCGTCTAAGCTCGCTCACTTGGTTGTAGGCAAGGAGCTTCAGTTCCTCACTCTGTGGGCCTCTCCGTGAGGCTGCTCATGTCATGACAGCTGGCTTCCCCCAGAGTGAGTGATTCAAGAGCGAGCTTTCACCCAAGAGAAGTGCAGACTCTTTCAAAAGTTCGGCTTCGCTGTATTTGCTTAGTCCCACAGGCAAACCCTGTGACAGTGTGGGAGAGGGCTACACAAGAGAGGGAATGCCAGGAGGTGGGATTCATTTGGGCCCATCTTGGAGGCGGCTACCACCCCTGTTTGTACACTGTTCCAACCTTTTCCCTTGGGATGGAAGACCCAGCACACTCTCCCTTCCCAGAGCATGCCCACGCCTTCCCTTCCCCTTCTCCCCTCGCCCCACCCCACGGTACATTACCATTACCTTCCTCACTCCCAAGCTCCCAGGGCCCTTCCTTCATCTCTATAACTTGTTTTCTAAGCCCATTTCTTCTACCTCCGATTTTCCAAATAAAGGGACTTTGAATTTGGTATTGTTACTGGAGAGGGGACCTGGCCCTGAGTGGGTCCGCCTAGGGCCAGCTGGTATTGTGCAGGTCCTTGACTTTGTGCAGAAGGGATTTCACAATACAAGTCCAGGGGATTTTTAGAGGACGGTTATTAAAGCTGGGGACAGGGAAATAAGGAAGGGCCTAGGATAGGAGAAGGAGAGGGACTAGGTGGGGAAATGAGCCTAGGCTGGGCTGCTTTGGCTCACTAAGTAGTCAGAGAAAACGGAGCCTTGGGGACAGGGTCAGGGGTTAGCTCAGGACAAGCTGTCACTGCCCATTGCTCCCTGGTTGCAAGCCCAGTGGGGTCCCTTACAGTTGAGGGATGCATGCCTGTAGGGGAAGAGAAAGACAACGGAGTACTCTGGAGAGGGAGAGCCAACACTGAGTCCTTTGTCTTGAGGCTTTTATCTCTCTTGCAAGAAGGAATCTTAGGGGAGGTGTCAGGAAATATTCATCAGTTTTCCAGGTGTGTTCTTTCAGGGTCATGGTCTCTACTGATTAGTTAGTTCAGGGCAGGGTGTCCTTAGTCATTGTAGTTGGTCCTGGCATCCCCTACCTGGTTTTGCTGCTTTTCTGGGCCTGGAGCTGAAATACAACTGAGGCCTAGATGTTAACTCTAAGGAGGTGACCTTCTGTATCTGGCTGTAAATTGCTGGGCCAGTTTGTCTCGGTTTTCCTATTCCACTTGTCTTGGCTTACTAGCCTCTCTCAGTATCAGTTGCTGGGATCTGGGGGAGAGAGGTGATAGGTATTTTTTTTCCTTGAGTTATAATTCACATATGGTAAAATTCACTCTTTAGGGTTTAAAATTGAAGGACATATATGGCATTGTGGGCCCATTTGTGTAATCCAGGATATTTTCTCAATCTCAGAACCTGTAATTTGATCACATCTGCAAAGATCCTTTTTCCAAATCAGGTAACATATACATGTTTCAGGGAATAGGACCTGATATTTTATTTTTCTTTTAATTCAACCTATTTTCCTTCCTTATTCCTTTTTCCCCCATCCCATGACAACCACTAGTTTATTTCTGTCTGCATGGATTTGCCTTTTCTAGATGTTTCATGTATTGTAAGTGGAATCATAACCTATATGGACTTTTGTGTCTGGCTTTATTCACTTAGCATGTTTACAGGGTTCATTCATATCATATATGTACCGTGATGCTTTATTAGTTTTAATGGCTGAATAATATTCCATTGTATTACCACAGTTTGTATATCCATCCATCAATTAATGAACATTTGAATTGTTAGCACTCTGTGGCTATTATGAATAATGATGTTGAACATTGTTGTGCAAGTTTTTGTGTGGATTTGTGTTTTTAGTTCTTTGCAGTAAATACCTAGGAGTAAAATTGCTGGATCGTATGGTAACTCTGTATTTTGCCTGGCTGGTGTGGCTCAGTGGTTGAGCATTGACCCATGCACCAGGAGGTCACAGTTCTATTCCTGGTTAGGGCACCTGCCTAGGTTGTGGGCTCCATCCCTGGTAGAGGGTATGCATGAGGCAGCTGATCCATGAGTCTTTCTCATCATTGATGTTTCTCTCTCTCTCTCCCTTTCTCTCTCTGAAGTTAAAAAAAAAAGGTAACTATATTTGATTGTTGAGATACTGCCAACTGTTTTTCTAAGTGGCTGCACCAGTTTACAGTAATTGCACCAGCAATATATGAGGATTCCAAATTCTCCACAACTTCTGCAACACTTATTATTGTTCCTCTTTTTTTTTATTATAGCCAATAGTGGGTGTGAAGTAGTATCCAATTGTGATTTACATTTTCCTAATAAATAAACATGTTGAGCAGTATTTTTTGTGCATATTGGCTATGTATATATATCTTCTTTGGAGAAATGTCTATTTGCATTCTTTGCCCATTGTTTAATGAATTTTTTTATTGTGCTGAAAACGCTATAACATAAAATTTACCACCTTAACCATTTTTAAATGTTAAGTATATTCACAGTCTTTTGAAACAGCTCTCTGGAACTTTTTCATGTTGCAAAATTGAAACTCTGCTCATTAAACAACAAACTCCCCTTTTCATTCTCTCCCTAGATCCTGGTATTCATCCTACTATTCTACTATTTGTATCTCTTCTGTTGCTTTGACTACTTTAGATACTACATATGTGGAATCATACAGTATTTGTCTTTTTTGTGGCTGGCCTATTTCATTTACCACATGTCTTCAAGGTTCATGCATGTTGCAGCATGTGACAGAATTTCCTTTTTATGGATGAATAATATTCCATTGCATGTATATGTCACATTTTAAAAATTTGTTCATCAGTTGATGGGCATTTGGGTTGCTCCCACCTCTTGGTTATTGTGAATAGTGCTGCTGTGAACATGAGTGTACAAATAACTCTTGAAGATCCTGTTTTCATTTCTTTTGGCTATATATAGAAACTTCTATACTGTTTTCCATAATGGTTGCACCATTTTACAGTCCAATCCTAGTGGACAAGGATTTCAGTTTCTCCATGTCTTTGCCAACAGTGGTTATTTTCTGCTTATTTTTATAGTAGCCATCCTAATGAATATGAGGTGATACATGATCATATTTTTGATTCCCATTTCTCTGATGATTAGTATGTTGATATCATTTCAGAGTAAGAGTAAGTCTCCTGGAAAGGTAAGTTTGGACATGGACTTGAAGGAGATAGAAATGTTACCCATGGGGATATCTGGGAGACAAGAGATTAGGCAGAAAGTCTGAAAGGAATGTTTAAGAAGCAGCAAGGAAGCCACTGGCTGGATTACAGTGAATGAATGTTAAAATGGTGGGAGAAGAGGTCAGAGAGGTACCAAGAGTAAAATGGTGGTGAGAGTCTATAAATCCTTGATGTTTCTCTTAGTCCATTCTTTAAAATAGTCATGTCTTTTGACAAAGAACAACCCTTGGTTTAGTAGTTGTTTTCATCCTGGACTCCCTGGCTAGATTAGGTCCTATTTGTGCATTCCTCTACCATCCTGAGCTTTCTTATAAAAATACTAGAGGCCCAGCGCATGATTAAATCATGCAGGTAGGGTCCCTAGGCCTAGCCTCCTGTGATCAGGGCCATCTTCTGCCTGTTGGCCAGTCCCCAGGCCCAATGCTGCCTCCGCCACCGCCACTGAGCTGCCAGGCTGTTGGGATCACCAGCTCATCCTCAGCTGCTGCCGCTGCTGCTGCGGCTTGAGGCGCTGATGAAGGGGACCACGGCAGAGGATCTGGGTGCACGTGCCTGCACCAGGCTTTTGGCCTGGAGCTGGCGCGGACAACTGGCTCCCCGCCTCCGATGGCAGGGGAGCCAGGTGTCTGGGCTGTCCGAGGCAGCCTCCCTCAGTGGCCGCCAATCCGGCCGTTTAGAGGCGCGGGAGTCCCGCCCCCCCCCCCACCACCTCTCAATGGCCGGATATGCCACCCCGAGTCCTGCCCCCCAGCCTCCCGCTGCCCAATCGTGGGCATAGCGGAGTGATGGTTATTTGCATATTACCTTTTTATTAGGTAGGATTTGTCAAAAATATTTATGAAAAATTCATCTTTGTTTTACTTAGTTGCCCTAGGATGGAATGCAAATGTTTAGTGCAGTTTTAAAGATCCTGTGAAGCTCCTGTTTTCCCCAAGGACCTGTGTTTAATTGACATTAAATTCTAAGGCACAAATGTGTGGGGGTTAATGGAGGAAGGGAGAAGAGCAGTGTCTTCAGATGGGAGAGTGGATAGAGAGGAAGCAAGCTTTCTAGTCTCTTCTTCTAAGGGCACTAATCCAATCATGAGAGCCACATCCTCATGCCCTCATCTAAATCTAATTATCTCCCAAAGACCCCCATCTCTAATACCATCATATTGGGGTTTAGAGCATGAACTTTAGGAGGATACAGTTCAGTCCACAGTAAAACCTAGAATATATTGCCAAGAGTTGGAGGAATCATAGGAATAAAGCCTCGGCCAATTTTGTTCATGTTAGAGCATCCACCCAAGGACCAAAGGGTCACAGGTTCAAATCCTGGTCAAGGGCACATACCTGGGTTGCAGGTTGGATTCCCAGCCCCAGTTGCAGTCGTGTGGGAGGCGACCATTCAATGTGTTTCTCTCGAACATTGATGTCTCTCTCTCTCTCCCTCCCTCCCTCCCTCCCTCCCTTCCTAAAAATCAATGGGAAAAATGTTGTCAGTTGCAGATTAACCCCCCCCCCCCAGCCATTTAGGAATAAAGGAACAATATAATTACAGTGGTATTTTAAGATTCAGATAGTGGCGATGTGCTGTATAATTTGAAGGCTAGAGAGGTAAGACAGAACAATTAGGAGCCTATTACAGATGCACAAACATGAAGTAACCAGGGGTCCTAAACCGAGATGTTGGGGGAAGGTGCTTTAATAGAAACGGAAATGAAATGTAGTTAGAATGACCAGTGCTCTAAAAAGTTACTTAGAATCACTAATACATTTCTGTGATTAATTTGATGGGAGCTAGGGGAGGTTAGAACAGGTTTTATAAAGTAGAAGGAGAGTAAAAATGAATCCAGTGAGGCTCTTTGATCCTTAGAGACTAAGCAATTAATAGCACCATCATCAGAAATAGACATGCACTAAATTAGAGTTCTGTTGGGAAGAACACAGAACCAGAATTCAGGAGTCACAAATTTTTGTGCTAGCTCTGTTTCCAAACCCTACATATAACTTGAGCTGAATCACAAACTTCTCTAGCCTTTAGACGTCCATCCTGAGATAATTCTAATCGTCCTATTACTTGTCAGATTATCTTCTGAGTTTTATGGTATTATGAAGAAATTAATACTTTCGATTTAGTTTTTTTTTGATAGGATGTTAGAGAATAAATGTAGAATCACCTAGAAGGTAGTTACTAGGAATGTGGAAGTGATCCTTCAAAGGTTAGTTTAAGGAAGAAGTTCTCCCACAGAACATTTTTGATTGCCACCACTAGGGGATTGCCATTGGCATTTGCAGGTAGAGGCAACAGAAGAGCTCATAATCAGCACAGGACAAAACTATGATTATGATTCTAGAGTCTCACAGACTTGTGATCATAGTTTGAAGCTGTCATTTATTCTCTTTGAGTCTCAGTGTCCTTATCTGTAAAATATGGATGTTTATAACTAGCTTGAGTTTTGGAAAAAATTAAATGAGATACATTTTTTTCTGTACTTACTGATGTGTAGTGTTGTTTGTACTTAGGTGGCAGCTCACATAAAGAAAACACTAAGACTTGTGGCCACACCCTTCAAGAATAAAAAAAGTTAGAAAATGGGACCACCATATATGGTATGTGAGGAAAAACAAGAGCCAGAACCACAGAAGAGCATAGAAGAAAACAAACAAGTAGATGAAGATGCTGAGCTGATCTTTGTTGGGGTGGAGCATGTAAATGAAGATGCTGAGCTGATCTTTGTCGGGGTGACTTCACATTCAAAACCAGTCGTTTCCCACATCTTGAACAGAGTCACCCCGGGTTCATGTTCAAGGAGAAAAAAGTATGGTAAGCTCAGAAAAGATACTACTCACAAATTGCAGCCTGTTGGTCATGTGACCCCTACATCAGAAGCAGTGACTGTCTTGCCAGTTCCTGAGTCTGAATCAAGATTAACAGATAGCCCTATTATTATTGAGCCTTTGTCTGAACCTGATTATAGAAGTAATTCACCACAAGTTGTGCCTAATAGCTCTTCAGAGTTACGTTCTCCTTTGATTACATTCACAAGTTCATTGCAGCAGCCAGTGGGATCAGCACTTTCTGGAGGAGGTCTGAATAAAGGTCCTGGGGCATCAAAGCGACTTTGCACTTCTGAAGTAAACAGCATAAATCCCAAAAGGCCTAAACTCAGTGACAAAATCACAGGGGGACAGTCTTCAGTTGTGTCCTCTTCAGGAATCTTTCATACAGTGATTCCTCAGCAAAGCACACCCTCACATGGTGTTCATACCTCATTAAGTCCTATTCAGAACGGAGCACCTTTCCCAACAGCTTTTCCAAAGGGCAATGTCCATTTCAAGACTGTAAATCCTGTTGGAGAAAATAGACTGACAAAAACAGATTTTTTGAGCCTAGCAAGTCAAAACAAGACTGACGATCTCAAGAAAGGAAATCTGATTGTGTTACTTCATGACTTTTACTACGGCCAGCATCAAGGAGATGGGCAGCCAGAACAGAAGACTCACACAACCTTTAAATGCTTCAGCTGCAGGAAAGTTCTAAAAAATGTCAAGTTTATGAATCACGTGAAGCACCATTTGGAACTTGAGAAGCAGGGAGATGACAACTGGAAAAACCACATCACCTGCCAGCATTGCCACCGGCCGTTTCCCACTCCCTTCCAGATGCAGCGTCACATTGAAAGTGTGCACACTGCCCAGGAGCCCTCTGCTGTCTGTAAAATTTGTGAATTGTCATTTGAAACAGATCAGGTTCTCCTACAGCACATGAAGGACAATCATAAGCCTGGCGAAATGCCCTATGTGTGCCAGGTTTGCAGTTACAGATCGTCAGCCTTTGCTGATGTGGAAACACATTTCAGAACCTGGCATGCAAACACTAAGAATTTGCTTTGTCCGTTTTGTCTCAAAATTTTCAAACTGGCAGCACCTTACATGTATCATTACAGAGGACACTGGGAAAAGTTTATTCACCAGTGTTCCAAATGCCGGCTACAGTTTTTAACTTTCAAGGAGAAAATGGAGCACAAGACCCGGTGTCATCAAATGTTTAAGAAGCCTGAGCAACTAGAAGGATTGCCTCCTGAAACTAAAGTTGTTATTCAGGTATCACTGGAGCCTCTTCAACCAGGGTCAATGGAAGTAGCATCCATTATTGTGAGCACATCTGATTCTGAACCATCACTCTAGACTTAAAAGTAGGATTAAAACAACAACAACAACCGTTAATCCCATTTTCAGGAAATCTAAAGCAAGTGCTTTAATGGAAGTGAGAAACCTCATAAATAAAAAAAATACAAAACACTAGTAGCTTAAAAATAGTGAAACCAATGGGTCATTTGTGAGTTTTTTATAAAATTCATGAAATTCAGTATTATTTGATACGAGATTTGAGATGTTATTTAAAAAACGTATTAACTGCTTTTTTCTGTGACTGTATCTGGCTTAACACATAAAAGGTGCTTGTGTATGTATATGTATGTGAAAGAAAAGCCAGAAACCTATTTATTATTTTTCTATTTTATGTTACTTGTGGGTGTGAACGCTCTTTTTTCTGTGTATAGAATCTGTAGAGTTACATGCCTTGAAGATTATATTAACTCTAGTCAAACTGGAATGGCTTTGGTATGGCATGGTCCTGTTTACTGCTGAAGTCCCAGAAGTGCCTCTGTTGTGCTGGCCTAAAATAACCTGCCTCTGAACATCCGGGTGTGGAGAAGTTGAGGGAGAAGCTATGGCATGAATGGGACCAGGAAGTGGGAGGTTAGTCAATGGAGAGCAGAGGCTCTTTTCCCAGTGGAGAGAGCGGCACGCATTCACTTGTCTTGGAGCCAAGACAGAAAGAATACTGTGTCAATGTCGTTATCCAGCCCAAGTACATCCAAGGAGGCAAAGTCATTACAATAAAATGCCTATGTTTGGTGAGGGGCCCCTGCAGACATCAAACAACCAGTGTATCATCGGCTTAAGCAGAGGAAGCTAATAGAATGGGGCCTGATGCCAATGGGCCTCTTGTTGAGTGACCCCACAAGGAAATTAGATTTGTTCCCTGCCCTCCTTTCTGGCTGGCCTTTAGTCAGAATGAGCCATGTCCCTTACAGCCACAGCAGTAAAGAAGTAAAGTTTCCCCTGACAAAGAAGCACTGACATCCATAGTTTGAACTGTACTGGACCCGTCATTTTAACTGAAAAGGGCCGAATTGTATCTGTCCAGTTCGTGGACTGAGCTCAGTTTAGTTCTCTAACTGTTAAGCTGGAATGGGCATTGTCCAAGAACAGTAGGTACCGTGGGTACAAATAGCCCAGGTGGCTTCCTAAAATTAAGCTTGTCATAGGGCTTTTCTATTTTTCTATGTTTGTGTATCTTCCCCTAATTGAACATGTGAAGTTTGCAGTTTTGTATCTTGCCTTGTTGGGCATGAATGTATTACAGTTAACAGTTATTATTGTCTTGTGTGTGTAATTTCCCATTTTATGGAATTAATACTTTTTGGGTCTTACTTGACACATTCCAATGTGCAAGTGATGTTCCTTTTATTTCAATAAGTATTAGGTCGTAGAGTTACTGCCCTCATTCTAATCTGTCCACCTATCTATTATGTGAATATACTATGAGGAGACCTTCCCCTGCCATCTCCTAGGGTCCTTTCACAGAACTGTGGAATACTCTCTGAGTTTGATTTCTGAACATCAGCAGCCTTGGCTGCTTCTGTGGGTTCCCAGGGTTGAGTCTCCCTCAGTGCATAATAGTGCCAGCCCTTCTTCTTCTACCCTCGCCCAGGTACCTAGCAGCCTCTGTGCGCCACTCAAGGAATCTGGGATCCTGGCTAGAGATCCAAGCCAGGGAAATCTTTTTTTCCCTTGCTTTCTCTCCTTCAAGGCACCTTATATCTCCCCACTCCTTTATTCCCTCCTCAATCTATTTAAATTCCGTAAACTTTCATAAAAACCTGAGAAGTGATAATCACCAAGGGTTTAGTGTCCCTCTTAAGAGTTGGGAAGGGACTAGACAGTAAAGTAGCTGTGTGTATATTGTCCATGTTTTAGATAATATCCTTGGTGTGGATTCTTGTTGTATTTGTTCAATGCTTGACTAATTGATTGATGGATTTGCACTTTGAACATTTTACTAGGCCTTTTCAATTTGTTTGCTTGGGCCAAGGCACTTTGCTAAAATTTTAGCCTGAACTCCTTTCTTTAGGGGTAGAAAAGTGTGTGTGTGTATGTGTGTGTGTGCGTGCGCGCGCGCGCCTCATGTTCTGGTGTCAAGTGGAAACTTCTGGGTATAACTAGATCTTTAGACTTTGCATACTTCTCTGTCTTATTCGGTTTCAATGGTAACAATATGAAATGTTTTTATTCTATGTGTGGTTACTTGGTTTTATCAACTTTTACTGTTGTTTGCTATTTTACTAAAATATGCCCCTAAGGAGTACAAATCGTTACTACTGCCAAGGTTTCATTGATATACCTCCTCTCTCTTTTTCATTCTGTACCATGCTACTCTACCGTTTCCCCCACTGAGGCACTGTTTTTGACACACTGGCCTTGCTTTTCCTCAAGAAAATCACATTTCTTCCTAATCCAAAGACTTTGCAACTGCTGTTCTTTATCTTAGCATTCTCTTCCCCTAGACCTGCATGGCTTTCTACCTCAATTAATAGTTGGAATTTCCTTTGATTCATTGAGTTTCATTAAAGTTCTTAAAATGACACAATGAAATTCGGCCCCCACCCCTTTTCTTCTCCTAAAGGGACACTTTATATCTCCTCTACTCTCTTCCCTCTCTAATCTAGTTAAATTTCCTAGGTTTTCACAGAAAACTAGGAAGGGATCATTATTAAGGACTTTGCTCCTCTCTTAGAATGGAGCTCCTCAAGTCCATTTCTGTGCCTGCAACCAAAAGAAAATTAATATAGTGAGTTGAGTTCCTTCAGGAGCTTTCTCTGGTTTTCTATCGATATCGCTATATTTTTTAAAGTAATGCCACTTTGTTTTGTTTACAAATATATTGAATAGCTGTCAAGATTACTATTTTGTTATTACCCCTCATGAATGTCCATGTCTATTTGGCTTGCTTGTTCTTTCAGATAAATTTTATTTTATTATTGTTGCCAAAAATTCTAAATAAAATTATAATAATAAAATGTTATTTTGAAAAAACATTTTTGTTATTTGTCTTTTCATTAGTAACATGGCATATTTATAGTTTAGTTTAATTTTTTTAGCACTACTATGTAAACTCTTTGCCTTTCCTCCAATTGTGTTTATTTCTTTTTTTAAATATATTTTTTATTGATTTCAGAGAGGAAGGGAGTGTGAGAGATAGAAACATCAATGATGAGAGAGAATCAATCATTGATTGGCTGCCTCCTGCACGCCCCCAACTGGGGATTGAGCCCACAACCCAGGCTTGTGTCCTTGACTGGAATGGAACCCGGAACCCTTCAGTTCAAAGGCCGACACTCTATCCACTGAGCTAAACCGGCTAGGGCAATTGTGTTTAAATCTAATCTTACTGTATTGGCCAGAACTTCAAAAAGATGTGAAAATGGGCTTTCTTGTTCTGGGTTTCAATGAGAAATGCTTTACCATGAAAAGTAATGAGTATACTGCTTAATGAATTTCTATCTTTTGAATATTTAAAGAGAATTGTTAATTAGTTTTATTGGATAGTTTATGCCATCTATTGAGTTAATCATTTACTTTTTCATTACTGATCCAAGGTTTTGCTTGGCGGGATTTACAACTTTTCTATTAGAAACTTTCCTTTCTTGAAGCAAAAAATAGTTCTACTTGAGGGTGAATATTATCCTCTGTACTCAGAATGTCATTCCCTTTCTTATTTCTAATATTGAAATGCATTTTCTTTTCCCCTCATTAGTTTGCCACAGTTTTATCAATGCTTTTGATTTACTTTTTCCCAGAAGCAATTCTTGATTTATTATCCCAAGTAGTTTGTTTTTATTCTCTATTTTTGGTCTTGATTCATTATATACCTACTTTTTCTGCCTTTTTAAAAATTTATTAATTGATGAGAGAGAGAGAGAGAGAGAACCCAACACATCTATTTGTTGTTCCACTTACCCATTGGTTGAGTCTTATATGTACCTAACCAGGGATTGAACTCACACCCTTAGCATATTGGGATGATGCTCTAACCAACTGAGCTACCTGGCCAGGGCTTTTATACACCTACTTTTTAAAAATATATATATTTTATTGATTTTTTACAGAGAGGAAGGGAGAGAGATAGAGAGTTAGAAACATCGATGAGAGAGAAACATCGATCAGCTGCCTCCTGCACACCCCCTACTGGGGATGTGCCCGCAACCAAGGTACATGCCCTTGACCGGAATCAAACCTGGGATCTTTCAGTCCGCAGGCCGACGCTCTATCCACTGAGCCAAACCGGTTTTGGCTATACACCTACTTTTAAAGGATTCTTCTTTATTATGGCTTTATATTTTAAAAGTTCATTTTTCTGTATTAAAGGATTTAAGACTGCCTGACTTTGTTTATAGCTTTGTCTGAATCCCAAATATTTTGATGCAAATTTTCATTTTTATTAAAGTTTTAATTCTCCATACTTTTATGGTAACTTAATTATAAGATTTAGAAATTTGCAGGCTGACTGTTTTAGTCTGAATGTGTAGTTTTGCTGAGAATTAAAATTTTCCTTGGGGCTTTGAGGGGGTGTGTTTGTTATACACTGACATGTCCATTTATATAAATATATCCTTTTCAAATTACAAATGAGTTACTAAAAAGGGATATTTTTTTGTTTCTATAGTAAACATATGAAATGTTTTAATCTGAAACTAGATCCCTCAAAATGAATCTAGTATAAAAGAAAAAGGTATGAAAATATTCATTTGAGAATAATTACTAGTAACAAAATTTGGAAATGTTAAAGAAAATGTATTCTTGACACTTAAAGATAGTAAGGGAAACTTTATTCAAGGGGGGACTACTACAGTGGGGTTTTGTACTACAGGAAAGAGTTTGAGCTAAACTCTGACTCCATCAAAGGCAAAGTGGGGATTTATTGCCAAGGAACAGGATGGGTGTCAGTGGATAGGAAATTTCTAAGAGGAAACATCAAGGATAAAGTCGATTTTGGCTAAACCATCTTGACAGGATTACTGCCGAGGACAGGCAAGGGGGTAAGGGGTAGGAATTGAATCAGATACCAAAGGGAGGGCTTTTCCTTAAACTGACGCAGCAGGAATCTTGCTAAAAACTGGACTAAAAACGAAGAGCCACTGGATTAAAGACAGAGCTCAGTTATGAGTTTATTAGTCATCTATTGATGTATGACAAAGTACAGAACTAACAGCTTTAAAAAAACACACAAAACATTTGTTACCTTACACCAAGCGTGTCAAACTTGTGGCCCGAGGGCCGAATGCAGCCCACCACGAATACTCATTAACGAAGACTCATTTATTTCAGCCCTTTGTATTCAGCATGTCTCTATCGAAACAAACTTATATTTCTATGAAAATGGGAGCTTTTTTTTTTTTTTTGCGGCCCACCTACAGTTTGACATGCTGGCCTTACGCTGTTTCTGAGAGCCAGGAACCCAGGAGCAACTTCGCTGGGTTGTTCAGCTTCAGGGCTTCATGAGGGCTTAGTCACCTGAAGGCTCGCCTGGGGCTGGAGGACTTGCTCCCAAGATGGCTCCCCACCCGGCCAATGACAGGACACTGGTTCCTTTCGGGCCGTTGGGAGAAAGCCCCAGGTCCTCCATGGGAGCCTTTCCACCAGTGACCTGAGTGTTCTCAAAACACGACTAGCTGGCTTCCAGAGCGAGTGAGCGGGGGAGCGAGGGCCCTGCAGTGCCTTTGCGGCCTCGTCTCAGCAGTTTTACTCTGTCATTTCCACTCTGTTCTTCATTAGAAGGGAGGCGCTCAGCTGAGCCCACACATTAAGGGGAAGGTAGTTAGTTACATTTCACCCTTGAAGGTGACTGAGTTAATTAGGTCCATTTCCTACTTTGGGAGTTCTTTGCCCTCTTCTGGTCCTTGGCCTGCGCCACTGTTTGCAAAGGTTTACAGCCGGGAGGGAGTTCCCCTCACATCTCACCTTCCGAAGTGCCGCCCAAACAGAGCTCTGTCTGTGTTCCCGCCGCTCGGAACAGTCCTGTCTGCCCTTCTCCTCCATCATCCTGAAGTCCTCAAACTCACCGCCACCTCCCTCAGGACTGCCCACACCCAGAAGAGGGGATCACGCAAGAGCATGAACCCCGGGAGGTGGGGTCACTGGGGGCGGTCTTAGGGGTTGTTACCGACAGTCTGCCCTCCGGCCCTTGGAGATTCACATCCCTCTGCCATGGCAGATGCATTACCTAGGCCCGTGGTCGGCAAACTGCGGCTCGCGAGCCACATGCAGTTCTTTGGCCCCTTGAGTGTGGCTCTTCCACAAAATACCACGGCCTGGGCGAGTCTATTTTGAAGAAGTGGCGTTAGAAGAAGTTTAAGTTTAAAAAATTTGGCTCTCCAAAGAAATTTTAATCGTTGTCCTGTTGATATTTGGCTCTGTTGACTAATGAGTTTGTCGACCACTGGCCTAGGCCTTTGGTTCAGCTTTGCATACACACCAGGGAAATCTGCAGGCGCCGAGGGGGGGTGCACTGAGCCAGGGTTTATGTCTCACTTCCCCGCCTGCATCTGTCACTGTGCAAATGGTTGCTGAACCACAGAGCACAGTAATACTCCGCCTCGTCCTCGGGCTGGGCCCCCGTGATGGTGAGGGTGGCCTTGTCTCCAGCCAGGGCGCCGGAGAATCGGACAGGAACCCCGGGAACCCGGTTGGTGGTACCACCTACTATACCCTTGGGTACCTGGTAGGGCTTCTGTTGGACCCAGCTGGCATAGTTACTGGTGGTGACGGCCCCAGCGCTGGAGCGACAGGTGAGCGTGACCGTCCCCCCAGGGTTTGTGATCAGTGAGGCTTGCTGAGTCACAGTCTGGGAAGTGGCCCCTGAAAAATAGATGAGAGACCAAAGGTCAAGAACGGGGACAGGGGTCATGAAGGAGCATTGTGGTCTTTCTCACTCCCACCCCCCACCCCGCAGCCCAGAGAGTCCCCCCTGACCTGTGCAGTGAGCCAGCAGTGCGAGCAGGAGCGAAGCCCAGGCCATGGTGTAGACGCCCCCGCTGTGCTTCTCGAGCCCCCTCAGCACAGAGTCAGCCTGCACTGCTCTCATTTTAGCTCCTTCCACCCTCGGGGGTGGGCATTTCATGCAAATGAGCTCCCCTCCCAGGGGCGCTCAGCAATGTGGCCCCGTCATGGCAGCCCTGAGCTGCTCCACATCAGTGACAGGAGGACCCAGGCATAAAGGACCATGTCACAGCTGAGCTTGCCTCCCAGGCGCTGGCCCACAGCCCCCTCTAGTGTCCATAGTGAGGCCACCAATGGGCAGATGCACTCCTGCAGGCCCTCTTTGCTCTGGTCGGGAGTATTTAGTTCTCTCAGTGGCTCAGAGCCTTCACTCTGCCCCTCCCATTTCATCTTTTGGAGAAGCTGAACTCAGATTCTATCTCCTCCTTGCTTAAAACCCTCTAAGGGCTTCCTGTTGTCCACCCCTTTCTTGTCAATGTCACCTCTTGTCACACCGCACCATATGCCTTATTCTCATGGGCTGGTGGTCCCTCGCTTCCCTGTAGGGGTCAGCCCCAGGAGGATGGGACCCCGTCTGTCTTGTCAGTGCTGTGCTCTGAGCTCTAGACGCGAGCCTGGCACAGAGCACATGTTCAGGAGCACGTAAGGACGGACAGACCTCCGCATCGGTGGTTTCCCCTGAGGGGGACCCAGCTGGACTCGGTCCCTGTTCCGAACTGGCTCATTAAGACTCTCTCTCCAGGGCAGGCTGCCACTGGGATTGTGAACTTCATTTGACAAGGGCGCCCTTTGAGGGACAACTTCGGGAGGACGAGGTTGCGTTCTTTAGAGCAGTAGTTGCCAACGTTTTGGACCTCGCGGACCACCGGTTGGGGACCGCTGCTTTAGACAGTTGTCCTGACTTGAGTCCGAGGCCCTAAGTAGGGGGTCACACTAACCCACATGCAAACAAAAGCTTCCTAAGGAAAATAGCAGGCATCACCCCCTGGTTTCACAAAAGCCACACCATGGAACAGGAGTATTTGATTAAAGATTAATTAGCCCTGGCCAGTTTGGCTCAGCAGTTAGAGCATTGGCCCATGGACCAAAGGGTCTTGGGTTTGATTCCCAGTCAAGGGCTCATACCTTGGTTTCAGGTTCAATCCTCCACCCCCAGTTGGGATGGAAATAGGAGGCAACCAATTGATGTGTCTCTGACATATCGATGTTTGTCTCTCTTTCTCTCTCTCTCCCTCCCCCATCCTTTCCACTCTCTCTAAAAACCAGTGGGAAAAAATTTTCTCACTCATTGGGTGAGGATTAAAAAATTAAAAAGAAATAAAAACAAGATTAATTATATAGCATCATTTCTTTTTTAAAAAATGTATTTATTTCAGAGAGGATGGAAGAGGGGGAGAGAGAGAGAAACATCACTGATGAGAGAAAAATCATTCATCGGCTGCCTCCTGCACGCCCCACACTGGGGATCGAGCCCACAACCCGGGCATGTGCCCTGACCTGGACTCGAACCCTGACCTCCTGGTTCTTAGGTCAATGCTCAGCCACTGAGCCATGCCAGCTGGGCACCCTTTCCTTTACTTTTCAATGGGTGATCCACATTTACTACTTGAGAGCTGGTGTGTCTGGTCACGTGATCCCCTTATCACAGGCCCCAGCGGAGGTTTATGTCCTGGTTCCCCATCTGCGTCTCTCACTGTGCCGAGCACCGCTGTACACCAGCCAGCAGTGGTACACAGCCTCGTCCTCAGGCTGCGCCCCTGTGAGGGTCAGGGCAGCTTTGCCCCCTTGGATGGAGCCCGAGAACCGGGCCGGCGTCCAGGAGTGTCTGTTGTTCGTGTTGTAAATGAATGTCCTGGGGGCCTGGCCAGGCTTCTGCTGGAACCAGTATGGGTAGTGGCCATCGGTGACTGCTCCGGTGCTGGAGCCGCAGGTGAGAGTGACTGTCCCTCCTGAGGACACGGTCTTTTCAGGCTCCTGAGTGACCACAGCCTGAGACCTGGACCCTGAAACCAAAAGCAGACACAATCAGGAATGAATTATAAAGGCAGAGGGACCCCTCCAAAGCTGGTATCGGGGGTCCATATTCACCTGGGCAGTGAGTGAGAAAGAGGAGGAGGAGGAGAGGAGTGCAGGCCATGGTGCAGACGTTAGAAGGGCCCCCTGGCTCTGAGCTGGAGCTGGGCTCTCTGCTGACTCTTTATCTCCTACTGAGCTGCTGTGTGAAGGGGTGTGTTGGAGGGTCGCCTTATGCAAATCTGAGCCTGTCACCACTCCCATCCACCACCTAGGTTCTCAGCCCTGGGAGCAGCTACACGGTCAGCGGGTAAGCCAGGGGTGGGTGGAGGTTGTGCGTCTACCCTGTGGGAGGAAACAGCTGCTCTAAGCTGTTCTACAGGCCAGTGAGCAACCGTCCAGGGTCGGTTACATTTGAGCCACTTGACGTTCAAGGCCACTGGGAAGATCCATAGCGCCCCCTGGTGGCCGCCGTGGGCTGAGAGCGTGTGGTTTCCTCTCAGTTATGAACATAACTGTTGACCATTGCAACTGTTGTTTCCCAGGCCATTCCGCGTTCATTGCTCGTCTCTTCTTGGCTCATTCCTGTTGGTACATCTCCCTCTGGTTGTTGTTGAAATCCTGCCCAGTGTCAGTGTCACTGTTACAAGGCCTTCATTTCTTATCTGAGTGTTTTGCATGACTCAAGGAATGATTTCATGGCCAACTGACTCTGTTGACATTTATTTTGAGGCTTACATTGAATAGACAGCTGGTTTTAGTCAGAATTATTTTTAATAATTTACATTAGAGAATGAAAAGAAAATGACCAAAGACCGAGGATTAAATGTTTTACGGCCAAATGGGTGGAGACTAAAGTCATCTGTGTGAATGGTCAACATGACCAAGTCTCCTCCCAAAAAAAAAACCTCTGGACACCAAGCGTGGGTGAACTTTCCTGGTGGGCAGTACCCCGTGCAGAGGGTCGCACATGGATGTCAGGAGGAGTTCCCATTGTCCGTGACTTACCCCACTGGGAGGGGACAGGGGAAGCGTGCACTTGGAATTCTTGCGGGCCCTCCTCGTGGGCCTCTTCCTTTGACTAGTTTTCATCAGAAGGTATATATTTTCAATTCCTAGCTTCAGCTGGGGTTCATTGTACCAACGAAAAGTAGGCATAAGGTGAGAATGATCTATACTTATAATAGGGTAATATGCAAATTGGTCGGGACGCTGTCACGTACCGACCGATCAGCAGGAGGGCGGGGCAGTGAGCTACGTGCAGTGGAGAGCTACGAGTGGTAGTGGGCGGGGTGGCCAGCTGAGGCAAGCAGCAGGGAGCTACTTGCACATGTATTCACGTGCAGGGCCACTGGTTTTTTATATTTTTATTTAGAGAAGACTACCTGGAAAATACAAACGCTCAAAGATTGAATGTGGAAAGTTTTACAGCTAGACCTCAGATCTAGTTCAACACAGGTGTTAATGAATTAATTCAGGGGAAGGGAATGAGATAGGCTTATTTCAACTTTTTATTTTGGAGTAATTCTAGATGCACAGAAATGTTGCAAGGATAGTACACATACCCTTCACCAAATCTCCCCTGATGTTAACAACTTACATAACCATGGTAAATATTAACCTTTTGCACTCGGATGTCGAGTGAGACTCGACACGGTTAGCATTAGAATAAAGGAATCGAGAAAAAAGCAAGTGAGTGCAAAGGGTTAAAATGATCAAAAATCACTTAAAATTGATAACCCAAATAATAGTCCTATGGTTATTAAGGAAACTTAGTTTGTTAGGTAAAACACCATCCAGAAATGAAAACTTCATGCTAAGCTTATTTTATTTCTGAATTCTACCAAACTTTTATTTTTTAAAAAATATATTTTTATTTCAGAGAGGAAGAGATAGGGAGAGAGAGAGAGAAATATCAATGATGAGAGAGAATCCTTGATCGGCTGCCTCCTGCACACCCCACATTAGGGATTGAGCCTGAAACCCGGGCATGTGCCTTGACCAGGAATTGAACCATGACCTCCTGGTTCATAGGTCAAGGTTCAACCACTGAGCCACACCAGCAATTTTGGGCCTTCCTTGGCTTGCAGCTGCATCACCCAGTTTCCGCCTCCATCTCCTCAGAGTGCTCCCCGTGTCTTCATGGGGCTGTGTTGTTCCACAGGCCATCCATCGCTCTATCCACTGAGCCAAACCGGCTAAGGCTGTATATGTTTCAATATATTTTAAATATATGCAATATAGTTATTAAATGTATGCATTATCTACACTAATAAAAGAAAACATGCAAATTGACCATCACTCCGCTACATCCACCAGCCAATCAGGAGGGAATATGCAAATTAGAAGGACAAAGATGGCAGCTGCCCAGCTGCTCCAGGTGCAGAGTGGCCTGGCAGGGGAGGACGCCTGCTATGAGAGGGAGAGCGGGGGGGGGGGGCGTGCAAAGGATCTACAGGAGCGGCACTCTGGCGGAGCAAAGATGAAGACTGCAGACTCTGGAATCTTCAGCGAACACCAAGACAGCAGTCTCTGGCCGGAGTCTGAAGCAAAGCAGCGAAGACGAAGATGGCAGACTCCTGCTGGGGTCTACAGTAAAGACAAAGGAGGCAGACTCCGGCCGGAGTGAAGGCCTGAGACCCGAGTGCCAGAGGAAAACCAGTGCTGGAAGCCAAGGAAAGGAAGGCCTATTGCACAAATCTCTTCGTGCAACGGGCCTCTAGTATTAAACTGAAACAACTTCAGTTATATATGAGAGGAGCGTTTATTTCCTTTGCTCGTAGCTGGCAATGAACTTTGGAGATGCTTTTATCTGGAGGAAATGTGTTTGACCTTAGTCCTTAGTTCTGATCCAGCAGATATTGTTTCTTCTATAAAATAAAATAAATGAATTCTGGTTTTTGGGCCTCAGTTGCTCATCTCTATTCCCTTCATTTTAGGGTTAAAGCAGGAAGGGAATCCATTCAGACCCTTCCCCTCACCGTCTCTCTATGGATGGTTAAGGTTTAAGCTCCCCTGAGAGCTCAGATGTCTGTTACGTGACGCCAATATCACAGGACGATGTTTGTACCCACACTCAGCCAAACTTGGGTTTATGTCCTGGTTCCCCATCAGGGTCGCTCACTGTGCCGAGCACCACTGAAGTATAACCAGCAGTAGTACTTGGCCTCGTCCTCAGGCTGCGCCTCTGTGAGGGTCAGGGCAGCTTTGCCCCCTTGGATGGAGCCTGAGAACCGGGCCGGCGTCCAGGAGTGTTTCTTATTTGTGTTATAAATGAGTGTCCTGGGGGCCTGGCCAGACTTTTGCTGCATCCAGTACGGGTAGTGGCCATCAGTGACAGCCCCGGTGCTGGAGCCGCAGATGAGAGTGACTGTCGCTCCAGGGGACACAGTCATTGAGGGCTCCTGAGTGACCACAGCCTGAGACCTGGACCCTGAAACAAAAACAGACACAATCAGGAATGAAGAATGAAGGCAGAGGGACCCCCCACAGGCTGGTCTCTGAAATGGCCCTGAACCTGGGCAGAGAGCGAGGAGGAGGAGGAGGAGGGGAGTCCAGCTCATGGTGGAGACGTTCCAAGGTGCCTTGGTCTCTGGCACGTGCTGGGCTCGGGTGTCCCTTTATCTCCTCCCGGCCTCCTGGGTAAAGGGGTGTGTGCTGGTCATTATGCAAATGTGCGCCCACAGGACCGTCCTGTTCTGGGTCCTGGGCCCCGTTGGCAGCTTCACTGTGAGGAGGAGGCCGGGGAGGCTGTGGGCTCTGAGTCTGTCCCTTGAGGGGAAGCACCTGCTGTCACCTCACACCCAGGCCATGAGCATGCGCAGTGCCCACTCAATTAGAACCATTTGAGTTGGCTTCAGGCCTGGCAGCTCTGAGAAGATCCACAGCGCCCCCTGGTGACATCCTCCGGAAATTATGCATGGTGCTTGGAACTCTCCAGCAGGAATGGTAGCCCTTTTTCCTTTCAACAATCAAGGGCTCTGTGGTCTTCCTGAGGCCACTCCCCAGGGCAGGAGAATGAGCAGGTCCCACCTCTGATGCTGGGCTGACTCTTGATTTTCTCAGGTGACTCAGGACCTGCACAAAAGTAAATGACACGCTACATTCCCAGCCATTAAAGGAACCCTGCTTGTTGACTTTACCCCTGTCTGCCTGGCCGCTGGGTTCATTTCTGGTGCCTGAGCCTTGGGAGCAAAGTTTGAGGCTTAAGGTTCCCCAGAAAGCCCGTCAGTTCCTACCTGGTCATGATTCCACTTGGGGATCCTTTAGGGTGAAATTCCTGGTTGTTGTTGATGTTGTTGTCTCTGTGGCTGTTGTGAGGGGCTTCTGTCCGAGTCCCAGCCCCCTGTGGACATCTTAGCTTTTTCCCTCTGCCTTTGCCAGGAGATTATAACGATGTCGGGGAACAAATGTCTTGTGTTCATTGATTACTTCTGTAGGTTCTGTTTTAAAAATTTAATTATATTTTTATTGATGCCAGAGAGGGAGAGAGACATAGAAACATCAATGATGAGAGAAAATCACTCATTGGCTGCCTCCTATACACCCCACACTGGGGATCGAGCCCCAAACCCAAGCATGTGCCCTAATAGGGAATCAAACCATGACCTCCTGGTTCATAGGTCAATGCTCAACCACTGAGCCAGGGTGGCTGGGTCTCATGTATTCGTGAATTTCGTGAATGTTATATTAGCAATATAAGGGATGACTTAAAAAGAATATTAATATGAATGAAACTCTACCCCTTCTTAGAGGGTTTTTTTTCCTCCCCTTAGGCATTTTAAAAGTCCACATTTTCTGTTCTCTAAACTTCATTGGTCTTTTCGAGTATATTTGTTAGGATATCCATGGATTCCATGGGAATTGGGTTTATAAGGTTTAGGTCCAAGTCAGTTAATATGTATCATGTATCATCCCAACAACAACAGCAAAACGCAGAGAGGGAAGAAGGAGAGGTGATGAGTATAAAACCGAGGACGTGAGCCCTAATTTCAGAGCCTTGTCCTTCCTGGACTGGGGCCCAAAGCCTGGAGATCAGAAGCTCCTCACAGTGTGATTTCCAGGAAAAAGACACCCAGCTTCCCTGGGGTGTCTGAATTCAGAGAATAAATATCCAGGCCAAGGCAGGGCGCAGGGGACCCACATGGCTTGGAAGAGGTCACCTCGGCCTCCCAGGCCACATGAGCTGGACCTCTGCTTTAAAAAAAACTCTTTATTTTCCACCTTTATTTACATTTAATATTCTTTTGTGTTGGTTTCAGGTGCACAGCATAGTGTTGTGCAATCCTGTGCTTTACAAAGTGTTCCCTTGGGATCCCTGGGCCCACCTAGCACCGCACAGACTTATCACAAGGTCATTGTCTACGTCCCTGTGCTGTGCGTCAGCATTCCAGTGTCTGTTTGGGAAACACCACTTAGTACTTTACTCCCTCCAATTTTTTCATTCAACCTCCCTCAGGATACCATCTGATTGTACTCTATTTTGTGTGTTTCTTTATTTTGTTTTTTAGCATACATTCCACATATGAGTGAAATGTTATGGTGTTTGTTTTTCTCTGTCTGACCTACTTTACACAGCGCCATGCCCTCTAGGCCCCTCTGGGCACCTGGGTGCTTCCATGGCGTGGCCATTGCAAATGCTGCTGCAGTGAACACAGGGAGCATGCAGTTCTCCACATCAGAGTTTGGGTTTCTCCAGGTCAATACCCGGATGAGGAGTCGCCGGGGAATGGGGCAGTTTGGCCTGTAATGCTGTAAGGCCCCTCCATACAGCTTTCTAGAGTGACTGCCCAGCCTGCATTCCCACCAACAGTGCATGAGGGTCCCCTTTTCTTCACATCTGTGCCAACGCTTGTTGTGTGTGGATTTGATGACAGCCATTCTGAGCATGTTTGGTGGCATTGCATTGTGGGTTTAATTTACATTTCTGTGATGGATAGTGGTGTTGAGCATCTTTTCTTATGTCCATTGGTCATCAGTATGTTCTTTGTGGGGAGTCTACTCAGGTCCTCTGCCCATTGTTTGTGTGGATTGTTTGTGGGTTTGCTTTCTCCTCTTGGTGTTGAGCTGTGTGAGCTCTTTATAGATGAGGGACATGAACCCCTTTATGGGAGGATCATTGGTGAATATGTACTTCCGTTATGGCACTGGAGGCTGTTTGTTTTGTTGATGGTTTCCTTTGCTGTGTAAGAAACTTTAGTTTGACGTAGTCCCATTTGTTTAATTTTCCTTGTCTGAGGAGATGTATTGGGAAAAATATTGGTAAGATTAATGTCAGAGATTTTAGAACCTATATTTTTTCAGAGTCTTATGGTTTTGAGTCTGACATTTCAGTCTTTTAAGCATTTGGAGTTTATTCGTTGACGCGGAGGAAGGAAGGTACCAATAGGAGGAGAGGAGCTTCTCCAGCATTCATGTGGAACCACCTCCCGGGGAGCTTGTGGACGGAAGATTCCGGGACAACAACACGTTTCTGACTCAGTGGGGCTAACATGGGAATTTCATTGCTGACAACCCTCAGGTAATACACCCATTTCAAGGCCAAAATACACATTAACTTGGTCTCCACAGTCAAATTCATAAACGAGGATATGTTGCTATTGCTCTTTAAATTAGGGGAGTCTTACAGGTACTGCTGAGGTTGCTGAGTCTCACTGTAGGTCGATCCAGTTGGGAGCTGAGCCCTTCCCTGTAACTATGGGTGGAGAGGAAGAGGGAAAGCCCATTCTTGGAGGAGTCACATGATGAGAGGGACACGCTCTGGGAGAGACAGAGGAGGCACATGACCCTGGACAGGAGAATGGGCTCAGAGAGCCCCCTTCCCACGGTGTGCTGGCCATTTCCACCATTGCTCTTTCCTTCTGCATCAAAGGCTGAGCCAGTCTGAGCCCAGGGTGAGGTTTTGGTTGCACTTCCCCGTGGGTTTACATCACCGTGTAGTTGTAACTACCCATGTACAGAGCACAGTGATAGTCGGCTTCATCTTCAGGCTGGGCCCCCGAGATGGTGAGGGCGGCTTTGTTCCCAGAGATGGAGCCGGAGAAGCGGTCAGGGACCCCAGAGGGGCGGTAATTTGTTTGGTAGATGACTTGGCGAGGAGGCTTGCCTGGGGTCTGCTGGTACCAGCTAGGGTACTTACCCGTAGAGACTGCCCCAGAGCTAAGGCCACAGGTGAGTGTGACTGTCCCTCCTGGAGATACTGACATGGAGGGCTCCTGGGTCACCACAGTCTGAGAATCCACCCCTAAAACCAACAGGAGAGAGACAGGTGTTATGAGGGACAATGGTCACCTGAGACCCTGCTGTTCTGTGTCCCCCAAGAATGCAGAGTCCCCTCCTCTGACCTGAGCTGTGCGCCAGGAGCTGGAGCAGAAGCACCGTCCAGACCATGGTGGGGACACTCACAGGATGTGGCCTCCTCAGGCTCCTGGCTGCAGTGGGGAGTCCTGGGCCTTTTCATGCCTCCCACACCCATTAGGGGAGAAGGTGCCTCATGCAAATCAGCTTCCCCTCTAGTCCTGCCCCAGGGTCACCCTGCTGTCCCCTGGGGGATCTTGAAAGAGGCAGTTGCTGGGCCCTCACACAGACCAATAGACTCCACATGAACTGAGACGCTGAGGGACGGGGTGATTCTGTCACCAAGTCAGTGCCCTGGAGTCCTGGTGACCTCAGCCCTAACTTCCTTCCCTGGAGGGTCTGAGGCTGAAGGATGAGATGAGAGTGTCTGCCCCTCCTGGCCCCAGCAATCTAGTTCACCCCAAATTCAACCATATCCGTGGGAACACTGCGTCCTTCCTCAGCGAAACCCCTTCTTGTCTTTGGAGGATCTTAGCAGTCAGTCCTCCCTCCAGCGCTGAGTCCTCTGTCCAGCCCTGTTAGTCCCTGAACCAGGAGAAATGGTCAGGGGACCGCTGCACCTCCAGGCAGGGATGGCTACTCTCTTTTGTCCTAAGAAGCCATCCATTCTATGAGATAGCTTCCAATGAAATACAGCTTTGAGGAGAAAATGTCACAGTGTCACCATTTATTGTGAGAAACTGATTACCATCAGATATTACAAAATCGAGCATGGAGCTCATGATCAGAAGTGAGATCAATACTGAGTGTGAGTGAGTCGGTGTGAACATCACAGAACAGTTTAAAGGTCCCTTTCCCTGAGGGGCAGGAGGAATGGAGGGATGGAGAAATGGAAGGGGATGAGAAAGGGATAACATGTCTCCAGGCGTTGGGGAAGGTAATACACACACTGGCGTTCATCAGAGGGGAAATGACACTGTGATTCATGGTATTTATGTTGGAATCACTAGCCAATTATCTATGCATTAAAACAATCACTTTTTCTTGTGTGATTGCTTATCTCTCTCTGCCTGTAAACCAGACAATGGCTGGACAGTGACTCCATGAGGGGAGGGTGGGCTATGAGACAAGTGAGGGTGTCAGAGCTGAGGGCTCATGGGGCTCCTGGGGCCCAGGTGCAGGGAGGTCACACTTGAGTGAGGACCTGCCTGCCCAAGTGTGCAGGAGCCAGTAGAGTGTGTGCCTAGCTGCCTGGCCCAGAGCCCTGAGCTCTCAGTCCCAGTGCACCAGCGCCCCCTGCTGGTCCCAGAGCTCATGTCCTCCAGCCCATCTCCTCCCCCTCCAGCCCTCCTGGAGGGGCTCTGTGGTCTTCCTGAGGCCACTCCCCTGGGCAGGAGAATGAGCAGGTCCCACCTCTGTGCTGGGGTGACCCGTGATTTTCTCAGGTGACTTAGAACCTGCAAAAAAGTAACTGACACGCTATGTTCCCAGCCCTTAAAGGAACCCTGCTTGTTGACTTTCCCCCTGTCTGCCTGGCGGTGGGTTCATTTCTGGTGCCTGAGCATTTGGAGCAAAGTGTGAGGCTTAAGGTTCCCCAGAAAGCCCCTCAGTGTCAGTTCCTACCTGGTTGTGAATCCACCTAATGAGCCTTCAGGGTGAAGTAGTTGGTTGTTGTTGTTGTCTCTGTGGCTGTTGTGAGGGCTCCTGTCAGAGTCCCAGCCCCCAGGGGACTGGTCATGGCTCTTCCCTCTGCCTTTGCCGGGAGAATGTGAGGATGTCGGGAACAGTGTCCTGTGTTCTTTGGTGACTTCTGCGGGTTCTCATTGACTCTGGAACGTTACACTGGGAACACTTCCTTCCGGCACCTGAGGGATTTAAGTTGTGATGTTCTAGTTTTGTAATTATTTTCAGGACAAGGTTTGACACAAAAAGTGTGTTAATATGCATGAAACTCTACCCCATCGTGGAGTTCCTTTCTCCCTTAGGGGATGTAGAAGTCCTCATTTTCTGCTCTCCAATCTTTTTGGCCTTCAGTATATTTGTTTGCATATCCATGGGTTTAATGGGAATGGGGTTTCTCAGGTTTAGAGCCAAATCAACTAACATTGATCACATGTCCTCCCAATGACAACAGCAGAACACAGGGAGGACAGAGGGACAGGTCACGGGACAAACTGGAGGAAGCGCGCCCTCCTCTGAGAGCCATGTCCTTCCTGGGGAGGGTCCCAGAGTCTGGAGACCATAAGCTCCTCACAGTGTGATTCCCAGGAAGAACCACTGGCTTCCTTGGGGTTTCAGGGTTCAGAGCATGAACATCCCGGCCACGGCAGTGCGCATGGGACACACAGGGCCTGGGAAAGGTCCCCTCGGCCTCCCAGGCCACAGCAGCTGGACCTCTGCTTTAATAAACCCTTTTCTTTTCACCTTTATTTACATTTAATATTCTTTTGTGTTGGGTTCAGGTGCACAGCATAGTGTTGTGTAATCCTGTGCTTTACAAAGTGTTCCCTTGGGACCCCTGGGCCCCCCTGGCTCCGCACAGACTTATCACAAGGTCATTGTCTAGGTCCCTGTGCTGTGCTTCAGCATTCCCGTGTCTGTTTGCGAAACACCAATTAGTACTTTACTCCCTCCAACTTTTTCATTCATTCTCCCAGACCCCCTTCCCTCAGGAAACCATCTGTTTGTACTCTGAGTTCCTATCAATTTTTTTTTGCTTATTTTGTTTATCCTTTACCTTCCACGTTTGAGTGAAATGTTATGGTGTTTGTTTTTCTCTGTCTGACCTACTTTACGCAGCGCCATCCCCTCTGGGCCCCTCTGGGCACCTGGGTGCTTCCATGGCGTGGCCATTGCAAATGATGCTGCAGTGAACACAGGGAGCATGCAGTTCTCCACATCAGAGTTTGGGTTTCTCCAGGTCAATACCCGGATGAGGAGTCGCCGGGGAATGGGGCAGTTTGGCCTGTAATGCTGTAAGGCCCTTCCATACAGCTTTCTAGAGTGACTGCCCAGCCTGCATTCCCACCAACAGTGCATGAGGGTTCCCTTTTCTTCACATCTGTGCCAACGCTTGTTCTTTGTGGATTTGATGGCAGCCATTCTGAGCATGTGCGGTGGCATTGCATTGTGGGTTTAATTTACATTTCTGTGATGGATAGTGGCATTGAGCATCTTTTCCTATGTCTGTGTGTTCTTTGTGGGGAAGTCTATCAGGTCCTCTGCCCATTGTTTGTGTGGATTGTTTGTGGGTTTGCTTTCTCCTCTTGGTGTTGAGTTGTGTGAGCTCTTTATAGATGTGGGACAGGAACCCCTTTATGGGAGGATCATTGGTGAATATGTATTTCCATTATGTCACTGGAGGCTGTCTTTTCGTTTTGTTGATGGTTTCCCTTGCTGTGCAAAAACCTCTTTAGATTGACATAGTCCCATTGATTTACTTTTCCTTGTCTGAGGAGATGTATTGGGGAAAATGTTGGTAAGATTAATGTCAGAGATTTTAGAACCTATATTTCTTTCAGAGTTTAATGGTTTTGAGTCTGACATTTCAGTCTTTTAAGCATTTGGAGTTTATTCGTTGATGCGGAGGAAGGAAGGTACCAATAGGAGGAGAGGAGCTTCTCCAGCATTCATGTGGAACCACCTCCAGGGGAGCTTGTGGACGGAGAGATTCCCTGACAACAACACGTTTCTGACTCAGTGGGTCTAATGTGGGAATTTCATTGCTGACAACCCTCAGGTAATGCTCCCATTTCAAAGCCAAAATACACATTAACTTGGTCTCCACAGTCAAATTCATAAAGGAGGATATTGTGTTATTGCTCCTTAAATTAGGGGAGTCTTACAGGTACTGCTGAGGTTGCTGAGTCTCACTGTACGTCGATGCAATTGGGAGCTGAGCCCTTCCCTGTAACTATGGGTGGAGCGGAAGAGGGAAAGCCCATTCTTGGAGGAGTCACATGATGAGAGGGACACGCTCTGGGAGAGACAGAGGAGGCACATGACCCTGGACAGGAGAATGGGCTCAGAGAGCCCCCTTCCCACGGTGTGCTGGCCATTTCCACCATTGCTCTTTCCTTCTGCATCAAAGGCTGAGCCAGTCTGAGCCCAGGGTGAGGTTTTGGTTGCACTTCCCCGTGGGTTTGCATCACCGTGTAAGGATTACTACTACTACCCGTGTACAAATTACAGTAATAGTCGGCTTCATCCTCAGGCTGGGCCCCCGAGATGGTGAGGGCGGCTTTGTTCCCGGAGATGGAGCCGGAGAAGCGGTCAGGGACCCCAGAGGGACGGCTGTTTGTGCTGTAGATGAGCTGGCGTGGAGGCTTGCCTGGGGTCTGCTGGAACCAGCCGGGGTTGTTACTAGTGGAGACTGCCCCAGAGCTAAGGCCACAGGTGAGTGTGACTGTCCCTCCTGGAGATACTGACACGGACGGCTCCTGGGTCACCACAGTCTGAGAATCCACCCCTGAAACCAACAGGAGAGAGACAGGGGTTATGAGGGACAAGGGTCACCTGAGACCCTGCTGTTCTGTGCCCCCCAAGGATGCAGAGCCCCCTCCTCTGACCTGAGCTGTGCGCCAGGAGCTGGAGCAGAAGCACCGTCCAGACCATGGTGGGGACACTCACAGGATGTGGCCTCCTCAGGCTCCTGGCTGCAGTGGGGAGTCCTGGGCCTTTTCATGCCTCCCACCCCCATTAGGGGAGAAGGTGCCTCATGCAAATCAGTTTCCCCTCTAGTCCTGCCCAGGCTCACGCTGCTGTCCCCTGGGGGATCTTGAAAGAGGCAGATGCTGGGCCCTCACACAGACCAATACTCTACATTAACTGAGACGCCAAGGGAAGGGGGTGATTCTGGCACAAAGTCAGTGCCCTGGAGTCCTGGTGACCTCAGCCCTAACTTCCTTCCCTAGAGGATCTGAGGCTGAAGGACAAGGTGGGAGTGTCTGCCCCCTCCTGGCCCCAGCTAGTTTGCCCCAAATCCAACCCCATCCCTGGGTCACTGCTTCCTTCCTCAGCGAAAGCCCTTCTTGTCTTTGGAGGATCTTAGCAGTCCGTCCTCCCTCCAGTGGTGAGTCCTCTGTCCAGCCAAGTTAGTCCCTGAACCTGGAGAAATGGTCAGGGGACCAGGGTTGGACATCTTGACACAGACAGCTGCACCTCAAGGTAGGGATGACCACTCTCTTTGTCCTAAGAAGCCATCCATTCTATGGGATAGCTTCCAATGAAATACAGCTTTGAGGAGAAAATGTCACAGTGTCACCATGATATTGTGAGAAACCGATTACCATCTGATATGACAAAATAGAGCATGGAGCTCCTAATCAAAAATGAGATCAACACTGAGTGTGAGCGCATCGGTGTGAACATCACAGAACAGTTCAAAGGTCCCTTTCCCTGAGGGGCAGGAGGGATGGAGGGATGGAGAAATGGAAGGGGATGAGAAAGGGATAACATGTCTCCAGGCGTTGGGGAAGGTAATACACACACTGGCGTCCACCAGAGGGAAAATGACACTGTGATTCATGGTATTTATGTTGGAATCACTAGCCGATCATCTATGCATGAAAACAATCACTTTTTGTTGTGTGATTGCTTATCTCTCTTTGCCTGTAAATCAGGCTGGACAGTGACTCCATGAGCGGAGGGTGCGCTATGAGACAAGTGAGGGTGTCAGAGCTGAGGGCTCATTGGCTCCTGGGGCCCAGGTGCAGGGAGGTCACACTTGAGTGAGGACCTGCCTGCCCAAGTGTGCAGGAGCCAGTAGAGTGTGTGCCTAGCTGCCTGGCCCAGAGCCCTGAGCTCTCAGTCCCAGTGCACCAGCGCCCCCTGCTGGTCCCAGAGCACATGTCCTCCAGCCCATCTCCCCGCAGCCCTCCTGGAGGGGCTCTGTGGTCTTCCTGAGGCCACTCCCCAGGGCAGGAGAATGAGCAGGTCCCACCTCTGGTGCTGGGGTGACCCGTGATTTTCTCAGGTGTCTGGGACTTGCACAAAAGTTAATGACATGCTATGTTCCTCGCCCTTAACGGAACCCTGCTTGTTGACTTTCCCTCTGTCTGCCTGGCCGCTGGGTTAATTTCTGGGCATGAGCCTTGGGAGCAAAGTGTGAGGCTTAATGCTCCCCAGAAAGCCCGACAGTTCCTAACTGGTCATGATTCCACTTGGGGATCCTTTAGGGTGAAATTCCTGGTTGTGTTTGTGGTTGTTGTCTCTGTAGCGATTGTGACATTCCGGGCCCCCGTGGGCATGTCTTGGCTTTTTGCCTCTGCCTTTGCCAGGAGACACTAATGATGTCAAGGGAGAAATGTCTGTGGTCCAGGTCAGTCCTGTAGCTTCTGGTTTATCCTTGAAGGTTACACAGGCAATACCTTCTTTAGGCTCCTGAGGTGTTAAAATGTGTTTATCTGCTGATGTATTTTTTTTTTCAGTACGAGGGTTGATATAAAATGAATACTATTATAAATGAAACACTACCCCTTTTAGAACGTTTTCTCCCTCATGGGATTTAGAAGTCCTCATTTCCTGTTCTCTCATCTTCAACGGCCTCATAAAATATAAATGTTAGGAGCTCCATGGATTCCATGGGAATTGGGTTTCTATGGTCCAGGCCCAAGTCAGTGAACATCGATCACATGTCATCCCACCAACAAGAGGGAAAGAAGGAGAGGCCCTGGGATAAACTGGGGGACGTGGGCCTCCTCTGAGAGCCGTGTCCTTCATGAGAGGGTCCCCGAGCCTGGAGATCACACCCTCCTCACAGTGCAATTTCCAAGGAAATCCATGCCCAGCTCCCTAAGGTCTCCTAGGCCACATGAGCTGGACCTCTGCTTTTAATAAAACCTTTTATTTTTCATCTGAGTGTGGGACACACAGGGCTGCACTGTCCGCATGATGGCCACCCGCCTGTGTCCTACGAAGCCAGCGGTTATGTGCAGTAGTTTCGTTCTAACGGAAGATTTTGAGTTGGAAAAGTCACAGTGTCACCGTGAAATTCTAACACTCCACAACATCAGATACAACACAATAGGAAAACGTGTTTCATGCTCAGAATTAGGAATCATTGTGTACACAAGTTGGTGTGAACAGCCTGGGACCTGTGAAGACTGTTTTTTTATATGACAAGAGATGTATGTTTAGGGGATTCTGGACACGTGGGTGATTACATTAGGGACCCCTCAGTCCCATTTACTCTTCCTTTACTCAGGCCACCCTGACTGTATACATTTGCATATATTTGCATATGTATATATATTTACCCTCCCATGCTGGCTGCCTCAGGGCACATTCCTGCAGGGACACAACCTGGAGCCCTGCACCTGTGTCCTGGTCCCAGGGAGTCAGCCCAGCGGTGGGAGGAGAGTTCCTGGAAGCCGGCCTGATGGGAGTCTCTCTAATGCCCCCATTGTCACTGAGGCACCAGAATATCCCCAGCGAACTCAGGATTTTGCGTCCCTTCCAGCGCTGACTGTTGTGTGACTGGGGTTACAGCAATAGCCTCAGATGGGAAACCTCTTTCTGTGGGTTTGAAGAGTCTTTTCGGGAGTGATTGCGTCATGGAGTGTAGCCGTGACTGAATTTTAAATAGAAGTGCTCAGGAACACTTCCATAATCATAGAATGAGAGCCAACCGGCTTGGCTCGAGGGTTGAGCATCGGCCTATGAGCCAGGAGGTCAAGGTTTGGTTCCAGGTCAGGGCACATGCCCGGGTTGCAGGCTCCTTCCCCAGTGGGGAGAGTAGAGGAGGCAGCTGTTTAATGATTCTCCCTCATCATTGATGTTTCTCTCTCTCTCTCTCTCTCTCTCTCTCTCTCTCTCTCTCTCTCTCTCTCTCTCTCTCTCTCCCCCTCACCATTCTTCTTGAAATCAGTAAAAAATACACATACTTATAGAAATAAAGCAATAGAGCGAGAGATGCTTCTCCAGCATTCATGTGTAATAACCTCCTGGAGAGCTGGTTCACACAGAGATTCTGGGACAACAACACGCCACTGACTTGGTGGGTCTGTCAGGGGAATTGCATTTCTAACCACCCCGAGGTACTGCTCCCATTACGAGGCCAAAATGAACATCATCTTTGTCCCCACAGTCGAATTCATGACTGGGGTATGTCGTTCATGCTCTTGTACTGAGAGGAGACTCACAGCCACACAGATGGGTCTCTGAGTCTCACTGTAGGTCTATCCAGCTGGGAGCTGAGCCCCTCCCTGTAACTATGGGCAGAGAGGAAGAGGGAAAGCCCATTCTTGCAGGAGTCACATGACACGATGGACACACCCTGGGAGAGACTGAGGGGGCACATGACCACGAATCCCTGGACAGGAGAATGGGGCCAGGGAGGCCCAGACCCATGGGGTGTCAGCCATTTCCCCCTTCAGACTTTTACTGCATCAAAGGCTGAGCCAGTCTGAGCCCAGGAGGAGGTTTTGGTTGCACTTCCCCGTGGGTTTGCATCACCGTGTAAGGATTACTACTACTACCCGTGTACAAATTACAGTGATAGTCGGCCTCGTCCTCGGGCTGGGCCCCCGAGATGGTGAGGGCGGCTTTGTTCCCAGAGATGGAGCCGGAGAAGCGGTCAGGGACCCCAGAGGGGCGGCTGTTTGTGTTGTAGATGAGCGTGCGTGGAGGCTTGCCTGGGGTCTGCTGGAACCAGCCGGGGTAGTTACTAGTGGAGACTGCCCCAGAGCTAAGGCCACAGGTGAGTGTGACTGTCCCTCCTGGAGATACTGACAGTGACGGCTCCTGGGTCACCACAGTCTGAGAATCCACCCCTGAAACCAACAGGAGAGAGACAGGTGTTATGAGAGACGAAGGTCACCTGAGACCCTGCTGTTCTGTGTCCCCCAAGGATGCAGAGTCCCCTCCTCTGACCTGAGCTGTGCGCCAGGAGCTGGAGCAGAAGCACCGTCCAGACCATGGTGGGGACACTCACAGGATGTGGCCTCCTCAGGCTCCTGGCTGCAGTGGGGAGTCCTGGGCCTTTTCATGCCTCCCACCCCCATTATGGAGAAGGTGCCTCATGCAAATCAGCTTCCCCTCTAGTCCTGCCCCAGGGTCACCCTGCTGTCTCCTGGGGGATATTGAAAGAGGCAGGTACTGGGCCCTCAAACAGACCAATAGACTCCACATTAACTGAGAAGCTGGGGGAGGGGGTTGATTCTGTCTCCAAGTCAGTACCCTGGAGTCCTGGTGACCTCAGCCCTAACTTCCTTCCCTGGAGTGTCTGAGGCTGAAGGATGAATTGGGAGAGTCCGACCCCTCCTGGCCCCAGCAATCTAGTTCACCCCAAATCCAACCCCATCCCTGGGAACACTGATTCTTCCTCAGCGATACCCCTTCTTATCTTCTTTGGAGGATCTTAGCAGTCAGTCCTGCCTCCAGCGTTGTGTCCTCTGTACAGCTGTGTTAATCCCTGTCCCTGGAAAAGAGATTTGGAGACCAGGGTTGGGGGTCCTGACGCAGACAGCTGCCCTGCCAGGCAGGGATGGCCACTCTCTTTTGTCCTAAGAAGCCATCAGTTCTATGGTGTTCCTCTCAAATAAATAGGGTTTTGAATATAAAATGTCACAGTGTCACCATTTATTGTGAGAAACCGATTACCATCTGATATAACAAAATAGAGCATGGAGCTCATGATCAGAAATGAGATCAACACTGAGTGTGAGCGCATCGGTGTGGACATCACAGAACAGGTTAAAAGTTCTCTCCCTGTGGTGTGCGAAGAATGGGAGGGTAGAGAAATGTAAGGGGATGAGCAGGGGATAACCTATGTCCAGTTGTTGGGGAAGGTAATACACGCACTGGCGTCCATCAAGGGGAAATGACACTGTGATTTATGGTATTTATGTTGGAATCACTAGCCAATCATCTATGTATTAAAACAATCACTTTTTGTTGTGTGATTGCTTATCTCTCTTTGCCTGTAAACCAGGCTGGACAGTGACTCCATGAAGGGAGGGTGGGCTACGAGGCAAGTGTGGGTGTCAGAGCTGAGGGCTCCTGGGGCTCCTGGGGCCCAGGTGCAGGGAGGTCACACTTGAGTGAGGACCTGCCTGCCCAAGTGTGCAGGAGCCAGTAGAGTGTGTGCCTAGCTGCCTGGCCCAGAGCCCTGAGCTCTCAGTCCCAGTGCACCAGCGCCCCCTGCTGGTCCCAGAGCTCATGTCCTCCAGCCCATCTCCTCCCCCCCCCCCCCCCAGCCCTCCTGGAGGGGCTCTGTGGTCTTCCTGAGGCCCCTCCCCAGGGAAGGAGAACGAGCAGGTCCCACCTCTGGTGCTGGGGTGCCCCGTGATTTTCTCAGGTGTCTGGGACCTGCAAAAAAGTAACTGACAGGCTATGTTCCCAGCCCTTAAAGGAACCCTGCATGTTGACTTTCCCCCTGTCTGCCTGGAGGTGTGTTCATTTCCGGTGCCTGAGCAGTTGGAGCAAAGTGTGAGGCTTAATGTTCCCCAGAAAGCTCCTCAGTGTCAGTTCCTACCTGGTTGTGAATCCACCTAATGAGCCTTCAGGGTGAAGTAGTTGGTTGTTGTTGTTGTCTCTGTGGCTGTTGTGAGGGCTCCTGTCAGAGTCCCAGCCCCCAGGGGACTGGTCCTGGCTCTTCCCTCTGCCTTTGCCTGGAGAATGTGAGGATGTCGGGAACAGTGTCCTGTGTTCTTTGGTGACCTCTGCGGGTTCTCATTTTCTCTGGAACGTTACACTGGCAGCACTTTTTTTCGGCTCTTCAGGGATTTAAGTTGTGATGCTCTAGTTTTGTGGTTATTTTCAGGACAAGGTTTGACATAAAAAGTGTGTTAATATGCGTGAAACTCTACTCCGTCGTGGAGTTCCTTTCTCCCTTAGGGGATGTAGAAGTCCTCATTTTCTGCTCTCCAATCTTTTTGGCCTTCAGTATATTTGTTAGCATATCCATGGTTTTAATGGGAATGGGGTTTCTCAGGTTTAGAGCCAAATCAACTAACATTGATCCCATGTCATCCCAACGACAACAGCAGAACGCAGAGAGGACAGAGGGACAGGTCACGGGACAAACTGGAGGAAGCGCGCCCTCCTCTGAGAGCCATGTCCTTCCTGGGGAGGGTCCCAGAGTCTGGAGACCATAAGCTCCTCACAGTGTGATTCCCAGGAAGAAGCACTGGCTTCCTTGGGGTTTCAGGCTTCAGAGCATGAACATCCTGGCCACGGCAGGGCACAGCGGACACACAGGGCCTGGGAGAGGGCACCGCGGCCTCCCAGGCCACATGAGCTGGACCTCTGCTTTAATAAACCCTTTTCTTTTCACCTTTATTTACATTTAATATTCTTTTGTGTTGGGTTCAGGTGCACAGCATAGTGTTGTGCAATCCTGTGCTTTACAAAGTGTTCCCTTGGGATCCCTGGGCCCCCCGGCTCCGCACAGACTTATCACAACGTCATTTTGTAGGTCCCTGTGCTGTGCTTCAGCATTCCCATGTCTGTTTGGGAAACACCACTTAGTACTTTACTCCCTCCAACTTTTTAATTCCGTCTCAGAGACCCCCTGCCCTCGTGAAACCTTCTGTTTGTACTCAATTTACTTTATTTATTTTGTCTTTTACATTCCACATATGAGTGCAGTCATATGGTGTTTGTTTTTCTCTGTCTGACCTACTTTACGCAGCGCCATGCCCTCTAGGCCCCTCTGGGCACCTGGGTGCTTCCATGGCGTGGCCATTGCAAATGATGCTGCAGTGAACACAGGGAGCATGCAGTTCTCCACATCAGAGTTTGGGTTTCTCCAGGTCATAACCCAGATGGGGAGTCGCTGGGGAATGGGGCAGTTTGGCCTGTAATGCTGTAAGGCCCCTCCATACACCTTTCTAGAGTGACTGCACCAGCCTGCATTCCCACCAACAGTGCATGAGGGTCCCCTTTTCTTCACATCTGTGCCAACACTTGTTGTGTGTGGAGTTGATGACACCATTCTGAGCATGTGCGGTGACATTGCATTGTGGGTTTAATTTACATTTCTGTGATGGATAGTGGCATTGAGCATCTTTTCCTATGTCTGTGTGTTCTTTGTGGGGAAGTCTATCAGGTCCTCTGCCCATTGTTTGTGTGGATTGTTTGTGGGTTTGCTTTCTCCTCTTGGTGTTGAGTTGTGTGAGCTCTTTATAGATGTGGGACAGGAACCCCTTTATGGGAGGATCATTGGTGGATATGTATTTCCGTTATGTCACTGGAGGCTGTCTTTTCGGTTTGTTGATGGTTTCCTTTGCTGTGCAAAAAACTTTAGTTTGACGTAGTCCCATTGATTTACTTTTCCTTGTCTGAGGAGATGTATTGGGGAAAATGTTGGTAAGATTAATGTCAGATATTTTAGAGCCTATATTTCTTTCAGAGTTTTATGGTTTTGAGTCTGACATTTCAGTCTTTTAAGCATTTGGAGTTTATTCGTTGATGCGGAGGAAGGAAGGTACCAATAGGAGGAGAGGAGCTTCTCCAGCATTCATGTGGAACCACCTCCCGGGGAGCGTGTGGACGGAAGATTCCGGGACAACAACACGTTTCTGACTCAGTGGGTCTAACGTGGGAATTTCATTGCTGACAACCCTCAGGTAATGCTCCCATTTCAAGGCCAAAATACACATTAACTTGGTTTCCACAGTCAAATTCATAAACGAGGATATGTTGCTATTGCTCTTTAAATTAGGGGAGTCTTATAGGTACTGCTGAGGTTGCTGAGTCTCACTGTAGGTCGATGCAATTGGGAGCTGAGCCCATCCCTGTAACTATGGGTGGAGAGGAAGCGGGAAGGCCCATTCTTGGAGGAGTCACAAGACGAGAGGGACATGCTCTGGGAGAGACTGAGGAAGCACATGACCCTGGACAGGAGAATGGGCTCAGAGAGCCCCCTTCCCACGGTGTGCTGGCCATTTCCACCATTGCTCTTTCCTTCTGCATCAAAGGCTGAGCCAGTCTGAGCCCAGGGGGAGGTTTTGGTTGCACTTCCCCGTGGGTTTACATCACCGTGTAGTTGTAACTACCCATGTACAAATTACAGTAATAGTCGGCCTCGTCCTCAGGCTGGGCCCCCGAGATGGTGAGGGCGGCTTTGTTCCCAGAGATGGAGCCAGAGAAGCGGTCAGGGACCCCAGAGGGGCGGCTGTTTGTTTGGTAGATGAGCTGGCGTGGAGGCTTGCCTGGGGTCTGCTGGAACCATCCAGGGTAGTTACTAGTGGAGACTGCCCCAGAGCTAAGGCCACAGGTGAGTGTGACTGTCCCTCCTGGAGATACTGACATGGACGGCTCCTGGGTCACCACAGTCTGAGAATCCACCCCTGAAACCAACAGGAGAGAGACAGGAGTTATGAGGGACAATGGTCACCTGAGACCCTGCTGTTCTGTGTCCCCCAAGGATGCAGAGCCCCTCCTCTGACCTGAGCTGTGCGCCAGGAGCTGGAGCAGAAGCACCGTCCAGACCATGGTGGGGACACTCACAGGATGTGGCCTCCTTGGGCTCCTGGCTGCAGTGGGGGGTCCTGGGCCTTTTCATGCCTCCCACACCCATTAGGGGAGAAGGTGCCTCATGCAAATCAGCTTCCCCTCTAGTCCTGCCCAGGGTCACCCTGCTGTCCCCTGGGGGATCTTGAAAGAGGCAGATGCTGGGCCCTCACACAGACCAATACTCCACATTAACTGAGACGCCAAGGGAAGGGGGTGATTCTGGCACAAAGTCAGTGCCCTGGAGTCCTGGTGACCTCAGCCCTAACTTCCTTCCCTGGAGGGTCTGAGGCTGAAGGACAAGGTGGGAGTGTCTGCCCCCTCCTGGCCCCAGCAATCTAGTTCGCCCCAAATCCAACCCTATCCCTGGGTCACTGCTTCCTTCCTCAGCGATACCCCTCCTTGTCTTTGGAGGATCTTAGCAGTGATTCCTCCCTCCAGCGGTGAGTCCTCTGTCCAGCCCTGTTAGTCCCTGAACCTGGAGAAATGGTCAGGGGACCAGGGTTGGACATCTTGACACAGACAGCTGCACCTCAAGGTAGGGATGACCACTCTCTTTTGTCCTAAGAAGCCATCCATTCTATGGGATAGCTTCCAATATCACAGTGTCACCATGATATTGTGAGAAACCGATTACCATCTGATATGACAAAATCGAGCATGGAGCTCCTGATCAAAAATGAGATCAACACTGAGTGTGAGCGCATCGGTGTGAACATCACAGAACAGTTCAAAGGTCCCTTTCCCTGAGGGGCAGGAGGAATGGAGGGATGGAGAAATGGAAGGGGATGAGAAAGGGATAACATGTCTCCAGGCGTTGGGGAAGGTAATACACACACTGGCGTCCACCAGAGGGAAAATGACACTGTGATTCATGGTATTTATGTTGGAATCACTAGCCGATCATCTATGCATGAAAACAATCACTTTTTGTTGTGTGATTGCTTATCTCTCTTTGCCTGTAAATCAGGCTGGACAGTGACTCCATGAGGGGAGGGTGGGCTAGGAGACAATTGTGGGTGTCAGAGCTGAGGGCTCATTGGCTCCTGGGGCCCAGGTGCAGGGAGGTCACACTTGAGTGAGGACCTGCCTGCCCAAGTGTGCAGGAGCCAGTAGAGTGTGTGCCTAGCTGCCTGGCCCAGAGCCCTGAGCTCTCAGTCCCAGTGCACCAGCGCCCCCTGCTGGTCCCAGAGCACATGTCCTCCAGCCCATCTCCTCCCCCCAGCCCTCCTGGAGGGGCTCTGTGGTCTTCCTGAGGCCACTCCCCAGGGCAGGAGAATGAGCAGGTCCCACCTCTGGTGCTGGGGTGACCCGTGATTTTCTCAGGTGTCTGGGACCTGCACAAAAGTTAATGACATGCTACGTTCCTCGCCCTTAAAGGAACCCTGCTTGTTGACTTTCCCTCTGTCTGCCTGGCCGCTGGGTTAATTTCTGGGCATGAGCCTTGGGAGCAAAGTGTGAGGCTTAATGCTCCCCAGAAAGCCCGACAGTTCCTACCTGGTCATGATTCCACTTGGGGATCCTTTGCAGTGAAATTCCTGGTTGTGTTTGTGGTTGTTGTGTCTGTGGCGGTTGTGACATTCCGGGCCCCCGTGGGCATGTCTTGGCTTTTTGCCTCTGCCTTTGCCAGGAGACACTAATGATGTCAAGGGAGAAATGTCTGTGGTCCAGGTCAGTCCTGTAGCTTCTGGTTTATCCTTGAAGGTTACACAGGCAATACCTTCTTTAGGCTCCTGAGGTGTTAAAATGTGTTTATCTGCTGATGTATTTTTTTTTTCAGTACGAGGGTTGATATAAAATGAATACTATTATGAATGAAACACTACCCCTTTTAGAACGTTTTCTCCCTCATGGGATTTAGAAGTCCTCATTTCCTGTTCTCTCATCTTCAATGGCCTCATAAAATATAAATGTTAGGAGCTCCATGGATTCCATGGGAATTGGGTTTCTATGGTCCAGGCCCAAGTCAGTGAACATCGATCACATGTCATCCCACCAACAAGAGGGAAAGAAGGAGAGGCCCTGGGATAAACTGGGGGACGTGGGCCTCCTCTGAGAGCCGTGTCCTTCATGAGAGGGTCCCCGAGCCTGGAGATCACACCCTCCTCACAGTGCAATTTCCAAGGAAATCCATGCCCAGCTCCCTAAGGTCTCCTAGGCACATGAGCTGGACCTCTGCTTTTAATAAAACCTTTTATTTTTCATCTTTATTTACATTTAACATTCTTTTGTGTTGGGTTCAGGTGCACAGCATAGTGTTGTGCAATCCTGTGCTTTACAAAGTGTTCCCTTGGGATCCCTGGGCCCCCCCTGGCTCCGCACAGAGTTATCACAAGGTCATTGTCTAGGTCCCTGTGCTGTGCTTCAGCATTCCCGTGTCTGTTTGGGAAACACCACTTAGTACTTTACTCCCTCCAACTTTTTCATTCCGTCTCAGAGACCCCCTGCCCTCAGGAAACCATCTGTTTGTACTCTGAGTTCCTATCAATTTTCTTTGCTTATTTTGTTTATTCTTTTCATTCTACATTTGAGTGAAATGTTATGGTGTTTGTTTTTCTCTGTCTGACCTACTTTACGCAGCGCCATCCCCTCTAGGCCCCTCTGGGCACCTGGGTGCTTCCATGGCGTGGCCATTGCAAATGCTGCTGCAGTGAACACAGGGAGCATGCAGTTCTCCACATCAGAGTTTGGGTTTCTTCAGGTCAATACCCGGATGGGGAGTCGCCGGGAATGGGGCAGTTTGGCCTGTAATGCTGTAAGGCCCTTCCATACAGCTTTCTAGAGTGACTGCCCAGCCTGCATTCCCACCCACAGTGCATGAGGGTTCCCTTTTCTGCACATCTGTGCCAACGCTTGTTGTGTGTGGAGTTGATGACACCATTCTGAGCATGTGCGGTGGCATTGCATTCTGGGTTTAACTTCCATTTTCGTGATGGTTACTGGCAATGAGCATCTTTTCCCATGTCTGTGTGTTCTTTGTGGGCAGTCTATTCAGGTCCTCTGCCCATTGTTTGTGTGGATTGTTTGTGGGTTTGCTTTCTTTCTTGGTGTTGAGCTGTGTGAGCTCTTTATAGATGTGGGACATGAACCCCTTTGTGGGAGGGTCATTGGTGAATATGTACTTCCGTTATGGCACTGGAGGCTGTCTGTTTGTTGTGTTGATGGTTTCCTTTCCTGTGCAAGAAACTTTAGTTTGAGGTAGTCCCATTGGTTTGTTTTTCCTTTTGCTTTCCGTGTGTGAGGAGATGGATTAGAGAAAACATTGGTAAGATTAATGTCAGAGATTTTCGTGCCCACATTTCTTTCAGAGATTTATGGTTTTGAGTCTGACATTTCAGTCTCATATGCATTTGGAGTTTATTCTTTGACGTGGAGGAAGGAAGGGAACAGTAGAGGGAGAGGTGCTTCTCAGGCATTCGTGAGGAACCACCTCCCGGGGAGCTTGTGGGCAGAGAGATTCTGGGACAAGAACAGAAGTTTCCGACCAAGTGGGTCTATACTGGGAATGGCATTTCTAACAAGCACCAGGTACTGCTCCCATTTAAAGGCCAAAATGAACATCATCTCTGTCCCCACAGTCAAATTCATGATGGGGGCAATGTTGTCAATCCTCTGAGTGAGAGTAGTTTACAGCCTCACAGGGGGGTCTCTGAGTCTCACAGTAGGTTGATCCAGCTGGGAGCTGAGCCCGTCCCTGTAAGTATAAGTGGAGAAGAAGAGGGAAAGCCCATTCTTCCATGAGTCACATGATGAGATGGACAAGCCCTGGGAGAGACTGAGGAGGCACAAATCCACCAATCCCTGGACAGGAGAATGAGGTCAGGGAGCCCCCTTCCCACTGTGTGCTGGCCATTTCCACCTTCAGACTTTTTCTGCATCAAAGGCTGAGCCAGTCTGAGCCCAGGAGGAGGTTTTGGTTGCACTTCCCCGTGGTTTTGCATCACCGTGTAAAGAGCACCAACATTGTACAGAGCACAGTAATAGTCGGCCTCGTCCTCGGGCTGGGCCCCCGAGATGGTGAGGGCGGCTTTGTTCCCAGAGATGGAGCCGGAGAAGCGGTCAGGGACCCCGGAGGGGCGGCTGTTTGTGTTGTAGATGAGCGTGCGTGGAGGCTTGCCTGGGGTCTGCTGGTACCAGCTGGGGTAGTTACCACTAGAGACTGCCCCAGAGCTAAGGCCACAGGTGAGTGTGACTGTCCTTCCTGGAGATACTGACATGGACGGCTCCTGGGTCACCACAGTCTGAGAATCCACCCCTGAAACCAACAGGAGAGAGACAGGTGTTATGAGGGACAAAGGTCACCTGAGACCCTGCTGTTCTGTGCCCCCCAAGGATGCAGAGTCCCCTCCTCTGACCTGAGCTGTGCGCCAGGAGCTGGAGCAGAAGCACCGTCCAGACCATGGTGGGGACACTCATAGGATGTGGCCTCCTTGGGCTCCTGGCTGCAGTGGGGAGTCCTGGGCCTTTTCATGCCTCCCACACCCATTAGGGGACAAGGTGCCTCATGCAAATCAGCTTACCCTCTAGTCCTGCCCCAGGGTCACCCTGCTGTCCCCTGGGGGATCTTGAAGAGGCAGATGCTGGGCCCTCACACAGACAAATAGACTCCACATTAACTGAGACGCTGAGGAAGGGGGTTGTTTCTGTCTCCAAGTCAGTGCCCTGGAGTCCTGGTGACCTCAGCCCTAACTTCCTTCCCTAGAGGATCTGAGGCTGAAGGATGAGGTGGGAGTGTCCTCCACCTTCTTGACCCCAGCAATCTAGTTCACCCCAAATCCAACTCCTTCCCTGGTTCTCTGCTTCCTTCCTCAGCGAAAGCCCTCCTTGTCTTCTTTGGAGGATCTTAGCAGTCAGTCCTGCCTCCAGCGTTGTGTCCTCTGTACAGCTGTGTTAATTCCTGTCCCTGGAAAAGAGATTTGGGGACCAGGGTTGGGGGTCCTGACGCAGACAGCTGCCCTGCCAGGCAGGGATGGCCACTCTCTTTTGTCCTAAGAAGCCATCAGTTCTATGGTGTTCCTCTCAAATAAATAGGGTTTTGAATATAAAATGTCACAGTGTCACCATTTATTGTGAGAAACCATCTGATATAACAAAATGGAACATGGAGCTCATAATCAGAAGTGAGATCAACACTGAGTGTGAGTGATTTAGTGTGAACATCACAGAACAGATTAACAGTGCCTTTCCTTGAGGGGCAGGAAGACTGGAGGGGTGGAGAAATGGAAGGGGATGAGCAGGGGATAACCTGTCTCCAGGCGTTGGGGAAGGTAATACACACACTGGCGTCCATCAGAGGGGAAATGACACAGTGATTTATGGTATTTATGTTGGAATCACTACGCAATCATCTATGTATTAAAACAATCACTTTTTGTTGTGTGATTGCTTATCTCTCTTTGCCTGTAAACCAGGCTGGACAGTGACTCCATGAGGGGAGGGTGGGCTAGGAGACAAGTGTGGGTGTCAGAGCTGAGGGCTCATGGGGCTCCTGGGGCCCAGGTGCAGGGAGGTCACACTTGAGTGAGGAGCTGCCTGCCCAAGTGTGCAGGAGCCAGTAGAGTGTGTGCCTAGCTGCCTGGCCCAGAGCCCTGAGCTCTCAGTCCCAGTGCACCAGCGCCCCCTGCTGGTCCCAGAGCACATGTCCTCCAGCCCATCTCCTCCCCACCAGCCCCCCTGGAGGGGCTCTGTGGTCTTCCTGACGCCACTCCCCAGGGCAGGAGAATGAGCAGGTCCCACCTCTGGTGCTGGGGTGACGCTTGATTTTCTCAGGTGACTCAGGACCTGCACAAAAGTAAATGACACGCTATGTTCCCAGCCCTTAAAGGAACCCTGCTTGTTGGCTTTCCCCCTGTCTGCCTGGCCGCTGGGTTCATTTCTGGTGCCTGAGCATTTGGAGCAAAGTGTGAGGCTTAAGGTTCCCCAGACAGCCCGTCAGTTCCTACCTGGTCGTGATTCCACTTGGGGATCCTTTGCAGTGAAATTCCTGGTTGTGTTTGTGGTTGTTGTGTCTGTGGCGGTTGTGACATTCCGGGCCCCCGTGGGCATGTCTTGGCTTTTTGCCTCTGCCTTTGCCAGGAGACACTAATGATGTCAAGGGAGAAATGTCTGTGGTCCAGGTCAGTCCTGTAGCTTCTGGTTTATCCTTGAAGGTTACACAGGCAATACCTTCTTTAGGCTCCTGAGGTGTTAAAATGTGTTTATCTGCTGATGTATTTTTTTTTCAGTACGAGGGTTGATATAAAATGAATACTATTATGAATGAAACTCTACCCCTTCTAGAACTTGTTCTCCCTCATGGGACTTAGAAGTCCTCATTTTCTGTTCTCCAATCTTCATTGGCCTCATCAAGGATATTTGTTAAGAGCTCCATGTGTTATATTGTAAATCAGAAGATGACTAAGTCAATAAGCCAAATTAAACTGGAATCTTTTTATTTCTCTAGCGCTAGTGTGCCCAGAGGAAATATTGCGTATCAAATTCTGGGGCCCAACATGGTGGAAGTCTTTCCTGTTTATACTTTTTTCAGTTCTTTGTTTTCCAATTTTGGAATGAGACTTCTGGCACTTCTGAGAAAGAGGTCCTGTGCCCTGGGAAGGGGCCATGAGACCCCTTCTCAAGGCCTGATCTGGCGCCAGCACTGACAACTCTGTCTGGGACGTAGTTTATGGCCTCCCTGGAAAAGTAGTCTTATTTTCCCTATTATTTATGCAAGGAAACGTTTACAGAAGCCAGAATAACAGGTTAAAATTTCAAACAGCAGGTTTTTTTTAATACAAGATGGAGGTTACTATGCTTCACATGGATTCCATGGAAATTGGATTTCATGGTGGATAGATAATCATATACTTTACTGCGTGTCCCCTTGATATTTCCAATACCCACATGGAACAGGCACAGTTCCTACAGTGTTAGTCAGTGTGTTCTCTGTGCTGTACTTACATGCCTGCGGCGGTTTTATAGCCACCAATTTATACCTCTTCCTCCCCTCAATGTCTTCACTCACTCCTCTACCCCCCTTTCCTCTGGCCACCATCCCTCTGTTCTCTGCATCTATGAGTCTGTTTCAATTTTGTTCATTTATTTTCTTTGTTCTTTACTCCTCATGTGGGTGGAATGATGTGGGGTTGGTTTCTCTGTCTGACTTATTTGACTTTCATAACACCCTCTAGGCCCATCTAGGGTGTCACAGGATGTCATTGTTGTTATTATCACCGGGTAATGTCCCACTACAGAGAGCTACCACCACTTCTCCACCCCCTTCTCCTGATAGCTTGGCCATTGTAAGGAGAGCTGCAGGGAGCATGGGGTGCATGGACTCCTTCAAATCAGTGTCTCCGGTTTCTTCAGAAATACACCCGGATGTGGAGTCACTGCGTCCTGGGCAGTCTTACTTGTAATTTGGTTGTTGTTGCTAATCCTCATCAGAGGGTATTTTTTTTACTGATTTTCAGAGAGACGGGCAGAAAGGAACGGCCATTTCCACCCTCACACTTTCCTTCTGCATCTCAGGCTGAGCCAGTCTGAGCCCAGGAGCAGGTTTTGGTTGCACTTCCCCGTGGGTTTACATCACCGTGTAAACGTTACTACCCATGTACAAATTACAGTAATAGTCGGCCTCGTCCTCAGGCTGGGCCCCCGAGATGGTGAAGGCGGCTTTGGTCCCGGAGATGGAGCCCGAGAAGCGGTCAGGGACCCCAGAGGGGCGGCTGTTTGTGTTGTAGATGAGCCTGCGGGGAGGCTGCCTGGGGTCTGCTGGTACCAGCTGGGGTAGTTACTAGTGGAGACTGCCCCAGAGCTAAGGCCACAGGTGAGTGTGACTGTCCCTCCTGGAGATACTGACATGGACGGCTCCTGGGTCACCACAGTCTGAGAATCCACACCTGGAACCAACAGGAGAGAGACAGGTGTTATGAGAGACGAAGGTCACCTGAGACCCTGCTGTTCTGTGTCCCCCAAGGATGCAGAGTCCCCTCCTCTGACCTGAGCTGTGCGCCAGGAGCTGGAGCAGAAGCACCGCCCAGACCATGGTGGGGACACTCACAGGATGTGGCCTCCTCAGGCTCCTGGCTGCAGTGGGGAGTCCTGGACCTTTTCATGCCTCCCACCCCCATTAGGGGAGAAGGTGCCTCATGCAAATCAGCTTCCCCTCTAGTCCTGCCCAGGCTCACCCTGCTGTCCCCTGGGGAAAGTCCCGAAAGAGATAGATGCTGGGCCCTCACAAAGACCAGACTGCATGGGGACTGAGACGCTGAGAGAGGGGGTTGATTCACTAAGTCAGCTCCCTGGAGTCCTGTTGTCCTCAGTCCTGACAACCTTCCCTGGAGAGTCTGAGCCTGAAGGATGAGGTGCGAGTGTCCTCTCCCTCATGGCCCCAGCAATCCAGTTCACCCCAATCCAATGCCACCCCTGGGAACACTGATCCTTCCGCAGGAAACCCTTTTCTGTCTTCCTTGGGGATCTTAGCAGTCCACTCCCTCCAGCGGTGAGTCAGGAGGATGTCAGGGATCTCATGTCTGGGCTGTGAAGGGCCTGGGGTCTCCCTGACTCAGTCCTGGACCCTGTCCCACTAGCAGTGTCGGGGGACAGGGCTGGGGTGCTCACCATGCAGTTGCATCTCCAGGCAGCGTTGGCCACTCTCTGTTGTTCTAAGAAACCATCAGTTAGATGGGGTAGTTTTACATTAAATGGTGTTATGAGCAGAAAATGTGACCGTGTCTCCATGGAATTATTGGGTACCTACGCACATCGGATATAAGAACCTAGGAGCTTTTTCATAAATATGAACAATGTTGTGTGTGAACAAGTTGGCGTGAACATCACATAGGACATTGTACCAGTCCGTCTCCCTTTCCCTTCTGCTGTGGGGCAGGAAGAACGGGAGGGTGAGCAGGGGATTGGGATGTAAGGGGGTGAGCAGTGCACTTGTCCCAAACTGACATCCTTCCCGTCCCCCAATGAAACCGCTTGTCCAGCGAAGGAGGAGGGGGAAGAGCAGAGGGATCTGGGTCCAGTTGTTGGAACTGAGTCTCCCAACCCCAAGTGGCGTGACCTGGGTCCAAGGTATGCATAGGCCACGTTTCTTCATGCACGTGTGTCCGGGGTGTGGCTGTCCCTCTGCCTCTACCTGGACGTCAGGCGAGAACAACACCTCTAGGAGGGGGTGTGTGAGATAAAATACAAGGCAAGTATGTGAGGGAGTGGGCGCGCTCAGGGGGCTCCAGTGAGTCCTCAGGCTGCAGGGCCCATCAGGGCCGATCCCATAGACCTTCCCCTCTCCTGTCCTCACGGGGGAAGGTGGGCCTCCTGCCGCCCTCCCCATGGTCCCTGAGGAACTCCAGAGCTCCTGCTGTGCAGACAGGAGCACAGCCTGGGTGTGAGATCTCAGCAGGAACTCAGGGAAAGCACCGCAGACCCTCGGATGCTCTGACTTGAGAGGAGCAGGAAGCACACGGAAGGATGTCAACGTCCTTGGTCCTCGGAGAAGGACCAGTGAGACTGCATTGAGATGTCATCGCCCCAGGCCAGCAGGGCCGTGTGAACTGAGCCCTAGTGACCCTGGTGGGTGAAGCCTTGGAGAAACCAGAACCCTGGTCATTGCTGGGACAAACATCAAGCAGTGCAGCCATATTGGAAAACGTCCACCAGTGACTCAGAAGCTGTCATGTGAAGTTACCATACGTCTCCTCATCCCCCTCCTCAGTGTCTCCCCAGGAGAAATGGGAACACACATCGCCTGAGAGCACAAGCCGTCCTGGCGCCCAGGTCCCCACAGCGCTGAGCACAGCAGCCACAGATGCAAACCCTCAGATGCCCAATAGCGGAAGTATCAACAAACGCTGCTGTGCTCAGACATGGGAATATGATTTGGTCAAAAATAATTGAACTGTTGACCCATGTCCCAGTGTGGATGGGCCTCAAGAACATTATTCAGAATGTTTGGCTCAGTGCATAGAGCGTTAGCCTGTGGACTGAAGGGTCACAGGTTCAAGGGCACATGCCGGGGTTGGGGACTTCAACCCCGGTGGAGGCCATGCTGGAGGCAGCCAATCAATGATTCTCTCTCATCACTGATATTTCTATCTCTCTTTCTCCCTTCCTCTCTGAAGTCAATAAAAATATATTTTAAAAAATAATTAAAAGAAACAATAGACACAAAGACTACCTATTTTCCAGTTCTATCCATATGAAATGCACCTCATAGGAAATATGTGAATCCAGAGAGTGGGTCAGCAGGTAACCGGGACTGGGAGGGGTGTGATGGGCGTGATTAGTACTTATGGGACCTTGTCTGCTTCTGAGCCTCAGACCTGAGCGGCCCCCACAGTCTCTCTTATCCTGTCCCCTCCTGGGAGGGCCCAGAGGGACCCTTCATGCAAATGCCCCTCCCCCTGGTGACCCCGGGGATAAATGTGGTGAACGCTGTGTGGCTGGGGAGGTGGAGCCTCTCGTGGGGCCCTGGGAGGTCACAGCTGCTGGTCCCCAGTGAGCACAGAGCAGAGGGCACAAGGCATGTTCCCCACTCTGGCCTCCCAGCTGAGGGCCCTCACTGACCCAGCAAGATAGGCCCACAGCGCCCCCTGCTGGTCGAGGGTCCAGGTTCACTTACAACCAGACTGAAAACTTCTGAAACTAGACTATGGGAAGGATACAGCACTCTGCAAATGCACTAAATGCTGGTCTGTTGTGCACTTTAAACCAGTGAAACGTAAGGCATGCACACTATATCACAATAAAGCTGGGATAAAAAACAATTTGAGAGAGATCACCTCTCACTACCTATTTAAAGCGGGCCTGTGGGCCCTAGCCGGTGTGGGTCAGTGGATAGAGCGTTGGCCTGCAGACCAAAGGGTCCCGGGTTGTATCCTGGTCAAGGGCATGTACCTCGGTTGCAGGCTCCACTGTGGCCTGGGGCCCTAGTCGGGGCTCCTGCAGGAGGCAACCCATCCATGTGCTTCTCTCACATCGATGTTTCTCTCTGTCTCCCTCTCTCTCTAATAACTGATGGGAAACTATGCTCAGGTGAGGATTCAGAAATTAATAAAATAATAGAGCGAGCCTGTGCTCAGAGTGACTCTCGAGTGGGACACTGTAGGGTCTGCCACGGCCACCGCTTCTGTCTCTCGGCGTTCATGGGCGATCAGGGGAACCAGGGCGGGTTTCTGTCTCAGTTCCCCGTTGGGGTGGAGCACTGTGTGATTGCTGATGCCGTTGTCCCATGTTGAACAGTAATAGTCACCCTCGTCCTCGGGCTGCAGGCCTGTGATGACCAGCGAAGCCGTGTTGCCGGACCTGGAGCCAGAGAACCGATCCGGGATCCCCGAGGGCCGGGAGCTTCCGAGCATCACCGTTTTGGGGGCCCCACCTGTGACCTGCTGGTACCAGGCTGCACCATATCTTCCAACATTGTTGCTGTCCCCCTTGCAGGTCAGGGTGACCTTCTGGCCCAGAGACCCTGACAGCGAGGCTTCCTGGGTCAGCCCAGCCCGCACCCCGGGCCCTGGAACAAAGCACACAGACACACAGTGAGGCTGAGGCCACTCTCACAGCGGGCGCTCAGGAGGAGGCACCAGTGTACCCCGGGTGCCCCATCCTCACGTGCCCCGCTTCCCTCAGTCAGTCACCTGAGCTGTGAGCAAGGAGGGCGAGGAGGAGAGGGGCCCAGGCCATGGTGGAGACGACAAAGTCTGCTTCTGAGCCTCACACCTGAGCGGCCCCCACAGTCTCTCTTATCCTGTCCCTCCTGGGAGGGCCCAGAGGGACCCTTCATGCAAATGCCCCTCCCCTGGTGTTCCCGGGGATAAATGTGGTGAACGCTGTGTGGCTGGGGAGGGGCGGCCTCTCGTGGGGCCCTGGGAGGTCACAGCTGCTGGTCCCCAGTGAGCACAGAGCAGAGGGCTCAAGGCAGGTTCCCCACTCTGACTTCCCAGTTGAGGGCCCTCACTGACTCAGAGACAGGCCCACAGCGCCCCCTGCTGGTCCAGGGTCCAGGTTCACTTATGAGCAGATGGCTAACCTGGAGCTGAGCAGGGACAGACTGAGGCTCTAGTGTTCAGCCCTGCCTTTCCAACCCACTTTTCTCAGAGCAGGGCTGTGTGGTGCATTGTGGGAATTTGCTCTGTCCCACTCCTCCCACTGTGTCCTGGGCTCAGAAAGCAGCTCCCCTAACCAGGAACAAGTTTCCTGGGGCAGCAACCTTGCCAGGGGATAGAGAGTCCGGAGCCCCTTCAGTCTGAGGCTCTGAGCTTGTCACACGGTGCTCCCCTCTGAGAGAACGTGTGCCCCTCCTGGTGGGTTCCTGGAGAGGAGGGTGATGGGAAATAGGAAGAGTGAGTGGTCGTCCATTGTTTCTATTTCTTTGATTTTGTCTTTGTACAACCTGCAGCTTGCCTTTCACTCTCTTCTGGGTGTCTTTGTTAAGCAGCCGCTTTTGCTTTTCATGAAGTGCTATATACCCCTTATTTTTATTTATTTATTTATTTATTTTCATCCTTGGGATTTTGTGCCTCTGTTTGCCAAGATTATGAAAATAGTCTTTCGTGGTTTCTTAGAAGCTTTATTGTTTTGATTTCCACATTTGGACCAATCATCCATCTGGAATAAATTGTGTGTATTGTGTGAGGTAGGGGTTCCAAGGTCCTATTGTTTTCCCATGTCCATTGGTCATCAGTATGTTCTTTGTGGGGAGTCTATCAGGTCCTCTGCCCATTGTTTGTGTGGATTGTTTGTGGGTTTGCTTTCTCCTCTTGGTGTTGAGTTGTGTGAGCTCTTTATAGATGTGGGACAGGAACACCTTTATGGGAGGATCATTGGTGAATATGTACCTCTGTTATGTCACTGGAGGGTGACTGTTTGTTTTGTTGATGGTTTCCTTTGCTGTGAAAAAAAAACCCTTTAGTTTGATGTATCCCATTGGTTAATTTTTCCTTTTGCTTTCCTTGCCTGAGGAGATGTATTAGAGAAAATGTTGGTAAATAAATGTCAGAGATGTTACTGGCTACATTTGTTGGAAGGGAGTTTTCTGATTTCAAGTTTACATTTCAGTCTTTAGTGCATTCCGGGTTTCTGCTGGATGTGGAGGAAGGAAGGGACCAAGAGAAGGAGAATGGCTTCCCCAGGGACGTGGCCTACCCGCTGACGTGAGCGAGGGATGAGCAGATGCTCTGACGCAGGGTTCTGTGAAAGAGAGAGCGAAGGGGCTCTTACTTCAGTAGTAACAAAAGTCCTGTTCGCTGTCTCCTTGACATTTTAGTGTAACAACAGCTTGAACTCTAATGAACCTCTAGATGCAATCAGCAGGGAACTATTCTGAGAAGCACGCGCTTCTACAAGGTCGGTCTTACATACCAAACAGAGAGATTCCAGCAGAGCACCCGGGAGCGGACTTGTTTGAGAAAGTCAAGGTAGGGGCTGCCGCCTTTGGCCAGGTCCCCTCAGAGGCCCCTGACCTTTCGGAGAATCCTCCTCACAGACTTTCCCACAAGACCCGTGCTCCCCACACTCCAGCATTCATGCTTACCGCCTCCCACAGGGCTTGTTCACATGGAGATTCCTGGATACAAGGCAAGTCCCTGACCCAGTGGCTCTAACATGGGAATGGCATTTGTAACAAGCGCCAGGAAGGCTCCATGTCAAGGCCAAAATAAATATCATTGTCCCCACAGTCGAATTCATGACGGGGCTGTGTCGTCAATGTCCTTGGAGTCAGAGGAGACTCACAGCCGCACAGGGGGGTCTCTGAGTCTCACTGTAGGTTGATCCAGCTGGGAGCTGAGCCCATCCCTGTAACTATGGGCAGAGAGGAAGAGGGAAAGCCCATTCTTGCAGGAGTCACATGACGAGATGGACACGAACTGGGAGAGACTGAGGAGTCACCTGACCAAAATCCCTGGACAGGAGAATGGGGCCAGGGAGCCCCCTTCCCACGGTGTGCTGGCCATTTCCACCTTCAGGCTATTTCTGCATCAAAGACTGAGCCAGTCTGAGCCCAGGGGGAGGTTTTGGTTGCACTTCCCCGTGGGTTTACATCACCGTGTAAACATTACTACCCATGTGCAGAGCACAGTAATAGTCGGCCTCGTCCTCAGGCTGGGCCCCCGAGATGGTGAGGGCGGCTTTGTTCCCAGAGATGGAGCCGGAGAAGCGGTCAGGGACCCCTGAGGGGCGGCTGTTTGTGCTGTAGATGAGCAGGCGTGGAGGCTTGCCTGGGGTCTGCTGGTACCAGCTGGGGTAGTTACCACTAGCAACTGACCCAGAGCTAAGGCCACAGGTGAGTGTGACTGTCCCTCCTGGAGATACTGACATGGACGGCTCCTGGGTCACCACAGTCTGAGAATCCACCCCTGAAACCAACAGGAGAGAGACAGGTGTTAAGAGGGACAAAGGTCACCTGAGACCCTGCTGTTCTGTGTCCCCCAAGAATGCAGAGTCCCCTCCTCTGACCTGAGCTGTGCGCCAGGAGCTGGAGCAGAAGCACCGTCCAGACCATGGTGGGGACACTCACAGGATGTGGCCTCCTCAGGCTCCTGGCTGCCGTGGGGAGTCCTGGGCCTTTTCATGCCTCCCACACCCATTAGGGGAGAAGGTGCCTCATGCAAATGAGCTTCCCCTCTAGTCCTGCCCAGGCTCACCCTGCTGTCCCCTGGGGAAAGTCCCGAAAGAGATAGATGCTGGGCCCTCACACAGTCCAGGCTGCATGGGGACTGAGACGCTGAGGGAGGGGGTTGATTCACTAAGTCAGCTCCCTGGAGTCCTGGTGAACTCAGTCCTAACAACCTTCCCTGAATCTGAGGCTGAGGGATGAGGTGGAAGTGTTCTCTCCCTCGTGGCCCCAGCAATCTAGTTCACCCCAATCCAACGCCACCCTTGGGAACACTGATCCTTCCTCAGGAAACTCCTTTTTTCTTCCTTGGGGATCTTAGCAGTCCACTCCCTCCAGCAGTGAGTCAGGAGGATGTCAGGGATCTCATGTCTGGGCTGTGAAGGGCCTGGGGTCTCCCCGACTCAGTCCTGGACCCTGTCCCACTAGCAGTGTCGGGGGACAGGGCTGGGGTGTTCACCATGCAGTTGCATCTCCAAGCAGGGTTGGCCACTCTCTGTTGTTCTAAGAAACCATCAGTTAAATAGGTTGGTTTTACATTAAATGGTGTTATGAGCAGAAAATGTGACTGTGTCTCCATGGAATTATGGGATACCTACGCACATCTGATATAAGAACATAGGAGCTTTTTCAGAAATATGAACAACGTTGTGTGTGAACAAGTTGGCGTGAACATCACATAGGACATTGTACCAGTCCGTCTCCCTTTCCCTTCTGCTGTGGGGCAGGAAGAACGGGAGGGTGAGCAGGGGAATTGGATGTAAGGGGGTGAGCAGTGCACTTGTCCCAAACTGACATCCTTCCCGTTCCCCAATGAAACCGCTTGTCCAGCGAGGGAGGAGGGGGAAGACCAGAGGGATCTGAGTCACCATGGGGAAGCCCCAGAGCTCTGCGGGCTCAGGCCTCGTTGTTGGAAGTGAGTCTCCCATCCCCAAGTGGCGTGACCTGGGTCCAAGGTAGGCATAGGCCACGTTTCTTCATGCACGTGTGTCCAGGTTGTGAATGTCCATCGGTCTTTACCTGGACGTCAGGCGAGAACAACACCTCTAGGAGGGGGTGTGTGTGATAAAATACAAGGCGAGGGTGTGAGGGAGAGGGCGCGCTCAGGGGGCTCCAGTGAGTCCTCAGGCTGCAGGGCCCATCAGGGCCGATCCCATCGACCTTCCCCTCTCCTGGTCCTCACGGGAGAAGGTGGGCCTCCTGCCTCCCTCCCCATGGTCCCTGAGGAACTCCAGAGCTCCTGCTGTGCAGACAGGAGCACAGCCTGGGTGTGAGATCTCAGCAGGAACTCAGGGAAAGCACCGCAGACCCTCGGATGCTCTGACTTGAGAGGAGCAGGAAGCACAGGGAAGGATGTCAACGCCCTTGGTCCTCAGAGAAGGACCAGTGAGACGTCACCTTCCCAGGCTAGCAGGGCCATGTGACCTGAGCCGTTGTAACCCTGGTGGGTGAATTCTTGGAGAAACCAGAACCCTGGTCATTGCTGGGACAAACGTCAAGCATCGCAGCCATATTGGAAAACGTCCACCAGTGACTCAGAAGCTGTCATGTCAAGTTACCATACGTCTCCTAACCCCACTCCTCAGTGTCTCCCCAGGAGAAATGGGAACACACATCGCCTGAGAGCACAAGCCGTCCTGGCGCCCAGGTCCCCGCAGCGCTGAGCACAGCAGCCACAGATGCAAACCCCTCAGATGCCCAGCAGCGGAAGTGTCAACAAATGCTGCTGTGCTCAGACATGGGAATGTTATTGGAGGAAGAATAATTGGACTGTTGCCCCATTGCCCCATGTGGATGGGCCTCAAGTACATTTTTCAGAATGTTTGGCTCAGTGGATAGAGCGGCGGCCTATGGAGCAAAGGGTCCCAGGTTCGATTCCCGGTCAGGGCACATGCTTGTGTTCTGGGCTCCCCCTCCAATGGGGGACGTGCTGGAGGCAGCCAATCAATGATTCTCTCTCATCATTGATGTTTCTATTTCTCGCTTCCTCTCTGAAATCAATAAAAATGTATTTTAAAGAGAATTAAAAGCAACAATAGCCACAGAGGGCTCCCTGTTTCCAGTTCCATCCACGTGAAACGCACCTCATAGGGAACATGTGGATCCAGAGGGTGGTCAGCAGTCACCCGGGACTGGCAGGGGTGTGATGGGCGTGATTAGTACGCGTGGGACCTTCTCTGAGGATAAGGAAAACGCCTGCAACTAGTATCTGGGATGCTGACACCACTCTGCAAATGCACTGAATGCCGGTCTATGGTGCACATTAAATCAGTGACATTTATGGTGTGCAAACTATATCACAATAAAGCTGGGATAAAAAACAGTTTGAGAGAGATCACCTCTCACTACCTATTTAAAGTGGGCCTGTATGCTCTAGCCGATGTGGCTCAGTGGATAGAGCGTTGGCCTGTAGAACAAAGGGTCCCGGGTTCGATTCTGGTCAGGGGCACAAACCTCAGTTGCAGCCTCCTCTGTGGCATGGGGCCCTGGTCGGGGCTCCTACAGGAGGCAACCCATCCATGTGCTTCTCTCACATCGATGTTTCTCTCTGTCTCCCTCTCTCTCTCCCACTCTCTTTAAAAATCGATGGGAAACTATCCTCAGGTGAGGATTCAGAAATTAATAAAATAATAGAGCGAGCCTGTGCTCAGAGTGACTCTCGAGTGGGACACTGTAGGTTCTGCCACGGCCACCGCTTCTGTCTCTCGGCGTTCATGGGCGATCAGGGGGACCAGGGCGGGTTTCTGTCTCAGTTCCCCGTTGGGGTGGAGCAGTGTGTGATTGCTGATGCCATTGTCCCATGATGCACAGAAATATATACCCTCGTCCTCGGGCTGCAGGCCTGTGACGTCCAGCGAAGCCGTGTTGCCTGACTTGGAGCCAGAGAACCGATCCGGGATCCCCGAGGGCCGGGAGCTTCCGAGCATCACCGTTTTGGGGGCCCCACCTGTGACCTGCTGGTACCAGCCCACATTTCGTGCTCCAACATTGTTGCTGTCCCCCTTGCAGGTCAGGGTGACCTTCTGGCCCAGAGACCCTGACAGCGAGGCTTCCTGGGTCAGCCCAGCCCGCACCCCGGGCCCTGGAACAAAGGACACAGACACACAGTGAGGCTGAGGCCACTCTCACAGCGGGCGCTCAGGAGGAGGCACCAGTGTACCCCGGGTGCCCCATCCTCGTGCCCCGCTTCCCTCAGTCAGTCACCTGAGCTGTGAGCAAGGAGGGCGAGGAGGAGAGGGGCCCAGGCCATGGTGGAGATGCCCACGCTCTGCTTCTGAACCTCAGACCTGAGCGGCCACCACAGTCTCTCTTATCCTGTCCCCTCCTGGGAGGGCCCAGCGGGACCTTCATGCAAATGCCCCTCCCCCTGGTGTCCCCGGGGATAAATGTGGTGAACGCTGTGTGGCTGGGGAGGGGCGGCCTCTCGTGGGGCCCTGGGAGGTCACAGCTGCTGGTCCCCAGTGAGCACAGAGCAGAGGGCTCAAGGCAGGTTCCCCACTCTGACTTCCCAGTTGAGGGCCCTCACTGACCCAGGGACAGGCCCACAGCGCCCCCTGCTGGTCCAGGGTCCAGGTTCACTTATGAGCAGATGGCTAACCTGGAGCTGAGCAGGGACAGACTGAGGCTCTGGAGTTCAGCCCTGCCTTTCCCACCCCCTCGCTCTCAGGGCAGGGACTTCTCACCCCCCAGGGATCCCTGAGTTTACAGCAGTTGTCCCTCCCTCTTATTCTTTACTTTAAAGACATGACCTCACCCTGGCTGGTTGGCTCCCAGGTTTGGTCTCAATCCCCAGCAGGGGGCGTGCAGTGGCAGCTGATCACTGATTCTGTCTCATCATTGCTGTTTCTCTCTCTGTCCCCCTCTTCCTTCCTCTCTGAAATTAATTTAAAATATATTTTTTAAAAATCCATTTTTATATATTACATATTAAAATATATACAATCCATGTAATGGCAGTATTACCACAGAAATGGTCCGGTTAAGGCACTAAGGAAATACTGGGGTTCATATTGTTCACATGAGCAGACTGAGTCTGACACATGTACGCTCTGGAGAAGGAGCTGCTGAGTAAGGAAACACGCTGAGGACGGCGACAGGAGGGCTCAGCCAGGGCACCGGGGACTTCATGTCCTCACACTGAGCACCTCCTCGCAGCTCGATGCTGCCACCCAAAGCTGAACGGCAGTCATGAGCCTTGTCCTCAGGCTGGGGGCCCTGATGGTCAGGTAGGTTGTGCTGCCCAAGTCGGAGCCAGAGATGCGATCGGGGATCCCCGAGGGCAGAGAACACCTGAGCATCACAGCATTGGGGGCTTCACCTACGTCCATCTTACTCTTACTTATTTTGGAAATCCCCCAAATTGGACATTACTCCTATTGATTCTGCATCTTTGCCCAACTCCCCCCCCCCCCCCCGCCCCTCAGCCCCCCCCCCTCCCTCCTCCCGCCAGCCCCGTCCACCGGGGTGCTCCTCGTGCCGCTTTAGTTTTTCTCTCAGAGCACAGCTTCAGGGGCCGGTAAGGAGCAGATACAGAGCTTTTAGTTTTTATGTTTTAAGTATATTTTTATTGACTTCAGAGAGGAAGGGAGAGGGAGAGAGAGAGAGAGAAACATCCATGATGAGAGAGAATCATGGATCGGCTGCCTCCTGCACACCCCCTACTGGGGATCAAGCCGGCAACCGGGCGTGTACCCTTGATGGGAATCCAACCGGGGACCCTTCAGTCTGCAGGCCTATGCTCTATCCACTGAGCCACACCGGCCAACGCAGATGTGGAGTTTTTAATACAACGTTGGCATTGCCTTGGATTTGCTTGTGTTTCAGAAGACACGTGTAAGTCCTTCAGATAAACATTCACGTTTCCCGCCTCCCTGGAGCGTTCAAGAGCTGTTTCGCAGCATGAAGCCTTCAGAGCCCTCTCCTTCTCAGAAGATCCCCCTCCCCCCCAAACCCCTGTCCTCATTCAAACGTATGAGGTGGGTCTGCTGCAGTGAGTGACCCCAGTCGCCGAGCGTGCCCGGCCTCCCTGGCATCTCGGCATGGCCCGGGATGAAGTCGAAAGGTGGGGACTGCCGATCCTGCCTCGGTGCTGAGGGAGCCGTTGGGGGTGCCTGGGGCCCACGGAGACGTCACCAGTCATCTTCCCCCGTGGAGAAGATTCTGTTTGCTCGGCCTCCCAGGAGCCACAGACGCCTGCGTCCCCGGGGCCTCAGGAGGCGGCAACAGTTGAGGGAAACAGGCCGCAGTCAGCTCACGCCGGGCCCGGTGACCCACCCGAACACTCAGACCACCCACCCTCGGATTCACGCCTGACCCTGGGCCCGCGCTGCCTGTCCCTACAGGAGCCAGTTCAGCGGAGACAGGAAGGAATCATATGAGCGTGGATTCCCGTCCTGCCGGCAGCCTGGGAGAGCAGCAGGGCACCCACAGACATCTGCTCCGCACCCCCATAAGCCCGCTGCTTGTATTGGGTAGAAGGACAAGGATTACAGGGGACGTAGACAAGAGGTGTGCCCAATGGGCAGTTCACAGGTAATGGGGCTGGAGATTTGCAAAGGCCTGTGGGTAAGCAAAGGGCCTGTGGGTAAGCAAAGGCCTGTGGGTAAGCAAAGGCCTGTGGGTAAGCAAAGGCCTGTGGGTAAGCAAAGGGCTGGAGGCTCTGGGTTCTGCAACCAGGCTGGTCATCCTTCCATGATCACAGGCAGCTCCCTGGTGGGGAGGATGGGCCGCATTCCGGGGTGAGCTCCCGGGTCCCGTGTGTACCTCCCAGCCAGCTGAGAGGCGCCTCCTTTAAAAGGAACAGAGCAATCACGGAGAACAGGGCAGGATTCATGTTTCTTACCATTCCAGCTGGTCCCCACCAGTCCATTGCTGCCCCTGTCAGGTTGAGCCACCTCCTTCCTTACCCATCAGCCCCCTGGAGGGCTACGTAGCCTTATAACCTGATGTCTGTCCGTGTGGACATGACCAGGCTGAGAAGATACTCCCAGTGGATACTTGTTCACTAAGGACGAGACGGAAAACATTGCTCGGCCCTGGGTCCCAGGAAAAGAAATGGCCCCTGAGCCAGTGACAAGGGATGTCTCCCTGAGTGAGACGCGGCCCCAGGCAGGGCAGGGGTGACAGCCCGGGCAGGAAGGGCACCTGAGGGTTTGAGGCTCACTTCCCCATGGCCCTGGGCCACCGTGTGAGTGCCGCTGTTGCCGTGGTAAGTTGCACAGTAATAGTCAGCCTCGTCCTCGGGCTGCAGCCCCGAGATGAGCAGGAGCCCCGCGTTGGCCGACGTGTCTTTGGATCCAGAGAAGCGGCTGGGGACCCCGGAGCCCTGGTGCTTGTCTGAGTCACCTTTAAACCTCAGGAGATACCTGGGACGGCTCCCTGGATTCTGCTGGTACCAGACAATGTGGTAGCCCGCAACGACAGAGCCACTGCTCAGGGTGCAGGGGAGGCCGGCTGATGCTCCGGGAGACGCAGTCAGGGAGGGCGGCTGGGTCAGCACAGGCTGGGAGAGGGACCCTGCAGACACAGACACTGGTCAGTGATGGGCAGGGACCAGGGGCAGGTTCCCAGGAGACTGAGCAGGAAGGGAAGAAGCCTGGTCCCAGGCCTGGCCCTACCTGTGCAGTGAGAGAGGAGCGCGAGGAGCAGAGGAGTCCAGGCCATGGTGCTCACAGCCAGGCGGTGACCTGAGCTGCAGCCCCTGGTCCAGGCCTCTCTTATCTTCTTCACGGTCCTCCAAGGGGAGGAGCCGCTCACCCAAATTTGTTTCCTTCCTGGAGAGCCTGCACCACCCTGGCCGCCCCCAAGCCTGAGCTGGGCTGGTACACAGACCACAGCTCTAGGGTGAGTCTCAGAGTGTCCCCCTGGGAGACACGAGGGAGGAGGCAGCTGTGGGGACCTTCCCGGGCCTGTGAGCAGGGGCCCCTGCCCAGCCCAGAGGACTCAGCCTCTGAGCCCCCAGCAGCAAACACAGGCACCAAGGCCCAGGCCTGGGGAGTTTGGGGGATGGAACAGCTGAGGGCACCTGGATCCTGAGGCAGGCCCACAGCGCCCCCTGCTGCTCACTGTCCCAACTGCAGTCTCTTCAGTGGGATGGTGTTAGGATGTAGGCCTGATGGCCAGGTCCCTGTCATTCCCCCACCATCCATGGGCCTCAGCCTCCACTGGCCCAAGGTGACAGACATTCATAAGCAGCCCGTGCCCCGAGGGACTGTTAGACTGCTGCGGGCGAGAGGAGTGGGAAACGTGGCCCCTGTACGGGCTAGAGCTAACGGGGTGAGCCCGCAGGGGGCTCTGGGAGCTAAGGCCTGGGAACGTGAAGAACAATGTAGACAACCCAGCAAAGCAGAGATGGACGGAGAGTTACGGAGAGCAGGCTGATGGTGGCCAGAAACAAAGGGGTTATAAGGCGGGGTGAGAGGTGAGGGGAAGGGACAGGGGTATTTATGGAGTTCAAAGTGGTGTCCAGTCCCATAAAAACAGCTAATTTTAAAGCCTTCTAATGATTTTTATAAGAAATACGGTAATTTCCGGTTGGTGCGCACCATCGGAAGTCGGTTGCCACGGTAGACATTCTGGTGGGCTTTGAAAGAGGCACTTACAGGTCTGACTGAAGGAGGTCATTTCATTTTAAATGCAAAGCAGTCAGGGCACAGCCTCCCACAAGCAAGACTTGGAGGCTGTTATCATAGGATCATCTAACCCCCTGGTTACTCTCTGCCGGACACACACACACACACACACACACACAGACACACACAGACACACACAGACACACACACGGACATGGACACACACACAGAGACACACACACACACACACACACACACACACACAAACACACACACACGGCAGTGAAGCCTGATCTTTCCTAAGAAATATCGGGGCCTTTGGGTTGTCATGCGGGTGAACTTCACCTTCAGCCCGTTGGTTTGCTGCTATGGAAAAGGAACTCTCAGTTCTGCCTGTGTTTGACTGGCATTGTCCTTGTTACATTGCTGTACATTTTAGTTCGTGTTAACTTTAGAGTCATCATGAGCATTTCACACAAAAAGGGGGAGGAGTCGGTGTGGAATCCTTGCCGGTGGAAACTGTGTTCTTTCACGGAGTCTCACGGACCACCAACACTGAGGTCGCTGCTCACGGTGCAGGGGAGTCTGGCCGTGGCTCCCGGAGATGCAGAGAGGAAAAGCATCCCAGGACCCATGGACAGGGTGGGGGTGGGGGGGAGTCTGTGGCGTGGTGAGCTTTAGCTGGCTGCCCCAGGCTCCCAACATCCCATCTCCATCGGCACCCTTGTGGGAAAGTCCAATCTGTCCTCATTGGGGCCAGAACTGGGGCGAACGCCAGAGACTCTGCCATGTGAAAGCTCAGCCTTGGGGCTCGGTGATCTTTGGGCCCCAGGGAATGTGCGAGTGAGAGCACAGGGCAATCAGGTGTTACAGAGAGAGGGAGAGAGAGGGGGAGGGGGCACTTCTCTGCTAAGCTGATTGTATTCTCTCCCCCGTGGGAAGAACCAGGCCACCTTTGCAAACTGACCAGCCAGTTTCCCAAGCTTTCCCGGCTGCTGATGGGTCCCCTGTACCCAGCCCGCTCTGGATCTTCTGGGATTGTGTCTCTTCCCATCATCCTTCCCCAGGTGGACTGACCGCCCGCCTCTGTGCCATCCTGGCTCCCACAGCGCATGTGCTTGCCGCCCCCTTGGTTGGCCTATCCCTTCCCCGTGGTCTGCGGGAATGGACCCGGGGTTCCCGGGAGGGTGTGAGGCGGTCACTTCCGAGGGAAGCCAGCGGCTCTGCTCCCGCGTATTCTGTGCTGAACAGCGTCTGACCCCTGGTTCTCCTCCTTTGTGGGTATGTGGTACCTCCGCTCACAGCATCACTTAAACCACACACCCCGGGGCGTGGGCCTGTGGGTACCAGTCGGGCATGTGCTGCCTCCGTACATGTGTGAGGAGCTTGGGGCAAGGAGGTCGGGTTTTTGTCGCACTTCCCCATCTGTGTGTGTCACTGTGCTTAGCACCGCTCTCATACACCTGACAGTAATAGTCGGCCTCGTCCTCAGGCTGCAGCCCCGAGATGAGCAGATGCGCTGTGTTGGTCGAGGTGTCTTTGGATCCAGAGAAGCGGCTGGGGACCCCAGGTCCCAGCTCATTGCTCGAGTCTGAGTAGTAGTACAGGAGATACCGGGGAGGGCTCCCTGGCTTCTGCTGGTACCACCATATGCCATAGCTGCCAACATTGAAGCCACTACTCAGGGTGCAGGGGAGTCTGGCCGTGGCTCCCGGAGATGCAGAGAGGGAGGGCAGCTGGGTCAGCACAGGCTGGGAGAGGGACCCTGCGGACACAGACACTCGTGGGTGAGAAGGCAACAAACAGGGGGACATTTCTCAGGCTTCTGAGCGAGGCGGGAGTGCAGGGGGGATGCCCCTGGTCCCAGGCCTGGCCCTACCTGTGCAGTGAGAGAGGAGCGCGAGGAGCAGAGGAGTCCAGGCCATGGTGCTCACAGCCAGGCGGTGACCTGAGCTGCAGCCCCTGGTCCAGGCCTCTCTTATCTTCTTCACGGGCCTCCCAGGGGAGGGGCCGCTCACACAAATTTGTTTCCTTCCTGGAGAGCCTGCACCACCCTGGCCGCCCCCGAAGCCTGAGCTGGGCTGGTACCCAGACCACAGCTCTAGGGTGAGTCTCAGAGTGTTCCCCTGGGAGACACGAGGGAGGAGGCAGCTGCTGGGACCTTCCCCGGGCCTGTGAGCAGGAGCCCCTGCCCAGCCCAGAGGACTCAGCCTCTGAGCCCCCAGCAGCAAACACAGGCACCAAGCCCAGCCCTGGGGAGTTTGGGGTGGAACAGCTGAGGGCACCTGGATCCTGAAGCAGGCCCACAGCGCCCCCTGCTGCTCACTGTCCCAACTGCAGTCTCTTTAGTGGGATGGTGTTAGGATGTAGGCCTGATGGCCAGGTCCCTGTCATTCCCCCACCATCCATGGGCCTCAGCCTCCAGTGGCCCAAGGTGACAGACATTCATAAACACCCCGTGCCCCGAGGGATTGTTAGACTGCTGCGGGCGAGAGGAGTGGGAAACGTGGCCCCTGTACGGGCCAGAGCTAACGGGGTGAGCCCGCAGGGGGCTCTGGGAGCAAAGGCCTGAGAAGACCCGGGAACGTGAAGAACCATGTAGACAACCCAGCAAAGCAGAGATGGACGGAGAGTTACGGCGAGCAGGCTGATGGCGGCCAGAAACGAAGGGGTTCAGAAGACGGGGTGAGAGGGGAGGGCAAGGGATAGGGGTATTTGTGGCGTCCAAAATGGTGTCCAGTCCCATAAAAACAGCTAATTTTAAAGCCTTCTAATGATTTTTATAAGAAATACGGTAATTTCCGGTTGGTGCGCACCATCGGAAGTCGGTTGCCACGGTAGACATTCTGGTGGGCTTTGAAAGAGGCACTTACAGGTCTGACTGAAGGAGGTCATTTCATTTTAAATGCAAAGCAGTCAGGGCACAGCCTCCCACAAGCAAGACTTGGAGGCTGTTATCATAGGATCATCTAACCCCCTGGTTACTCTCTGCCAGACACACACACACACACACACACACACACACACACACACACAGAGACACACACACAGACACACACACAGACACACACACACACACATACAGACACACACAGAGACACACACGGACACACACACAGAGACACACATACACAGATACACACACACAGGGACACACACACACACACACACACACGCACACACACGGCAGTGGACTTCACCTTCAGCCCGTTGGTTTGCTGCTATGGAAAAGGGGTTGTCAGTTCTGCCTGTGTTTGACTGGCATTGTCCTTGTTATATTGGCATTAATTTTAGCTCGTCTTAACGTGTAAGAGTCATCATAAGCATTTCACACAAAATGGGGGAGGAGTCAGAGTGGAATCATTGCCGGTGGAAACTGTGTTCTATCAGGGAAAGCATCCCAGGACCCAGGGACAGGGAATGTGGCGGGGTGAGCTTTAGCTGGCTGCCCCAGGCTCCCAGCGTCCCATCTCCCTCCGTTCCCCTTGGGAAAGTCCAATCTGTCTTCATCGGGGCCAGAAATGGGGCCAACGCCAGAGACTCGGTGCCGTGTGAAAGCTCAGCCTTGGAGCCCGGTGGTCCACGGGCCCCAGGCGGCTGCCAGACCCACATCCCTTCTACAGAGGGAATGTGTGTGTGAGTGCACAGGGCAAGAGGGTGTTAAGGAGAGAGAGGGAGAGAAGATGGAGAGAGAGGGAGAGAAGAGGGAGGGGGCACTTCTCTGCTAAGCTGATGTATCATCTCCCCCGTGGGAAGGACCAGGTGCCTTTGCAAACTAACCAGCCGGTTTCCCAAGCTTTCCCGGCTGCTGATGGGTCCCCCGTACCCAGCCCGCTCTGGATCTTCTGGGATTGCGGCTCTTCCCATCATCCTTCCCCAGGTGGACTGACCGCCTCTCTGTGCCATCCTGGCTCCCACAGCGCATGTGCTCGCCGCCCCCTTGGTTGGCCTATCCCTTCCCCGTGGTCTGCGGGAATGGACCCGGGGTTCCCGGGACGGTGTGAGGCGGTCACTTCCGAGGGAAGCCAGCGGCTCTGCTCCCGCGTATTCTGTGCTGAACAGCGTCTGACCCCTGGCTCTCCTCCTTTGTGGGTATGTGGTACCTCCGCTCACAGCATCACTTAATCCACACACCCCGGGGCGTGGGCCTGTGGGTACCAGTCGGGCATGTGCTGCCTCCGTACATGTGTCAGGAGCTTGGGGCAGGAGGTCGGGTTTTTGTCCCACTTCCCCATCTGTGTGTGTCACTGTGCTTAGCACTACTTTCATACACATGACAGTAATAGTCGGCCTCGTCCTCAGGCTGCAGCCCCGAGATGAGCAGATGCGCTGTGTTGGTCGAGGCGTCTTTGGACCCAGTGACTCGACTGGGGACCCCCGGTCCCAGCTTCATGTCTGAGTCTGAGTAGTAGTACAAGAAAAACCGGGGCGCGCTCCCTGGCTTCTGCTGGTACCAGTACATGTTTTTTCTACCAACACTGAGGTTGCTGCTGAGGGTGCAGGTGAGTCTGGCCGTGGCTCCCGGAGACGCAGAGAGGGAGGGCGGCTGGGTCAGCACAGGCTGGGAGAGGGACCCTGCGGACACAGACACATGGGGGTGAGAAGAAGGTCAGGGGGCAGCTTCTCCGGGTGCCTGAGGCCTGAGGCTACCTGTGCAGTGAGCGAGGAGCAGGAGGAGCAGAGAGGCCCAGGCCATGGTGCTCACAGCTGATCCTCGGTCCTCAGAGCGGAGGCTGAGTGGCTCCGGGCTCCAGGCTCCTCTTATCCCCGCCCAGCTGGCTTCGCAGAGGGGGGCTGCTCATGCAAATATGCCCCCCGCCCTTTTCCCAGGGGCACAGATGGGTCTGGGGCTCTTGCCCAGGGAGGCCCGCCTGGTGCACTAGTGTCCCCCCAGGTGGGGCTGGGAGGAAGCAGCTGCTGGGGCCGCACGCAGCCACGTGCAGGGGACTCAGGCTCAGAGACCACAGGCCGGCCCAGTTCTCACAGGAATCAAAAGGCCCAGCCCTGGGGCCTGGGGTCCCTGGAGGGCTGCCCAGCTGGGAGCCCCTGTTTTGCAGACACCCCCATAGCCGGTCTCGCGGCGCCCTCTGCCGGTCCCAGGCCCCCCTTTTGCCGTCAGCCTGCTCCAGAACCTCGCCTTCACCAGAGTCCTTGAACCCTGTGCTTCCAGCACCCGAGACTCCTCCTCCAGGGGGCGACCCAGGTGCGGCCTTGGGGTGACCGCCCCTGATTCGGGCGCAGGAACCCTGACCCTGGACAGCCTGGGGCTGCTGTGCAGCTGAGGACACAGCAAGGGGAACAGAGAGCAACGTGGATCTGTCCCTGCGGGGGGCTCAGAGGAGGGCGCGCTCTGGGTGCTGAGCGGAAGGGACGCTCATGAAGGGGACACAGACCTTCACAGGAGCAGCTGGAGGGGGAGGGGTGCTCGCCTGACAGAGCAGGGGGTGGAGCAGGACCAGAACACTGGGGAGTAGTGGATCCTGCTCTGCTCGCTGGGGTTTTGTTCTGGTTGAAGAAGGCAGGTGGGACCCGGGAGCTCACCCGGGAATGCGGCCCATCCTCCCCACCAGGGAGCCGCCTGTGACCATGGAAAGATTACCAGCCTGGTTGCAGAACCCAGAGCCGCCAGCCCTTTGCTTACCCACAGGCCTTTGCTTACCCACAGGCCTTTGCGAATCTCCAGCCCCCATTACCTGTGACCTGCCCATTTGGCACACCTCTTGTCTACGTCCCCTGTAATCCTTGTCCTTCTACCCAATACAAGCAGCGGGCTTATGGGGGTGCAGAGCAGATGTCTGTGGGTGCCCTGCTGCTCTCCCAGGCTGCCGACAGGGTGAGAATAAATGCTCATATGATGCCATTCTGTCTCCACTCAACTGGCTCCAGTAGCGACAGGCAGCGCGGGCCCAAGGCTGGTCCGGTTACACTGAGACCTCCCGCTGTGTACAGGGACATTTTTAATCCGGCTGCACCTGTGCCCGTGCTCCTTCTTCTGGCCAATAAAACCCCTCCCAGGCCCTGGTGCCAACCAATGGCCCGCGTGGTATCTGGGAGGGGTGGGGCTGGGCGGGGCCTAGGGCGGACTCTGTGGCTGGGCTCCATGGGCACTTAGCAGACACGAGGGGAACAGGCGTGGGATTTCCCAGCGGAGAGCTTCCCGGAGCCCCTGTCACAAACCCCTGGAGCCCCCGCTGCCCGAGGCCTGGCTCATCACGCCTGTGACAGGGGACAGGGGACAGGGGACAGGCAGGCTCCTGCACCACCTCTGCCTCGGCCACTGCCCCTCCCCGCCCAGCGGCAGGCCAGGCCCTCCTCTGAGTCTGTGGTTGTCTAGCTGGGCCTCTCCCGCAGGAACCAGCAGGAGAGCGCCTCTCACTTCATCAGAGGTCCGACCGGGGAGGTGCCTCCTGGACACGCTGCGCAGGGCAGACACGCCCAGCAGCTGAGAGCGGGGCCCCCTCAGCGCCACATGGCTGCCCAGGCCGCTCAGCATCAGAAGGAGCAGCACATTGGTGACTCCCGGGACGTGGGGGGAGCCCCAGGCAGCAGAGGAGAAGGCCCCTTTATTTATGTTGTAAATATATTTTTATTGGTTTCGCAGAGGAAGGGAGAGGGAGAGAGAGAGAAACATCGATGAGGAGAGAGAATCACTGATGGGCTGCCTCCTGCACGCCCTCAGGCACATGCCCTCCACAGGAATCGCACCCGGGGCCCTTCGCCGACACTCTATCCACTGAGCCTCACCGGCTAGACCAGTGGTTGGCAAACTCATGAGTCCACAGAGCCAAATATCAACAGGACAACGATTGAAATTTCTTTGGAGAGCCAAATTTTTTAAACTTAAACTTCTTCTAACGCCACTTCTTCAAAAGAGACTCGCCCAGGCCGTGGTATTTTGTGGAAGAGCCACACTCAAGGGGCCAAAGAGCCGCATGTGGCTCGCGAGCCGCGGTTTGCCGACCACGGAGCTAGGGCTTAAAAAGGATTTTAAATGCAGTCCACGCAGTCGCGTGGCACCAAAATGCCTCGTGACACCATGAACTTGACGAATATAAAACAGGGTTTCTTCCCTTGCCTCTCGGGGGACACAGGGCATTGAGGGACGTGGTCCTTGGGGAAGAAATGGGTTTGCCTTCAGCCCTCCGTTCTAATCCCGCCCTTACTGCTCCTTCTGGAACCTAAGATACTGGGATTTCTATTTTCCTGAGCAGATTTCTCTTAAATTATCCACTGATTTTTCTCCCCTTGAGGACTGAAGAGAAAGGAGATCTCTCTGAGGCCTCAGCATCCAGACTGGGCTGGGTCACAGGAGTCTCTGGTCATGTGACCCCCGTATCACGTGATCACATCTGTCCCTGTGCTCTGTGAAGTGAAGGTGCAGGACCCGGTTTCCCATCTGGGTCCCACACTGCCCCGAGCGCCACTCTAGGGTGCTGAGGCCCAGGACAGGGCGGACGGAGGGCCACGCGCGTCCCCAGGGTGTGAGGACAAAGGTGACTGTGACCATCAGCCTCCTGACTGCACTGGGGGAGGTCGAGTCCAGAGGAGGTCAGGGAGGTCATGGCACAAGCCAGGAGCCAGGAAACAGGGCGGCACCCCTGAGGGTCAGTCACCTCTGTCCCAGCTCACCAGGTCAGAGGTCAGCCAGCTCCCCGCGCAGGAGAGAGGAGGGGACCTCAGACCGGGGCTTCGGAAGAGCGTCCGGGGGAGGACGCGGGAGCCCACGGATGTCTTGGTCCCGAGGCCCCGCAGCTACAGCCCAGCCGCTCTGCGCCCAGAGGAGGTTTTGGTTGCACTTCCCCGTGGGCCTGCATCGCCGTGTGAATGCAAACTACTGCCCAGGTGCGTGAGACAGTGGTAGGCGGCCTCGTCCTCGGGCTGGGCCCCCGAGATGGTGAGGGCGGCTTTGTTCCCAGAGATGGAGCCCGAGAAGCGGTCAGGGACCCCGGAGGGGCGGCTGTTTGTGTTGTAGATGAGCAGGCGTGGAGCCTTGCCTGGGGTCTGCTGGAACCATCCAGGGTAGTTACCACTAGAGACTGCCCCAGAGCTAAGGCCACAGGTGAGTGTGACTGTCCCTCCTGGAGATACTGACATGGACGGCTCCTGGGTCACCGCAGTCTGAGAATCCACACCTGGAAGCAACAGGAGAGAGACAGGGGTTATGAGGGACAAAGGTCACCTGAGACCCTGCTGTTCTGTGTCCCCCAAGGATGCAGAGCCCCCTCCTCTGACCTGAGCTGTGCGCCAGGAGCTGGAGCAGAAGCACCGTCCAGACCATGGTGGGGACACTCACAGGATGTGGCCTCCTCAGGCTCCTGGCTGCAGTGGGGAGTCCTGGGCCTTTTCATGCCTCCCACCCCCATTAGGGGAGAAGGTGCCTCATGCAAATCAGCTTCCCCTCTAGTCCTGCCCCAGGGTCACCCTCCTGTCCCCTGGGGGATCTTGAAGAGGCAGATGCTGGGCCCTCACACAGGCTGTCTTTCTCCCCCTCAGCCTCATCATGGTTCTAGTGACCTCCTTCGGGAACTTGGGTTCTGGGATGGAGTGGCCGAGGGCGGGGTGATGCCATGAGTATGTTCCCCTGTGGGCACCAGCTGTCAAGTTCATCCCAGGGGTAAGCCCAGCCCTGGGGACACGGCCTCCCTTCCCCAGTGGAGTCCAGCTCTGCCTTCTTTGGAGGGGACACCTAGCACGCCTCCCTCCCCCCGGAAGCGAGATCCCTGGAAAGCGACAGAGTCAATGTCTGGCGTGTGAAGGGACAGGGTCCCCCGATGACGAAGTCTGACCAGCTGTCTCAGCAGCCGCGGGCGGCCCGGGGCGCGGGGTGCCCCCCACCAGGGCGCTGCCGGCCTTGGGGTCGCAGGACTCCTTCGCTCTAAGGAGCCATCACTGCGGGCACCTCCGACGTCCTCACGGGCTGGAGGAGGGAAAGGCACGGGGTCACCATGAGGTGACGAGACACCTGTCAGCCTCAATCGGAAATGTCAGCAGCCCCGAGGGTGGCCACGCTGTGTGAACATGTGGGACATTGTCAACCTCCTCTCCCTTTGCAGGCCGCTGTGGGGCGGAAGGAACGGGGAGGCTGGGCCGGGGGTGTGGGTGTGAGGTTGGGGGGTGACAGGGCGATAGAACCCTCCCGTGGCTGAGGATGACAGCACCCACGCAGTGGGCGTTCATCGTACGTAAAGTGAAGACGGGGTTTGGCGTCCGTGTTGGAACTGCTAGGTCACTTCCTGTGTGAGGACACGTGCAGGACTCTGTCCCTTTCTCTTCCTCTGTCTTGGAGAACCCCAATTCTGTTAAGGACTAGTACGCACCCCAAATTATTTTACCGGCATACAAATAGGTCTCTTCCGGTGTAGAAACGTGGGTAATATCGTATGTGCCGAATCTGAGTCAAGGAGAAGTATGAACACCCAAGAACGAAGGAATTGGAAAGCTCACAGCACAAACGACACCGATTTCCACTCCAACGGTGAGAAATGGGAAATCCCGGAGCGGCGGCCAGGAAGCCCTGGACGTGACGGCAGATAAAGGACGGGGGCGCTCATCACGCCTCCACCGTGTTACCCTGGGGGTCCCGTCAGCAGCGGGGGTCCCTCCGGGGTGCCAGCCACAGACGGACCCCGGCACCCCCAGGCCCTGCGGGTCACACACACTTCCTGTGGGCGGATCGGGGTGGGGATAGAAGCTAACTGATCCCCGGAATTAGGTCTTAACAGCCTGGATTTGGGGGACACAGGCAGGGCCCCAGGGCCCCTCCCATGCAGGAGGGAGACAGAGCAGCGCCCCCCGTGGGTCCCCAGAGACACTGTCTGGCTCCCACAAGCTGGTTCCCCTGGGGGAGAGCGCCTCCCTCAGAGAATAACAGAGAGAGAGGGGGCAGATGCTCATGTGCATGGGGTAACATTCCAGTCCCCCCCCAGCTCCTCTCCCGCGGTGACAAGCTGGCCTCTGGGCTGAGGGGGAGCTGAGCCCAGACCACTGGGGCCTGACACCCCCCGCGCTCAGGGTCCCGTCCCGTGAAGTGTGGCCTCTGTGTGTGGACTCATGAGGGGCTGTGTCTGTGGCTTCTGTGGCCGTCCAGCGGGGGGTGGCAGGGGGGCTGAGCCCAGTGCTGGTGGAGTTTGGAGCTGAGCCGCCTGCCCTCGGTCACAGGCAGGGAGACAGGAGCCCGGGCTCGCAGAGTCACCGTGGGGAGATGGGCACCCCCCCCCCCGGCAGAGACTGCAGGGGGGCACCCGGGGATGGCCAGCGGGCAGGAAAACGGGGCCACGGAGCCCCCTCCTTAGGATGAGGGTGACCACTGGCAGCACCCTCCTTTCCTTCTGCTCACATGCGGCCGCTCTGGCCTGTGAGGGGTTCTGGTTGCACTTCCCCGTGCGCCTGCACCGCCGTGTGAATACGTGGTACCACCCAGATGCAGAGCACAGGAGTACTCGGCCTCGTCCTCGGGCTGGGCCCCCGAGATGGTGAGGGCGGCTTTGTTCCCAGAGATGGAGCCGGAGAAGCGGTCAGGGACCCCAGAGGGGCGGCTGTTTGTGTTGTAGATGAGCTGGCGTGGAGGCTTGCCTGGGGTCTGCTGGTACCATCCGGGGTAGTTACCCGTAGAGACTGCCCCAGAGCTAAGGCTACAGGTGAGTGTGACTGTCCCTCCTGGAGATACTGACACGGACGGCTCCTGGGTCACCACAGTCTGAGAATCCACCCCTGAAGCCAACAGGAGAGAGACAGGTGTTATGAGAGACGAAGGTCACCTGAGACCCTGCTGTTCTGTGCCCCCCAAGGATGCAGAGCCCCCTCCTCTGACCTGAGCTGTGCGCCAGGAGCTGGAGCAGAAGCACCGTCCAGACCATGGTGGGGACACTCACAGGATGTGGCCTCCTCAGGCTCCTGGCTGCAGTGGGGAGTCCTGGGCCTTTTCATGCCTCCCACCCCCATTAGGGGAGATAGTGCCTCATGCAAATCAGCTTCCCCTCTAGTCCTGCCCCAGGGTCACCCTGAGGTCCCCTTGGGGCGGCGGGAGTTATTGAAAGAGGCAGATGCTGGGCCCTCACACAGGCTGTCTTCCTCCTCCTCAGCTTCATCATGGTTCTAGTGACCTCCTTCGGGAACTGGGGTCTGGGATGGAGTGGCCCAGGGCAGAAGAGAGGAAGGAAGGTAGGGAGAGGGAGGGAGAGTAGGAGGGAGACAGGAGGGAGAGGGGAGGAAGGGGGGAGAGGGAGGGAGAGCGCCACATTTAAACTTCCTATCTAATAAAGAGGGAATATGTTAATTGACCCTCACACCATCGCAAAGATGGTGGCCCCACAGCCAATAAGGAGGGAATATGCTAATTGACTGCCACACCCTCAAAGATGGCGGTGCCCACAACCACAAGATGGTGGCGCCCAGCCCCATCAGCCCCGCCACGCATCTGCCTCCAGAGTCGCCCAGTCCCCTCAGCCCCCCAGCCACCCAGGGCCGGCCCGAGGCGCAGGCAAGCCTCAGGTGTCAGCTCCCCAGCTGCCCAGGGCCGCCCGAGGCTCAGGTACCCAGGGCCAGCTGAGGCTTGCGCTGCCGGCAGTGGCAGAAGTAGAGGTGTGATGGGGTGTCGCCTTCCCCTGATCGCCAGGTCACCTCCCGCCCATGAGGGCTCCCGGACTGTGAGAGGGTGGTGGCCGGGCTGAGGGACCCCCTCCAGTGCATGAATTTTCATGCACCGGGCCTCTAGTATTTAAATGAAGGCTTAGACATGGAGGGCAGAGCCAGCAGCTTCTGCCTTAGGACCCTGGATGGCAGGTCAGAAGGTGGCAGAAGTGATGGGCGAGGACCACCTGTGCCAGGACAGGAGCAGAGAACAGAGCAAACGCCCGCGCCTCTCACTCTCACGTTCCTGGAGGGAAACGCGTGGTTCATGCGTGAGGAGGTGCGTGAGGAGGTGGAGAGGACACGCGTGACCGTGTTGGTGAATCCCGGGACTCTGGCTGAGGCCTTGCTGCTGACACGGAGAAAGCCCCTCCGGCGGTGGCTCCTCCGCTGTGTGCATGGAGCCGCGGAGATCACGCTGCTTCCAGCAAACCTATTTGTGTCGTGTGTCTGTCTGTTTTGTAAACCAGGCTGGACAGTGACTCCATGAGGGGAGGGTGGGCTATGAGACAAGTGAGGGTGTCAGAGCTGAGGGCTCATGGGGCTCCTGGGGCACAGGTGCAGGGAGGTCACACTTGAGTGAGGACCTGCCTGCCCAAGTGTGCAGGAGCCAGTAGAGTGTGTGCCTAGCTGCCTGGCCCAGAGCCCTGAGCTCTCAGTCCCAGTGCACCAGCGCCCCCTGCTGGTCCCAGAGCTCATGGCCTCCAGCCCATCTCCTCCCCCAAGCCCTCCTGGAGGGGCTCTGGGTTTTGCATCTGAATCTTTTTTATTTTTTAATATATTTCTATTTATTTCAGAGAGGAAAGGAGAGGGAGAGAGAAATAGAAACATCAATGATGAGAGAGGATCACCAATCGGCTGCCTCCTGCACGCCCCCTACCCGGGATCCAGTCAGCAACCCGGGCCTGTGCCCTGACGGGGAATCGAACTGTGACCTCCTGGTTCATAGGTTGATGCCCCCCACTGAGCCGCACCGGAAGGCTCATGCTCGCTCTTAAGGATCTGTAGTCACGTTTATTCTCACGCCCAGTGGGATCCCCAGTAGGGGGCGTGCAGGAGGCAGCCAATCAATGATCCTCTCATCATTGATGCTTCCATCTCTTTCTCCCTCCCCCCTTCTCTCTGAAATCAATAAAAAAAAATATTAAAAAATAATAATAAAATAAAATTCCGTTCTATTTTCATACCCGATAACGACATTATTTTTCTCACGGATTTTTTTTTTTTTAATCGGGTGATCCGTGTCAACTGAGGTCCGGGGCCGGGTGGTTCCTGTCCCAGCGGGAACTGGCCCTGCGGATGCCTGTGCCGTGTACGTAAGGGAGCTGTCCGGCTGTGAGTCCCTCCCACAGTCCTCAGTGCGTCTGATTCTAGTTCCGTTGAATGGGGAGCCAGAGGAGCATGGAGTCTGTGTTCCCAGTGACGCAGCCATCCACCCCTGCTCTGACCCACACAGCGCTCTCCCCTGTGATTCCAGGGGTCTCCGCGCACGAGGCGATGGTACAAATTCTGGGCGTGCTGATTGGCTGACAGACATGTGGACAATTGGACAGCTGAGCCTTCTCCCTGCTTTCAGTCTGAAGACCAACAGGACTCCAGCCTCCTGGTGGGCATGAGAATGGGGGTTCGCTGGGAAGAGAACAAATGTTCCTCATTTCGAGGGGGAACGGTCTGCCCACAGTCTCTAGTTTTAGTCCACCCGGAAAACAGGCCGCATTTCCGCGCCATCGTACCTGGGATGGATTTGTTTGTTTTCCTGGCCCTGGAGAGGCATGGAGAGAAAATTGACAGTAGACCCATCATGGATGAAAAGGGACTCCCAGGTAAATGTTGCATATATACAAGTTGTTTTTAAATGTTCAGTTGTCATAACCCAACACTCTGGGAGATCTAGGTTTGGGGGGGGATTTTACTGTTTGTTTTTTTAATCCTCAACGGAGTGTATTTTTCCATGGGTTTTTAGGGCGCGTGGAAGAGAGAGGGAAAGACAGAGAGAAACATCGGTGTGAGAGAGACACATCGATGGGTTGCCTCCTGCATGTGCCCCACCAGGGCCCTGGTCGGGGAAAAGCCTGCAACGGAGGTACGTGCCTTTGAGGAAAACCTAACCCGGACCCTTCGGTCCACAGGCCAATGCTCCATCCACTGGTCCAAACCGGAGAGGATGTGCAGGTGGAGGTTCTTGTCCCACTTCCCCATCTGGGTGCGTCACTGTGAGAAGCGTCATTGTGCCCAGTCAGACAGTAATAGTCAGCCTCGTCCTCGGGCTGCAGCCCCGCGATGAGCAGGAGCCCCGCATTGGCCGACGTGTTTTTGGATCCAGAGAAGCGGCTGGGGACCTCGGAGCCCTGTTCTGTATCTGAGTCTGAGTTGAATCTCAGGAGATACCGGGGAGGGCTCCATGGCTTCTGCTGGTACCAGTATATATATTTGTTACCAATATTGATGTCACTGCTCACGGTGCAGGTGAGTCTGGCTGTGGCTCCCTGAGATGCAGAGACGGAGGGCGGCTGAGTCACCACAAACTGGGAGAGGGACCCTGCAGGCAAGACACTCATGAGTGAGGGCTCAGGGACCCAAGGAAAGTTTATGAAGACTCTGACAAGAGAGGAGTGGTGCTGGGGATAAGCGGGGTGCCCGAGGCCTGGCCCTACCTGTGCAGTGAGAGAGGAGCGCGAGGAGCAGAGGAGTCCAGGCCATGGTGCTCACAGCCCTGAGCCCACAGTGGGGCTGGGCTGCCCAGGCCTCCTTTTCTCCCCCACCCTCTGCCAGAGGAGGGGCTGCCATGCAAATGGGGGTCCCTCCAGGGACTGCCCAGCCCCTCCCTGGGCCCTGGGGCTGGAGCTCAGCTCACACCCCAGACTGAGGGGCATGGAGGTGGGCTCCCCTCTTGGGGGGCCCTGGGAGGAAGCACCTGCTGAGACCACACAGAGGCTATTGCTCAGGGGGCGCTGCCAGCACAGACACAGCTGGTCCCCATCAGGGCGCACAGGGCCCAGCCCCCAGGCCCAGGCTCCTGTGAGTGGAAAGGCCTCAGTGAGCAGCTGTGTGGGGGCCACAGGGCGATCCCACAGCGCCCCCTGCTGGCCACAGGACACACTACGTCGCCCTGGTTCAAAGCCTGAGCCCAGCTGGTGTCTGCTGCTCCCCAGGTCACTGTCCCTGTTCCCACTTCCTGGTCTGACTGGCACAGACCCTGGCGCTCATGGCAGCGTCTCATCCTGGGGCCCAGCCGTGGGAGGTGCCAGCATGGACGTAACTGATAAGTTAATTTGGTTTCAGTCCAGGAAGATGTTGCCAAGTTCATGCCCAGTGAGCTCTGATCCCACATCACACGTGATGAGGCGTCCATCTGGCTGGCAGGGCTCATACTGAAGTGTGGTAGCAATCATCTCAGGTAGAATCTGCTGTTTGGGTTCTGTACTTATTTGTTTGCTAAAACAATAGAAAGTTATTTTGATTTTCTGAACTTATGTATGCTATCCCAATACTCCATTGATGATGGTTTGAATGTCCCATTGATTGTGATCTCACTGGGAAGCACATTCCTCTGGGACCCCGGACAGTTCAATTATCCTAAATTGTCTCAGTAGCGACAGATAACTGAGTTTCAGTTGGCTCAGTGGTCCCCGAATCAGAAAAGCACAAATTGTCCTAAATTGCTACAGAGAGTGCATTCCTGTTGACTCAGGTTCCCAGAATCTGGACAGCACAGTTATTCTAAATTGTCCAGGTGGTCCGTCCCAGACAATGTGTTTCTGCTGATTCAGTGATTCGCAGACACTTTAGATAACTAACTGGCTCAGTTTCACTTCGGTAAAATCGTGAAACAGGTCCCTCATTCCAGACCCAAAGATGTAATCGATACGTTTGTGATATTCTCCCAATATAAGCCAGACGGGGCAAGCTGTTCGGGGCTGAGAGATTTGGAGCTTTATCCCCTCGTATGCCGCCGGCCTTTAAAAAATGACTCCATAATTCGACTTTTCTGAGGCGTCCTTTGTAAGATGGGGGTACACTACAACAATAGGGGCTGTTCAGGTCACGATGGAGGTGGGTTTCCAGGAACTCGCTCAGGGGCGTCTCCAAGGCCAGGTGAGCAGCCATGTTAACTCGGCGAGGCCCTCCCAGCCTGTGGGCCCGGATGTGGTCAGTACGTGGTGGAGGGAAGGGCTCGGGGCGTCCCGGGGACCAGGGGGAGCGGAGCGAGCGTCCTGACTGCAGACGTGACGGGATGTGGTTCTGTGTGGGGCTCCCTCCACCTGTGTCACCTGCTCCTTGTCAGGCTGTGTCTCAGGAGCCCTGGAGCGCGGTTCTGTGTTAAACAAACAAAAGAATGTCTGTCCTTCCTTCCTCCTTGTCTGGGTTCAGTGACTCTCCCAACCCAGAGGCCACCAGGACCCCCCAGCGGTGAGGGAGCCCCAGGCAGAACCCAGGGCAGCGCCGCATCGCCACCTGCTGGTCACGTGCCCACTCGCAGTCTCCTCCAGGGCCCAGAGGCTCAATGCCCAGAGACCTGTCACTGGCCTGGATCAGTCAGCATGTGCCTGGGTCTGATTGAGAGAACGTGTTCACATTGTCTGTGGGGCAGAGGCTCACACAGACAGAGGGAGTCACCCAGACACAGACGTTCTTCTGAGGAGAACGCCCTCTACAGTCACATAAGGAGGGACCGGGTCCCTGTCTGGGACGCTGGGAGCTGGTCTCCTCTGATCAGAGGCTTTAACGTCCACGTAGAGACGTGACCACAGGCTCTCCACGTGGAGTCCCTGCAGAAGAATCCAGAGGACGGGAGGGTCTCCAGCCAGGAGGTGCCCTGGGGGCTGGGGAGCAGTGGGGATGGGGAGCAGCACAGGAGGGAGGAGCCATGTGGTGGGAAGAACAATGTGGAGGGAGGAGAGGAGGCAGAGCTGCATGCGGATGGGTCAGAGGGAGACTCCCCAGGACTCTGGGCCAGAAACACTCCGAGGGCGGGAGGAGGAAGGACATGGAGGAACCGGGAGGGTCTGGGGGAAGGAGGAGTCAGATGGGAACCCCTTTAGTCAGAATTACCTGGTCTGACATGGTTTCTCCCTGAACAAGGAGGTGATGACCTGGGAGACAGTTAGAAATGCTGCCGCACACGTTCACACAGGGTCAGCTGTGACCGAGCCCTCACGGGAGACATTATGGTGCTGAGAGCCCTGAGGGTGTTGGGAATACAGAAGCCGCCAGCAGGGGCCCAGGTCAGACCAGGAGAGCGGAGAGGAGGTTTTTGTCTCACTTCCCTGTGGGTCTGGACCACTGTGTAACTGTTAGAGCTGCCATCATAGGTGTTACAGTAATAGTCAGCCTCGTCCTCAGGCTGCAGCCCCGAGATGAGCAGGAGCCCCGCATTGGCCGAGGCGTCTTTGGATCCAGAGAAGCGGCTGGGGACCCCAGAGCCCTGATGCTTATATGAGTCTGAGTGGTAGTACAGGAGATACCGGGGACGGCTTCCTGGCTTCTGCTGGTACCAGCTTATGCCATAGCTGCCAACATTGAAGCCACTGCTGAGGGTGCAGGTGAGTCGGGCTGTGGCTCCCGGAGATGCAGAGAGGGAGGGCGGCTGGGTCAGCACAGGCTGGGAGAGGGACCCTGCAGACACAGACACTGGTCAGTGAGGGGCAGGGACCAGGGGCAGGTTCCCAGGAGACTGAGCAGGAAGGGAAGAAGCCTGGTCCCAGGCCTGGCCCTACCTGTGCAGTGAGAGAGGAGCGCGAGGAGCAGAGGAGTCCAGGCCATGGTGCTCACAGCCCTGAGCCCACAGTGGGGCTGGGCTGCCCAGGCCTCCTTTTCTCCCCACCCTCTGCCAGAGGAGGGGCTGCCATGCAAATGGGGGTCCCTCCAGGGACTGCCCAGCCCCTCCCTGGGCCCTGGGGCTAGAGCTCAGCTCACACCGCAGACTGAGGGGCATGGAGGTGGGCTCACCCCTTGGGGGGCCCCGGGAGGAAGCACCTGCTGAGACCACACACAGGTGCCTGCTCACGGGGCGCTGCCAGGCCACCCAGGACAGCAGGGAGCCCACAGTGCAGATGGCTGTGTGGGAAGGTCTCCCTGAACAGCTGTGTGCTGATCACCTGTGGGCTCACAGCGCCCCCTGCTGACGGGAGGACACACCGTCCCCTGCCCCAAAGCCCTGAGAGCCCAGCTGGCTGTGGGCTCCCCAGGTCTCTGTCCCTCTTCCCACCCCCACGGTCTGAGCCCAGACACTGCGATGGGATTCTCTGTGTTGATCCCCGTAGCAGTGCACTCTCAGGGGTGCATCTGTGTGATGTGCTTACACATTCACACACGACACATGAATGTGGTTTCTCTTCCAGTGAAGATGCTGCTCAATAAACACACAGTGAGCCTCTGTCCTCGTCACAGGGGAGGGCGCTGCTCAGTGTGAGGAGCTCAGGGGGCTGTGCAGGTCAGTGACGGAGAGAGGAATTTTCCAGAAACACCCTCAGGGTCGCATTCAAAGGAGGACCATTCAGCAAACATTTCACAGCATGTGAGGCATTTAAGGTTTCCATGGAGATCTGATTGAGTTAGTGATTCATTAAAAAATCATAAACAGTTTGGTGGGCTTCACAGTTACCGATGGAGCCTGTAGCCCGTGGGGTTTTTAAATTTTAGGAAACGCCTTTGTATTCCGACATTTGTATGTTCTGATCTCTGTGTACCAATGTTGTCTCCATGTCCTCACATGTGCTTACAGTTGTAAACATTCCCTCCTGTGTTCGTACACATTCCCTCCTTTCAGGCAGAAGCTGAACGGGGATGGGGAGGAGCTGGCAGACGTGGGACGGACACTCGCACCCACACGCACGACGCGTCCCCCAGCAGCGGGTGAGCCCCTGAGGCGCGAGGAGGGCGGGTCCCCAGAGACCAGGCGCAGACACGGGGCCCTCACCCCTCCTGGCTCAGGGTCCCGGGAGGAGCAGCAGGGAGCTCCCAGGAGGAGGTGACGTCAGAGCTCAGCACTGAGGGGCGTGGACAGCGGCTGTTCCCAGGGACCCGTGGGCGCTGCAGCCTGAGACCCCGTGGCCTGGGCAGCAGGGACAGAGGGACCTCTCTGTGCACAAAGGCCTCAGCCACTCCTATTGAGCATCCGGGAGGAGGGGGCACGGCTGGGGGGGGGCCTGGACACAAGTCAATGACCCTGATAGAGACGCAGGTCCCCTCGTCGGGGTTCAGGCTGAAGTCACCCCAGATGGTCCCCAGCTCAGACCCGGGGCTTCAGGGCAAAGAGGCTCAGGTCCCCGCTGATGGGGAGGGGCTCCTGTGAGGTGTCAGCCTTGTGTCCAGGAAGAGGCTGCTGGGAGGCCTCTGAGGGCAGAGGGAGGAGGCCCCTCATGCTCCAGGGGCGGCCCTGGGACCTGGCCCGTGGGGGGGAGGAGGGGGCGGGAGCAGTAGAAGCAGAGGCCACAGGCTGAGCCTGAGGGCAGGTGCTGGGCGCCCCTCCTGGCAGGTGAGAAGGGCTCCCTGTGGCCTCAGCCCCACAGGACGGGCTCTGGGTGGGCACGGGGGCTGCGGGCACAGGAGGGGACAGGCAGCCTGGGCCTCAGTGCCCGCCCAGCGGGGCGCCCGGAGCCCGAGTTGCCAGACTGGCCCCCGGGAGCGGATCAGGGACACACAGGCGCCTGCTCTCCGGCTGGAGGGGGGCCCAGGCTGTGTGGGGAGCCCCAGGTCACAGCACCCACACGGGGCTCCCTGAGGGGCTCTGACGCAGGCACAGCTGGACTCGGGGCCCTGGGTCTGCCCTGCCCCGTCCTGGCCGCCCAGGCAGCCGCCCCCTGACGCACAGGAAGGTCTGCTCAGGCTGAGACACGCACACCGTGTGCTGCTGCCACGGGCGGCTGGACGGGCAGGTCCACAGGGTGAGGACAGATTTGCACACACAGTCCCCTGGGGGGGGGGCTCGAACCCCAGTTTCAGGCCACCCAGCAAAGGCTCAGCCACCTTATCAGAGGATGGGACTGCCCCGGGTCCCTCTGCAGCGGGACAGCGGGTTTTTGTCTCACTTCCCCACAGGCCTGGGCCACTGTGTGAGCATTGAGACTGCTGTCATAGGACTGGCAGTAATAATCGGCCTCGTCCTCAGCCTGCAGCCCTGTGATGGTCAGGGTGCCTGAGCTGCCAGACCTGGAGCCGGAGAATCGATCAGGGACCCCTGAGGGTCGGTTGCTATCCTTATAGATGATGGTTTTGGGGGCCTTTCCTGGGAGCTGCTGGTACCAGTGCACATAGTTAGGATTCCCGATGTTGGTGCTGCTTCCAATGCAGGAGATGGTGACCCTCTGGCCCGGGGCCCCCGACACTGAGGACGGCTGAGTCAGCACAGGCTGGGCCCAGGATCCTGGAAGAGGGGAGACACAGAGAGGGTGAGTCTGGGTGTAGAGACAAGAGGAGGAGGCAGGGCCCATGTGTCTTCCCAAGGCCCCTTCCCCTGTCCCCTATCCAGTCACCTGTGCAGTGAGCCAGGAGGGTGAGGAGGAGAGGGGCCCAGGCCATGGTGGAGGTCATCCCTGAGTCCTGCCTCCTGTGCCCCACAGCTGAAGCAGAGCTCCCCCATCTCTCCCTTCCCCTCTTCATAGTCTGCGGGAGGGAGGGCCCACTCATGCAAATGAGACCCCCTGGTTTTGCTCCCTCCCTGGGCCCTGGGTGGGTCCCTGTGCCTGAGGATGGCAGGGTGAGGGCAGGGGTGGGGCTGTGCGGGCCCAGGGGGAGGCAAGGTCACAGCTGTGAGCCCTGAGCACAGGGCACCAGGCAGGGCCAGGGAACAGGTTGCAGCTCTGAGGAGCCCAGCCCTTCAGCAGCGGCCCCTGCGCGCCCCCTGGTGGCCAGGCCTGGACGCACCACTGTGTCCCCTGCTGACTAAGGCCCAGGAGGGACAGGTCCTGCCTCCCCACTGCTCTGGGCACTGACCCCCTGGCTCAGGGCATCCAGGTGCCCCTTGAGGTGGCCTCCCCGTCCCCTCAGGACACTCTCTCTGCTCCACTCCGCCTCCTCCTGTGAGTCGGGGCCTGTCTCCCTGGCAGTTCATGGTCAGACCTGAGCTGGAGTCACTTAGGGAACTTTCTTCCCAGGATCACCCCAGACCCCCCCTTTCCCATTGACAGCCCCTCTCCCCTGATGGCACTGAAGGTCAGGTCCCAGCAGAGGTGACGCCAGCCCTGGGCCTGGGCTTCCTCCTGGGCCTGAGGCCCCCAGCCCCTCGCAGCTGAGGGCCTGGCCAGTGTGCACAGGGCTGGGCAGGAGCCTGGGGCGCAGGAGCCGGGGAGTGAGGGGTCACTGCTCTGACCTCTGGGCGCGGAGTCCCTGCTCCGGGGACGGGCCGCCTGCTGGGAGGGTCCTGGGCTCTGGAACAGGTTACAAAGCTGTTTCTTTTTTCACGTCAGAAACAGCCATCGCCCGAACCTGGTCTGTGACCCATGGATGACAGGCCACCTCTCAGGGACGTACTGACCAGTGAGTGTTGGTGCTGGTTTTGTGTTTCTGAGACTCAGAGACATGGGATCGAACATGGAAGGTGCCCATTAGGAACCAGAAGGTTCTTCCCCGTGGAGTTGCACAGGGAAGTTATGTTAACAGGGTCAGACGTTGTGAAATAAGACTCTGGGAGGGCGAGGTTTTTGTCCCACTTCCCCATCTGAGTGTGTCACTGTGAGCAACATTATTGTACCCGATCTGACAGTAATAGTCAGCCTCGTCCTCAGGCTGCAGCCCCGAGATGAGCAGGAGCCCCGCATTGGCCGAGGCGTCTTTGGACCCTGAGAAGCGGCTGGGGACCCCAGGTCCCAAACTTGTACTTGTGTAGTAGTACAGGAGAAACCGGGGAGAGCTCCCTGGCTTCTGCTGGTACCAGAAAATGTAGTAGCTGCCAACATTGTAGCCGCTGCTCAGGGTGCAGGTGAGTCTGGCTGTGGCTCCCGGAGATACAGAGAGGGAGGGCGGCTGGGTCAGCACAGGCTGGGAGAGGGACCCTGCAGACACAGACACTGGTCAGTGATGGGCAGGGACCAGGGGCAGGTTCCCAGGAGACTGAGCAGGAAGGGAATGAGCCTGGTCCCAGGCCTGGCCCTACCTGTGCAGTGAGAGAGGAGCGCGAGGAGCAGAGGAGTCCAGGCCATGGTGCTCACAGCCCTGAGCCCACAGTGGGGCTGGGCTGCCCAGGCCTCCTTTTCTCCCCACCCTCTGCCAGAGGAGGGGCTGCCATGCAAATGGGGGTCCCTCCAGGGACTGCCCAGCCCCTCCCTGGGCCCTGGGGCTGGAGCTCAGCTCACACTCCAGACTGAGGGGCATGGAGGTGGGCTCCCCGCTTGGGGGGCCCTGGGAGGAAGCACCTGCTGAGACCACACAGAGGCTATTGCTCAGGGGGCGCTGCCAGCACAGACACAGCTGGTCCCCATCAGGGCACACAGGGCCCAGCCCCCAGGCCCAGGCTCCTGTGAGTGGAAAGTCCTCAGTGAGCAGCTGTGTGGGGGCCACAGGGCGATCCCACAGCGCCCCCTGCTGGCCACAGGACACACTACGTCGCCCTGGTCCAAAGCCCTGAGCCCAGCTGGTGTCTGCTGCTCCCCAGGTCACTGTCCCTGTTCCCACCTCCTGGTCTGACTGGCACAGACCCTGGCGCTCACTGCAGCGTCTCATCCTGGGCCCAGCCGTGGGAGGTGCCAGCATGGACGTAACTGATAAGTTCATTTGGTTTCCGTCCAGGAAGATGCTGCCAAGTTCATGCCCAGTGAGCTCTGATCCCACATCACACGTGACGAGGCGTCGATCCGGCTGGCGGGGCTCATGGGGGCTGTTCAGGTCACGATGGGGGTGAGTTTCCAGGAACCCGCTCAGGGGCGTCTCCAAGGCCAGGTGAGCAGCCATGTTAACTCGGCGAGGCCCTCCCAGCCTGTGGGCCCGGATGTGGTCAGTACGTGGTGGAGGGAAGGGCTCGGGGCGTCCCGGGGACCAGGGGGAGCGGAGCGAGCGTCCTGACTGCAGACGTGACGGGATGTGCTTCTGTGGGGGGCTCCCTGCACCTGTGTCACCTGCTCCGTGTCAGGCTGTGTCTCCGGAGCCCTGGAGCGCGGTTCTGTGTTAAACAAACAAAAGAATTCCTGTCCTTCCTCCCTCCTTGTCTGGGTTCAGTGACTCTCCCAACCCAGAGGCCACCAGGACCCCCCAGCGGTGAGGGAGCCCCAGGCAGAACCCAGGGCAGCGCCGCAGCGCCACCTGCTGGTCACGTGCCCACTCGCAGTCTCCTCCAGGGCCCGGAGGCTCAATGCCCAGAGACCTGTCACTGGCCTGGATCAGTCAGCATGTGCCTGGGTCTGATTGAGAGAACGTGTTCACAGTGTCTGTGGGACAGAGGCTCACACAGAGAGAGGGAGTCACCCAGACACAGACGTTCTTCTGAGGAGAACGCCCTCTACAGTCACATAAGGAGGGACTGGGTCCCTGTCTGGGACCTGGGTGCTGGTCTCCTCTCATCAGAGGCTTTAACGTCCACGTAGAGACGTGACCACAGGGCTCTCTGTGTGGAGTCCCTGCAGAAGAATCCAGAGGACGTGAGGGTCTCCAGCCAGGAGGTGCCCTGGGGGCTGGGGAGCAGGGGGGATGGGGGAGCAGCACAGGAGGGAGGAGCCATGTGGTGGGAAGAACAATGTGGAGGGAGGAGAGGAGGCGGAGCTGCATGCGGATGGGCAGAGGGAGACTCTCCGGACTCTGGGCCAGAAACACTCCGAGGGCGGGAGGAGGAAGAACATGGAGGAACCGGGAGGGTCTGGGGGAAGGAGGAGTCAGATGGGAACCCCTTTAGTCAGAAGGATCGGGTCTGACATGGTTTCTCCCTGAACAAGGAGGTGATGACCTGGGAGACAGTTAGGAATGCTGCCTCACACGTTCACACAAAGTCAGCTGTGAATGAGCCCTCACGGGAGACGTTATGGTGCTGAGAGTCCTGAGGGTGTTGGGGATTGAGAAGCCTCTAGCAGGGGCCCAGGTCAGGCCAGGAGAGCGGAGAGGAGGTTTTTGTCTCACTTCCCTGTGGGTCTGGACCACTGTGTAAGTCTTAGAGTTGCCATCATAGGTGTTACAGTAATAGTCAGCCTCGTCCTCAGGCTGCAGCCCCGAGATGAGCAGGAGCCCCGCATTGGCCGAGGCGTCTTTGGATCCTGAGAAGCGGCTGGGGACCCCGGAGCCCTGGTGCTTATCTGAGTCTGAGTAGAATCTCAGGAGATACCGGGGAGGGCTCCCTGGCTTCTGCTGAAACCAGCGTATATGGTAGCTGCCAACATTGAAGCCACTACTCAGGGTGCAGGTGAGTCTGGCTGTGGCTCCCGGAGATGCAGAGAGGGAGGGCGGCTGGGTCAGCACAGGCTGGGAGAGGGACCCTGCAGACACAGACACTGGTCAGTGAGGGGCAGGGACCAGGGGCCGGTTCCCAGGAGACTGAGCAGGAAGGGAAGAAGCCTGGTCCCAGGCCTGGCCCTACCTGTGCAGTGAGAGAGGAGCGCGAGGAGCAGAGGAGTCCAGGCCATGGTGCTCACAGCCCTGAGCCCACAGTGGGGCTGGGCTGCCCAGGCCTCCTTTTCTCCCCACCCTCTGCCAGAGGAGGGGCTGCCATGCAAATGGGGGTCCCTCCAGGGACTGCCCAGCCCCTCCCTGGGCCCTAGGGCTGGAGCTCAGCTCACACCCCAGACTGAGGGGCATGGAGGTGGGCTCACCCCTTGGGGGGCCCTGGGAGGAAGCACCTGCTGAGACCACACAGAGGCTATTGCTCAGGGGGCGCTGCCAGCACAGACACAGCTGGTCCCCATCAGGGCACACAGGGCCCAGCCCCCAGGCCCAGGCTCCTTTGAGAGGAAAGTCCTCAGTGAGCAGCTGTGTGGGGGCCACAGGGCGATCCCACACCGCCCCCTGCTGGCCACAGGACACACTACATCGCCCTGGTCCAAAGCCCTGAGCCCAGCTGGTGTCTGCTGCTCCCCAGGTCACTGTCCCTGTTCCCACCTCCTGGTCTGACAGCACAGACCCCGGCGCTCACTGCAGCGTCTCATCCTGGGCCCAGCCGTGGGAGGTGCCAGCATGGACGTAACTGATAAGTTAATTTGGTTTCAGTCCAGGAAGATGCTGCCAAGTTCATGCCCAGTGAGCTCTGATCCCACATCACACGTGATGCGGCGTCGATCCGGCTGGCAGGGCTCATGGGGGCTGTTCAGGTCACGATGGGGGTGAGTTTCCAGGAACTCGCTCAGGGGCGTCTCCAAGGCCAGGTGAGCAGCCATGTTAACTCGGCGAGGCCCTCCCAGCCTGTGGGCCCGGATGTGGTCAGTACGTGGTGGAGGGAAGGGCTCGGGGCGTCCCGGGGACCAGGGGGAGCGGAGCGAGCGTCCTGACTGCAGACGTGACGGGATGTGGTTCTGTGTGGGGGGCTCCCTGTACCTGTGTCACCTGCTCCGTGTCAGGCTGTGTCTCAGGAGCCCTGGAGCGCGGTTCTGTGTTAAACAAACAAAAGAATTCCTGTCCTTCCTCCCTCCTTGTCTGGGGTCAGTGACTCTCCCAACCCAGAGGCCACCAGGACCCCCCAGCGGTGAGGGAGCCCCAGGCAGAACCCAGGGCAGCGCCGCAGCGCCACCTGCTGGTCACGTGCCCACTCGCAGTCTCCTCCAGGGCCCGGAGGCTCAATGCCCAGAGACCTGTCACTGGCCTGGATCAGTCAGCATGTGCCTGGGTCTGATTGAGAGAACGTGTTCACATTGTCTGTGGGGCAGAGGCTCACACAGAGAGGGAGTCACCCAGACACAGACGTTCTTCTGAGGAGAACGCCCTCTACAGTCACATAAGGAGGGACTGGGTCCCTGTCTGGGACCTGGGAGCTGGTCTCCTCTCATCAGAGGCTTTAACGTCCACGTAGAGACGTGACCACAGGCTCTCCAGGCGGAGTCCCTGCAGAAGAATCCAGAGGACATGAGTGTCTCCACCCAGGAGGTGGCCTGGGGGCTGGGGAGCAGTGGGGATGGGGAGCAGCACAGGAGGGAGGAGCCATGTGGTGGGAAGAACAATGTGGAGGGAGGAGAGGAGGCCGAGCTGCATGCGGATGGGGCAGAGGGAGACTCTCCAGGACTCTGGGCCAGAAACACTCCGAGGGCGGGAGGAGGAAGGACGTGGAGGAACCGGGAGGGTCTGGGGGAAGGAGGAGTCAGATGGGAACCCCTTTAGTCGCAAGGATCGGGTCTGACATGGTTTCTCCCTGAACAAGGAGGTGATGACCTGGGAGACAGTTAGAAATGCTGCCGCACACATTCACACAGGGTCAGCTCTGACCGCGCCTTCACTGGAGACATTATGGTGCTGAGAGCCCTGAGGGTGTTGGGGATTGAGAAGCCATCAGCAGGGGCCCAGGTCAGGCCAGGAGAGCGGAGAGGAGGTTTTTTTCTCACTTCCCTGTGGGTCTGGACCACTGTGTAACTGTTAGAGCTGCCATCATAGGTTTTACAGTAATAGTCAGCCTCGTCCTCAGGCTGCAGCCCCGAGATGAGCAGGAGCCCCGCATTGGCTGAGGCGTCTTTGGATCCAGAGAAGCGGCTGGGGACCCCAGGTCCCAAACTTGTACTTGTGTAGTAGTACAGGAGATACCTGGGAGGGCTCCCTGGCTTCTGCTGGTACCACCATATGCCATAGCTGCCAACATTGAAGCCACTACTCAGGGTGCAGGTGAGTCTGGCTGTGGCTCCCGGAGATGCAGAGAGGGAGGGCGGCTGGGTCAGCACAGGCTGGGAGAGGGACCCTGCAGACACAGACACTGGTCAGTGAGGGGCAGGGACCAGGGGCAGGTTCCCAGGAGACCGAGCAGGAAGGGAATGTGCCTGGTCCCAGGCCTGGCCCTACCTGTGCAGTGAGAGAGGAGCGCGAGGAGCAGAGGAGTCCAGGCCATGGTGCTCACAGCCCTGAGCCCACAGTGGGGCTGGGCTGCCCAGGCCTCCTTTTCTCCCCACCCTCTGCCAGAGGAGGGGCTGCCATGCAAATGGGGGTCCCTCCAGGGACTGCCCAGCCCCTCCCTGGGCCCTGGGGGTGGAGCTCAGCTCACAACCCAGACTGAGGGGCATGCAGGTGGGCTCCCCACTTGGGGGACCCTGGGAGGAAGCACCTGCTGAGACAGCACATCACTGAGCACAGGCCCAGCCACAGGCCCAGGCTCCTATTAGTTAAGGTCCTTAATGGGCAGCTGCATTGGCACCTCAGGGCGGTCCCACAGCGCCCCCTGCTGGTGGCAGCACACACCTACCCTTGCCCCAAAGCCCTGAGAGCCCAGCTGGCTCTGCAGCTCAGAGGGGACTGTGTCTGGCCACACACCCTGGCCGGGTCCCAGGTCCTGTGACCTGATGGGCTGTAGCGCTCCCTGCAGCCTCACTCCCAGGAGGAGTCCCGGCTGTGGGAGGCGCCATCAGGTACACAAAGGACAGATGGATGTGGTTTCCCCTCCAGTGAAGATGGTGCACAAATGCGTGCACAGGGACCCTCAGGTCCCACGTCACAGCCCAGTGACACCTCACTCTGGTGACCAGGACTCAGAGGGCTGTTCGGGGAATTTCCCGGGAACACACTCAGGGTCAAGGTCAAAGGAGGACATTTCACCAGACCTTCCATGTCATGAGGTGCACGTGCAGGTTCACAGAGATCTGATGTGATTGACACATAAGCATCCTGGCGTTTGCAGGCCTCCCATTGGCCAGTGGGAGGGGTCACCACTCATTCATTCAGGAATTGGCTTTTATCACGTGTGTGGTGACCTGCATTTCTGTGTCCTGTGTTTCTTGTTGGGATCTTCTCAGGTGTCCTGACATTTCTTTATATTTTAAATAAAACTTTACCTCCTGTGCTCTCTGACTCTATGTCCTATTTTGTGACAAATGTGAGAATGCGATGTGTGTGTAGATGCGGGGAATTGTGGGCGGTTGCTGTGCTGTCATCTGAGCGTGGACAGGAAGCTGGCTGTGGTGCTGATGGAAGCTGAAGGAGGGACAGGGCGTCCTGGGTGTGGAGCTGGGAGGGGATGGGTGACGTGTGGGAGCAGAATAAAGGCTAGACCAACCCATATGCCCTCAGCACTCATTTACCCATTTTTTTCCCCCACGTCACAGTGTGCGATCTTGTTTCATTAAAAAAGAACTCAAGCCTCTCCTTTTCCCTTCATGAATTCCCCTCTCCCCGACCCCAGGCTCCTCTGTGGCACTTGGGGTTTAAGAATTGAATACTAACCGTTCTTGCTCCCACGGTAGACCTTAGGCTGTGTGAGTGTCATGTGACACCCGGTGACCTTACAGACTGTACTTTCAGTGAAATGTGAGCAGACAGTGGATCGTCTGCCATGTGATCGGCAGGTCATGTGCCCGAGCAGGGCGTCCTGTCTCCCATCCTCACTGTTGGCTCCTCACACGCCTGCCCCTCCTGTCTGCTCTCTGGGACGCACATGGAAACTCGCAGGTGGGAGGCCTGGTCCTGGGTTCATTCATCTTTTATCTCATGCTTGTCCCCTCCTCCCCGAGAGAATGAAGGAGGACGGAGCAGGTACAGGGATGGGCACTGGGTCCATTTTAACTATTAAGTGGGCTCCTGGTTTGGCCAGAAAAAGCGCCCCACTCTGGTTGAGAGGAGATTGCACGTGACTGTGGCATGTGACTGGGTTCAGGCTCTCTGACCTCAGGGGACTTTGTGTCGCTGTTGGTCTGACAGGTGGGAACACAGAGGCACAGGGAGAGGCCACATCTAGTCTCCATCCAGCTGAGGGGCATGAACAGGCCTGAAGGTCCAAAGCTGCCTAAAAGCTGAGAGCCTGTGCTTTTGACAACGTGTTTCTCAGACTGGGGTGATGTGGCACCCCCAGGGGCTATTGGAGACGTCAGGGGGTGCTCCTAGGTGCGAGCCTGGAGAAGAGGGTGCTGCTGCCTCCTGTGTGGAGCCCAGAGGAAGCTTCCAGATGTCCCAAAGCCCAGAGCAGCCCCCGCGCAGGCCTCGCCCCCACCCCATTGTCAGAAGTGCCCAGGCCCAGCACCCTGTTCTGAATCCCCCGCCCCCAGGGAGTGACTGCACAGGACACAGGGCGCCATCCATCCAGTCAGGGGGGGACCTGAGTGACACAGAGGGACTCAGAGCCGCCATCTCAACACAGATCATCCAGCAGGAGGCAGCAGAGAGCGCCCCCTGGTGGGGCAGGTGAGGGCAGCCCAGGGTGGAGGCTCTGGGGGTTTTTGTCTCACTTCCCCATGAGTCTGAATCACTGTGCTTATAGCTACTATCATAGGACTGACAGTGGTAGTCGGCCTCGTCCTCGGGCTGCAGCCCCGAGATGGTCAGGTGGGCGGCATTGGAGGAGCTGTCGATGGAGCCCGAGAACCGATTGGGGACCCCTGAGGGTCTTTGGTTATCTCTGTAGATCACCAAAGTGGGGGCACTGCCCGGGCGCTGCTGGTACCAGTACACATAGTAGTCCCCAATGCTGCCGCTGCTGCGGGTGCAGGAGATGACGGCCTTCTGTCCCGGAGACCCCGACACAGAGCGGGGCTGCGTCAGCACAAACTGGGCCCAGGACCCTGCAAGGAGGGGGACACAGACATCAGAGGGGACAGCACAGACCCCGGGCCCAGGGAGGGAGGAGAGGGGATGCTCCCAGGTGACAAACAGGTGCCCCGCCAGAACCCCTCAGGCACCACCTGTGCAGTGAGCCAGGAGGGCCAGGAGAAGGGGAGCCCGCTCCATGGTGGTCACGCCCCACACTCTGCTTCCTGAGCCCACAGCCAGGCCTGAGCCCTCACCTTCTTATAGCCCTGACCCCCAGGGGTAGGCTCCATGCAAATCCCCCCTGTCTGCAGCTGCTCAGGCTCCTCCTTCACACGTGGCCTTGGTTCCCCCAGAGAAGAGGCTGCAGATGGGACCTCATTCCCACAGAAGACCTGCCTGAGGCTGGGGGTGGGGCGGGGAGGGGCACAGCTGAGCAACAGGGAGCAGCCAGCAGGGGCCTCTACCACAGCGCCCCCTGGGGGACACAGGGCGCAGGTCAGACCTGGGGGAGTGAATGGGAAGCATGAGGGGGAGGGAGGTGCAGGCCAGGGTCACAGCCAGGGGGAGAGTGGACTGGGGCAGCCCTGTACCCCCTGGCAGCCTTGCCCATAACGGGCTGGAGGTGGAGGTCTGGCCCCCACTTCCTTCTGTCCCACCTCTCCCTGCGCAGGGATAAGGGGCCTGGGCTCCGTCTGTGGGTGCAGGAGGCGCACAGCTGTCCCCGCTGTCCCCTGGGAGCCGCCTGGGAGGGGCAGCTGCGGGGCCAGCACCTGTGGGAAGGAGGGAGCAGGAGCTTCTGCTCAGAAGGCTCTGGGCCAGCATCTCCGTCTGTGAGCTCAGAGCTCAGTCCCCAGCTTGGCGGTGCCCTGACACAGAGATCTGATGGGACTGACGCATAAGCATCATGGCGTTTGCAGGCCTCCCATTGGCCAGTGGAATCAGTAGCATGTTCATTCTTTTCAGGAACTGCCTTTTTATCACGTGTGTGGTGATCTGCATATCTGTGTCCTGTGTTTCTTGTTGGGATTTTCTCAGGTGTCCTGACATTTCTTTATCTATATATATAAAATCTAAGTGACCATCACAACCAAACAGATGACAGAACAGGCTGCCTGGGGCCACTAGGCTGGCAAGGGGGTTAGTGAGTGACAACCAAACCACTGAACAAGTAGGCTATTTGGGGCGACCAGGCCCACAGGGGGGCAGTTGGGGAAGACCAGGCTGGCAGGGGGTGGCAGTAAGGGCTACCAGGCTGGTGGGGGAGGGGGGCAGTTACAGGTGACCAGGCCGGCGGGGGGATAGTTTGTGGTGGCCAGGCCAGCAGGGGGGACAGTTAGGGGCGATCAGGCAGGCAGGCAGGCAGGTGAGCAAATAGGAGCCAGTGGTCCCAGATTGTGAGAGGGGTGTCCAACTGCTGCTTTAGGTCCAATCCTGGGGTCCTGGATTGGAGAGGGAGCAGGCTATGCTCAGGGGAACCCCCCATGCATGAATTTCATGCACCAGGCCTCCAGTATTGTAAATAAAACTTTACCTCCCTGTACTTTCTGATTCATTATCCTATTTTAGTGTCAAATGTGAGATTGTGCTGTGTGTGCAGATGTGGTGAATGTCTGGGCAGTTGAACGCAGAAACCCTCACATCCTCACTGAATGGAAACCACAGCAGGAACTTGTCACTATTCCCTGAAACCACCACGTGAGGATGAACCCTGACCTAGGACCTGAGGAGCCCATGGGAGAGAGGAGGTGAGGGAGGCAGCAGCAGAGGAGGGAGGAGAGGGAGTGAGGGGGGTGTGACCAAGAGTCTGTGCTGTTTGGGACCCACCTTCTGTGGGTTTGTTCAGAGAAGGAGAAGGCTGTGTCAATGACCAGGGTGAACACTGACATATCAGATGTGATGGGTCAGGAGTAACACAGGGTCACACACATGACATGAATTTGTGGGGGAGCATGGCTGTCTGGGTGACCATGTGTAGTTGCAGACACAGGATGTGAGATGATAGGAAACATACGCTGGTCTCGGCCCCTGGCCCCGGCACAGGCTCCTGAGACCCTTGTCACTCCCTGGGGGACAGGTGGGCGTTTTGCTCTGATGAGGGGACGCTGGGTGGGCTGCTGTGACTGAAAGCCAAGGGCAGACAGTCATCATCTCTGGGCCCAGGGGTTTTGGTCTCACTTCCTCGTCCTCTGAGACACTGTGCGTAATAGTCGCTGCTCCCACTGCTATGACCTGTAGCGCAGTAATAGTCAGCCTCGTCCTCAGCCTGCAGCCCCGAGATGAGCAGGAGCCCCGCATTGGCCGAGGCATCTTTGGATCCAGAGAAGCGGCTGGGGACGCCGGAGCCCTGGCCCTTATCTGAGTCTGAGTAGTAATGTAAGTGATACCGGGGAGGGCTCCCTGGCTTCTGCTGGTACCAGCTTATCCTGTAGCTGCCAACATTGAAGCCGCTGCTCAGGGTGCAGGTGAGTCTGACTGAGGCTCCCGGAGATGCAGAGAGGGAGGGCGGCTGGGTCAGCACAGGCTGGGAGAGGGACCCTGCAGACACAGACACTGGTCAGTGAGGGGCAGGGACCAGGGGCAGGTTCCCAGGAGACTGAGCAGGAAGGGAAGAAGCCTGGTCCCAGGCCTGGCCCTACCTGTGCAGTGAGAGAGGAGCGCGAGGAGCAGAGGAGTCCAGGCCATGGTGCTCACAGCCCTGAGCCCACAGTGGGGCTGGGCTGCCCAGGCCTCCTTTTCTCCCCACCCTCTGCCAGAGGAGGGGCTGCCATGCAAATGGGGGTCCCTCCAGGGACTGCCCAGCCCCTCCCTGGGCCCTGGAGCTGGAGCTCAGCTCACACCCCAGACTGAGGGGCATGGAGGTGGGCTCAGCCCTTGAGGGGCCCTGGGAGGAAGCACCTGCTGAGACCACACAGAGGCTATTGCTCAGGGGGCGCTGCCAGCACAGACACAGCTGGTCCCCATCAGAGCGCACAGGGCCCAGCCCCCAGGCCCAGGCTCTGTGAGTGGAAAGTCCTCAGTGAGCAGCTGTGTGAGGGCCACAGGGCGATCCCACAGCGCCCCCTGCTGGCCACAGGACACACTACGTCGCCCTGGTCCAGAGCCTGAGCCCAGCTGGTGTCTGCTGCTCCCCAGGTCACTGTCCCTGTTCCCACCTCCTGGTCTGACTGGCACAGACCCTGGCGCTCACTGCAGCGTCTCATCCTGGGCCCAGCCGTGGGAGGTGCCAGCATGGACGTAACTGATAAGTTCATTTGGTTTCAGTCCAGGAAGATGCTGCCAAGTTCATGCCCAGTGAGCTCTGATCCCACATCACACGTGACGAGGCGTCGATCCGGCTGGCGGGGCTCACGGGGGCTGTTCAGGTCACGATGGGGGTGGGTTTCCAGGAACTCGCTCAGGGGCGTCTCCAAGGCCAGGTGAGCAGCCATGTTAACTCGGCGAGGCCCTCCCAGCCTGTGGGGCCCGGATGTGGTCAGTACGTGGTGGAGGGAAGGGCTCGGGGCGTCCCGGGGACCAGGGGGAGCGGAGCGAGCGTCCTGACTGCAGACGTGACGGGATGTGCTTCTGTGGGGGGCTCCCTGTACCTGTGTCACCTGCTCCGTGTCAGGCTGTGTCTCAGGAGCCCTGGAGCGCGGTTCTGTGTTAAACAAACAAAAGAATGTCTGTCCTTCCTTCCTCCTTGTCTGGGGTCAGTGACTCTCCCAACCCAGAGGCCACCAGGACCCCCCAGCGGTGAGGGAGCCCCAGGCAGAACCCAGGGCAGCGCCGCAGCGCCACCTGCTGGTCACGTGCCCACTCGCAGTCTCCTCCAGGGCCCGGAGGCTCAATGCCCAGAGACCTGTCACTGGCCTGGATCAGTCAGCATGTGCCTGGGTCTGATTGAGAGAACGTGTTCACATTGCCTGTGGGACAGAGGCTCACACAGAGAGAGGGAGTCACCCAGACACAGACGTTCTTCTGAGGAGAACGCCCTCTACAGTCACATAAGGAGGGACTGGGTCCCTGTCTGGGACCTGGGAGCTGCTCTCCTCTCATCAGAGGCTTTAACGTCCACGTAGAGACGTGACCACAGGTTCTCCACGCGGAGTCCCTGCAGAAGAATCCAGAGGACGGGAGGGACTCCAGCCAGGAGGTGCCCTGGGGGCTGGGGAGCAGTGGGGATGGGGGAGCAGCACAGGAGGGAGGAGCCATGTGGGGCGTCCGAACCTCTTGCTCACGGGTCCACCAGGGGTGGGAAAACCACACTGGGCAAAGAACTTGCAGCAAGATCGGGACTGAAATAGGTTCATGTGGCTGATTGAGCCCGAGAAGTCTGATCACCGGATATCGTGGAGTCTGGCAAGATGGCTTCTCCCAAGAGCATGCCGAAAGATGCCCAGATGATGGCACAAATCCTGAAGGATGTGAGGATTGCAGAATAGGAGCCAAGAGTTACAAATCAGATGTTGGAGTTTGCCTTCCGATGTGTGACCACAATTCTAGATGATGCAAGACTGTATCCACGCCATGCTGAGAAAGCTACCGTTGGTGCAGATGATGTGTGATTGGTAATTCATTGTCGTGCTGACCAGGCTTCTACCTCTCTTCCCCCAAGGGGCTTTTTATTAGATATTGCAAGGCAAAGAAATCAAACCCCATTGCCATTGACCAAGCCATATTCAGGTCCTAGATTGCCACCTGGTAGATATTGCTTGACTGCTCCAAACTATAGACGTAAATCTTTACCAAAAAAGGCATCTACTTCTGCAGGAAGAACAACAGGTCCACGGCTAAGTGTTGGTTCAGCTACTAGAAGACCAAGTACGCCCCCACTTGGCACACCAACCCCACAAACCATGTCCGTTTCAACTGAAGGAGGGACGCCAACGTCCCTCACAGGGCAAAGGTTGACAGTGCGGATTCCCACGTCACAGTCCCCGGCTGTAAAAGCATCAATTCCTGCTACATCAGCTGTTCAGAAGGTTCTGATTAATCCATCATTAATTGGGTCTGAAAACATTCTTATTACCGCTAACATGGTATCATCACAAAATGCCGCCAATGGATCAGCAAAGGCATTGAAAAGAAAACGTGAAGGTGATGATGATGACGACTATGATCATTTGTCATTTGGCCTTGATGCATGCAACATGTATACTGGATATTGAATCCACTGGACTGAGATTAAACCTGCATGCCAAAGGTTTTCAAGTTGTGTTTTAGAAAACTTAATATTTAATGAGAAAATATACTTGTAGTTTGTAATTGAGATGTTGTATTTTCTTTACTAGAAATTGTAATGGTTTTTCAACAGCCTTTAAGAAATAAAGTTGTCATTCATTAAAGAAGAAGAAGAAGAAGAAGAAGAAGAAGAAGAAGAAGAAGAAGAAGAAGAAAAAGAAGAAGAAGCAGCCATGTGGTGGGAAGAACAATGTGGAGGGAGGAGAGGAGGCGGAGCTGCATGCGGATGGGGCAGAGGGAGACTCCCCAGGACTCTGGGCCAGAAAACACTCCAAGGGCGGAGGAGGAAGGACATGGAGGAACCGGGAGGGTCTGGGGGATGAGGAGTGAGAAGGGAAACCCTTTAGTGGGAAGTATCGTGTCTGACATGGTTTCTCCCAGAACAAGGAGGTGATGACCTGGGAGACAGAAATGCTGCCGCACACGTTCACACAAAGTCAGCTGTGACCGAGCCTTCACGTGAGACGTTATGGTGCTGAGAGCCCTGAGGGTGTTGGGAACAGTGAAGCCTCCAGCAGGGGCCCAGGAATGGCCAGGAGACCGGAGAGGAGGTTTTGGTCTCACTTCCTTGTCCTCTGAGACACTGTGGGTAACGGTAGCTGCTCCCACTGTGAACATCTGTAGCGCAGTAATAGTCAGCCTCGTCCTCAGGCTGCAGCCCTGAGATGAGCAGGAGCCCTGCATTGGCCGAGGCATCTTTGGATCCAGAGAAGCGGCTGGGGACCCCGGAGCCCTGGTGCTTATTTGAGTCTGATGTATATCTCAGGAGATACCGGGGACGGCTCCCTGGCTTCTGCTGGTACCAGTATATCCAGTAACCACTAATTGGATCGGAAGCACCACTCAGGGTGCAGGTGAGTCTGGCTGTGGCTCCCGGAGATGCAGAGAGAGAGGGCGGCTGAGTCACTGCAAACTGGGAGAGGGACCCTGCAGACACAGACACTGGTCAGTGATGGGCAGGGACCAGGGGCAGGTTCCCAGGAGACTGAGCAGGAAGGGAAGAAGCCTGGTCCCAGGCCTGGCCCTACCTGTGCAGTGAGAGAGGAGCGCGAGGAGCAGAGGAGTCCAGGCCATGGTGCTCACAGCCCTGAGCCCACAGTGGGGCTGGGCTGCCCAGGCCTCCTTTTCTCCCCACCCTCTGCCAGAGGAGGGGCTGCCATGCAAATGGGGGTCCCTCCAGGGACTGCCCAGCCCCTCCCTGGGCCCTGGGGCTGGAGCTCAGCTCACACCCCAGACTGAGGGGCCTGGAGGTGGGCTCAGCCCTTGGGGGGCCCTGGGAGGAAGCACCTGCTGGGACCACACAGATTGACCTGCTCAGCTGACTGTTTCCCACCACAGAGGACACAGCTGCTGATTCCCCATCAGTGAGCTCAGGGCCCAACTGCCAGGCCCAGTCTCTTGGGAGTGAATGGGCCTCAGGAGCAGCTGGGTGGAGGGCCCACAGCGCCTCCTGCTGGTCACAGGACACACAGCTCCTCCTGGCCCAAAGCCCAGAGAGCCCAGCTGGCGCCTTCAGCTCCCCAGGTCATTGTCTCTGTGCACGCAGCCATGGTTTGATTCTCAGGTGCTTGGATTTTAATACATTGTCCGTGTATATTTTTTCTTATGTATCATGAACTCCATTTCCTAATAGTATCTTCAGAGTTTTCATGTCTTTCTTTGTGAATAGTGTCTTGTGTTATTGGCTTGTTTTTGTATCAGGAAGTGGTTGGCACCAGCTCTTGATCAATAAATTGAGGAAGAAAAAAATAAAAATAAATTTAGGAAGAATCAATATCGTAATGAAATTCAGTGTTTCCATCCACTCTTTAGGAGTACCTGTTTATTTATTGAAGTTTCCTTTCTTTTCTCTTGCAAACTTTTATACCTTTCCATGTTCAATATTTTTAAGTTTTTCTCAGACGCAGCCTTCAGCCTTTCTCAGTTACGTGAGTATAAATGGTGTTGCTTTGTCTTTCAAATGCTGCAATCACCTCCTTTTGGACGTTTCTCTTGCTGTGCAGAAGCTGTTTAGTGTGATATAGTCCCAGCCATATATTTTCCCTTTCCTTCCCCTGCCTTTGGGTTAAATTCATGAAACCTTCTCTGAGACTGCGATCCATGAGCTGAGCATCTATGTTGTGTCTATGTGATTGATGGTTCCGGGACTTTATTTTGGGTCTTTTTGAGTTCATTTTTGAACAGGAGGACAGGCGGGCACCTGGTGTCATTCCTGGGCCTGTGCTTCCCATTGTGCCAGCACCGCGGGTGGAAGAGGCTCCCTTTCCTCCGTGGTGTGTGCTTTGCTCCTTTGTCAACAAGCGTTTGCCCGTGTGCGTGTGGGTTTGTTATTCGGGGCTCTCAGTTCTGTTCCATTGGTCCGAGTGTCTGTTTCATTTCTTTTAATTTTTTGAAATACCGTGTTGTTTTGATGATCGTTGCTCTGTGGTGTAATGTGAAGTCAGTGTAATTTGTAAATGATACCTCTGGCTTTGTTCTTTTTGTTTGTTTTTTTTTTTTTTAAATCCCGATTACATTGGCTATTTGGGGTCCTGAGAAGGGAGGCGGCTGAGACCAACCCGGTCTGGGACTCCCTAAGGTCCACCGGGGTTGCCTGGCAGAGGAACCCAGACTAGGAACAGGTGGCTGGGTCTGCAGCTGAGAGAGTGCCCAGCAGCCCCTCTCCAGCGCTGTCTTGCAGCGCCCCCTGCTGCCCCAGGCGGGGATTCCTCCCGGTGAGAGGGGAGAGCCAGGAGCCCAGAGAGGAACCAGCCTTCCTCACACCCTGTCCACAGTGACCCACCCACCCCAGCAGGGGAACCAGTCACCGCCTCCTCTCCATGCTGCAGCCTCAGGCCACGCCTTAGCCCATCCTTCAAAGTGGGGTTCCCTCAGCATGCAAACATCTGGGCAGCCACTCATGTGTTTACAGAACTGTGGGATGACCCCTGAGGACCTGCCGGGAGCGGGAATTCGTCCCCCATCCGGCCTAGAAGGAGGAGACTGGACGGAGTCAGACTGTTACCAGGCTAACGGGGGCTCGGGGGCCTGCACGCACCTGTGCTGCCGTTCTTGGGGTCTCACGCCGTCTGGAATGTGAACAGTGAGAGTATAGAACGTGGTCATGTTTCTCTTCATCTTTCAATCCCGTGCGTGAAAAACTCCCTCTCGGAGGGAATCAATTGGGGGGGGGGGGGGCGGAGGGGAGTCTCTTATCTTGTCATGTGCTTTGTATAAAGGTTAAACATATGAACTGCACACCGAGTCTGGCCACAAACTGTGCTCCACACTCCGGGTAGAGGAGACTCCATGTAGTTGGGTCCCGGGTCATCTGACCTCACGCGAGTTCCATGCGGTTGTTTTGTCTGACAGATGGCAGGGCAGCAGCACAGAGAGATGCCGCCTCTCGTCCCCTTTGTCCAGCTCAGTGGCATGAGCAGGAGTCAAAGCCTAAGGCCTCCCAGTCGCTGAGCACATTTCCTGTGAACTTAGTGGTTCTCAGACTCGGGTGGCTCCCCTGCCCCGGGGGGTGCTGGGAAATTTGTGGAGGTACTTGTTGGCCATGACTTAGAGAAGAGGGGCTACTGGCTCGTGGGGGTGGAGCCCAGAGGAAGCTTCTAGACGCCCCACATGCCTAGAACAGCCCCCTCCCAGGCCTCACCCCCACCCCATTGTCCTAAATGCCCAGGCCCAGCACCCTATTCTGAACTCCCCCGCCCCCAGGGAGTGACTGCACAGGACACAGGGCGCCATCCATCCAGTCAGGGGGAGACCTGAATGACACAGAGGGACTCAGAGCCTCCATCTCAACACAGACCTGCCAGCAGGAGGCAGCAGAGAGCGCCCCCTGGTGGGGCAGGTGAGGGCAGCCCCAGGGTGGAGGCTCTGGGGAGTTTTTGTCTCACTTCCCCATGAGTCTGAATCACTGTGCGCTTATTGCTACCATCATAAGACTGACAGTAGTAGTCGGCCTCGTCCTCGGGCTGCAGCCCCGAGATGGTCAGGTGGGCGGCATTGGAGGAGCTGTCGATGGAGCCCGAGAACCGATCGGGGACCCCCGAGGGTCTTATGTCATCTCCATAGATCACGGTGGTGGGGGCACTGCCCGGGCGCTGCTGGTACCAGTGCACATAGTCGCCCCCAATGCTGCCGCTGCTGCGGGTGCAGGAGATGACGGCCTTCTGTCCCGGAGACCCCGACACAGAGCGGGGCTGCGTCAGCACAAACTGGGCCCAGGACCCTGCAAGGAGGGGGACACAGACATCAGAGGGGACAGCACCGACCCCGGGCCCAGGGAGGGAGGCGAGGGGATGCTCCCAGGTGACAAACAGGTGCCCCCCAGAACCCCTCAGGCACCACCTGTGCAGTGAGCCAGGAGGGCGAGGAGAAGGGGAGCCAGATCCATGGTGGACACGCCCCACACTCTGCTTCCTGAGCCCACAGCCAGGCCTGAGCCCTCACCTTCTTATAGCCCTGACCCCCAGGGGGAGGCTCCATGCAAATCCCCCCTGTCTGCAGCTGCTCAGGCTCCTCCTTCACACGTGGCCTTGGTTCCCCCAGAGAAGAGACTGCAGATGGGACCTCATTCCCACAGAAGACCTGCCTGAGGCTGGGGGTGGTGCAGGGAGGAGCACAGCTGAGCAACAGGGAGCAGCCAGCAGGGGGTTCAGCCACAGCGCCCCCTGGGGGACACAGGGCGCATGTCATCCCTCAGGGATTGAAAGGGAAGGAAGAGTAGGAGAGGGGTGCAGGCCAGGTGTGAAGCCTGGGCCCAGAGTGGACTGGGGCAGCCCTTCCCCCCCCCCCCGCCCCCCGGCAGCCTTGCCCAATAACGGGCTGGTCATGGAGGTCTGGCCCCCACTTCCTTCTGTCCCCACCTCTCCCTGCGCAGGGATAAGGGGCCTGGGCTCCGTCTGTGGGTGCAGGAGGCGCACAGCTGTCACCGCTGTCCCCTGGGAGCCGCCTGGGAGGGGCAGCTGCGGGGCCAGCACCTGTGGGAAGGAGGGAGCAGGAGCTTCTGCTCAGAAGGCTCTGGGCCAGCATCTCCCTCTGTGAGCACAGAGCTCAGTCCCGAGCTCGGCGGTGCCCTGACAGTCCCGCACGTGGGGCCCCCCTCAGCCCCCCTCCATGGCCCCTCGGCTCCTGCCTCTCCTGCCGCGGTCAAGCTCTGGCCTTTTCCGTGGCTCTGACGTCCTGACCTCTGACCTGGCCGCTGGCTGATAACAGGGATTTACAGCCTGTGTGGCCAGGGCTGGGACCTCTTCCAAGGTGACTCAGATCTTGTGTGTGTGGGTTTGTTTGTTGATCCTCACCCGAGGGTATTTCCCATGAATCTTTAGGGAGAGTGGAAGGGAGAGGGAGAGACATCGATGTCACAGAAATATACCCATTGGTGGCCTCCTGCTCGTGCCCCGACCAATACCCGGCCCAGGAGGAGCCTGCAATGGAGGTACATGCCCGTGACTGGAATCTACCCAAGACCCTTTGGTCCCCAGGATGACGCTCTGTCCACTGAGCCACACCGGCTAGGGGCTAATGTGACTAATATTAATATATTCAGTGTGCTGTGGACACTGATACCTCATAGGGGAATATTTCCATCAATAAATAAGCAAGTGGATCGATGCTGGAGAACTGAGCTGTTGCCTGAGAAACCCTCCATTTAGGATGGACACGGAGTTAACAGAGCGGATTACTCCAGGCAACGTTACCTCTGCTTTTTTATTTAACTTAAATATTTCTTAATTTTTAAATTACAGATCAGCAACTTGTCACTTTTCTCTGAAACCCTCAGCTGAGGATGAAGCTAAGAGCTGAGGAGCCCGAGGGAGAGAGGAGGTGAGGGAGGCAGCAGCAGAGGAGGGAGGAGGGGAGGGAGGGTGTGACTGAGAGTCTGTGCTGGTTGGGACCCACCTTCTGTGGGTTTGTTCAGAGAAGGAGAAGGCTGTGTCCATGACCAGGGTGAACACTGACATGTCAGATGTGATGGGTCAGGAGTCACACAGGGTCACACACATGACAGGAATTTGTCGGGGAGCATGGCTGTCTGGGTGACCATGTGTAGTTGCAGACACAGGATGTGAGATGATAGAAAATACACGCTGGTCTCGTCCCCTGACCCCGGCACAGGCTCCTGAGACCCTTGTCACTCCCTGGGGGACGGGCCGGCCTGTTGCTGATGAGGGGACGCTGGGTGGGCTCCTGGGTGAAGACGGGTCACTGGAGAGACCGGGAGGATTAGAAGCTTGGGAACCCCTCACCTGCCCCCCATTTGCTGGAAGGGGAGAGGGCTCGGGAGCATTTTGCAAATTCATGGAACCCACGAAAGGAATTATGGGAAACCTCAATTGATATCCAAGAAGTTGTGTGAAACCTGGGACCTCCTGCCTGTAATTGGCACCAGAACTGCGGGCAGTCAGGGGGACTGGCCCTTTAACTGCGGGTCTGACACGTCTCTGGGCAGAGGGTGTGAGCACTGAGTGCTGTTGGGGGACATCAGCAGGTGTCAGAGAACTGCTGTCGGGAAGCCACTCCCCACACATTGGGGACCAGAAGGGTCAGGAGGGAAGAGCTCTGGGTGAGGAGCAGACAACACACAACAGGAGGAAGGAGCTGAGATTCTGACTCAGAAATGTTCCTTCTGAGAATTCCCCAACACGGGGTGGTGGCGGGGCTCCATGACCTCCCGCCTGTGCTCCTGGGACGCCTGTGCTGCTGCTGCATCGAGTGTGACCTCCTCCTCCCGGGACACAGGTCCCTGCAGAGGAGCCCCCTGACAGAGGCCCCACAGACGCTCCTCGCTGATGGAGGCTCAGAGCCAGCACCTCGGGGCCCAGGGGTTTTGGTCTCACTTCCCCGTCCTCTGAGACACTGTGGGTAACTAAAGCTGCCCCCACTGCTATGGTATGTAGCGCAGTAATAGTCAGCCTCGTCCTCAGGCTGCAGCCCCGAGATGAGCAGGAGCCCCGCATTGGCCGAGGCGTCTTTGGATCCAGAGAAGCGACTGGGGACCCCGGATCCCTGGTGCTTATCTGAGTCTGTGTGGTAGTACAGGAGATACCGGGGAGGGCTCCCTGGCTCCTGCTGGAACCAGTATATATCATAGCTGCCAACATTGAAGCCACTGCTCAGGGTGCAGGTGAGTCTGGCTGTGGCTCCTGGAGATGCAGAGAGGGAGGGCGGCTGGGTCAGCACAGGCTGGGAGAGGGACCCTGCAGACACAGACACTGGTCAGTGAGGGGCAGGGACCAGGGGCAGGTTCCCAGGAGACTGAGCAGGAAGGGAATGAGCCTGGTCCCAGGCCTGGCCCTACCTGTGCAGTGAGAGAGGAGCGCGAGGAGCAGAGGAGTCCAGGCCATGGTGCTCACAGCCCTGAGCCCACAGTGGGGCTGGGCTGCCCAGGCCTCCTTTTCTCCCCACCCTCTGCCAGAGGAGGGGCTGCCATGCAAATGGGGGTCCCTCCAGGGACTGCCCAGCCCCTCCCTGGGCCCTGGGGCTGGAGCTCAGCTCACACCCCAGACTGAGGGGCATGGAGGTGGGCTCCCCCCTTGGGGGACCCTGGGAGGAAGCACCTGCTGAGACCACACAGAGGCTATTGCTCAGGGGCGCTGCCAGCACAGACACAGCTGGTCCCCATCAGGGCGCACAGGGCCCAGCCCCCAGGCCCAGGCTCCTGTGAGTGGAAAGTCCTCAGTGAGCAGCTGTGTGGGGGCCACAGGGCGATCCCACTGCGCCCCCTGCTGTCCACAGGACACACTACATCGCCCAGGTCCAAAGCCCTGAGCCCAGCTGGTGTCTGCTGCTCCCCAGGTCACTGTCCCTGTTCCCACTTCGTGGTCTGACTGGCAGACCCTGGCGCTCCCTGCAGAGTCTCACTCATGGGGCCCAACCGTGGGAGGTGCCAGCATGGACGTAACTGAGAGGTGATGGTCTGGGGACAGTTAGAAATGCTGCCTCACACGTTCATAAAGACTGAGCTGTGACGGAGCCCTCCCGTGAGATGTTATGGTGCTGAGGGTCCTAAGGGTGTTGGGGATGGAGAAGGGACATGAACCTGGGACACACCCTGGGCCTCATTCCCATTCACAGATGGGAGCGGCTCCTGAAACGCATGTCACTCATTAAGCCTGTTTCTGTGGATGTGCTCATCCCTCTGATGAAGGGGGTGCTGGCTGATAACGCAGTGTCTTCTGGGACAGGCCCTTTGTGATGCGGTGGGCGTGGCTTTGAGTAGAGCATTGTCTTGCTGGTCCCCAAGAAATTGCCACACAAAGAGCTGAGGACATTGAGTGCGTGTGTGGGAAGGACATCGGTAGATCAATGGAGGGGAAAAGCCACACAGGAAGCCACCAATGTCTGTTTGTGGACATTTTGTGTGACCATCAGTCTGGCCCTTTAAGAACACAGCCATGGGATGTGGGGTAGACCTGAGACCCAGCCTTCCTGCCAAGGCCCCTGGAGGAGGAGGAGGAGCAGGGGACATGCAGGGACCCGTGTGCAAAGCAGGGTCCAGGCTGCAGGGCGTGCGGAGGGCTGGCCGGGCTGCGTATGAGCAGAGCATCCGGGAGCCTTTCCCTGGGTCGTGTTTAATCCTGAGGACAAGGGGGACCCAGGACCTGGTGGACACAACCTGACACCCTGGTCCTTCGGCCCCGGAGCTCAGGCCTGGCGGCTTCGCCTCCATCATCCCATCCCACAGCCAGACGCATCCACACGGAGCTCCTGTGCATGTGGCCACAGAGAGGACGGTGTTATGTTTACATGTGGACAGTTCCTGCTGTCACACAGAATACACTCACTTCCGCACTAGCGTCCCGGGGCATGAAAATTCATGCACTGGAGGGGAGTCCCTCAGCCTGGCCTGCCCCCTTTCACAGTCCGGGAGCCCTCAGGGCGGGAGGTGACCTGGCGATTAGGGGAAGGAGATGCCCCATCACACTTCGGATGTTGCCACTGCCGGCAGCGCGAGCCTTGGCCGGCCCTGGTTACCGGAGCCTCAGGCCGTCCTGGGCGGCTGGGCGGCCACCATCTGATGCTTGCCTGGGGCTCGGCCGGTCCAGGGCAGCTGGGAGGCTGAGGGACCTGGGGGCTCCAGATGCAGGTGAGGGACCAGGCCTGCTGTCCCAGCGGGGCTGAGGGGACTGGACGCCGCCTTCTTGTGACTGTGGGTGCCACCATGTTAAAGGGGGAAGCCGTCATTAAGCATATTCCCTCCTATTGCATGTGGGTGACGCCATCGTTGAGGGCAAGGAAGCCAAGTAGCTTATTCCCTCCTCATTGAGGGTGGGGCAGTCAATTAGCTCATTCCCTCCTTATTGGCAGTGGGCGCCGCCATCTTTGCGACAGGGTGAGGGTCAATTAGCATGTTACATCTTTTTTAGGATAGGATGTTGGTTTGGGGGGGGGGGGGTTGGATGTTGGTTTTTAATGCAAAATTTAGATTTGAGCCCTCAGACCAGGATCCTACCTCAGTCACTCCTCCACTCAGAGCTGAGCTTGGCCTGAATGGATCTGATTCCACCTCCTCACATGTCTCCATGGGAACCGTTATCCCTGAGGAATGTTCCCTGTGAGGTCGTGAGCATGGCAAACATGACATGAGCCACAAATCCATGGAAACGCTGACCTGGCGTCAGAGCTGTGACACTGTCAGGACCATGGGTCCAAGGATGACCCGGTGCCGGATGGACACTGACCAGCACAGTCAGGGCTGAGCCTGAAATGGGCAGAGCCGCCAGCAGGGCCAAGGTCAGGCCAGGAGAGCGGAGAGGAGGTTTTTGTCTCACTTCCCTGTGGGTCTGGACCAATGTGTAAGTTTCATAGCTGCCGTCCCATATGTTACAGTAATAGTCAGCCTCGTCCTCAGGCTGCAGCCCCGAGATGAGCAGTAGCCCCGCATTGGCCGAGGCATCTTTGGATCCGGAGAAGCGGTTGGGGACCCCGGAGCCCTGGTACTTCTCTGAGTCTGATTTAAAATTCAGGAGATACCAGGGAGGGCTCCCTGGCTTCTGCTGGAACCAGTATATCCAGTAATCACTTAAGTTGGAACCACTGCTCAGGGTGCAGGTGAGTCTGGCTGTGGCTCCCAGAGATGCAGAGAGGGAGGGCGGCTGGGTCAGCACAGGCTGGGAGAGGGACCCTGCAGACACAGACACTGGTCAGTGATGGGCAGGGACCAGGGGCAGGTTCCCAGGAGACTGAGCAGGAAGGGAATAAGCCTGGTCCCAGGCCTGGCCCTACCTGTGCAGTGAGAGAGGAGCGCGAGGAGCAGAGGAGTCCAGGCCATGGTGCTCACAGCCCTGAGCCCACAGTGGGGCTGGGCTGCCCAGGCCTCCTTTTCTCCCCACCCTCTGCCAGAGGAGGGGCTGCCATGCAAATGGGGGTCCCTCCAAGGACTGCCCAGCCCCTCCCTAGGCCCTGGGGCTGGAGCTCAGCTCTCACCCCAGGCTGAGGGGCATGGAGGTGGGCTCCCTGCTTGGGGACCTGGGAGGAAGCACCTGCTGAGACCACACAGAGGCTATTGCTCAGGGGGCGCTGCCAGCACAGACACAGCTGGTCCCCATCAGGGCGCACAGGGCTCAGCCCCCAGGCCCAGGCTCCTGTGAGTGGAAAGTCCTCAGTGAGCAGCTGTGTGGGGGCCACAGGGCGATCCCACTGCGCCCCCTGCTGTCCACAGGACACACTACATCGCCCAGGTCCAAAGCCCTGAGCCCAGCTGGTGTCTGCTGCTCCCCAGGTCACTGTCCCTGTTCCCACTTCCTGGTCTGACTGGCACAGACGCTGAGCTCACTGCAGCGTCTCATCCTGGGCCCAGCCTTGGGAGGTGCCAGCATGGACGTAACTGAGAGGTGATGGTCTGGGGACACTTAGAAATGCTGCCTCACACGTTCATAAAGACTGAGCTGTGACCGAGCCCCCATGTGAGATGTTATGGTGCTGAGGGTCCTAAGGGTGTTGGGGATGGAGACGGGACATGAACTTGGGACACACCCTGGGCCTCATCCCCATTCACAGATGGGAGCGGCTCCTGAAACGCATGTCACTCATTAAGCCTGTCTCTGTGGATGCGCTCTTCCCTCTAATGAAGGGGGTGTTGGCTGATAAGGCAGTGTCTTCTGGGCCGGGCCCTTTGTGATGCGGTGGGCGTGGCTTTAGGGTAGGCGTGGCTTTGGGGAGAGCAGTCTCTTCCTGGTCCCCAAGCAATTACCACACAAAGAGCTGAGGACATTGAGTGTGTGTGAGGGTGGGACATGGGGAGATCGTTGGAGGGGAAAAGCCACACAGGAAACCATCAATGCCTATTTGGGGGCATTTTGTGTGACCATCAGTCTGGCCCTTTAAGAACACAGCCATGGGATGTGGGTTGGACCTGAGACCCAGCCTTCCTGTCCAGGCCCCTGGAGAAAACGCTGGGGAAGCCCCGGATGACCTTCCTTCTGGTTCAGGATGGACCCGCCTCAGAGCAGGGCCTGCACCCACCATAGTGCCCCACAGGCCCTCCCGCCCAAGGCTGCAGAGGGCGACCTGACCTTGGGGTGAGGACAGTGACCTTCCCTCCTCCAGGGGCTCAGCTGTGCTCACTTTGTCTGTGCTGCCCCCGGGGAAGCTGCCAGAACCTGTGACCTCCTGCTGACCCGGGTGTGGGTGGGAGGACAGCAAGGAGATGAGCTCCCAACTCATTCCTCTGGTGCTCACTGAACACACACTCTGACCTGTGACGATGGTGATGGTGACAATTCAACCTGGAGTCAGCTACTCCCGGGAGAGACTGGGAGCCCAGGAAGGTCCTCACCCCGGGGCTGTGCTGGGAGGAGGGCGGGGCCTGGGGGTGGGCTGGTCAGTGATGCTCAGCCTCGTCCTCCAGCTGTGACCAGGGGCCTCTGCTGTAGCTGACATGGAGCCCAAGATGAGAACCAACGTTCCTTTCCTTTTTAAAGTGTATTTTTATTGATGTCGGAGAGGAAGGAAGAGGCAGAGAGAGAAAGAAGCATCAATGATGAGACAGGATCATCGACGGGCTGCCTCGGGAACGCCTCCTACTGGGATCAAGCATGTGACCTGGGCTTGTGCCCAGACCCGGAATACAACCCTGACCTCCTGGTTCATAGGTCAATGCTCAACCACTGAGCCACGCTGGCCGGGCTGAGGACCCCATGTCCTGAGGATGTGGCTGTGTCATTGGGTGCAGAGTGTTGATGAGATGTCACCGGAGCTGAGGGATCCAAATGACGCCTCTCCACCCAGTGCTGCTGCCTCGGCCAGGGCAGAGGGCTTGCTGTGTGTCCTGGGCCCGGTCCCTGGAGGAGGAGGAGGAGGAGCAGGGGACATGCAAGGACAAGTGTGCACACCAGGGTCCAGGCTGCAGGGCGTGGGGAGGGCTGGGCAGGCTGTGCATGAGCAGAGCTTCTGAGAGGCTTTCCCTGGGTCGTGCTTAATCCTGAGGACAAGGGGGACCCAGGACCTGGTGGACACAACCGGACACCCTGGTCCTTCGTCCCCGGAGCTCAGGCCTGGCGGCCTCGCCTCCATCATCCCATCCCACAGCCAGACGCATCCACAAGGAGCTCATGTGCATGTGGCCACAGAGAGGACGGTGCTATGTTTACATGTGGACAGTTCCTGCTGTCACACAGAATACACGTCACTTCCGCACTAGTGTCCCGGAGCATGAAAATTCATGCACTGGAGGGGAGTCCCTCAGCCTGACCTGGACCCTTTCACACTCCGGGAGCCCTCAGGGCAGGAGGTGACCTGGCGATTAGGGGAAGGAGATGCCCCATCACACTTCAGATGTTGCCACTGCCGGCAGCGCGAGCCTCGGCCGGCCCTGGTCACCGGAGCCTCAGGCCGTCCTGGGCGGCTGGGCGGCCACCATCTGATGCTTGCCTGTGGCTCGGCCGGTCCTGGGCCGCTGGGAGGCTGAGGGGACTGGGTGGTTCCAGATGCAAGCTCAGGGCAAGGCGTGCCGTCCCAGCATAGCTGAGGATACTGTGAGCCGCCATCTTGTGACTTTGGGCGCCGCCATCTTGAAGGGGGTGGCCGTCATTTAGCATATTCCCTCCTAATACCTGTGGGCAACACCATCCTTGAGGTCAAGGCAGCCAATTAGCTTATTCCCTCCTTATTGGCTGTGGGCGCCACCATCTAAGCAAAAGTATCAGGGTCAATTAGCATATTCCCTCTTTATTAGATAGGTTAAGATGTTGGATTTTAATGCAAAATGCAGATTTGAGCTCTCAGACCAGGATCCTACCTCAGTCACTCCTCCACTCAGAGCTGAGCTTGGCCTGAATGGATCTGATTCCACCTCCTCACATGTCTCCATGAGAACCATTATCCCTGAGGAATGTTCCCTGTGAGGACGTGAGCATGGCAAACATGACATGAGCCACAAATCAATGGAAACACTGACCTGATGTCAGAGCTGTGACCCTGTCAGGACCCCGGATCCAAGGATGACGCGGTGCCGGATGGACACCGACCAGCACAGTCAGGGCTGAGCCAGAACTGGGCAGAGCCGCCAGCAGGGCCCAGGTCAGGCCAGGAGAGTGGAGAGGAGGTTTTTGTCTCACTTCCCTGTGGGGCTGGACCACTGTGTGAGTCTTATAGCTGCCGTCCCATGTGTGACAGTAATAGTCAGCCTCGTCCTCAGGCTGCAGCCCCGAGATGAGCAGGAGCCCCGCATTGGCCGAGGCGTCTTTGGATCCAGAGAAGCGGCTGGGGACCCCGGAGCCCTGGTGCTTGTCTGAGTCTGATTTAAAACTCAGGAGATACCGGGGAGGGCTCCCTGGCTTCTGCTGCTGCCAGGCTATCCAGTATCCACCAATGTTGGAGCCAATGCTCAGGGTGCAGGTGAGTCTGGCCGTGGCTCCCGGAGATGCAGAGAGGGAGGGCGGCTGGGTCAGCACAGGCTGGGAGAGGGACCCTGCAGACACAGACACTGGTCAGTGATGGGCAGGGACCAGGGGCAGGTTCCCAGGAGACTGAGCAGGAAGGGAATAAGCCTGGTCCCAGGCCTGGCCCTACCTGTGCAGTGAGAGAGGAGCGCGAGGAGCAGAGGAGTCCAGGCCATGGTGCTCACAGCCCTGAGCCCACAGTGGGGCTGGGCTGCCCAGGCCTCCTTTTCTCCCCCACCCTCTGCCAGAGGAGGGGCTGCCATGCAAATGGGGGTCCCTCCAGGGACTGCCCAGCCCCTCCCTGGGCCCTGGGGCTGGAGCTCAGCTCACACCCCAGACTGAGGGGCATGGAGTTGGGCTCACCCCTTGGGGGGCCCTGGGAGGAAGTACCTGCTGAGACCACACACAGGTGCCTGCTCAGGGGATGCTGCCAGGCCCCCAAGGACAGCAGGGATCCCCCAGTGCACGTGCCTGTGTGTGAAGGTCTCACTGAACAGCTCTGAGCTGATCACCTGCACTCTCACAGCGCCCCCTGCTGGCGGGAGGACACACCGTCCCCTGCCCCAAAGCCCTGAGAGCCCAGCTGGCTGTGGGCTCCCCAGGTCTCTGTCCCTCTTCCCACCCCCACGGTCTGAGCCCAGACACTGCGATGTGATTCTCTGTGTTGATCCCCGTAGCAGTGCACTCTCAGGGGTGCATCTGTGCGATGTGCTTACACATTCACACACGACACATGAATGTGGTTTCTCTTCCAGGGAAGATGCTGCTCAATAAACACACAGTGAGCCTCTGTCCACGTCACAGGGGAGGGCGCTGCTCAGTGTGAGGAGCTCAGGGGGCTGTGCAGGTCAGTGACAAAGAGAGGAATTTTCCAGAAACACCCTCAGGGTCGTATTCAAAGGAGGGCCATTCAGCAAACATTTCACACCACGTGAGGCATTTAAGGTTTTCATGGAGATCTGATTGAGTTAGTGCTTCATTATAAAACCATAAAAGGCTTTATAGGTTTCACATTTACCTTGGAGCCTGCAGCCCGTGGGGTTTTTTAAATTTTAGGAAACGCCTTTGTATTCCGACATTTGTATGTTCTGCTCTCCGTGTACCAATGTTGTCTCCGTGTCCTCACATGTGCTTATATTTGTAAACATTCCCTCCTGTGTTCGTACACATTCCCTCCTTTCAGGCAGAAGCTGAACGGGGATGGGGAGGAGCTGGCAGACATGGGACGGACACTCTCACCCACACGCACGACGCGTCCCCCAGCAGCGGGTGCGCCCCTGAGGCGGGAGGAGGGCGTGTCCCCAGAGACCAGGCGCAGACACGGGGCCCGCACCCCTCCTGGCTCAGGGTCCCAGGAGGAGCAGCAGGGAGCTCCCAGCAGGAGGTGACGTCAGAGCTCAGCACTGAGGGGCGTGGACAGCGGCTGTTCCCAGGGACCCGTGGGCGCTGCAGCCTGAGACCCGGGGGCCGGGGCAGCAGGGACGGAGGGACCTCTCTGTGCACAAAGGCCTCAGCCGCTCCTACTGAGCATCCGGGAGGAGGGGGCACGGCTGGGGGGGGGAGGGGCCTGGACACAAGTCAATGACCCTGATAGAGACGCAGGTCCCCTCGTCGGGGTTCAGGCTGAACTGACCACAGATGGTCCCCAGCTCAGACCCGGGGCTTCAGGGCAAAGAGGCTCAGGTCCCCGCTGATGGGGAGGGGCTCCTGTGAGGTGTCAGCCTTGTGTCCAGGAAGAGGCTGCTGGGAGGCCTCTGAGGGCAGAGGGAGGAGGCCCCTCATGCTCCAGGGGCGGCCCTGGGACCTGGCCCGTGGGGGGTGGAGGGGGCGGGAGCAGTAGAAGCAGAGGCCACAGGCTGAGCCTGAGGGGCAGGTGCTGGGCGCCCCTCCTGGAGGTGAGAAGGGCTCCCTGTGGCCTCAGCCCCACAGGACGGGCTCTGGGTGGGCACGGGGGCTGCGGGCACAGGAGGGGACAGGCAGCCTGGGCCTCAGTGCCCGCCCAGCGGGGCTCCCGGAGCCCGAGTTGCCAGACTGGCCCCCGGGAGCGGGTCAGGGACACACAGGCGCCTGCTCTCCGGCTGGATGGGGGCCCAGGCTGTGTGGGGAGCCCCAGGTCACAGCACACACACGGGGCCTCCCTGAGGGGCTCTGACGCAGGCACAGCTGGACTCGGGGCCCTGGGTCTGCCCTGCCCCGTCCTGGCCGCCCAGGCAGCCGCCCCCTGACGCACAGGAAGGTCTGCTCAGGCTGAGACACGCACACCGTGTGCTGCTGCCATGGGCGACTGGACGGGCAGGTTCACAGGGTGAGGACAGATTTGCAGACACAGTCCCCTGGGCGGCCTCAGACCCCAGTTTCAGGCCACCCAGCAAAGGCACAGCCACCTTATCAGAGGATGGGACTGCCCCGGGTCCCTCTGCAGCAGGACAGCGGGTTTTTGTCTCACTTCCCCACAGGCCTGGGCCACTGTGTGAGCATTGAGACTGCTGTCATAGGACTGGCAGTAATAATCGGCCTCGTCCTCAGCCTGCAGCCCCGTGATGGTCAGGGTGCCTGAGCTGTCAGACCTGGAGCCGGAGAATCGATCAGGGACCCCTGAGGGTCGGTTGCTATTATAATAGATGAAGGTTTTGGGGGCCTTTCCTGGGAGTTGCTGGTACCAGTGCACATGGTAACTCCCAATGTTGGAGCTGCTTCCAGTGCAGGAGATGGTGACCTTCTGGCCCGGGGCCCCCGACACTGAGGACGGCTGAGTCAGCACAGGCTGGGCCCAGGCTCCTGGAAGAGGGGGGACACAGAGAGGGTGAGTCTGGGTGTAGAGACAAGAGGAGGAAGCAGGGCCCATGTGTCTCCCCAAGGCCCCTTCCCCTGTCCCCTATCCAGTCACCTGTGCAGTGAGCCAGGAGGGTGAGGAGGAGAGGGGCCCAGGCCATGGTGGAGGTCATCCCTGAGTCCTGCCTCCTGTGCCCCACAGCTGAAGCCGAGCTCCCCCATCTCTCCCTTCCCCTCTTCATAGTCTGCGGGAGGGAGGGTCCCCTCATGCAAATGAAGACCCCCTGGTTTTGCTCCCTCCCTGGGCCCTGGGTGGGTCCCTGTGCCTGAGGATGGCAGGGTGAGGGCAGGGGTGGGGCTGTGCGGGGCCCAGGGGGAGGCAAGGTCACAGCTGTGAGCCCTGAGCTCAGGGCACCAGGCAGGGCCAGGGAACAGGTTGCAGCTCTGAGGAGCCCAGCCCTTCAGCAGCGGCCCCTGCGCGCCCCCTGGTGGTCAGGCCTGGACGCACCACTGTGTCCTCTGCTGACTAAGGCCCAGGAGGGACAGGTCCTGCCTCCCCACTGCTCTGTGCACTGACCCCCTGGCTTAGGGCATCCAGGTGCCCCCCCGAAGCGGCCTCCCCGTCCCCTCAGGACACTCTCTCTGCTCCACTCCGCCTCCTCCTGTGAGTCGGGGCCTGTCTCCCTGGCCGTTCATGGTCAGACCTGAGCTGCTGTCACTTAGGGAACTTTCTTCCCAGGATCAGGTCCAGAGCAGCCTCTATGCCCAGGAGCCGAGTCCCCTTGTTGTCATAGCAGGTTTTTTTTCAATGTTCTCCTCTTCAAGTAATTGTCACTCTTTCTTCAAAACTCAAAAACATATTCTGTCATCGTCCTTCCCTTTTATTCGGTAGATAATACACATTGCGTTCCTGCACATGCTTTTCGGTCAAGCTTTACCTAGTAACTGGCTTTCTCATTCATTGGGAAATGGCATAAAATGCTTCACACTCGTCTATTTTATATTCGTAGGAGAGGTGTATTTATGATTTTTTGAGTCAAAACTGAGTCACTGTGATCCCAGCTCCCTGGACACACAAGGGCACGGGGACAGTGATAGCACCACATGGGCCAGGGCCTTGTGAGGGGGGAACCTAATGAATGACATAAGGGTGAGCTGGGGGAGCACGTTCTCCGATGGAAGCCGAAGGAGATGCACCATGCTCTGTGGGGTCAGAGGTCCCGTGCCAGCCCCCTTGGCCTGTCCTCACCTGAAGGAGACAGGGGGAGGCAGAGGCACAAAGGAGAGGGGGGCAGCGTCTCCATGGCAGCCATGAGCCTGCTTCCCAGGTCCTCCCTCTGGGACAGGGAGGCCAGGCTGTGGGGTTGGTGCTGCTTTCTCACTTTCCTGGGGGAACTGGACCTCAGGTCATGGTCCCCTCAGGGGAGTGGCTGTGGGATTTGTTGGACCTGAATGTGTCAGGACAGTGGGGAGGTCAGGGGTCAGAGCTGGTCATGGTGAGCAAGGAGCTACCTTTTGGGTTTCCCTGATCAGTTTCCAGACCCAACTGCACTAGTGATGAGGGTGGGGCAGAGGGAGGCCCAGGGGGCCCATTAGGGAACCTTCCCGTCTCTGTTTGCTCTGATCTGGACCCACACCTCCCAGCCATGGGGTTCACAGGTCCATGCTCACAGGGAGGCCCCGGGTAGGTGCTGTCTGGTCTCTTTCCAGTGTCTGGAGGCTCCGGACATGATCTCAGCTTGGGCTTCGGTCCCTGACTCTGTCCTCACAACTGAGCCCCCCGGGACACGCGCCCAGTCCTCAGGTGTCTGTGGGAACCTGCTCTGGGGCAGAGGCGTCAGGTTTGGGAAGACACGGGTGCTGTGACCCCCCCTACAGGGTATCTGTGAAGGGAAGACGGGCAAAAAATTCTGCTGGGATGGATGCCCCAACTCTACTTGAAGGTGGCTCCATTTCTACTGTTGTTATAACTGTGGCCTGGTGCATGAAATTTGTGCACATTTAAAAGGGATTAATTAGAGAAAATATTTTAATATTGCAATTTGCCCTTTATAATAGAAGTGTCAGAGATGAAAGAAAACTAGAAAAATGTATATGAAAATCTTTCTTCTGTCAGAGTCTGGGGCACACTGAAAGATCCAAAGTCAAGTCCCCGAACACACACGGTGCCTCAAAATAGAGCAAGACCCAGACCCAACCAGCCCCATCCCCATTGGGTGAAATCCACACCTGGCCGGCCACACCCTCATCAAGCCCCACCAGGTGGGGGATGCAGCTTCAGGTCCCTGCTGATTGCTCTTAAAACTTATTACGGGAACTGGGCCTCAGCTGTGGGCCCAGCCATCTTGACATAAGGTGTGATGGGCAATTTGCATATTACCTCTTGATTAGATAAGATTGTTAACTTTATCTTGATTATTAAATGCTGGTCAAGTGAAATTCAGAATGAGGATGTGTGTGAGTGTGAGTGTGAGTGTGAGTATAACTTTTCCTTCAGCTGCTCCTGTCCATTTCCTGTGAGACTATTGATTATATTGGCTCTTGTTTACATAAAATGATCACAGCCGAGAATAATTGATGAGGTTGCCTGGTCTGGGGCCTCAGAGAACAACCTCAGAGCCCACACCAGCTGGACGCAGCCCTGTGCACAGCAGACGGGGCCCCAGAAGCAGAGGGTGCACTGAGCTTGTGTTTGTGCCTCACTTCCCCACCGGCACCTGTCACTGTGGGGATGGCTGCTGTACCACAAAGCACAGTAGTACTCGGCTTCGTCCTCAGGCTGCGCCCCTGCGAGGGTCAGGGCAGCTTTGCCCCCTTGGATGGAGCCTGAGAACCGGGCCGGGGTCCAGGAGAATTTCTTGTTTGTGTCATAAATCAGAGCCGTGGGGGCCTGGCCAGACTTCTGCTGGATCCAGTGTGGATAGTGACCATTGGTGACAGCCCCTGTGCTGGAGCCACAGGTGAGAGTGACCGTCACGCCTGGGGACACGGTCGCTGAGGGCTCCTGAGTGACCACAGCCTGAGACCAGGACCCTGAAACAAAAACAGACACAATCAGGAATGAAGAATGAAGGCGGAGGGACCCCCCCATAGGCTGGTCTCTGAAATGGCCCTGAACCTGGGCAGAGAGCGAGGAGGAGGAGGAGGAGGGGAGTGCAGCTCATGGTGGAGACGTTCCAAGGTGCCTGGGTCTCTGGCACGTGCTGGGCTCGGTGTCCCTTTATCTCCTCCCGGCCTCCTGGGTAAAGGGGTGTTTGCTGGTCATTATGCAAATGTGCGCCCACAGGACCCTCCTGTTCTGGGTCCTGGGCCCCGTTGGCAGCTTCACTGTGAGGAGGAGGCCGGGGAGGCTGTGGGCTCTGAGTCTGTCCCTTGAGGGGAAGCACCTGCTGTCACCTCACACCCAGGCCATGAGCATGGGCGCAGGGCCCACTCAGTTAGAACCTTTAGAGTTGGCTTCAGGCCTGGCAGCTCTGAGAAGGTCCACATCGCCCCCTGGTAGCGCCCTAGGGGATAGTCCTGGTGGTGGGAACTATAGAAGGAAAGATGGTGGCCCCTGAAAATAGACAGGATAGATAGATGATAGATAGATAAGTAGATAGATGGGTAGATAGATAGATAAATGGATAGATAGATAGATAGATAGATAGATAGATAGATAGATAGATAGACAGATAGATGATAGATTGATAGACAGAGATAGGTGTTGGTAGATCAATAGATGGTAGAGAGATTGATTGATAGCTAGATAGATGGTAGAGAGATTGATTGATAGCTAGTTAGATGGTAGAGAGATTGATTGATAGCTAAATAGATGGTATAGAGATGGATTGATAGCTAGATAGATGGTAGAGAGATTGATTGATAGCTAGATAGATGGTATAGAGATGGATTGATAGCTAGGTAGATGGTAGAGAGATGGATTGATAGCTAGATAGATGGTAGAGCGATTGATTGATAGCTAGATAGATGATAGAGGCAAATATTATACTTCTGACGCCCTGCAGAGAGGTCCCCCTGTTCCCCCTGGTTTAGCTTTTGGTTCTGTAACTGCCCTTTGGCTGTGCTCACAGAGTCCATCACATCCTGGTTCTCCTCTTCCCTCTGGACTGAGAAGCTTGTGCTGTTCCCCGATGGACTGGAGGATGGTGTCCTCATTCTATCCACCCAGAATGCCCTCCTCTGGGTGCCTCAGGGGTGGTGTCGGTAGATTCTCTTTTCTCCTTCACGTGTTTAACTTCCTGGGTCCTGACATACGAGGGGGAATTGCTACTGGATCTGGACCCCATGAAGGTTAAATGAGGAGCCCCAGGGTCCCATGCACTCTTCCTTCCCTCCGGTCACCCTCCTGCTGAGCTGTAGCAGAAGGTGTGGGGGTGGGTGCTCAGCTCCCAGAGGCCCCAGAAAACGTGACCCCCTGCTCCGTGCTGCTGACACCTTCCTGGGGACAGTGATTGTCACCAGCTGGTTCCCTTCCCGTGAGTGTGAGACAAGCCCCTGCCGAGGTCTGCTCACCTCAGGGAGGGCGCCCAGGGCTCAGGGAGTGATATTAATATCACTGTGGGTATGAACTAAGCTACATTCTTATTTCTAAGAAAGAAATTAGCTCAGTGACTGTGATTCAGGGAATGAAGTGTGAAATAGGATGAGGAGAAGCTGTTGAAGCCCTATTTGAAATCTTACACAAATCCTTTCCCCAGTGGGGCAGTGACAGACAACACTCCGGGTCCCTCGGTTCTGAGCTGGGAGCAGGCGGCCCTGGGGGACCAGGTCACAGAGGAGGGACTGGGGTTGGCATGGTCACACCGCCCAGGAATGCTGAGTCATGGTTTTGAAAGCGGGTACAGGGTGACCCCGTTGCATTAGGAAACCAGGAAGAAAGGGAGAGGTGGTGCTGAGCCCAGGAGACAGACAACGGGGAGAGCAGGGGTCCCCTGGTTTACATCACAGGACAGAGGAGCCCCGACGGGCCTGCGGGAGAGGAGGCAGGTGCTCCCTCAGCCGCCCCTGGGCTGGCGGCTCCTAGTGGCAGCGGGTTTATTAAGTCACGTGACAGCCTAGAGACCAGGGGGGTCACAGAGGCTGTGTGGGCCTGGCCTGGTGGCTCAGTGGTTGAGCGTCGACCTGGGAACCAGGAGATCACTGTTTGATTCCCGGTCAGAGCACATACCCGGGTTTCAAGCTCCATTCCCAGTGTGGGGCCTGCAGGAGGCAGCCAGTCAATTATTCCCTCTCATCATTGATGTTTCTCTCTCTCCCTCTCTCTTCCACTTATACTTTGCACATGACTGTTTTTTCAACAGATTGAGGTGTTGGGAACCCAGACTCTGCGAGGGCGAGGTTTTTGTCCCACTTCCCCATCTGCGTGTGTCACTGTGACCAGCACTACTGTGCCAGCTCTGACAGTAATAGTCAGCCTCGTCCTCAGGCTGCAGCCCCGAGATGAGCAGGAGCCCCGCATTGGCCGAAGTGTCTTTGGATCCAGAGAAGCGGCTGGGGACCCCAGGTCCCAAACTGGTACTTGTGTAGTAGTACAGGAGATACCGGGGAGGGCTCCCTGGCTTCTGCTGGTACCAGGATATGTAGTAGTTGCCAACATTGTAGCCACTGCTCAGGGTGCAGGTGAGTCTGGCTGTGGCTCCCGGAGATGCAGAGAGGGAGGGCGGCTGGGTCAGCACAGGCTGGGAGAGGGACCCTGCAGACACAGACACTGGTCAGTGAGGGGCAGGGACCAGGGGCAGGTTCCCAGGAGACTGAGCAGGAAGGAATAAGCCCGGTCCCAGGACTGGCCCTACCTGTGCAGTGAGAGAGGAGCGCGAGGAGCAGAGGAGTCCAGGCCATGGTGCTCACAGCCCTGAGCCCACAGTGGGGCTGGGCTGCCCAGGCCTCCTTTTCTCCCCACCCTCTGCCAGAGGAGGGGCTGCCATGCAAATGGGGGTCCCTCCAGGGACTGCCCAGCCCCTCCCTGGGCCCTGGGGCTGGAGCTCAGCTCACACCCCAGACTGAGGGGCATGGAGGTGGGCTCCCCCCTTGGGGGGCGCTGGGAGGAAGCACCTGCTGAGCCCACACAGAGGCTATTGCTCAGGGGGCGCTGCCAGGCATAAGGGGACACAGCTGGTCCCCATCAGGGCGCACATGGCCCAGCCCCCAGGCCCAGGCTCCTGTGAGTGGAAAGACCTCTGTGAGCAGCTGTGTGGTGGCCAAATGGCGATCCCGCAGCACCCCCTGCTGGCCACAGGACACACTACGTCGCCCTGGTCCAAAGCCCTGAGCCCAGCTGGTGTCTGCTGCTCCCCAGGTCACTGTCCCTGTTCCCACTTCCTGGTCTGTCTGGCACAAACCCTGTGCTCACTGCAGCGTCTCATCCTGGGCCCAGCCGTGGGAGGTGCCACCATGGAGGTAACCGAGAGGTGATGGTCTGGGGACAGTTAGAAATGCTGCCTCACACGTTCATAAAGAGTGAGCTGTGACCAAGCCCTCACATGAGATGTTATGGTCCTCAGGGTCCTAAGGGTGTTGTGGATGGAGACAGGACGTGACCTTGGGACACACCCTGGGCCTCATCCCCATTCACAGCTGAGAGCGGCTCCTGAAACGCATGTCACTCATTAAGCCTGTCTCTGAGGATGTGCTCATTCGTCTGATGAAGGGGGTGCTGGCTGATAACACAGTGTCTTCTGGGCCGGAACCTTTGTGATGCGGTGGGCGTGGCTTTGAGGAGAGCAATATCTTGCTGGTCCCCATGCAATTGCCACACAAAGAGCTGAGGACATGGAGTGCGTGTGTGGGAAGGACATCGGTCTATCAATGGAGGGAAAAGCCACACAGGAAACCACCAATGCCTGTTTGGGGGCATTTTGTGTCACCATCAGTCTGGCCCTTTAAGAACACAGCCGTGGGATGTGGGGTAGACCTGAGACCCAGCCTTCCTGCCAAGGCCCCTGGAAGAGGAGGAGGAGCAGGGGACATGCAGGGACCCGTGTGCACAGCAGGGTCCAGGCTGCAGGGCATGGGGAGGGCTGGGCGGGATGCCCCCATAAGCAGAGCATCCAGGAGCCTTTCCCTGGGTCGTGTTTAATCCTGAGGACAAGGGGGACCCAGGACCTGGTGGACACAACCTGACACCATGGCCCTTCGGCCCCGGAGCTCAGGCCTGGCGGCCTCTCCTCCATCATCCCATCCCCCAGCCAGACGCATCCGCACGGAGCTCATGTGCATGTGGCCACAGAGAGGACGGTGTTATGTTTACATGTGGACAGTTCCTGCTGTCACACAGAATACACTCACATCCGCACTAGCGTCCCGGGTCATGAAAATTCAAGCACTGAGGGGAGTCCCTCATCCCGGCCTGCCCCCTTTCACAGTCCGGGAGCCCTCAGGGCGGGAGGTGACCTGGCGATTAGGGGAAGGAGATGCCCCATCACACTTCGGATGTTGCCACTGCCGGCAGCGCGAGCCTCGGCCGGCCCTGGTTACCGGAGCCTCAGGCCGTCCTGGGCGGCTGGGCGGCCACCATCTGATGCTTGCCTGGGGCTCGGCCGGTCCTGGGCAGCTGGGAGGCTGAGGGGACTGGGGGCTCCAGATGCAGGTGAGGGACCAGGCCTGGTGTCCCAGCGGGGCTGAGGGGACTGGACGCCGCCTTCTTGTGACTGTGGGTGCCGCCATGTTAAAGGGGGTAGCCGTCATTAAGCATATTCCCTCCTATTGCCTGTGGGTGCCGCCATCGTTGAGGGCAAGGAAGCCAATTAGCTTATTCCCTCCTCATTGAGGGTGGGGCAGTCAATTAGCTCATTCCCTCCTTATTGGCTGTGGGCGCCGCCATCTTTGCAACAGTGTGAGGGTCAATTAGCATGTTACATCTTTTTTAGGATAGGATGTTGGTTTTTGGGGGTTTTTTTTGGATGTTGGTTTTTAATGCAAAATTTAGATTTGAGCCCTCAGACCAGGATCCTACCTCAGTCACTCCTCCACTCAGAGCTGAGCTTGGCCTGAATGGATCTGATTCCATATCCTCACATGTCTCCATGGGAACCGTTATCCCTGAGGAATGTTCCCTGTGAGGACGTGAGCATGGCAAACATGACATGAGCCACAAATCCATGGAAACGTGACCTGACGTCAGAGCTGTGACACTGTCAGGACCATGGGTCCAAGGATGACCCGGTACCGGATGGACACCGACCAGCACAGTCAGGGCTGAGACTGAACTGGGCAAAGCTGCCAGATAGGGCCAAGGTCAGGCCAGGAGAGCGGAGAGGAGGTTTTTGTCTCACTTCCCTGTGGGTCTGGACACTGTGTAAGTTTCATAGCTGCCGTCCCATGTGTTACAGTAATAGTCAGCCTCGTCCTCAGGCTGCAGCCCCGAGATGAGCAGGAGCCCCGCATTGGCTGAGGCGTCTTTGGATCCAGAGAAGCGGCTGGGGACCCCGGAGCCCTGGTACTTCTCTGAGTCTGATTTAAAATTCAGGAGATACCAGGGAGGGCTCCCTGGCTTCTGCTGGAACCAGTATAACCAGTAATCACCAAAGTTGGAACCACTGCTCAGGGTGCAGGTGAGTCTGGCCGTGGCTCCCGGAGATGCAGAGAGGGAGGGCGGCTGGGTCAGCACAGGCTGGGAGAGGGACCCTGCAGACACAGACACTGGTCAGTGATGGGCAGGGACCAGGGGCAGGTTCCCAGGAGACTGAGCAGGAAGGGAAGAAGCCTGGTCCCAGGCCTGGCCCTACCTGTGCAGTGAGAGAGGAGCGCGAGGAGCAGAGGAGTCCAGGCCATGGTGCTCACAGCCCTGAGCCCACAGTGGGGCTGGGCTGCCCAGGCCTCCTTTTCTCCCCACCCTCTGCCAGAGGAGGGGCTGCCATGCAAATGGGGGTCCCTCCAGGGACTGCCCAGCCCCTCCCTGGGCCCTGGGGCTGGATCTCAGCTCACACCCCAGACTGAGGGGCAGGGAGGTGGGCTCACCCCTTGGGGGGCCCTGGGAGGAAACACCTGCTGAGACCACACAGAGGCTATTGCTCAGGGGCGCTGCCAGCACAGACACAGCTGGTCCCCATCAGGGCGCACAGGGCCCAGCCCCCAGTCCAGGCTCCTGTGAGTGGAAAGTCCTCAGTGAGCAGCTGTGTGGGGGCCACAGGGCGATCCCACAGCGCCCCCTGCTGGCCACAGGACACACTACGTCGCCCTGGTCCAAAGCCCTGAGCCCAGCTGGTGTCTGCTGCTCCCCAGGTCACTGTCCCTGTTCCCACTTCCTGGTCTGACTGGCACAGACCCTGGCGCTCACTGCAGCGTCTCATCCTGGGCCCAGCCGTGGGAGGTGCCAGCATGGACGTACCTGAGAGGTGATGGTCTGGGGACAGTTAGAAATGCTGCCTCCCACGTTCATAAAGACTGAGCTGTGACCGAGACCTTCTGTGAGATGTTATGGTGCTGAGGGTCCTAAAGGTGTTGGGGATGGAGAAGGGACATGAGCTTGGGACACACCCTGGGCCTCATCCCCATTCACAGATGGGAGCGACTCCTGAAACGCATGTCACTCATTAAGCCTGTCTCTGTGGATGTGCTCATCCCTCTAATGAAGGGGGTGATGGCTGATAACCCAGTGTCTTCTGGGCTGGGACCTCTGTGCTGAGGTGGGCGTGGCTTTAGGGTGGGCGTGGCTTTGAGGAGAGAAGTCTCTTCCTGGTCCCCATGCAATTGCCACACAAAGAGCTGAGGACATTGAGTGCATGTGTGGGTGGGACATTGGCAGATCGATGGAGGGGAAAAGCCACACAGGAAACCATCAATGCCTGTTTGGGGGAATTTTGTGTGACCATCAGTCTGGCCCATTAAGAACACAGCCATGGGATTTGGGTTGGACCTGAGACCCAGCCTTCCTGTCCAGGCCCCTGGAGAAAACGCTGGGGAAGCTCCGGATGACCTTCCTTCTGGTTCAGGATGGACCCGCCTCAGAGCAGGGCCTGCACCCACCATAGTGCCCCACAGGCCCTCCCGCCCAAGGCTGCAGAGGGCGACCTGACCTTGGGGTGAGGACAGTGACCTTCCCTCCTCCAGGGGCTCAGCTGTGCTCACTCTGTCTGTGCTGCCCCCGGGGAAGCTGCCAGAACCTGTGACCTCCTGCTGACCCGGGGGTGTGGGTGGGAGGACAGCAAGGAGATGAGCTCCCAACTCATTCCTCTTGTGCTCACTGAACACACACTCTGACCTGTGACGATGGTGATGGTGACAATTCAACCTGGAGTCAGCTCCTCCCGGGAGAGACTGGGAGCCCAGGAAGGGCCTCATCCCCGGGCTGTGCTGGGAGGAGGGCGGGGCCTGGGGGTGGGCTGGTCAGTGATGCTCAGCCTCGTCCTCCAGCTGTGACCAGGGGCCTCTGCTGTAGCTGACATGGAGCCCAAGATGAGAACCAACGTTCCTTTCTTTTGTAAAGTGTATTTTTATTGATGTCGGAGAGGAAGGAAGAGGCAGAGAGAGAAAGAAGCATCAATGATGAGACAGGATCATCGACGGGCTGCCTCGTGAACACCCCTACTGGGGATCAAGCATGTAATCAGGGCCTGTGCCCTGACCCAGAATACAACCCTGACCTCCTGGTTCATAGGTCGATGCTCAACCACTGAGCCACGCCAGCCGGGCTGAGGACCCCATGTCCTGAGGAGGTGGCTGTGTCATTGGGTGCAGAGTGTTGATGAGATGTCACCGGAGCTGAGGGATCCAAATGACGCCTCTCCACCCAGTGCTGCTGCCTCGGCCAGGGCAGAGGCCTTGCTGTGTGTCCTGGGCCCCAGTCCCTGGAGGAGGAGGAGGAGCAGGGGACATGCAGGGACACGTGTGCACAGCAGGGTCCAGGCTGCAGGGCGTGGGGAGGGCTGGGCGGGCTGCACATGAGCAGAGCATCTGGGAGCCTTTCCCTGGGTTGTGTTTAATCCTGAGGACAAGGGGGACCCAGGACCTGGTGGACACAACCTGACACCCTGGTCCTTCGGCCCCGGAGCTCAGGCCTGGCGGCTTCGCCTCCATCATCCCATCCCACAGCCAGACGCATCCACATGGAGCTCATGTGCATGTGGCCACACAGAGGACGGTGTTATGTTTACATGTGGACAGTTCCTGCTGTCACACAGAATACACGTCATTGCAGCATGTTGGAGTCTAATGCAAATTTCAGATTTGAGCCCTCCGACCCGGATTCTACCTCAGTCACTCCTCCACAGTGTGAGGGTCAATTAGCATGTTACATCTTTTTTAGGATAGGATGTTGGTTTTGGGGGGTTTTTTTTGGATGTTGGTTTTTAATGCAAAATTTAGATTTGAGCCCTCAGACCAGGATCCTACCTCAGTCACTCCTCCACTCAGAGCTGAGCTTGGCCTGAATGGATCTGATTCCATATCCTCACATGTCTCCATGGGAACCGTTATCCCTGAGGAATGTTCCCTGTGAGGACGTGAGCATGGCAAACATGACATGAGCCACAAATCCATGGAAACGCTGACCTGACGTCAGAGCTGTGACACTGTCAGGGCCACGGATCAAAGGATGACCCGGTGCCGGATGGACACCGACCAGCACACTCAGGGCTGAGCCAGAACTGGGCAGAGCTGCCAGCAGGGCCAAGGTGAGGCCAGGAGAGCGGAGCGGAGGTTTTTGTCTCACTTCCCTGTGGGTCTGGACCACTGTGTAAGTCTTATAGCTGCTGTCCCATGTGTGACAGTAATAGTCAGCCTCGTCCTCAGGCTGCAGCCCCGAGATGAGCAGGAGCCCCGCATTGGCCGAGGCGTCTTTGGATCCAGAGAAGCGGCTGGGGACCCCGGAGCCCTGGTACTTCTCTGAGTCTGATTTAAAACTCAGGAGATACCGGGGAGGGCTCCCTGGCTTCTGCTGCTGCCAGGCTATCCAGTATCCACCAATGTTGGAGCCAATGCTCAGGGTGCAGGTGAGTCTGGCCGTGGCTCCCGGAGATGCAGAGATGGAGGGCGGCTGGGTCAGCACAGGCTGGGAGAGGGACCCTGCAGACACAGACACTGGTCAGTGATGGGCAGGGACCAGGGGCAGGTTCCCAGGAGACTGAGCAGGAAGGGAATCAGCCTGGTCCCAGGCCTGGCCCTACCTGTGCAGTGAGAGAGGAGCGCGAGGAGCAGAGGAGTCCAGGCCATGGTGCTCACAGCCCTGAGCCCACAGTGGGGCTGGGCTGCCCAGGCCTCCTTTTCTCCCCACCCTCTGCCAGAGGAGGGGCTGCCATGCAAATGGGGGTCCCTCCAGGGACTGCCCAGCCCCTCCCTGGTCCCTGGGGCTGGAGCTCAGCTCACACCCCAGACTGAGAGTCATGGAGGTGGGCCCCCCGCCTTGGGGGGCCCTGGGAGGAAGTACCTGCTGAGACCACACACAGGTGCCTGCTCAGGGGGCGCTGCCAGGCCCCCAAGGACAGCAGGGAGCCCCCAGTGCACGTGCCTGTGTGTGAAGGTCTCACTGAACAGCTCTGAGCTGATCACCTGCACTCTCACAGCGCCCCCTGCTGGCGGTAGGACACACCGTCCCCTGCCCCAAAGCCCTGACAGCCCAGCTGGCTGTGGGCCCCCCAGGTCTCTGTCCCTCTTCCCACCCCCACGGTCTGAGCCCAGACACTGCGATGGGATTCTCTGTGTTGATCCCCGTAGCAGTGCACTCTCAGGTGTGCATCTGTGTGATGTGCTTACACATTCACACACGACACATGAATGTGGTTTCTCTTCCAGTGAAGATGCTGCTCAATAAACACACAGTGAGACTCTGTCCACGTCACAGGGGAGGGCGCTGCTCAGTGTGAGGAGCTCAGGGGGCTGTGCAGGTCAGTGACGGAGAGAGGAATTTTCCAGAAACACCCTCAGGGGCGTATTCAAAGGAGGGCCATTCAGCAAACAATTCACACCAGGTGAGGCATTTCAGGTTTCCATGGAGATCTGATTGAGTTAGTGATTCATTAAAAAACCATAATCAGTTTGGTGGGCTTCACAGTTACTGATGGAGCCTGCAGCCCATGGGGATTTTTAAATTTTAGGAAACGCCTTTGTATTCCGACATTTGTATGTTCTGCTCTCTGTGTACCAATGTTGTCTCCGTGTCCTCACATGTGCTTACATTTGTAAACATTCCCTCCTGTGTTCGTTCACATTCCCTCCTTTCAGGCAGAAGCTGAACGGGGATGGGGAGGAGCTGGCAGACGTGGGACGGACACTCTCACCCACACGCACGACGCGTCCCCCAGCAGCGGGTGAGCCCCTGAGGCGGGAGGAGGGCGTGTCCCCAGAGACCAGGCGCAGACACGGGGCCTCACCCCTCCTGGCTCAGGGTCCCGGGAGGAGCAACAGGGAGCTCCCAGGAGGAGGTGACCTCAGAGCTCAGCACTGAGAGGCGTGGACAGCGGCTGTTCCCAGGGACCCGTGGGCGCTGCAGCCTGAGACCCCGGGGCCCGGGCAGCAGGGACGGAGGGACCTCTCTGTGCACAAAGGCCTCAGCCGCTCCTACGGAGCATCCGGGAGGAGGGGGCACGGCTGGGGGGGGCCTGGACACAAGTCAATGACCCTGATAGAGACGCAGGTCCCCTCGTCGGGGTTCAGGCCTGAAGTGACCACAGATGGTCCCCAGCTCAGACCCGGGGCTTCAGGGCAAAGAGGCTCAGGTCCCCGCTGATGGGGAGGGGCTCCTGTGAGGTGTCAGCCTTGTGTCCAGGAAGAGGCTGCTGGGAGGCCTCTGAGGGCAGAGGGAGGAGGCCCCTCATGCTCCAGGGGCGGCCCTGGGACCTGGCCCGTGGGGGGTGGAGGGGGCGGGAGCAGTAGAAGCAGAGGCCACAGGCTGAGCCTGAGGGGCAGGTGCTGGGCACCCCTCCTGGCAGGTGAGAAGGGCTCCCTGTGGCCTCAGCCCCACAGGACGGGCTCTGGGTGGGCACGGGGGCTGCGGGCACAGGAGGGGACAGGCAGCCTGGGCCTCAGTGCCCACCCAGCGGGGCGCCCGGAGCCCGAGTTGCCAGACTGGCCCCCGGGAGCGGGTCAGGGACACACAGGCGCCTGCTCTCCGGCTGGAGGGGGGCCCAGGCTGTGAGGGGAGCCCCAGGTCACAGCACACACACGGGGCCTCCCTGAGGGGCTCTGACGCAGGCACAGCTGGACTCGGGGCCCTGGGTCTGCCCTGCCCCGTCCTGGCCGCCCAGGCAGCCGCCCCCTGACGCACAGGAAGGTCTGCTCAGGCTGAGACACGCACACCGAGTGCTGCTGCCACGGGCGGCTGGACGGGCAGGTCCACAGGGTGAGGACAGATTTGTAGACACAGTCCCCTGGGGGGCCTCAGACCCCGGTTTCAGGCCACCCAGCAAAGGCACAGCCACCTTCTCAGAGGATGGGACTGCCCCGGGACCCACTGCAGCAGGACAGCGGGTTTTTGTCTCACTTCCCCACAGGCCTGGGCCACTGTGCGAGCATCCAGACTGCTGTCATAGGACTGGCAGAAATAATCGGCCTCGTCCTCAGCCTACAGCCCCGTGATGGTCAGGGAGCCTGAACTGCCAGACCTGGAGCCGGAGAATCGATCAGGGACGCCCGAGGGTCGGTTGCTATTACTATAGATGAGGAGTTTGGGGGCCTTTCCTGGGAGCTGTTGGTACCAGTGCACATAGGATCCCCCCCCCCCCAATGTTGGAGCTGCTTCCAGTGCAGGAGATGGTGACCCTCTGGCCCGGAGCCCCCGACACTGAGGACGGCTGAGTCAGCACAGGCTGGGCCCAGGATCCTGGAAGAGGGGAGACACAGAGAGGGTGAGTCTGGGTCTAGAGACAAGAGGAGGAAGCAGGGCCCATGTGTCTTCCCAAAGCCCCTTCCCCTGTCCTCTATCCAGTCACCTGTGCAGTGAGCCAGGAGGGTGAGGAGGAGAGGGGCCCAGGCCATGGTGGAGGTCATCCCTGAGTCCTGCCTCCTGTGCCCCACAGCTGAAGCAGAGCTCCCCCATCTCTCCCTTCCCCTCTTCATAGTCTGCGGGAGGGAGGGCCCACTCATGCAAATTAGACCCCCTGGTTTAGATCCCTCCCTGGGCCCTGGGTGGGTCCCTGTGCCTGAGGATGGCAGGGTGAGGGCAGGGGTGGGGCTGTGCGGGGCCCAGGGGGAGGCAAGGTCACAGCTGTGAGCCCTGAGCACAGGGCACCAGGCAGGGCCAGGGAACAGGTTGCAGCTCTGAGGAGCCCAGCCCTTCAGCAGCGGCCCCTGCGCGCCCCCTGGTGGCCAGGCCTGGACGCACCACTGTGTCTCCTGCTGACTAAGGCCCAGGAGGGACAGGTCCTGCCTCCCCACTGCTCTGTGCACTGACCCCCTGGCTCAGGGCATCCAGGTGCCCCCTGAGGTGGCCTCCCCGTCCCTCAGGACACTCTCTCTGCTCCACTCCGCCTCCTCCTGTGAGTCGGGGCCCTCTGCCTGGCCGTTCATGGTCAGACCTGAGCTGGTGTCACTAATGGAACTTTCTTCCCAGGATCAGGTCCAGAGCAGCCACTGTCCCCAGGAGGCGAATTCCCTTATTATCGGGACACAGTTTTCTTTAATATCTCCCTCCCATGTTAGAAATTAATCACTCTTTTTCCAGCACAGAAATCAATATTCTTTCAATGTCCTTCCATTTTGTTGGACCTGAATGTGTCAGGACAGTGTGGAGGTCAGGGTTCAGAGGTGGTCATGAGAGGCAGGAGCTACCTGGAGGGTTTCCCTGATCAGTTTCCAGACCCAAATGCACTAGTGATGAGGGTGAGGCAGAGGGAGGCCCAGGGGCCCATTAGGGAACCTTCCGGTCTCTGTTTGCTCTGATCTGGACCCACACCTCCCAGCCATGGGGTCAGGAGGCGATGGAGCCCAGTTCCAGCTCCTGGGGGCTCAGAGGTCCCTGGCGATGGCCTCTCAGGAGAAAGAGCACATCCCTGCTCTGAGCAGGTGGCCGAGCTCCAGGAGGGTCCCCAAGCCCGGGCCAGGCGCTGTGGCTGCCCAGGCCTCCTCCCTCCCGCCCTCTGCCAGAGGAGGCGCCGTCCCTGCTGATGTGGTTCCTCCGGGGACTGCCCAACCCCTGAGCCCTGGTGCTGGGGCTCAGCTCACCCCACACTGAGCAGGATGTATCCTGTAGATACTGCCACAAAGACCCACAGACTGGGCCACTCAGAACCGGGGAGATGGTCCCTCTCAGGGGTGGGGCTGAAGTCTGGGGTCAAGGAGCTGGCAGCCCTGTGCTCCCAGGGAGGCCCCGGGTAGGTGCTGTCTAGTCTCTTTCCAGTGTCTGGAGGCTCCGCCCAACCTTGACAGGATCTCAGCTTGGGGTTCTCTCCCTGACTCTGTCCTCACAGCTGAGCCCCACAGGACACAAGCCCAGTCCTCAGGGACTCTGTGGGAATCTGCTCTGGGGCAGAGAGGCCCAGTTTAGGAAGACACGGGTGCTGTGACCCCGTACAGGGTATCTGCCCTCCAACCTCACACAGGTGTGAAGGGCAGACGGGCAAAAAATTGAGCTGCGATGGATGCCCCAACTCTGCTTTAAAGTGGCTCCATTTCTACTGATGTTATACTATACTAGTGGCCCGGTGCATAAATTTGTGCACATTAAAAGGGGATTAATTAGAGAAAATATTTTAATATTGCAATTTGCCTTTATAATAGAAGTGTCAGAGATGAAAGAAAATTAGAAAAATGTATATGAAAATTTTCCTTCTGTCAGAGTCTGGGGCACACTGAAAGATCGAAATTCAAGTCCCCGAACACCCGAGGTGCCTGAAAATTAGGAAAGACCCAGACCCAGCCAGCCCCATCCCCATTGGGTGAAATCCACACCCAGCCGGCCACACCCTCGTCAATCCCCACCAGGTGGGGAATGCAGCCTCAGGTCCCTGCTGATTGCTCGTTAAGACTTGTTATGGGAACTGGGCCTCAGCTGTGAGCCCAGCCATCTTGACTGTTAAGATGTCACAGTCAATTTGCATATTACCTCTTGACTAGATAAGATTGTTAAGTTTTATCTTGATTATTAAATGCTGGCCAAGTGAAATTCAGACTTGACGGTGAGTGTGAGTGTGATTGTGACTTTTCCTTTTGCTGCTCCTGTCCATTTCCTGTGAGACTGTTGATTATATTGGCTCTTGTTTTCATAAAACGATCACAGCCGAGAATAATTGATGAGATTGCCTGGTCTGGGGCCTCAGAGAACAACCTCAGAGCCCACACCAGCTGGACGCAGCCCTGTGCACAGCAGACGGGGCCCTAGAAGCAGAGGGTGCACTGAGCTTGTGTTTGTGCCTCACTTCCCCACCGGCACCTGTCACTGTGGGGATGGCTGCTGTACCACAGGCCGCAGTAGTACTCGGCCTCGTCCTCAGGCTGCGCCCCTGTGAGAGTCAGGGCAGCTTTGCCCCCTTGGATGGAGCCTGAGAACCGGGCTGGGGTCCAAGAGAATTTCTTGGTTGTTTCATAAATCATAGCCCTGGGGGCCTGCCCAGACTTCTGCTGCATCCAGTGTAGATAGTGACCATTGGTGACAGCCCCGGTGCTGGAGCCACAGGTGAGAGTGACCGTTCGGCCTGGGGACACAGTCATTGAGGGCTCCTGAGTGACCACAGCCTGAGACCTGGACCCTGAAACAAAAACAGACACAATCAGGAATGAAGAATGAACGCAGAGGAACCCCCCACAGGCTGGTCTCTGAAATGGCCCTGAACCTGGGCAGAGAGCGAGGAAGAGGAGGAGGGGAGTCCAGCTCATGGTGGAGACTTTCCAAGGTGCCTTGGTCTCTGGCACGTGCTGGGCTCGGGTGTCCCTTTATCTCCTCCCCGCCTCCTGGGTAGAGGGGTGTTTGCTGGTCATTATGCAAATGTGCGCCCACAGGACCCTCCTGCTCTGGGTCCTGGGCCCCGTTGGAGCTTCACTGTGAGGAGGAGGCCGGGGAGGCTGTGGGCTCTGAGTCTGTCCCTTGAGGGGAAGCACCTGCTGTCACCTCACACCCAGGCCAGGAGCATGGGGGCAGGGCCCACTCAGTTAGAACCATTAGAGTTGGCTTCAGGCTGGCAGCTCTGGGAAGGTCCACAGCGCCCCCTGGTGACGGCCTAGGGAATTGTCATGGTGGTGGGAACTACAGAAGGAATGAGTGATGGCCACTTCAAACCAACCAGCAAACAAACCAGGTGTTTCCTACTTCTGACTCCCTGCAGAGAGGTCCCCTGTTCCCCCTGGTTTAGCATTTGGTTCTGTAACTGCCCTTTGGCTGTGCTCACAGAGTCCATCACATCCTGGTTCTCCTCTTCCCTTTGGACTGAGAAGCTTGTGCTGCTCCCCGATGGACTGGAGGATGGTGTCCTAATTCCATCTGCCCAGAATCCCTCCTCTGGGTGCCTCAGGGGTGGTGTCCGTAGATTCTCTTTTCTCAGTCACGTGTTTCACTTTCTGGGTCCTGAAATACCGAGGGGGAATTTATACAGATTCCCAGACATTTGAAGATGCTGTGAGGAGCCTCTGGGTCTCTTATACACTTCCTTAAAAAAAAAAATACATTCTTGTTGATTTCAGAGAGGAAGGGAGAGGAAGACGAAGATAGGAACATCAATGACTAGAGAGAATGATAGAACGATTGCCTCCTGCTCGCCCCTGACAGGGGATGGAGCCTGCAAACCGGGCATGTGCCCTGACCAGAATCAAACCCAGAACCCTTCAGTCCATAGGCCAAGGCTCTATCCCCTCAGCCCAACCAGCTAGGGCTCTCGGACACGTTTTTGAAAACGGGTGCAGGGTGAGCTGGTCCTGCAGGAGAGGAGGGCAGGTGCCCCTCAGCCGCCCCAGGGCTGGCAGCTCTTTGTGGCAGCGGGTTTATCAAGTCACGAGACAGCGATAGGCAGCCTCATTCTCAGGCCAGAGACCAGGGGGTTCACAGAGGCCGTGTGGGCCGACTGGCGGAGCTCAGTGGTTGAGCATTGACCTAGGAACCAGGAGGTCATGGTCCAATTCCTGGTCAGGGCACAAGCCCCGGTTGCAGGCTCCATTCCCAATGTGGGGCGTGCAGGAGGCAGCCGATCAATGATTCTCTCTCCTCATTGATGTTTCTATGTCTCTCTCACTCTCTCTTCCTTTCTGAAATAATAAAATATGTATTTTAAAAATATCCTATGTAGCCGAAACCGGTTTGGCTCAGTGTATAGAGCGTCGGCCTGCGGACTCAAAGGTCCCGGGTTCGATTCCGGTCAAGGGCATGTACCTTGGTTGCAGGCACATCCCCAGTAGGGGGTGTGCAAGAGGCAGCTGATCGATGTTTCTAACTCTCTATCCCTCTCTCTTCCTCTATGTAAAAAATCAATAAAATATATTTAAAAAATAAATAAAAATAAATAAAAATAAAAAATATCCTATATAATAAAAGGTCATATGCTAATGAGGTAGACCAGAAGTCACTCCAGATGTCCTTCCGGACCTCCCAGCTCCTCAGGGCGGGGGGCTGGGGCTGAGGAGGAAGCAGCTGCTGGGGTCCGAGGGAAGCCAGGCGCCCGGGCACCTAGAGGCGGCGGCCAGGAGCAAACCCGGGTTCTGGGTGCCAGGGGATGCTGGTGCTCACAGCCAGGGGAAGGAAGGCCGACTCTTGCACAAATTCTGAGCATGGGCCTCTGATATATGAATATTAAAGAAAAGGACGCCATGGGCACAAATGGAGAGCCACTGAAGAGGGCTGACCCGGGGACTGTCCATCACCTGTGTCCTAGGTCACAAGGTCGGGTAAGGGCTCTGCCTGGGAGCTGTGGGGACCGTTGCTATGGGAACGGTCAGTGCGGCTGTTGACCCAGGTTCAGGAGAAGGTGACCTGGGATCGGGGCTCGTCAACAGCTTCCCAGCGGCAGTGACACAGGCACCTGTTGGGAGGTCCTGCTCCCCAAGTCCCACAGCCACCCACACCCTTGTGGTCGGAAAGCCCAGTGGGTGAGAGGAGAGACACAGTCAGAGCCTGAGGCTCAGGGAACCCCACTCCCGGGAGCCCCATGGGCCTGAGTGGCGGCGGCTGTAAGAGCGTCTCCCCCATAGACCCAGGCGCCCGCATCCTTCCTGGAGCAGCTCAGCATTCCCCAGCCACAGTCCAGCTGCTCCCCCCATCGAGACCCAAAGAGGATTTCCTGGGCTCAGGGACCCCTTTCCCGTTGACAGCCCCTCTCCCCTGATGGCACTGAAGGTCAGGATCCCAGCAGAGGTGATGCCAGCCCTGGGCCTTGGCTTCCTCCGGGGCCTGAGGCCCCCAGCCCCTCGCAGCTGAGGGCCGGGTCAGTGTGCACAGGGCTGGGCAGGAGCCTGGGGCGCAGGAGCGGGGAGTGAGGGGTCACTGCTCTGACCTCTGGGCACGGAGTCCCTGCTCCGGGGCCGGGCCGCCTACTGGGAGGGTCCTGGGCTCTGGGAACAGGTTACAAAGCTGTTTCCTTATTTCAAGTCAGAAACAGCCATCACCCAGGACCTGGTCTATGACCCATGGATGACAGGCCACCTCTCAGGGACGTACTGACCGGTGTGTGTTGGTGCTGGTTCTGTGTTTCTGAGACTCAGAGACATGGGATCAAACATGGAAAGTGACCCGTTAGGAACCGGAATGTTCTTCCCCGAGGAGTTTGCACCTGGAAGTTATGTTAACAGGGTCAGACGTTGTGAAATAAGACTCTGGGCGGGCGAGGTTTTTGTCCCACTTCCCCATCTGAGTGTGTCACTGTGGGAAGCACTACTGTGCCAGATCGCACAGTAATAGTCAGCCTCGTCCTCAGGCTGCAGCCCCGAGATGAGCAGGAGCCCCGCGTTGGCCGAGGCGTCTTTGGATCCAGAGAAGCGGCTGGGGACCCCGGAGCCCTGGTGCTTATCTGAGTCTGAGTAGAATCTCAGGAGATACCGGGGAGGGCTCCCTGGCTTCTGCTGGTACCAGTATATGTTTTTACCACCAACATTGATGTCACTCCTCAGGGTGCAGGTGATTCTGGCTGTGGCTCCCAGAGATGCAGAGAGGGAGGGCGGCTGGGTCAGCACAGGCTGGGAGAGGGACCCTGCAGACACAGACACTGGTCAGTGATGGGCAGGGACCAGGGGCAGGTTCCCAGGAGACTGAGCAGGAAGGGAAGAAGCCTGGTCCCAGGCCTGGCCCTACCTGTGCAGTGAGAGAGGAGCGCGAGGAGCAGAGGAGTCCAGGCCATGGTGCTCACAGCCCTGAGCCCACAGTGGGGCTGGGCTGCCCAGGCCTCCTTTTCTCCCCACCCTCTGCCAGAGGAGGGGCTGCCATGCAAATGGGGGTCCCTCCAGGGACTGCCCTCCCCTCCCTGGGCCCTGGGGCTGGAGCTCAGTTCACACCCCAGACTGAGGGGCATGGAGGTGGCTCACCCCTTGAGGGGCCCTAGGAGGACGCACCTGCTGAGACCACACAGAGGTCCCTGCTCAGGGGGCGCTGCCAGGCCTGAGAGGACACAAATGCTGAGTCCCCTGCAGGCAGCACAGGGCTCCCCTCTGAGTGAAGGATCCTCCCTCAGCTGCAGGGTGAGGCCCACAGAGCGGTCCCCCAGCGCCCCCTGCTGGCCACCGGCCCCACAGCTTCAGGTCCCTCTGCTCAAGGTGTGTGGGCTCCTTCCAGCTGCTGTCACCCTGAGACCCTGTGGGGGGGACTGCAGTGTTCAGTCCCAGGGCCCACTGTCGTGAAAGATCAAAGTGCACGTAGAGGACATGATGACTGGGGGTCCCTCTCAGTGAAGCTGCTGCACAGCTGATGCGCAGTGAGCTTCTCCCCACAGCACAGGGGAGGGGCCGGGGGCCGGTGGGAAGGGCTCAGAGGGCTGCTCATTCCGTTAGGAGCCGGTCCTGTGGCGGGAGAGGGTCCGTCCCCTTCTGTCACTGCGGGCACACGACCCTCAGCCGCGGAGCCTTCGGGCCTCAGGAGGCACAGGGCAGGGTGAGCCCCAGCCCCCCCCCCCCCTGTTTCTGCGCTGACACCACAGCCTGCCCCCCAGCTCCCTGCGGCCCCCAGATCCTCCCTGGGGATGGCCAGGAGAGGGGGCACAGTTACAGGAAAAGGGCTACAGCGTGGACTTCGCTAATCTGAGCGAAATGTGTGTGTGGGGGGGTAAGGGGGACTTGATTCTGATGTTCGTAGAATAAAAGTTTTCTCAGGAACAAGGAAACACCTGCCTTCACCCCAGTGAGGGCTGTGGGGCCCCGGGATCGCGGGAGGAGGAAACACTCCATCCACAGCTCCGTGTGCACACAGGCAGCGGAGGGCGGGACGCATCCTCTTTGGGAAAATCAGTCCTTGTCGTGTCCCAGGGAAGAGAAGGCTGAGGGCGGGGAGGAGGGACACCCTCAGGTGGAGGGAGAGGGGATCGGACTCTGAAGGGATTCGATGCTGATGAGCTCCTGGGACTCACCCTCCCCAGAGACGGAGGCCTGGGGGACAGAACCACAGCAGGAACTGGTCACTGTGCCCGTAAACCCTCCCGTGGGGATGGAGCTAAGAGCTGAGGAGCCCGAGGGAGGAGGAGGTGAGGGAGGCAGCAGCAGAGGAGGGAGGAGGGGAGGGAGGGTGTGACTGAGAGTCTGTGCTGGTTGGGACCCACCTTCTGTGGGTTTGTTCAGAGAAGGAGAAGGCTGTGTCCATGACCAGGGTGTACACTCACATGTCAGAGGGGATGGGTCAGGAGTAACACAGGGTCACACACATGACTTGAATTTGTGGGGGAGCATGGCTGTCTGGGTGACCATGTGTAGTTGCAGACACAGGATGTGAGATGACAGGAAACATACACTGGTCTCGGCCCCTGGCCCCGGCACAGGCTCCTGAGACCCTTGTCACTCCCTGGGGGACGGGCGGGCCTGTTGCTGATGAGGGGATGCTGGGTGGGCTCCTGGGTGAGGACGGGCCACTGGAGAGACCGGGAGGATTAGAAGCTTGGGAGCCCCTCTTTTGCCCCCCATTCGCTTAAAGGGGAGAGGGCTGAGGTGCAGTGTGCAAATTTATCGCACCCACGGGAGGGAACCTGGGAACCATGGATTTAAGCCCAGAAGTTGTGTGAATCCTGGGACCTCCCAGCTGTGATTGGCACCTGACCTGTGGGCAGTCAGGGGGACTGGCCCTTTAACTGCGGGTCTGACACCCTCTCTGGGCAGATGGTGTGAGCACTGAGTGCTGTTGGGGGACATCAGCTGGTGTCAGAGAACTGCTGTCGGGAAGCCACTCCCCACACCTTGAGGACCAGAAGGGTCAGGAGGGAAGAGCTCTGGGTGAGGAGCAGACAACACACAACAGGAGGAAGGAGCTGAGATTCTGACTCAGAAATGTTCCTTTTGAGAATTCCCGGACACGGGTTGGGGGGTGGGGCTCCATGACCTCCCGTGTGCTCCTGGGACACCTGTGCTGCTGCTCCATCGAGTGTGACCTCCTCCTCCCGGGACACAGGTCCCTGCAGAGGAGCCCCCCTGACAGAGCCCCACAGACGCTCCTCGCTGATGGAGGCTCAGAGCCAGCACCTCAGGGCCCAGGGGTTTTGGTCTCACTTCCTCGTCCTCTGAGACACTGTGGGTAACGGTAGCTGCTCCCACTGCCAACAGGTGTAGCGCAGTAATAGTCAGCCTCATCCTCAGGCTGCAGCCCCGAGATGAGCAGGAGCCCCGCATTGGCCGAGGCGTCTTTGGATCCAGAGAAGCGGCTGGGGACCCCGGAGCCCTGGCCCTTATCTGAGTCTGATTTATACCATAGGAGATACCGGGGAGGGCTCCCTGGCTTCTGCTGGAACCAGTATATCCAGTAACCACTAATATCGGAACCACCACTCAGGGTGCAGGTGAGTGTGGCTGTGGCTCCCAGAGATGCAGAGAGGGGAGGCTGCTGATTCACCGCAAACTGGGAGAGGGACCCTGCAGACACAGACACTGGTCAGTGATGGGCAGGGACCAGGGGCAGGTTCCCAGGAGACTGAGCAGGAAGGGAAGAAGCCTGGTCCCAGGCCTGGCCCTACCTGTGCAGTGAGAGAGGAGCGCGAGGAGCAGAGGAGTCCAGGCCATGGTGCTCACAGCCCTGAGCACACAGTGGGGCTGGGCTGCCCAGGCCTCCTTTTCTCCCCACCCTCTGCCAGAGGAGGGGCTGCCATGCAAATGGGGGTCCCTCCAGGGACTGCCCAGCCCCTCCCTGGGCCCTGGGGCTGTAGCTCAGCTCACACCCCAGACTGAGGGGCAGGGAGGTGGGCTCAGCCCTTGGGGGGCCCTGGGAGGAAGCACCTGCTGAGACCACACAGAGGCTATTGCTCAGGGGGCGCTGCCAGCACAGACACAGCTGGTCCCCATCAGGGCACACAGGGCCCAGCCCCCAGGCCCAGGCTCCTGTGAGTGGAAAGGCCTCAGTGAGCAGCTGGGTGGGGGCCACAGGGCGATCCCACAGCGCTCCCAGCTGGCCACAGGACACAATACATCGCCCTGGTCCAAAGCCCTGAGCCCAGCTGGTGTCTGCTGCTCCCCAGGTCACTGTCCCTGTTCCCACCTCCTGGTCTGACAGCACAGACCCTGGCGCTCCCTGCAGCGTCTCATCCTGGGCCCAGCCGTGGGAGGTGCCAGCATGGACGTAACTGATAAGTTCATTTGGTTTCAGTCCAGGAAGATGCTGCCAAGTTCATGCCCAGGGAGCTCTGATCCCACATCACACGTGACGAGGCGACGATCCGGCTGGCAGGGCTCATGGGGGCTGTTCAGGTCACGATGGGGGTGAGTTTCCAGGAACCCGCTCAGGGGCGTCTCCAAGGCCAGGTGAGCAGCCATGTTAACTCGGCGAGGCCCTCCCAGCCTGTGGGGCCCGGATGTGGTCAGTACGTGGTGGAGGGAAGGGCTCGGGGCGTCCCGGGGACCAGGGGGAGCGGAGCGAGCGTCCTGACTGCAGACGTGACGGGATGTGGTTCTGTGTGGGGGGCTCCCTGTACCTGTGTCACCTGCTCCGTGTCAGGCTGTGTCTCAGGAGCCCTGGAGCGCGGTTCTGTGTTAAACAAACAAAAGAATTCCTGTCCTTCCTTCCTCCTTGTCTGGGGTCAGTGACTCTCCCAACCCAGAGGCCACCAGGACCACCCAGCGGTGAGGGAGCCCCAGGCAGAACCCAGGGCAGCGCCGCATCGCCACCTGCTGGTCACGTGCCCACTCGCAGTCTCCTCCAGGACCTGAGGCTCAATGCCCAGAGACCTGTCACTGGCCTGGATCAGTCAGCATGTGCCTGGGTCTGATTGAGAGAACGTGTTCACATTGTCTGTGGGGCAGAGGCTCACACAGAGAGAGGGAGTCACCCAGACACTGACGTTCTTCTGAGGAGAACGCCCTCTACAGTCACATAAGGAGGGACTGGGTCCCTGTCTGGGACCTGGGTGCTGGTCTCCTCTCATTAGAGGCTTTAACGTCCACGTAGAGACGTGACCACAGGGTTCTCCATGGGGAGTTCCTGCAGAAGAATCCAGAGGACGTGAGGGTCTCCAGCCAGGAGGTGCCCTGGGGGCTGGGGAGCAGTGGGGATGGGGGAGCAGCACAGGAGGGAGGAGCCATGTGGTGGGAAGAACAACGTGGAGGGAGAAGAGGAGGCGGAGCTGCATGCGGATGGGGCAGAGGGAGACTCTCCGGACTCTGGGCCAGAAAACACTCCTAGGGCGGGAGGAGGAAGGACATGGAGGAATCGGGAGGGTCTGGGGGAAGGTGGAGTCAGATGGGAACCCCTTTAGTCGGAAGGATCGGGTGTGACATGGTTTCTCCCTGAACAAGGAGGTGATGACCTGGGAGACAGTTAGAAATGCTGCCTCACATGTTCACACAGGGTCAGCTGTGACCGAGCCCTCACGGGAGACGTTATGGTGCTGAGAGCCCTGAGGGTGTTGGGGATGGAGAAGCCGCCAGCAGGGGCCCAGGTCAGGCCAGGAGAGCGGAGATGAGGTTTTTGTCTCACTTCCCTGTGGGTCTGACCACTGTGTAAGTCTTAGAGCTGCTGTCCCATGTGTTACAGTAATAGTCAGCCTCGTCCTCAGGCTGCAGCCCCGAGATGAGCAGGAGCCCCGCATTGGCCGAGGCGTCTTTGGATCCAGAGAAGCGGCTGGGGACCCCAGAGCCCTGGTGCTTATTTGAGTCTGAGTAGAATCCCAGAAGATACCGGGGAGCGCTCCCTGGCTTCTGCTGGTACCAGAATATGTAGTAGCTGCCAACATTGAAGCCACTGCTCAGGGTGCAGGTGAGTCTGGCTGTGGCTCCCGGAGATGCAGAGAGGGAGGGCGGCTGGGTCAGCACAGGCTGGGAGAGGGACCCTGCAGACACAGACACTGGTCAGTGATGGGCAGGGACCAGGGGCAGGTTCCCAGGAGACTGAGCAGGAAGGGAAGAAGCCTGGTCCCAGGCCTGGCCCTACCTGTGCAGTGAGAGAGGAGCGCGAGGAGCAGAGGAGTCCAGGCCATGGTGCTCACAGCCCTGAGCCCACAGTGGGGCTGGGCTGCCCAGACCTCCTTTTCTCCCCACCCTCTGCCAGAGGAGGGGCTGCCATGCAAATGAGGGTCCTCCAGGGACTGCCCAGCCCCTCCCTGGGCCCTGGGGCTGGAGCTCAGCTCACACCCCTGACTGAGGGGCATGGAGGTGGGCTCCCCCGTGGGGGCGCCCTGGGAGGAAGCACCTGCTGAGACCACACACAGGTGCCTGCTCAGGGGGTGCTGCCAGGCCCCAAGGACAGCAGGGAGCCCACAGTGCAGGTGCCTGTGTGGGAAGGTCTCACTGAACAGCTGTGAGCTCATCACCTGCAGTCTCACAGCGCCCCCTGCTGGCGGGAGGACACACCCTCCCCTGCCCCAAAGCCCTGAGAGCCCAGCTGGCTGTGGGCTCCCCAGGTCTCTGTCCCTCTTCCCACCCCCACGGTCTGAGCCCAGACACTGCGATGTGATTCTCTGTGTTGATCCCCGTAGCAGTGCACTCTCAGGTGTGCATCTGTGTGATGTGCTTACACATTCACACACGACACATGAATGTGGTTTTCCTTCCAGGGAAGATGCTGCTCAATAAACACACAGTGAGCCTCTGTCCACGTCACAGGGGAGGGCGCTGCTCAGTGTGAGGAGCTCAGGGGGCTGTGCAGGTCAGTGACAAAGAGAGCAATTTTCCAGAAACACCCTCAGGGTCGTATTCAAAGGAGGACCATTCAGCAAACATTTCACACAACGTGAGCCATTTAAGGTTTTCATGGAGATCTGATTGAGTTAGTGATTCATTAAAAAATCATAAACTGTTTGGTGGGATTCACAGTTACCAGTGGAGCCTGAAGCAAGTGGGTTTTTTAAATTTTAGGAAACGCCTTTGTATTCCGACATTTGTATGTTCTGTGCTCTGTGTACCATGTTGTCTCCGTGTCCTCACATGTGCTGACAGTTGTAAACATTCCCTCCTGTGTTCGTCCACATTCCCTCCTTTCAGGCATAAGCTGAACGGGGATGGGGAGGAGCTGGCAGACGTGGGACGGACACTCTCACCCACACGCACGACGCGTCCCCCAGCAGCGGGTGCGCCCCTGAGGCGGGAGGAGGGCGTGTCCCCAGAGACCAGGCGCAGACACGGGGCCCTCACCCCTCCTGGCTCAGGGTCCCGGGAGGAGCAACAGGGAGCTCCCAGGAGGAGGTGAGGTCAGAGCTCAGCACTGAGGGGCGTGGACAGCGGCTGTTCCCAGGGACCCGTGGGCGCTGCAGCCTGAGACCCCGGGGCCGGGGCAGCAGGGACAGAGGGACCTCTCTGTGCACAAAGGCCTCAGGGGCTCCTACTGAGCATCAGGGAGGAGCGGGCACGGCTGGGGAGTCCTGGACACAAGTCAATGACCCCTAATAGAGACGCAGGTCTCCTCGTCGGGGTTCGGGCCTGAAGTGACCACAGATGGTCCCAGCTCAGACCCGGGGCTTCAGGGCAAAGAGGCTCAGGATCCTGCTGATGGGGAGGGGCTCCTGTGAGGTGTCAGCCTTGTGTCCAGGAAGAGGCTGCTGGGAGGCCTCTGAGGGCAGAGGGAGGAGGCCCCTCATGCTCCAGGGGCGGCCCTGGGACCTGGCCCGTGGGGGGTGGAGGGGGCGGGAGCAGTAGAAGCAGAGGCCACAGGCTGAGCCTGAGGGGCAGGTGCTGGGCGCCCCTCCTGGCAGGGGAGAAGGGCTCCCTGTGGCCTCAGCCCCACAGGACGGGCTCTGGGTGGGCACGGGGGCTGCGGGCACAGGAGGGGACAGGCAGCCTGGGCCTCAGTGCCCGCCCAGCGGGGCGCCCGGAGCCGGAGCTGCCAGACTGGCCCCCGGGAGCGGGTCAGGGACACACAGGCGCCTGCTCTCCGGCTGGAGGGGGGCCCAGGCTGTGTGGGGAGCCCCAGGTCACAGCACACACACGGGGCCTCCCTGAGGGGCTCTGACGCAGGCACAGCTGGACTCGGGGCCCTGGGTCTGCCCTGCCCCGTCCTGGCCGCCCAGGCAGCCGCCCCCTGACGCACAGGAAGGTCTGCTCAGGCTGAGACACGCACACCGTGTGCTGCTGCCACGGGCGGCTGGACGGGCAGGTCCACAGGGTGAGGACAGATTTGCAGACACAGTCCCCTGGGGGGGCCTCAGACCCCGGTTTCAGGCCACCCAGCAAAGGCACAGCCACCTTATCAGAGGATGGGACTGCCCCGGGTCCCTCTGCAGCGGGACAGCGGGTTTTTGTCTCACTTCCCCACAGGCCTGGGCCACTGTGCGAGCATCCAGACTGTTGTCATAGGACTGGCAGTAATAATCGTCCTCGTCCTCAGCCTGCAGCCCCGTGATGGTCAGGGAGCCTGAACTGCCTGACTTGGAGCCAGAGAATCGATCAGGGACGCCCGAGGGTCGGTTGCTATTACTATAGATAAGGAGTTTGGGGGCCTTTCCTAGGAGCTGTTGGTACCAGTGCACATAGGATCCCCCCCCCCAATGTTGGAGCTGCTTCCAGTGCAGGAGATGGTGACCCTCTGGCCCGGGGCCCCCGACACTGAGGACGGCTGAGTCAGCACAGGCTGGGCCCAGGATCCTGGAAGAGGGGAGACACAGAGAGGGTGAATCTGGGTCTAGAGACAAGAGGAGGAAGCAGGGCCCATGTGTCTCCCCAAGGCCCCTTCCCCTGTCCCCTATCCAGTCACCTGTGCAGTGAGCCAGGAGGGTGAGGAGGAGAGGGGCCCAGGCCATGGTGGAGGTCATCCCTGAGTCCTGCCTCCTGTGCCCCACAGCTGAAGCAGAGCTCCCCCATCTCTCCCTTCCCCTCTTCATAGTCTGCGGGAGGGAGGGTCCCCTCATGCAAATGAGACCCCTGGTTTTGATCCCTCCCTGGGCCCTGGGTGGGTCCCTGTGCCTGAGGATGGCAGGGTGAGGGCAGGGGTGGGGCTGTGCGGGGCCCAGGGGGAGGCAAGGTCACAGCTGTGAGCCCTGAGCTCAGGGCACCAGGCAGGGCCAGGGAACAGGTTGCAGCTCTGAGGAGCCCAGCCCTTCAGCAGCGGCCCCTGAGCGCCCCCTGGTGGCCAGGCCTGGACGCACCACTGTGTCCCCTGCTGACTAAGGCCCAGGAGGGACAGGTCCTGCCTCCCCACTGCTCTGTGCACTGACCCCCTGGCTCAGGGCATCCAGGTGCCCCCTGAGGTGGCCTCCCCGTCCCTCAGGACACTCTCTCTGCTCCACTCCGCCTCCTCCTGTGAGTCGGGGCCCGTCTGCCTGGCCGTTCATGGTCAGACCTGAGCTGGTGTCACTAATGGAACTTTCTTCCCAGGATCAGGTCCAGAGCAGCCACTGTCCCCAGGAGGCGAATTCCCTTATTATCGGGACACAGTTTTCTTTAATATCTCCCTCCCATGTTAGAAATTAATCACTCTTTTTCCAGCACAGAAATCAATATTCTTTCAATGTCCTTCCATTTTGTTGGACCTGAATGTGTCAGGACAGTGGGGAGGTCAGGGTTCAGAGGTGGTCATGAGAGGCAGGAGCTACCTGGAGGGTTTCCCTGATCAGTTTCCAGACCCAAATGCACTAGTGATGAGGGTGAGGCAGAGGGAGGCCCAGGGGCCCATTAGGGAACCTTCCGGTCTCTGTTTGCTCTGATCTGGACCCACACCTCCCAGCCATGGGGTCAGGAGGCGATGGAGCCCAGTTCCAGCTCCTGGGGGCTCAGAGGTCCCTGGCGATGGCCTCTCAGGAGAAAGAGCACATCCCTGCTCTGAGCAGGTGGCCGAGCTCCAGGAGGGTCCCCAAGCCCGGGCCAGGCGCTGTGGCTGCCCAGGCCTCCTCCCTCCCGCCCTCTGCCAGAGGAGGCGCCGTCCCTGCTGATGTGGTTCCTCCGGGGACTGCCCAACCCCTGAGCCCTGGTGCTGGGGCTCAGCTCACCCCACACTGAGCAGGATGTATCCTGTAGATACTGCCACAAAGACCCACAGACTGGGCCACTCAGAACCGGGGAGATGGTCCCTCTCAGGGGTGGGGCTGAAGTCTGGGGTCAAGGAGCTGGCAGCCCTGTGCTCCCAGGGAGGCCCCGGGTAGGTGCTGTCTAGTCTCTTTCCAGTGTCTGGAGGCTCCGCCCAACCTTGACAGGATCTCAGCTTGGGGTTCTCTCCCTGACTCTGTCCTCACAGCTGAGCCCCACAGGACACAAGCCCAGTCCTCAGGGACTCTGTGGGAATCTGCTCTGGGGCAGAGAGGCTCAGTTTAGGAAGACACGGGTGCTGTGACCCCGTACAGGGTATCTGCCCTCCAACCTCACACAGGTGTGAAGGGCAGACGGGCAAAAAATTGAGCTGCGATGGATGCCCCAACTCTGCTTTAAAGTGGCTCCATTTCTACTGATGTTATACTATACTAGTGGCCCGGTGCATAAATTTGTGCACATTAAAAGGGGATTAATTAGAGAAAATATTTTAATATTGCAATTTGCCTTTATAATAGAAGTGTCAGAGATGAAAGAAAATTAGAAAAATGTATATGAAAATTTTCCTTCTGTCAGAGTCTGGGGCACACTGAAAGATCGAAATTCAAGTCCCCGAACACCCGAGGTGCCTGAAAATTAGGAAAGACCCAGACCCAGCCAGCCCCATCCCCATTGGGTGAAATCCACACCCAGCCGGCCACACCCTCGTCAATCCCCACCAGGTGGGGAATGCAGCCTCAGGTCCCTGCTGATTGCTCGTTAAGACTTGTTATGGGAACTGGGCCTCAGCTGTGAGCCCAGCCATCTTGACTGTTAAGATGTCACAGTCAATTTGCATATTACCTCTTGACTAGATAAGATTGTTAAGTTTTATCTTGATTATTAAATGCTGGCCAAGTGAAATTCAGACTTGACGGTGAGTGTGAGTGTGATTGTGACTTTTCCTTTTGCTGCTCCTGTCCATTTCCTGTGAGACTGTTGATTATATTGGCTCTTGTTTTCATAAAACGATCACAGCCGAGAATAATTGATGAGATTGCCTGGTCTGGGGCCTCAGAGAACAACCTCAGAGCCCACACCAGCTGGACGCAGCCCTGTGCACAGCAGACGGGGCCCTAGAAGCAGAGGGTGCACTGAGCTTGTGTTTGTGCCTCACTTCCCCACCGGCACCTGTCACTGTGGGGATGGCTGCTGTACCACAGGCCGCAGTAGTACTCGGCCTCGTCCTCAGGCTGCGCCCCTGTGAGAGTCAGGGCAGCTTTGCCCCCTTGGATGGAGGCTGAGAACCGGGCTGGGGTCCAAGAGAATTTCTTGGTTGTTTCATAAATCATAGCCCTGGGGGCCTGCCCAGACTTCTGCTGCATCCAGTGTAGATAGTGACCATTGGTGACAGCCCCGGTGCTGGAGCCACAGGTGAGAGTGACCGTTCGGCCTGGGGACACAGTCATTGAGGGCTCCTGAGTGACCACAGCCTGAGACCTGGACCCTGAAACAAAAACAGACACAATCAGGAATGAAGAATGAAGGCAGAGGAACCCCCCACAGGCTGGTCTCTGAAATGGCCCTGAACCTGGGCAGAGAGCGAGGAAGAGGAGGAGGAGGGGAGTGCAGCTCATGGTGGAGACTTTCCAAGGTGCCTTGGTCTCTGGCACGTGCTGGGCTCGGGTGTCCCTTTATCTCCTCCCGGCCTCCTGGGTAGAGGGGTGTTTGCTGGTCATTATGCAAATGTGCGCCCACAGGACCCTCCTGCTCTGGGTCCTGAGCCCCGTTGGAGCTTCACTGTGAGGAGGAGGCCGGGGAGGCTGTGGGCTCTGAGTCTGTCCCTTGAGGGGAAGCACCTGCTGTCACCTCACACCCAGGCCAGGAGCATGGGGGCAGGGCCCACTCAGTTAGAACCATTAGAGTTGGCTTCAGGCTGGCAGCTCTGGGAAGGTCCACAGCGCACCCTGGTGACGGCCTAGGGAATTGTCATGGTGGTGGGAACTACAGAAGGAATGAGTGATGGCCACTTCAAACCAACCAGCAAACAAACCAGGTGTTTCCTACTTCTGACTCCCTGCAGAGAGGTCCCCTGTTCCCCCTGGTTTAGCTTTTGGTTCTGTAACTGCCCTTTGGCTGTGCTCACAGAGTCCATCACATCCTGGTTCTCCTCTTCCCTTTGGACTGAGAAGCTTGTGCTGCTCCCCGATGGACTGGAGGATGGTGTCCTAATTCCATCTGCCCAGAATCCCTCCTCTGGGTGCCTCAGGGGTGGTGTCCGTAGATTCTCTTTTCTCAGTCACGTGTTTCACTTTCTGGGTCCTGAAATACCGAGGGGGAATTTATACAGATTCCCAGACATTTGAAGATGCTGTGAGGAGCCTCTGGGTCTCTTATACACTTCCTTAAAAAAAAAAATACATTCTTGTTGATTTCAGAGAGGAAGGGAGAGGAAGACGAAGATAGGAACATCAATGACTAGAGAGAATGATAGAACGATTGCCTCCTGCTCGCCCCTGACAGGGGATGGAGCCTGCAAACCGGGCATGTGCCCTGACCAGAATCAAACCCAGAACCCTTCAGTCCATAGGCCAAGGCTCTATCCCCTCAGCCCAACCAGCTAGGGCTCTCGGACACGTTTTTGAAAACGGGTGCAGGGTGAGCTGGTCCTGCAGGAGAGGAGGGCAGGTGCCCCTCAGCCGCCCCAGGGCTGGCAGCTCTTTGTGGCAGCGGGTTTATCAAGTCACGAGACAGCGATAGGCAGCCTCATTCTCAGGCCAGAGACCAGGGGGTTCACAGAGGCCGTGTGGGCCGACTGGCGGAGCTCAGTGGTTGAGCATTGACCTAGGAACCAGGAGGTCATGGTCCAATTCCTGCTCAGGGCACAAGCCCCGGTTGCAGGCTCCATTCCCAATGTGGGGCGTGCAGGAGGCAGCCGATCAATGATTCTCTCTCCTCATTGATGTTTCTATGTCTCTCTCACTCTCTCTTCCTTTCTGAAATAATAAAATATGTATTTTAAAAATATCCTATGTAGCCGAAACCGGTTTGGCTCAGTGTATAGAGCGTCGGCCTGCGGACTCAAAGGTCCCGGGTTCGATTCCGGTCAAGGGCATGTACCTTGGTTGCAGGCACATCCCCAGTAGGGGGTGTGCAAGAGGCAGCTGATCGATGTTTCTAACTCTCTATCCCTCTCTCTTCCTCTATGTAAAAAATCAATAAAATATATTTAAAAAATAAATAAAAATAAATAAAAATAAAAAATATCCTATATAATAAAAGGTCATATGCTAATGAGGTAGACCAGAAGTCACTCCAGATGTCCTTCCGGACCTCCCAGCTCCTCAGGGCGGGGGGCTGGGGCTGAGGAGGAAGCAGCTGCTGGGGTCCGAGGGAAGCCAGGCGCCCGGGCAACTAGAGGCGGCGGCCAGGAGCAAACCCGGGTTCTGGGTGCCAGGGGATGCTGGTGCCCGCAGCCAGGGGAAGGAAGGCCGACTCTTGCACAAATTCTGAGCATGGGCCTCTGATATATGAATATTAAAGAAAAGGACGCCTTGGGCACAAATGGAGAGCCACTGAAGAGGGCTGACCCGGGGACTGTCAATCACCTGTGTCCTGGGTCACAAGGTCGGGTAAGGGCTCTGCCTGGGAGCTGTGGGGACCGTTGCTATGGGAACGGTCAGTGTGGCTGTTGACCCAGGTTCAGGAGAAGGTGACCTGGGATCGGGGCTCGTCAACAGCTTCCCAGCGGCAGTGACACAGGCACCTGTTGGGAGGTCCTGCTCCCCAAGTCCCACAGCCACCCACACCCTTGTGGTCGGAAAGCCCAGTGGGTGAGAGGAGAGACACAGTCAGAGCCTGAGGCTCAGGGAACCCCACTCCCGGGAGCCCCATGGGCCTGAGTGGCGGCGGCTGTAAGAGCGTCTCCCCCATAGACCCAGGCGCCCGCATCCTTCCTGGAGCAGCTCAGCATTCCCCAGCCACAGTCCAGCTGCTCCCCCATCGAGACCCAAAGAGGATTTCCTGGGCTCAGGCCCCCCTTTCCCTGTGACAGCCCCTCTCCCCTGATGGCACTGAAGGTCAGGTCCCAGCAGAGGTGACGCCAGCCCTGGGCCCGGGCTTCCTCCTGGGCCTGAGGCCCCCCCGCCCCTCACAGCTGAGGGCCTGGTCAGTGTGCATGGGGCCGGGCAGGAGCCTGGGGAGCAGGAGCCGGGGAGTGAGGGGTCACTGCTCTGACCTCTGGGCACGGAGTTCCTGCTCCGGGGATGGGCCGCCTGCTGGGAGGGTCCTGGGCTCTGGGAACAGGTTACAAAGCTGTTTCCTTATTTCACGTCAGAAACAGCCATCGCCCGGGACCGGGTCTATGGCCCATGGATGACAGGCCACCTCTCAGGGACGGACTGACCAGTGAGTGTTGGTGCTGGTTCTGTGTTTCTGAGACTCAGAGACAGGGGATGGAACATGGAGAGTGACCCATTAGGAACCAGAAAGTTCTTCCCCGTGTAGTTTGCACCTGGAAGTTATGTTAACAGGGTCAGACGTTGTGAAATAAGACTCTGGGCAGGCGAGGTTTTTGTCCCGCTTCCCCATCTGAGTGTGTCAATGTGGGAACCACTGTGCCCGATCGCACAGTAATAGTCAGCCTCGTCCTCGGGCTGCAGCCCCGAGATGAGCAGGAGCCCCGCATTGGCCGAGGCGTCTTTGGATCCAGAGAAGTGGCTGGGGACCCCGGAGCCCTGGTGCTTATTGGTGTCTGAGTAGTAGGCCAGGAGATACCGGGGAGGGCTCCCTGGCTTCTGCTGGTACCAGTTTATCCAGTAACTACCAACACGGACATCACTGCTCAGGGTGCAGGTGAGTCTGGCTGAGGCTCCCGGAGATGCAGAGAGGGAGGGCGGCTGGGTCAGCACAGGCTGGGAGAGGGACCCTGCAGACACAGACACTGGTCAGTGAGGGGCAGGGACCAGGGGCAGGTTCCCAGGAGACTGAGCAGGAAGGGAAGAAGCCTGGTCCCAGGCCTGGCCCTACCTGTGCAGTGAGAGAGGAGCGCGAGGAGCAGAGGAGTCCAGGCCATGGTGCTCACAGCCCTGAGCCCACAGTGGGGCTGGGCTGCCCAGGCCTCCTTTTCTCCCCACCCTCTGCCAGAGGAGGGGCTGCCATGCAAATGGGGGTCCCTCCAGGGACTGCCCAGCCCCTCCCTGGGCCCTGGGGCTGGAGCTCAGCTCACACCCCAGACTGAGGGGCATGGAGGTGGGCTCCCCCCTTGGGGGGCCCTGGGAGGAAGCACCTGCAGAGACAGCACATCACTGAGCACAGGCCCAGCCACAGGCCCAGGCTCCTATTAGTTAAGGTCCTTAATGGGCAGCTGCATTTGGGGCCACAGGGCGGTCCCACAGCGCCCCCTGCTGGTGGCAGCACACACCTGCCCTTCGCCCAAAGCCCTGAGAGTCCAGCAGGCTGCATTTGGAGACCATGCCCGCAGGAGGGGCAGTTGGGGGTGACCAGACCAGCAGAGGGGCAGTGATGGGCAAACAGGCCAGCAGAGGTGGGCAGTGAGGGTTGACCTATCTAGTGTGGGGGGGTGGCATTAAGGGGCGACCAGGCTGGTAGGGGCAGCTGTAAGGGGCGACCATGCTGGCAGGGGGTCAGTAAGGGTCGACCAGTCTGACGGGGGGCAGTTAGCAGTGACCAGACCAGCTAAGAGGCCGTTGGGGGCAACTAGACCGGAAGTGGGGGCATTTGGGGGTGACCCGGCCTGCCTGGGGGACAGTGAGGGTCGATCAGGCAGGCAGGCAGGTGAGCAGTTTGGAGCCAGTGGTTCCGGATTGTGAGAGGGATGTTCAACTGCAGGTTTAGGCCTGATCCTGGGGTCCTGGATTGGAGAGGGTGCAGGCTGGGCTGAAAGGACACCCCCCTATGCACGAATTTCATGCACCAGGCCTCTAGTATTTTAAATAAAACTTTACCTACCTGTACTTTCTTGCTCATTATCCTATTTTAGTGACAAATGTGAGATTATGCTGTGTGCAGACTCAGTGACTGTCTTGGCAGAAACAATCACATCCTCACTGAATGGAAACCACAGAGGAACTTGTCACTTTCCCCTGAAACCGTCACGTGAGGATGAACCCTGACCTAGGACCTGAGGAGCCCGAGGGAGAGAGGAGGTGAGGGAGGGTGTGACTGAGAGTCTGTGCTTGTTGGGACCCACCTTCTGTGGGTTTGTTCAGAGAAGGAGAAGGCTGTGTCCATGACCAGGGTGAACACTCACATGTCAGATGAGATGGGTCAGGAGTAACACAGGGTCACACACATGACATGAATGTGTGGAGGAGCATGGCTATCTGGGTGACCATGTGTAGTTGCAGACACAGGATGTGAGATGACAGGAAACATACGCTGGTCTCGGCCCCTGGCCCCGGCACAGGCTCCTGAGACCCTTGTCACTCCCTGGGGGACGGGCGGGCCTGTAGCTGATGAGGGGACGCTGGGTGGGTTCTTGGGTGAGGACGGGCCACGGGAGAGGCCGGGAAGATTAGAAGCTTGGGAGCCCCTCACCTGCCCCCAATTTGCTGGAAGGGGAGAGGGCTCAGGAGCAGTTAGCAAATTCATGGAACCCACGAAAGGAATTATGGGAAACCTCAATTGATATCCAAGAAGTTGTGTGAAACCTGGGACCTCCCAGCTGTGATTGGCACCTGACCTGCGGGGCAGTCAGGGGGACTGGCCCTTTAACTGCGGGTCTGACCCCGTCTCTGGGCAGATGGTGTGAGCACTGAGTGCTGTTGGGGGACATCAGCTGGTGTCAGAGAACTGCTGTCGGGAAGCCACTCCCCACACATTGGGGACCAGAAGGGTCAGGAGGGAAGAGCTCTGGGTGAGGAGCAGACAACACACAACAGGAGGAAGGAGCTGAGATTCTGACTCAGAAATGTTCCTTCTGAGAATTCCCCGACACGGGGTGGTGGGCGGGGCTCCATGACCTCCCGCCTGTGCTCCTGGGACGCCTGTGCTGCTGCTCCATCGAGTGTGACCTCCTCCTCCCGGGACACAGGTCCCTGCAGAGGAGCCCCCCTGACAGAGGCCCCACAGACGCTCCTCGCTGATGGAGGCTCAGAGCCAGCACCTCGGGGCCCAGGGGTTTTTGTCTCACTTCCCCGTCCTCTGAGACACTGTGGGTAACTAAAGCTGCTCCCACTGCCCTCATCTGTATTGCAGTAATAGTCAGCCTCATCCTCAGGCTGCAGCCCCGAGATGAGCAGGAGCCCCGCATTGGCCGAGGCGTCTTTGGTTCCAGAGAAGCGGCTGGGGACCCCGGATACGTGGTACTTATCAGAGTCTGATTTATATCTCAGGAGAAATCTGGGAGGGCTCCCTGGCTTCTGCTGGAACCAGCGGATATGGTAGGTGCCAACAGTGTAGCCACTGCTGAGGGTGCAGGTGAGTCTGGCTGTGGCTCCCGGAGATGCAGAGAGGGAGGGCGGCTGGGTCAGCACAGGCTGGGAGAGGGACCCTGCAGACACAGACACTGGTCAGTGAGGGGCAGGGACCAGGGGCAGGTTCCCAGGAGACTGAGCAGGAAGGGAAGAAGCCTGGTCCCAGGCCTGGCCCTACCTGTGCAGTGAGAGAGGAGCGCGAGGAGCAGAGGAGTCCAGGCCATGGTGCTCACAGCCCTGAGCCCACAGTGGGGCTGGGCTGCCCAGGCCTCCTTTTCTCCCCACCCTCTGCCAGAGGAGGGGCTGCCATGCAAATGAGGGTCCTCCAGGGACTGCCCAGCCCCTCCCTGGGCCCTGGGGCTGGAGCTCAGCTCACACCCCTGACTGAGGGGTATGGAGGTGGGCTCCCCCTTGGGGGCGCCCTGGGAGGAAGCATCTGCTGAGACAACACACAGGTGCCTGCTCAGGGGGTGCTGCCAGGCCCCAAGGACAGCAGGGAGCCCACAGTGCAGGTGCCTGTGTGGGAAGGTCTCACTGAACAGCTGTGAGCTCATCACCTGCAGTCTCACAGCGCCCCCTGCTGGCGGGAGGACACACCCTCCCCTGCACCAAAGCCCTAAGAGCCCAGCTGGCTGTGGGCTCCCCAGGTCTCTGTCCCTCTTCCCACCCCCACGGTCTGAGCCCAGACACTGCGATGGGATTCTCTGTGTTGATCCCCGTAGCTGTGCACTCTCAGGTGTGCATCTGTGTGATGTGCTTACACATTCACACACGACACATGAATGTGGTTTCTCTTCCAGTGAAGATGCTGCTCAATAAACACACAGTGAGCCTCTGTCCACGTCACAGGGGAGGGCGCTGCTCAGTGTGAGGAGCTCAGGGGGCTGTGCAGGTCAGTGATGGAGAGAGGAATTTTCCAGAAACGCCCTCAGGGTCGTATTCAAAGGAGGACCATTCAGCAAACATTTCACACCACGTGAGGCATTTAAGGTTTTCATGGAGATCTGATTGAGTTAGTGATTCATTATAAAACCATAAAAGGCTTTATAGGTTTCACATTTACCTTGTAGCCTGCAGCCCGTGGGGTTTTTTAAGTTTTAGGAAATGCCTTTGTATTCCAACATCTGTATGTTCTGCGTTCTGTGTACCAATGTTGTCTCTGTGTCCTCACATGTGCTTACATTTGTAAACATTCCCTCCTGTGTTCGTACACATTCCCTCTTTCAGGCATAAGCTGAACGGGGATGGGGAGGAGCTGGCAGACGTGTGACGGACACTCTCACCCACACGCACGACGCGTCCCCCAGCAGCGGGTGAGCCCCTGAGGCGGGAGGAGGGCGTGTCCCCAGAGACCAGGCGCAGACACGGGGCCCGCACCCCTCCTGGATCAGGGTCCCGGGAGGAGCAGCAGGGAGCTCCCAGGAAGAGGTGACGTCAGAGCTCAGCACTGAGGGGCGTGGACAGCGGCTGTTCCCAGGGACCCGTGGGCACTGCAGCCTGAGACCCAGGGGCCGGAGAGCAGGGACAGAGGGACCGCTCCGTGCACAAAGGCCTCAGCCACTCCTACTGAGCATCCGGGAGGAGGGGGCATGGCTGGGGGGGGGGGGTCCTGGACACAAGTCAGTGACCCTGATAGAGACGCAGGTCCCCTCGTCGGGGTTCGGGCTGAAGTGACCCCAGATGGTCCCCAGCTCAGACCCGGGGCTTCAGGGCAAAGAGGCTCAGGATCCCGCTGATGGGGAGGGGCTCCTGTGAGGTGTCAGCCTTGTGTCCAGGAAGAGGCTGCTGGGAGGCCTCTGAGGGCAGAGGGAGGAGGCCCCTCATGCTCCGGGGGCGGCCCTGGGTCCTGGCCCGTGGGGGGTGGAGGGGGCGGGAGCTGTAGAAGCAGAGGCCACAGGCTGAGCCTGAGGGGCAGGTGCTGGGCGCCCTCCTGGCAGGTGAGAAGGGCTCCCTGTGGCCTCAGCCCCACAGGACGGGCTCTGGGTGGGCACGGGGGCTGCGGGCACAGGAGGGGGACAGGCAGCCTGGGCCTCAGTGCCCGCCCAGCGGGGCGCCCGGAGCCCGAGTTGCCAGACTGGCCCCCGGGAGCGGGTCAGGGACACACAGGCGCCTGCTCTCCGGCTGGAGGGGGGCCCAGGCTGTGTGGGGAGCCCCAGGTCACAGCACACACACGGGGCCTCCCTGAGGGGCTCTGACGCAGGCACAGCTGGACTCGGGGCCCTGGGTCTGCCCTGCCCCGTCCCGGCCGCCCAGGCAGCCGCCCCCTGACGCACAGGAAGGTCTGCTCAGGCTGAGACACGCACACCGTGTGCTGCTGCCACGGGCGGCTGGACGGGCAGGTCCACAGGGTGAGGACAGATTTGCAGACACAGTCCCCTGGGGGGGGGGTCTTAAACCCCAGTTTCAGGCCACCCAGCAAAGGCACAGCCACCTTCTCAGAGGATGGGACTGCCCCGGGACCCACTGCAGCGGGACAACGGGTTTTTGTCTCACTTCCCCACAGGCCTGGGCCACTGTGCGAGCTTTGAGACTGTCGTCATAGGACTGGCAGTAATAATCAGCCTCGTCCTCAGCCTGCAGCCCCGTGATGGTCAGGGTGCTTGAGCTACCAGACCTGGAGCCGGAGAATCGGTCTGGGACCCCTGAGGGTCGGTTGTTATCCTGATAGATGATGAGTTTGGGGGCCTTTCCTAGGAGCTGTTGGTACCAGTACACATAGTTATTATTCCCAATGTTGGAGCTACTTCCAGTGCAGGAGATGGTGACCCTCTGGCCCGGGGCGCCCGACACTGAGGACGGCTGAGTCAGCACAGACTGTGCCCAGGATCCTGGAAGAGGGGGGACACAGAGAGGGTGAGTCTGGGTGTAGAGACAAGAGGAGGAAGCAGGGCCCATGTGTCTCCCCAAGGCCCCTTCCCCTGTCCCCTATCCAGTCACCTGTGCAGTGAGCCAGGAGGGTGAGGAGGAGCGGGGCCCAGGCCATGGTGGAGGTCATCCCTGAGTCCTGCCTCCTGTGCCCCACAGCTGAAGCCGAGCTCCCCCATCTCTCCCTTCCCCTCTTCATAGTCTGCGGGAGGGAGGGCCCACTCATGCAAATGAAAACCCCTGGTTTTGATCCCTCCCTGGGCCCTGGGTGGGTCCCTGTGCCTGAGGATGGCAGGGTGAGGGCAGGGGTGGGGCTGTGCGGGGCCCAGGGGGAGGCAAGGTCACAGCTGTGAGCCCTGAGCTCAGGGCACCAGGCAGGGCCAGGGAACAGGTTGCAGCTCTGAGGAGCCCAGCCCTTCAGCCGCGGCCCCTGCTCGCCCCCTGGTGGCCAGGCCTGGAAGCACCACTGTGTCCCCTGCTGACAAAGGCCCAGGAGGGACAGGTCCTGCCTCCCCACTGCTCTGGGCACTGACCCCCTGGCTCAGGGCATCCAGGTGCCCCCCAAGGCGGCCTCCCCGTCCCCTCAGGACACTCTCTCTGCTCCACTCCGCCTCCTCCTGTGAGTCGGGGCCTGTCTCCCTGGCCGTTCATGGTCAGACCTGAGCTGGTGTCACTTAGGGAACTTTCTTCCCAGGATCAGGTCTATGCAGCGACTGTGCCAAGGAGGCGAATTCCTTAATTTCCAGGACAAAGTGTTATTTTAATGTGATTCCTGCCCTGTTAGAAATTAATCAGCTCTTTTCTAATTACAAAACATATTCTGTCAATGGCCTTCCCTTTTGTTCAGTAGATAATACATAATTGCATTTGTACACATGACTTTCGATCAAGAGTTGCCTAGGACCTGGCATCCTCATCAATAGGGAAACTTAATATAATATTTCCCACTCGTCTATTTCTATCCGTAGGAGAGTCTGGCGTCAGATTGTTGAGTGAGGCTCACTGTGATCCCAGCTCCCTGGACACGGAAGGGGAGGGGACAGTGATGGCACCACCGGGACCAGGGCCTTGTGAGGGGGGGATACTAAGCGATGAATCAAGGTGAGCTTGGGGAGCAATTATGGTGATGGAAGCAGAAGGAGATGCACTGTGCTCTGTGGGGTCAGAGGGCGTGTGCGGGACCCCTGGGCCTGTCCTCCCCTGAGGGAGGGGTGGTGGAGGCTGAGGCTCCAAGGAGAGGGGGGCAGCGTCTCCATGGCAGCCATGAGCCTGCTTCCCAGGTCCTCCCTCTGGGACAGGAAGGCCAGGCTGTGGGGTTGGTGCTGCTTTCTCACTTTCCTTTGGGAAGTGGACCCCAGGTCATGGCCCCATGAGGGGATTGGCTGTGGCTTTTGTTGGACCTGAATGTGTCAGGACAGTGGGGAGGTCAGGGGTCAGAGCTGGTCATGGTGAGGCAGGAGCTTCCTTGGGGTTTCCCTGATCGGTTTCCAGACCCAAGTGCACTAGTGATGAGGGTGGGGCAGAGGGAGGCCCAGGGGCCCATTAGGGAACCTTCCGGTCTCTGATCTGGACTCACACCTCCCAGCCATGGGGTCAGGAGGGGATGGAGCCCAGTTCCAGCTCCTGGGGGCTCAGAGGTCCCTGCGATGGCCTCTCAGGAGAAAGAGCACATCCCTGCTCTGAGCAGGTGGCCGAGCTCCAGGAGGGTCCCCAAGCCCGGGCCAGGCGCTGTGGCTGCCCAGGCCTCCTCCCTCCCGCCCTCGGCCAGAGGAGGGGCCGTCCCTGCAGATGTGGTTCCTCCAGGGACTGCCCAGACCATGAGCCCTGGTGCTGGGCTCAGCTCACCCCACGCTGAGTAGATGGACTGTCCTGACGGGCTGTGTCCTGGAGACGCTGCCACAAAGGCCCACAGACTGAGCCCCTCAGAACCGGGGAGATGGTCCCTCTCAGGGTTGGGGCTCAAGTCTGAGGTCAATGAGCTGGCCGCCCCGTGCTCCCAGGGAGGCCCCGGGTAGGTGCTCTCTTGTCTCTTTCCAGCGTCTGGAGGCTCTGCCCAACCTTGACATGATCTCAGCTTGGGGTTCGGTCCCTGAGTCTGTCCTCACAGCTGAGCCCCACGGGACACACGCCCAGTCCTCAGGTGTCTGTGGGAACCTGCTCTGGGGCAGAGGGGCCAGGTTTAGGAAGACAAGGTGTTGTGACCCCCCTACAGGGTATCTGCCCTCCAACCTCACACAGGTGTGAAGGGAAGACAGGCAAAAAATTCAGCTGCGATGGATGCCCCAAATCTGCTTTAAAGTGTCTCCATTTCTACTGTTGTTATACTATACTAGTGGCCTGGTGCACGAAATTTGTGCACATTAAAAGGGGATTAATTAGAGAAAATATTTTAATATTGAAATTTGCCCTTTATAATAGAAGTGTCATAGATGCAAGAAAATTAGAGAAATGTATATGAAAATCTTCCTCCTGTCAGAGTCTGGGGCACACCCACAGTGCCTCAAAATAATGCAAGACCCAGACCCAGCCAGCCCCATCCCCATTGGGTGAAATCCACACCCGGCCGGCCACACCCTCATCAATCCCCACCAGGTGTGGGATGCAGCCTTAGTCCCTGCTGATTGCTCGTTAAGACTTATTATGGGAACTGGGCCTCAGCTGTGGGCCCAGCCATCTTAACTTTTAAGGTGTGATGGGCAATTTGCATATTACCTCTTGATTAGATAAGATTGTTAAGTTTTATCTTGATTACTAAATGCTGGCCAAGTGAAATCCAGACTTGACGGGGTGTGTGTGTGTGTGTGTGTGTGTGTGTGTGTTAGTGTGTGAGTGTGACTTTTCCTTTTGCTGCTCCTGTCCATTTCCTGTGAGACTGTTGATTATATTGGCTCTTATTTTCATAAAATGGTCACAGCCGAGAATAACTGATGAGATTGCCTGGTCTGGGGCCTCAGAGAACAACCTCAGAGCCCACACCAGCTGGACGCAGCCCTGTGCACAGCAGACGGGGCCCTAGAAGCAGAGGGTGCACTGAGCTTGTGTTTTTGCCTCACTTCCCCACCCGCACCTGTCACTGTGGGGATGCCTGCTGTACGCCAGAGCGCAGTAGTACTCGGCCTCGTCCTCAGGCTGCGCCCCTGTGAGGGTCAGGGCAGCTTTGCCCCCTTGGATGGAGCCTGAGAACCTGGCTGGTGTCCAGGATAGTTTATTGTTTGTGTCATAAATGAGTGTCCTGGGCGCCTGGCCAGACTTCTGCTGGACCCAGTACGGGTAGTGACTGCTGGTGACTTCTCCAGTGTTAGTGCTGCAGGTGAGAGTGACCGTCAGGCCTGGGAACACGGTCACTGAGGGCTCCTGAGTGACCACAGCCTGAGACCTGGACCCTGAAACAAAACAGACACAATCAGGAATGAAGAATGAAGGCAGAGGGACCCCCCACAGGCTGGTCTCTGAAATGGCCCTGAACCTGGGCAGAGAGCGAGGAGGAGGAGGAGGAGGGAAGTCCAGCTCATGGTGGAGACGTTCCAAGGTGCCTGGGTCTCTGGCACGTGCTGGGCTCGGGTGTCCCTTTATCTCCTCCCGGCCTCCTGGGTACAGGGGTGTTTGCTGGTCATTATGCAAATGTGCGCCCACAGGACCCTCCTGCTCTGGGTCCTGGGCCCCGTTGGCAGCTTCACTGTGAGGAGGAGACTGGGGAGGCTGTGGGCTCTGAGTCTGTCCCTTGAGGGGAAGCACCTGCTGTCACCTCACACCCAGGCCAGGAGCATGGGCGCAGGGCCCACTCAGTTAGAACCATTAGAGTTGGCTTCAGGCCTGGCAGCTCTGAGAAGGTCCACAGCGCACCCTGGTGACAGCCTAGGGAATAGTCATGGTGGTGGGAACTACAGAAGGAATGAGTGATGGCCACTTCAAACCAACAAACAAGCAAACCAGGTGTTTCCTCCTTCTGACTCCCTGCAGAGAGGTCCCCTGTTCCCCCTGGTTTAGCTTTTGGTTCTGTAACTGCCCTTTGGCTGTGCTCACAGAGTCCATCACATCCTGCTTCTCCTCTTCCCTTTGGACTGAGAAGCTTGTGCTGCTCCCCGATGGACTGGAGGATTGTGTCCTAATTCTATCCGCCCAGAATCCCTCATCTGGGTGCCTCAGGGGTAGTGTCCGTAGATTCTCTTTTCTCCTTCACGTGTTTAACTTCCTGGGTCCTGACATACGAGGGGGGAATTTATACAGATTCCCAGACACTTGAAGATGGTGTGAGGAGCCTCTGGGTCCCTTTTACTCTCCCTTTTAAAAATAAATACATTTTTGTTGATTTCAGAGAGGAAGGGAGAGGAAGACGAATATAGGAACATCAATGATTAGAGAGAATCGTTGATCGGCTGCCTCCTGCACACCCCTTACAGGGGATGGAGCCTGCAAACTGGGCATGTGCCTTGACCAGAATCAAACCCGGAACTCTTCAGTCCATAGGCCGAGGCTCTGTTCCCTGAGCCCAACTGGCCGAGGCTCTCAGTCTCATTTTTGAAAACGGGTGCAGGGTGTGCTGATCCTGCAGGAGAGGAGGGCAGGTGCCCCCTCAGCCGCCCCAGGGCTGGCAGCTCTTTGTGGCAGCGAGTTTATTAAATCACGAGACAGCGATAGGCTGCCTCCACCTCACGCCAGAGACCAGGGGTGGTCACAGAGGCCATGTGGGCCGACTGGCGGAGCTCAGTGGGTGAGCACTGACCTAGGAACCAGGAGGTCATGGTTCAATTCCTGGTCAGAGCACAAGCCCCGGTTGCAGGCTCCATTCCCAATGTGGGGCGTGCAGGAGACAGCCGATCAATGATTCTCTCTCCTCATTGATGTTTCTATGTCTCTCTCACTCTCTTTTCCTTTCTGAAATAATAAAATATGTATTTAAAAAATATCCTATATAATAAAAGGTCATATGCTAATGAGGTAGACCAGAAGTCACTCCAGATGTCCTTCCGGACCTCCCAGCTTCTCAGGGCCGGGGGCTTGGGCTGAGGAGGAAGCAGCTGCTGGGGCCGGAGGGAAGCCAGGCGCCCGGGTACCTGGAGGCGGCGGCCAAGAGCAAACCCGGGTCCTGGGTGCCAGGGGATGCTGGTGCTCACAGCCAGGGTAAGGAAGGCCGACTCTGCACAAATTCTGAGCATGGGCCTCTAGTATATGAATATTAAAGAAAAGGACGCCATGGGCACAAATGAAGAGCCACTGAAGAGGGCTGACCCGGGGACTGTCCATCACCTGTGTCCTAGGTCACAAGGTCGTTAGGGGCTCTGCCAGGGAGCTGTGGGGACCGTTGCTATGGGAACGGTCAGTGTGGCTGTTGACCCAGGTTCAGGAGAAGGTGACCTGGGATCGGGGCTCGTCAACAGCTTCCCAGCGGCAGTGACACAGGCACCTGTTGGGAGGTCCTGCTCCCCAAGTCCCACAGCCACCCACACCCTTGTGGTTGGAAAGCCCAGTGGGTGAGAGGAGAGACACAGTCAGAGCCTGTGGCTCAGGGAACCCCACTGAAGGGAGCCCCATGGGCCTGAGTGGCGGCGGCTGTAAGAGCGTCTCCCCCATAGACCCAGGCGCCCGCATCCTTCCTGGAGCAGCTCAGCATTCCCCAGCCACAGTCCAGCTGCTCCCCCCATCGAGACCCAAAGAGGATTTCCTGGGCTCAGGCCCCCCTTTCCCTGTGACAGCCCCTCTCCCCTGATGGCACTGAAGGTCAGGATCCCAGCAGAGGTGATGCCAGCCCTGGGCCTTGGCTTCCTCCGGGGCCTGAGGCCCCCAGCCCCTCGCAGCTGAGGGCCGGGTCAGTGTGCACAGGGCTGGGCAGGAGCCTGGGGCGCAGGAGCGGGGAGTGAGGGGTCACTGCTCTGACCTCTGGGCACGGAGTCCCTGCTCCGGGGCCGGGCCGCCTACTGGGAGGGTCCTGGGCTCTGGGAACAGGTTACAAAGCTGTTTCCTTATTTCAAGTCAGAAACAGCCATCACCCAGGACCTGGTCTATGACCCATGGATGACAGGCCACCTCTCAGGGACGTACTGACCGGTGTGTGTTGGTGCTGGTTCTGTGTTTCTGAGACTCAGAGACATGGGATCAAACATGGAAGGTAACCCATTAGGAACCAGAAGGTTCTTCCCCGAGGAGTTTGCACCTGGAAGTTATGTTAACAGGGTCAGACGTTGTGAAATAAGACTCTGGGAGGGCGAGGTTTTTGTCCCACTTCCCCATCTGAGTGTGTCACTGTGGGAACCACTACTGTGCCAGATATTACAGTAATAGTCAGCCTCGTCCTCAGGCTGCAGCCCCGAGATGAGCAGGAGCCCCGCGTTGGCCGAGGCGTCTTTGGATCCAGAGAAGCGGCTGGGGACCCCGGAGCCCTGGTGCTTATCTGAGTCTGAGTAGAATCTCAGGAGATACCGGGGAGGGCTCCCTGGCTTCTGCTGGTACCAGTATATGTTTTTACCACCAACATTGATGTCACTCCTCAGGGTGCAGGTGATTCTGGCTGTGGCTCCCAGAGATGCAGAGAGGGAGGGCGGCTGGGTCAGCACAGGCTGGGAGAGGGACCCTGCAGACACAGACACTGGTCAGTGATGGGCAGGGACCAGGGGCAGGTTCCCAGGAGACTGAGCAGGAAGGGAAGAAGCCTGGTCCCAGGCCTGGCCCTACCTGTGCAGTGAGAGAGGAGCGCGAGGAGCAGAGGAGTCCAGGCCATGGTGCTCACAGCCCTGAGCCCACAGTGGGGCTGGGCTGCCCAGGCCTCCTTTTCTCCCCACCCTCTGCCAGAGGAGGGGCTGCCATGCAAATGGGGGTCCCTCCAGGGACTGCCCTCCCCTCCCTGGGCCCTGGGGCTGGAGCTCAGTTCACACCCCAGACTGAGGGGCATGGAGGTGGCTCACCCCTTGAGGGGCCCTAGGAGGACGCACCTGCTGAGACCACACAGAGGTCCCTGCTCAGGGGGCGCTGCCAGGCCTGAGAGGACACAGCTGCTGAGTCCCCTGCAGGCAGCACAGGGCTCCCTCTGAGTGAATGGTCCTCCCTCAGCTGCAGGGTGAGGCCCACAGAGCGGTCCCCCAGCGCCCCCTGCTGGCCACCGGCCCCACAGCTTCAGGTCCCTCTGCTCAAGGTGTGTGGGCTCCTTCCAGCTGCTGTCACCCTGAGACCCTGTGGGGGGGACTGCAGTGTTCAGTCCCAGGGCCCACTGTCGTGAAAGATCAAAGTGCACGTAGAGGACATGATGACTGGGGGTCCCTCTCAGTGAAGCTGCTGCACAGCTGATGCGCAGTGAGCTTCTCCCCACAGCACAGGGGAGGGGCCGGGGGCCGGTGGGAAGGGCTCAGAGGGCTGCTCACTCCATTAGGAGCCGGTCCTGTGGCGGGAGAGGGTCCGTCCCCTTCTGTCACTGCGGGCACACGACCCTCAGCCGCGGAGCCTTCGGGCCTCAGGAGGCACAGGGCAGGGTGAGCCCCAGCCCCGCCCCCCCCCCTGTTTCTGCGCTGACACCACAGCCTGCCCCCCAGCTCCCTGCGGCCCCCAGACCCTCCCTGGGGGTGGCCAGGAGAGGGGGCACAGTTACAGGAAAAGGGCTACAGCGTGGACTTCGCTAATCTGAGCGAAATGTGTGTGTGGGGGGGTAAGGGGGACTTGATTCTGATGTTCGTAGAATAAAAGTTTTCTCAGGAACAAGGAAACACCTGCCTTCACCCCAGTGAGGGCTGTGGGGCCCCGGGATCGCGGGAGGAGGAAACACTCCATCCACAGCTCCGTGTGCACACAGGCAGCGGAGGGCGGGACGCATCCTCTTTGGGAAAATCAGTCCTTGTCGTGTCCCAGGGAAGAGAAGGCTGAGGGCGCGGAGGAGGGACACCCTCAGGTGGAGGGGAGAGGGAATCGGACTCTGAAGGGATTCGATGCAGATTAGCTCCTGGGACTCACCCTCCCCAGAGACGGAGGCCTGGGGGGCGGGACCACAGCAGGAACTGCTCACTGTGCCCTGAAACCCTCCCGTGGGGATGGAGCTAAGAGCTGAGGAGCCCGAGGGAGGAGGAGGTGAGGGAGGCAGCAGCAGAGGAGGGAGGAGGGGAGGGAGGGTGTGACTGAGAGTCTGTGCTGGTTGGGACCCACCTTCTGTGGGTTTGTTCAGAGAAGGAGAAGGCTGTGTCCATGACCAGGGTGAACACTAACATGTCAGATGGGATGGGTCAGGAGTAACACAGGGTCACACACATGACATGAATGTGTGGGGGAGCAGGGCTGTCTGGGTGACCATGTGTAGTTGCAGACACAGTATGTGACATGGTAGGAAACATATGCTGGTCTCGGCTCCTGGTCCCGGCATAGGCTCCTGAGACCCTTGTCACTCCCTGGGGGACAGGCGGGCCTATTACTGATGAGGGGCGCTGGGTGGGCTCCTGGGTGAGGATGGGCCATGGGAGAGGCCGGGAGGATTAGAAGCTTGGGAGCCCCTCTTTTGCCCCCCCTTGCTGGAAGGGGAGAGGGCTCAGGTGCAGTGTACAAATTTATCGCACCCACGGGAGGGAACCTGGGAACCTTGGATTTAAGCCCAGAAGTTGTGTGAATCCTTGGACCTCCCAGCTGTGATTGGCACCTGACCTGCAGCAGTCAGGGGGACTGGCCCTTTAACTGCGGGTCTGACACCTCTCTGGGCAGATGGTGTGAGCACTGAGTGATGTTGGGGGACATCAGCTGGTGTCAGAGAACTGCTGTCGGGAAGCCACTCCCCACACATTGGGGACCAGAAGGGTCAGGAGGGAAGAGCTCTGGGTGAGGAGCAGACAACACACAACAGGAGGAAGGAGCTGAGATTCTGACTCAGAAATGTTCCTTCTGAGAATTCCCCAACACGGGGTGGTGGGCGGGGCTCCATGACCTCCCGCCTGTGCTCCTGGGACGCCTGTGCTGCTGCTCCATCGAGTGTGACCTCCTCCTCCCGGGACACAGGTCCCTGCAGAGGAGCCCCCCTGACAGAGGCCCCACAGACGCTCCTCGCTGATGGAGGCTCAGAGCCAGCACCTCGGGGCCCAGGGGTTTTTGTCTCACTTCCTCGTCCTCTGAGACACTGTGGGTAACGGTTGCTGCTCCCACTTCTATCTGCATTGCAGTGATAGTCAGCCTCGTCCTCAGGCTGCAGCCCCGAGATGGTCAGGAGTCCCGCATTGGCCGAGGCGTCTTTGGATCCAGAGAAGCGGCTGGGGACCCCGGATACATGGTACTTATCTGAATCTGATTTATATCTCAGGAGATACTGGGGAGAGCTCCCTGGCTTCTGCTGAAACCAGCGTATATGGTACCCGCCAACATTGATATCACTGCTCAGGGTGCAGGTGAGTGTGGCTGTGGCTCCCAGAGATGCAGAGAGGGAGGGCGGCTGGGTCACCACAAGCTGGGAGAGGGACCCTGCGGACACAAACACTGGTCAGTGAGGGGCAGGGACCAGGGGCAGGTTCCCAGGAGACTGAGCAGGAAGGGAAGAAGCCTGGTCCCAGGCCTGGCCCTACCTGTGCAGTGAGAGAGGAGCGCGAGGAGCAGAGGAGTCCAGGCCATGGTGCTCACAGCCCTGAGCCCACAGTGGGGCTGGGCTGCCCAGGCCTCCTTTTCTCCCCACCCTCTGCCAGAGGAGGGGCTGCCATGCAAATGGGGGTCCCTCTAGGGACTGCCCAGCCCCTCCCTGGGCCCTGGGGCTGGAGCTCAGCTCACACCCCAGACTGAGGGGCATGGAGGTGGGCTCACCCCTTGGGGGGCCCTGGGAGGAAGCATCTGCTCAGAGAGCACATCACTGAGCACAGGGCCCAGCCACAGGCCCAGGCTCCTATTAGTTAAGGTCCTTAATATGCAGCTCCATTGGGACCACAGGGCGGTCTCACAGAGCCCCCTGCTGGTGGCAGCACACACCTGCCCTTGGCCCAAAGCCCTGAGAGCCCAGCTGGACCTGCATCTCAGAGGGGACTGTCTATGGCCACACACCGTGGCCGGGTCCCAGGTCCTGTGACCTGATGGGCTGTAGCGCTCCCTGCAGCCTCACTCCCAGGAGGAGACCCGGCTTTGGGAGGCGCCATCAGGTACACAAAGGACAGATGGATGTGGTTTCCCCTCCAGTGAAGATGGTGCACAAGTGAGTGCACAGGGACCCTCATGGCCCACGTCACAGCCCAGGGACACCTCCATCTGGTGACCAGGACTCAGAGGGCTGTTCGGGGAATTTCCCGGGAACACACTCAGGACCAAGGTCAAAGGAGGACGTTTCACCAGACCTTCCAGGTCATGAGGTGCACGTGCAGGTTCACAGAGATCTGATGCGACTGACGCATAAGCATCATGGCGTTTGCAGGCCTCCCATTGGCCAGTGGGAGGTGTCACCGGTCACTCATTAGGAATTGGCTTTTATCACGTGTGTGGTGATCCGCATATCTGTGTCCTGTGTGTCTTGCTAAGATTTTCTCAGTTGTCCTATAATGTTTTATGTCTATAGATATTTAAATGTAATATGCTAATTAGCCCTGACACCATAACAGTCATGACCCGTCAGGAGGAGGCTTCAGGCGCAGGTGAGGCGCGGCGCGGACCCTGACGGGGGCCTGGGGCTGCTCCAGCCACGGCGCATCCCCAGTCCCGCCCCTGAGCGTGAGCCGCAGAGGAAACCCCTCTTCTGACCGCTCATGGGCTAAGCTCCCCGTCCACCACTCGCAGTGTTCTTGGTAACTTGGGTAATAAGAATCCAAGAAGGTGATCTAAGCTTATTCCACCTCACTCCTGGAGGGAAAAATGAAGGACCGCTGCTGGAGGGGCTAAGAAATGCCATATCCTGCCCTAGCTGGTTAGCTCAGTGGCTAGAGCCTCAGCCTGAGGACCGCAGGGTCGGTTTTGATTCTGGTCAAGGGCATGTACTGGGTTGTAGGCTCCTCCCGGGCCAGGGCCCAGGTCAGGACTCATGCAGGAGGCAATCCATCGAGGTGTCCCTCTCACATTCATGTTTCTCTCTGTCTTTCCCTCTCTATTCCATGCTCTCTAAAAACCAATGAAAACATATCAAACATATCCTCAGGTTAGGAAAAAAACAATAAAGAAATGCATATCCTATGAAAGAGACATCTTGAAAATGCCTAAAGAAAGTTGTCATTTTTTCATGGTGAAGGGACTGGAGTCCATGTTGATGAAAACACCTTGTTGGCTGAGGCGGCTGGCAGTGGCAGCAGCAGCGGGGTGATGGGAGTGACTCCTTCCCCTGATCAGCCGGTCACCTCCCAGGGAGGGAGGCCAGACTGCGGCCTAGGCTCCTTCCCCACAGGGAGCAGGCCTAAGCTGTCAGTAGGTCATCCCCTGAGGGCTCCTGGACTGTGAGAGGGGAAAGGCTGAACTGAGAAATCCCCCTGCAGTGAACGAATTTTGTCCACCAGGCCTCTAGTTTTAAATAAAACTTTACCTACCTGTACTTTCTGACTCATTATCCTATTTCTGTGACAAATGTGAGATTGTGATGTGTGTGCAGACACCGTGACTGTCTGGGCAGAAACCATCACATCCTCACTGAATGGAAACCACAGCAGGAACTTGACACTTTCCCCTGAAACCCTCATGTGAGGATGAACCCTGACCTAGAACCTGAGGAGCCCGAGGGAGGAGGAGGTGAGGGAGGCAGCAGCAGAGGAGGGAAGAGGGGAGGGAGGGAGAGTGTGACTGAGAGTCTGTGCTGGTTGGGACCCACCTTCTGTGGGTTTGTACAGAGAAGGAGAAGGTTGTGTCCATGACCAGGGTGAACACTAACATGTCAGACATGATGGGTCAGGAGTAACACAGGGTCACACACATGACATGAATTTGTGGGGGAGCATGGCTGTCTGGGTGACCATGTGTAGTTGCAGACACAGGATGTGAGATGATAGGAAACATACGCTGGTCTCGGCCCCTGGCCCCGGCACAGGCTCCTGAGACCCTTGTCACTCCCTGGGGGACGGGCGGGCCTGTTGCTGATGAGGGGACGCTTGGTGGCCTCCTGGGTGAGGATGGGCCACTGGAGAGACCGGGAGGATTAGAAGCTTGGGAGCCCCTCACCTGCCCCCCATTTGCTGGAAGGGGAGAGGGCTCAGGTGCAGTTAAGCAAATTCATGGAACCCACGAACGGAATTATGGGAAACCTCAACTGATATCCAAGAAGTTGTGTGAAACCTGGGACCTCCTGCCTGTGATTGGCACCTGACCTGCGGGCAGTCAGGGGGACTGGCCCTTTAACTGCGGGTCTGACACCTCTCTGGGCAGATGGTGTGAGCACTGAGTGCTGTTGGGGGACATCAGCTGGTGTCAGAGAACTGCTGTCGGGAAGCCACTCCCCACACCTTGGGGACCAGAAGGGTCAGGAGGGAAGAGCTCTAGGTGAGGAGCAGACAACACACACCAGGAGGAAGGAGCTGAGATTCTGACTCAGAAATGTTCCTTCTTAGAATTCCCCCGACACGGGGTGGTGGGCGGGGCTCCATGACCTCCCGCGTGTGCTCCTGGGACGCCTGTGCTGCTGCTCCATCGAGTGTGACCTCCTCCTCCCGGGACACAGGTCCCTGCAGAGGAGCCCCCTGACAGAGGCCACACAAACGCTCCTCGCTGATGGAGGCTCAGAGCCACCACCTCGGGGCCCAGGGGTTTTTGTCTCACTTCCTCGTCCTCTGAAACACTGTGCCTAATAGTAGCTGCTCCCACTGCCAACATCTGCATTGCAGTAATAGTCAGCCTCGTCCTCAGGCTGCAGCCCCGAGATGAGCAGGAGCCCCGCATTGGCCGAGGCGTCTTTGGATCCAGAGAAGCGGCTGGGGACCCCGGAGCCCTGGTGCTTATCTGAGTCTGAGTAGTAGTACAGGAGATACCGGGGAGCGCTTCCTGGCTTCTGCTGGTACCAGTATATACCATAGCTGCCAACATTGTAGCCACTGCTCAGGGTGCAGGTGAGTCTGGCCGTGGCTCCCGGAGATGCAGAGAGGGAGGGTGGCTGGGTCAGCACAGGCTGGGAGAGGGACCCTGCAGACACAGACACTGGTCAGTGATGGGCAGGGACCAGGGGCAGGTTCCCAGGAGACTGAGCAGGAAGGGAAGAAGCCTGGTCCCAGGCCTGGCCCTACCTGTGCAGTGAGAGAGGAGCGCGAGGAGCAGAGGAGTCCAGGCCATGGTGCTCACAGCCCTGAGCCCACAGTGGGGCTGGGCTGCCCAGGCCTCCTTTTCTCCCCACCCTCTGCCAGAGGAGGGGCTGCCATGCAAATGGGGGTCCCTCCAGGGACTGCCCAGCCCCTCCCTGGGCCCTGGGGCTGGAGCTCAGCTCACACCCCAGACTGAGGGGCATGGAGGTGGGCTCCCGCCTTGGGGGGCCCTGGGAGGAAGCACCTGCTGAGCCCACACAGAGGCTATTGCTCAGGGGGCGCTGCCAGCACAGACACAGCTGGTCCCCATCAGGGCGCCCAGGGCCCAGCCCCCAGGCCCAGCCTCCTGTGAGTGGAAAGTCCACAGTGAGCAGCTGTGTGGGGGCCACAGGGCGATCCCACAGCGCCCCCTCCTGGCCACAGGACACACTCCATCGCCCTGGTCCAGAGCCCTGAGCCCAGCTGGTGTCTGCTGCTCCCCAGGTCACTGTCCCTGTTCCCACTTCCTGGTCTGACAGCACAGACCCTGGCGCTCACTACAGCGTCTCATCCTGGGCCCAGCCGTGGGAGGTGCCAGCATGGACGTAGCTGATAAGTTCATTTGGTTTCAGTCCAGGAAGATGCTGCCAAGTTCATGCCCAGTGAGCTCTGATCCCACATCACACGTGACGAGGCGGCGATCCGGCTGGCGGGGCTCACGGGGGCTGTTCAGGTCACGATGGGGGTGAGTTTCCAGGAACTCGCTCAGGGGCGTCTCCAAGGCCAGGTGAGCAGCCATGTTAACTCGGCGAGGCCCTCCCAGCCTGTGGGCCCGGATGTGGTCAGTACGTGGTGGAGGGAAGGGCTCGGGGCGTCCCGGGGACCAGGGGGAGCGGAGCGAGCGTCCTGACTGCAGACGTGACGGGATGTGGTTCTGTGTGGGGCTCCCTGTACCTGTGTCACCTGCTCCGTGTCAGGCTGTGTCTCAGGAGCCCTGGAGCGCGGTTCTGCGTTAAACAAACCAAAGAATGTCTGTCCTTCCTTCCTCCTTGTCTGGGGTCAGTGACTCTCCCAACCCAGAGGCCACCAGGACCCCCCAGCGGTGAGGGAGCCCCAGGCAGAACCCACGGCAGCGCCGCAGCGCCACCTGCTGGTCACGTGCCCACTCGCAGTCTCCTCCAGGGCCCTGAGGCTCAATGCCCAGAGACCTGTCACTGGCCTGGATCAGTCAGCATGTGCCTGGGTCTGATTGAGAGAACGTGTTCACATTGTCTGTGGGGGCAGAGGCTCACACAGAGAGAGGGAGTCACCCAGACGCAGACGTTCTTCTGAGGAGAGCACCTTCTACAGTCACATAAGGAGGGACTGGGTCCCTGTCTGGGACGCTGGGAGCTGGTCTCCTCTCATCAGAGGCTTTAACGTCCACGTGGAGACGTGACCACAGGCTCTCCATGTGGAGTTTCTGCAGAAGAATCCAGAGGACGTGAGGGTCTCCAGCCAGGAGGTGCCCTGGGGGCTGGGGAGCAGTGGGGATGGGGGAGCAGCACAGGAGGGAGGAGCCATGTGGGGCGTCCGAACCTCTTGCTCACGGGTACACCAGGGGTGGGAAGAACCACACTGGGCAAAGAACTTGCAGCAAGATCGGGACTGAAATAGGTTCATGTGGCTGATTTAGCCCGAGAGGTCTGATCACCGGATATCGTGGAGTCTGGCAAGATGGCTTCTCCCAAGAGCATGCCGAAAGATGCCCAGATGATGGCACAAATCCTGAAGGATGTGAGGATTGCAGAATAGGAGCCAAGGGTTACAAATAAGATGTTGGACTTTGCCTTCCGATGTGTGACCACAATTCTAGATGATGCAAGACTGTATCCACGCCATGCTGAGAAAGCTACCGTTGGTGCAGATGATGTGTGATTGGCATCCAGGGTCGTGCTGACCAGGCTTTTACCTCTCTTCCCCCAAGGGGTTTTTCATTAGATATTGCAAGGCAAAGAAATCAAACCCCATTGCCATTGACCAAGCCATATTCAGGTCCTAGATTGCCACCTGGTAGATATTGCTTGACCGCTCCAAACTATAGACGTAAATCTTTACCAAAAAAGGCATCTACTTCTGCGGGAAGAATAACAGCTCCACGGCCAAGTGTTGGTTCAGCTACTAGAAGACCAAGTACGCCCCCACTTGGCACACCAACCCCACAAACCATGTCCATTTCAACTGAAGGAGGGACGCCAATGTCCCTCACAGGGCAAAGCTTGACAGTGCGGATTCCCACGTCACAGTCCCCGCTGTAAAGGCATCAATTCCTGCAACATCAGCTCTTCAGAATGTTCTGATTAATCCATCATTAATTGGGTCCGAAAACATTCTTATTACCGCTAACATGGTATCATCACAAAATGCCGCCAATGAATCAGCAAATGCATTGAAAAGAAAACATAAAGGTGATGATGATGATGACTATGATAATTTGTAATTTGGCCTTGATGCATGCAACATGTATGCTTGATATTGAATCCACTGGACTGAGATTAAACATGCATGCCAGAGGTTTTCAAGTTGTGTTTTAGAAAACTTAATATTTAATGAGAAAATATACTTGTAGTTTGTAATTGAGATATTGCATTTTCTTTACTAGAAATCATAATGGTTTCTCAACAGCCTTTAAGAAATAAAGTTGTCATTCATTAGAAGAAGAAGAAGAAGAAGAAGAAGAAGAAGAAGAAGAAGAAGAAGAAGAAGAAGAAGAAGAAGAAGGAGGAGGAGGAGGAAGAGGAGGAGGAGGAGGAGGAGGAGGAGGAGGAGGAGGAGGAGGAGGAGGAGGAGGAGAAGGAGAAGGAGAAGGAGAAGGAGAAGGAGAAGGAGAAGGAGAAGGAGAAGGAGAAGGAGAAGGAGAAGGAGAAGGAGAAGGAGAAGGAGAAGGAGAAGCCCTGTGGTGGGAAGAAGAATGTGGAGGGAGGAGAGGAGGCGGAGCTGCATGCGGATGGGGCAGAGGGAGAATCTCTGGACTCTGGGCCAGAAACACTCCCAGGGCAGGAGGAGGAAGGACATGGAGGAACCGGCAGGGTCTGGGGGAAGGAGGAGTCAGATGGGAACCCCTTTAGTCGGAAGGATCGGGTCTGACATGGTTTCTCCCTGAACAAGGAGGTGATGACCTGGGAGACAGTTAGAACTGCTGCCTCACACGTTCACACAGGGTCAGTGTGACCGAGCCCTCACGGGAGACATTATGGTGCAGAGAGCCCTGAGGGTGTTGGGGATGGAGAAGCCGCCAGCAGGGGCCCAGGTCAGGCTGCAGAGCGGAGAGGAGGTTTTTGTCTCACTTCCCTGTGGGTCTGACCACTGTGTAAGTCTTAGAGCTGCTGTCCCATGTGTTACAGTAATAGTCAGCCTCGTCCTCAGGCTGCAGCCCCGAGATGAGCAGGAGCCCCGCATTGGCCGAGGCATCTTTGGATCCAGAGAAGCGGCTGGGGACCCCGGAGCCCTGGTGCTTATCTGAGTCTGAGTAGAATCCCAGAAGATACCGGGGAGCGCTCCCTGGCTTCTGCTGGTACCACCATATGCCATAGCTGCCAACATTGAAGCCACTGCTCAGGGTGCAGGTGAGTCTGGCTGTGGATCTCGGAGATGCAGAGAGGGAGGGCGGCTGGGTCAGCACAGGCTGGGAGAGGGACCCTGCAGACACAGACACTGGTCAGTGATGGGCAGGGACCAGGGGCAGGTTCCCAGGAGACCGAGCAGGAAGGGAATCAGCCTGGTCCCAGGCCTGGCCCTACCTGTGCAGTGAGAGAGGAGTGCGAGGAGCAGAGGAGTCCAGGCCATGGTGCTCACAGCCCTGAGCCCACAGTGGGGCTGGGCTGCCCAGGCCTCCTTTTCTCCCCCACCCTCTGCCAGAGGAGGGGCTGCCATGCAAATGGGGGTCCCTCCAGGGACTGCACAGCCCCTCCCTGGGCCCTAGGGCTGGAGATCAGCTCACACCCCAGACTGAGGGGCATGGAGGTGGGCTCCCCCCTTTGGGTGCCCTGGGAGGAAGCACCTGCTGAGACAGCACATCACTGAGCACAGGCCCAGCCACAGGCCCAGGCTCCTATTAGTTAAGGTCCTTAATGGGCAGCTGCATTGGGACTACAGGGCAGTCCCACAGCGCCCCCTGCTGGTGGCAGCACACACCTGCCCTTCGCCCAAAGCCCTGAGAGTCCAGCAGGCTGCATTTGGAGACCATGCCCGCAGGAGGGGCAGTTGGGGGTGACCAGACCAGCAGAGGGGCAGTGATGGACAAACAGGCCAGCAGAGGTGGGCAGTGAGGGTTGACCTATCTAGTGTGGGGGGGGGCATTAAGGGGCGACCAGGCTGGTAGGGGCAGCTGTAAGGGGCGACCATGCTGGCAGGGGGTCAGTAAGGGTCGACCAGTCTGACGGGGGGCAGTTAGCAGTGACCAGACCAGCTAAGAGGCCGTTGGGGGCAACTAGACCGGAAGTGGGGGCATTTGGGGGTGACCCGGCCTGCCTGGGGGACAGTTAGGGTCGATCAGGCAGGCAGGCAGGTGAGCAGTTTGGAGCCAGTGGTTCCGGATTGTGAGAGGGATGTTCAACTGCAGGTTTAGGCCTGATCCTGGGGTCCTGGATTGGAGAGGGTGCAGGCTGGGCTGAAAGGACACCCCCCTATGCACGAATTTCATGCACCAGGCCTCTAGTATTTTAAATAAAACTTTACCTACCTGTACTTTCTTGCTCATTATCCTATTTTAGTGACAAATGTGAGATTATGCTGTGTGCAGACTCAGTGACTGTCTTGGCAGAAACAATCACATCCTCACTGAATGGAAACCACAGAGGAACTTGTCACTTTCCCCTGAAACCTTCACGTGAGGATGAACCCTGACCTAGGACCTGAGGAGCCCGAGGGAGAGAGGAGGTGAGGGAGGGTGTGACTGAGAGTCTGTGCTTGCTGGGACCCACCTTCTGTGGGTTTGTTCAGAGAAGGAGAAGGCTGTGTCCATGACCAGGGTGAACACTCACATGTCAGATGAGATGGGTCAGGAGTAACACAGGGTCACACACATGACATGAATGTGTGGGGGAGCATGGCTGTCTGGGTGACCATGTGTAGTTGCAGACACAGGATGTGAGATGACAGGAAACATACGCTGGTCTCGGCCCCTGGCCCCGGCACAGGCTCCTGAGACCCTTGTCATTCCCTGGGGGACGGGCGGGCCTGTAGCTGATGAGGGGACGCTGGGTGGGCTCCTGGGTGAGGATGGGCCACGGGAGAGGCCGGGAAGATTAGAAGCTTGGGAGCCCCTCACCTGCCACCCATTTCCTGGAAGGGGAGAGGGCTCAGGAGCAGTTAGCAAATTCATGGAACCCACGAAAGGAATTATGGGAAACCTCAATTGATATCCAAGAAGTTGTGTGAAACCTGGGACCTCCCAGCTGTGATTGGCACCTGACCTGCGGGCAGTCAGGGGGACTGGCCCTTTAACTGCGGGTCTGACCCCGTCTCTGGGCAGATGGTGTGAGCACTGAGTGCTGTTGGGGGACATCAGCTGGTGTCAGAGAACTGCTGTCGGGAAGCCACTCCCCACACACTGGGGACCAGAAGGGTCAGGAGGGAAGAGCTCTGGGTGAGGAGCAGACAGCACACAACAGGAGGAAGGAGCTGAGATTCGGACTCAGAAATGTTCCTTCTGAGAATTCCCCGACACGGGGTGGTGGGCGGGGCTCCATGACCTCCCATGTGCTCCTGGGACGCCTGTGCTGCTGCTCCATCGAGTGTGACCTCCTCCTCCCGGGACACAGGTCCCTGCAGAGGAGCCCCCCTGACAGAGGCCCCACAGACGCTCCTCGCTGATGGAGGCTCAGAGCCAGCACCTCGGGGCCCAGGGGTTTTTGTCTCACTTCCTCGTCCTCTGAGACACTGTGGGTAACTAAAGCTGCTCCCACTGCCCTCATCTGTATTGCAGTAATAGTCAGCCTCGTCCTCAGGATGCAGCCCCGAGATGAGCAGGAGCCCCGCATTGGCCGAGGCGTCTTTGGTTCCAGAGAAGCGGCTGGGGACCCCGGATACGTGGTACTTATCAGAGTCTGACTTATATCTCAGGAGAAATCTGGGAGGGCTCCCTGGCTTCTGCTGGAACCAGCGGATATGGTAGGTGCCAACAGTGTAGCCACTGCTGAGGGTGCAGGTGAGTCTGGCTGTGGCTCCCGGAGATGCAGAGAGGGAGGGCGGCTGGGTCAGCACAGGCTGGGAGAGGGACCCTGCAGACACAGACACTGGTCAGTGATGGGCAGGGACCAGGGGCCGGTTCCCAGGAGACCGAGCAGGAAGGGAAGAAGCCTGGTCCCAGGCCTGGCCCTACCTGTGCAGTGAGAGAGGAGCGCGAGGAGCAGAGGAGTCCAGGCCATGGTGCTCACAGCCCTGAGCCCACAGTGGGGCTGGGCTGCCCAGGCCTCCTTTTCTCCCCACCCTCTGCCAGAGGAGGGGCTGCCATGCAAATGGGGGTCCCTCCAGGGACTGCCCAGCCCCTCCCTGGGCCCTGGGGCTGGAGCTCAGCTCACACCCCTGACTGAGGGGCATGGAGGTGGGCTCCCCCGTGGGGGCGCCCTGGGAGGAAGCACCTGCTGAGACCACACACAGGTGCCTGCTCAGGGGGTGCTGCCAGGCCCCAAGGACAGCAGGGAGCCCACAGTGCAGGTGCCTGTGTGGGAAGGTCTCACTGAACAGCTGTGAGCTCATCACCTGCAGTCTCACAACGCCCCCTGCTGGCGGGAGGACACACCCTCCCCTGCACCAAAGCCCTAAGAGCCCAGCTGGCTGGGGGCTCCCCAGGTCTCTGTCCCTCTTCCCACCCCCACGGTCTGAGCCCAGACACTGCGATGGGATTCTCTGTGTTGATCCCCGTAGCAGTGCACTCTCAGGGGTGCATCTGTGTGATGTGCTTACACATTCACACACGACACATGAATGTGGTTTCTCTTCCAGTGAAGATGCTGCTCAATAAACACACAGTGAGCCTCTGTCCACGTCACAGGGGAGGGCGCTGCTCAGTGTGCGGAGCTCAGGGGGCTGTGCAGGTCAGTGACTGAGAGAGGAATTTTCCAGAAACAACCTCAGGGGCGTATTCAAAGGAGGACCATTCAGCAACCATTTCACACCACGTGAGCCATTTAAGGTTTTCATGGAGATCTGATTGAGTTAGTGATTCATTAAAAAATCATAAACTGGTGGGATTCACAGTTACCAGTGGAGCCTGAAGCAAGTGGGTTTTTTTAAATTTTAGGAAACGCCTTTGTATTCCATCATTTGTATGTTCTGTGCTCTGTGTACCATGTTGTCTCCGTGTCCTCACATGTGCTGACAGTTGTAAACATTCCCTCCTGTGTTCGTCCACATTCCCTCCTTTCAGGCAGAAGCTGAACGGGGATGGGGAGAAGCTGGCAGACATGGGACGGACACTCTCACCCACACGCACGACGCGTCCCCCAGCAGCGGGTGAGACCCTGAGGCGGGAGGAGGGCGTGTCCCCAGAGACCAGGCGCAGACACGGGGCCCTCACCCCTCCTGGCTCAGGGTCCCGGAAGGAGCAGCAGGGAGCTCCCAGGAGGAGGTGACGTCAGAGTTCAGCACTGAGGGGCGTGGACAGCGGCTGTTCCCAGGGACCCGTGGGCGCTGCAGCCTGAGACCCCGGGGCCGGGGCAGCAGGGACAGAGGGACCTCTCCGTGCACAAAGGCCTCAGCCGCTCCTACTGAGCATCAGGGAGGAGCGGGCACGGCTGGGGAGTCCTGGACACAAGTCAATGACCCCTAATAAAGACGCAGGTCTCCTCGTCGGGGTTCGGGCTGAAGTGACCCCAGATGGTCCCCAACTCAGACCCGGGGCTTCAGGGCAAAGAGGCTCAGGTCCCCGCTGATGGGAGGGGCTCCTGTGAGGTGTCAGCCTTGTGTCCAGGAAGAGGCTGCTGGGAGGCCTCTGAGGGCAGAGGGAGGAGGCCCCTCATGCTCCAGGGGCGGCCCTGGGACCTGGCCCGTGGGGGGTGGAGGGGCGGGAGCAGTAGAAGCAGAGGCCACAGGCTGAGCCTGAGGGGCAGGTGCTGGGCGCCCCTCCTGGCAGGTGAGAAGGGCTCCCTGTGGCCTCAGCCCCACAGGACGGGCTCTGGGTGGGCACGGGGGCTGCGGGCACAGGAGGGGGACAGGCAGCCTGGGCCTCAGTGCCCGCCCAGCGGGGCGCCCGGAGCCCGAGCTGCCAGACTGGCCCCCGGGAGCGGGTCAGGGACACACAGGCGCCTGCTCTCCGGCTGGAGGGGGGCCCAGGCTGTGAGGGGAGCCCCAGGTCACAGCACACACACGGGGCCTCCCTGAGGGGCTCTGACGCAGGCACAGCTGGACTCGGGGCCCTGGGTCTGCCCAGCCCCGTCCTGGCCGCCCAGGCAGCCGCCCCCTGACGCACAGGAAGGTCTGCTCAGGCTGAGACACGCACACCGAGTGCTGCTGCCACGGGCGGCTGGACGGGCAGGTCCACAGGGTGAGGACAGGTTTGCAGACACAGTCCCCTGTGGGGGCCTCAGACCCCGGTTACGCGCCCCCCAGCAAAGGCACAGCCACCTTCTCAGAGGATGGGACTGCCCCGGGTCCCTCTGCAGCGGGACAGCGGGTTTTTGTCTCACTTCCCCACAGGCCTGGGCCACTGTGCGAGCATCCAGGCTGCTGTCATAGGACTGGCAGTAATAATCAGCCTCGTCCTCAGCCTGCAGCCCCGTGATGGTCAGGGAGCCTGAGCTGCCAGACCTGGAGCCGGTGAATCTATCAGGGACCCCTGAGGGTCGTTTGCTATCCTCATAGATGAGGAGTTTGGGGGCCTTTCCTGGGAGCTGCTGGTACCAGTGCACATAGTAACCATCCCCAATGTTGGAGCTGCTTCCAGTGCAGGAGATGGTGACCCTCTGGCCTGCGGACCCCGACACTGAGGACGGCTGCGTCAGCACAGGCTGGGCCCAGGATCCTGGAAGAGGGGGGACACAGAGAGGGTGAGTCTGGGTGTAGAGACAAGAGGAGGAAGCAGGGCCCATGTGTCTTCCCAAGGCCCCTTCCCCTGTCCCCTATCCAGTCACCTGTGCAGTGAGCCAGGAGGGTGAGGAGGAGAGGGGCCCAGGCCATGGTGGAGGTCATCCCTGAGTCCTGCCTCCTGTGCCCCACAGCTGAAGCAGAGCTCCCCCATCTCTCCCTTCCCCTCTTCATAGTCTGCGGGAGGGAGGGCCCCCTCATGCAAATGAGACCCCCTGGTTTTGCTCCCTTCCTGGGCCCTGGGTGGGTCCCTGTGCCTGAGGATGGCAGGGTGAGGGCAGGGGTGGGGCTGTGCGGGGCCCAGGGGGAGGCAAGGTCACAGCTGTGAGCCCTGAGCTCAGGGCACCAGGCAGGGCCAGGGAACAGGTTGCAGCTCTGAGGAGCCCAGCCCTTCAGCAGCGGCCCCTGAGCGCCCCCTGGTGGCCAGGCCTGGACGCACCACTGTGTCCCCTGCTGACTAAGGCCCAGGAGGGACAGGTCCTGCCTCCCCACTGCTCTGGGCACTGACCCCCTGGCTCAGGGCATCCAGGTGCCCCTTGAGGTGGCCTCCCCGTCCCCTCAGGACACTCTCTCTGCTCCACTCCGCCTCCTTCTGTGAGTCGGCGCCCGTCTCTCTGGCAGTTCAGGCGTCAGACCTGAGCTGGTGTCACTAATGGAACTTTGTTCCCAGGATCAGGTCTAGAGCAGCGACTGTGCCAAGGAGGCGAATTCCTTAATTTCCAGGACACAGTATTATTTTTTTTATGTGATTCCTGCCCTGTTAGAAATTAATCACTCTCTTTCCTAATTACAAAAAAAATTCTGTCAATGACCTTCCCTTTTGTTCAGTAGATAATACATAATTGCATTTGTACACATGACTTTCTATCAAGCTTTGCCTAGTACCTGGCATCCTCATTCATAGGGAAACTGAATATAGTATTTCCCACTCATTTATTTCTATCCGTAGGAGAGTCTGGTGTCTGATCGTTGAGTGAGGCTCACTGTGATCCCAGCTCCCTGGACACGGAAGGGGAGGGGACAGTGATGGCACCACCGGGACCAGGGCCGTGTGAGGGGGGGATACTAAGCGATGAATCAAGGTGAGCTTGGGGAGCAATTTTGGTGATGGACACAGAAGGAGATGCACTGTGCTCTGTGGGTCAGAGGGCGTGTGCGGGACCCCTGGGCCTGTCCTCCCCTGAGGGAGGTATGGTGGAGGCTGAGGCTCCAAGGAGAGGGGGGCAGCGTCTCCATGGCAGCCATGAGCCTGATTCCCAGGTCCTCCCTCTGGGACAGGGAGGCCAGGCTGTGGGGTTGGTGCTGCTTTCACACTTTCCTGGGAGAATTGGACCTCAGGTCATGGCCCCCAGAGGGGATTGGCTGTGGCTTTTGTTGGACCTGAATGTGTCAGGACAGTGGGGAGGTCAGGGGTCAGAGCTGGTCATAGAAAGGCAGGAGCTACCTTGCGTATTTCCCTGATCAGTTTCCAGACCCAACTGCACTAGTGATGATGGTGGGGGAGAGGGAGGCCCAGGGGACCCATTAGGGAACCTTCCCGTCTCTGTTCGCTCTGATCTGGACCCACACCTCCCAGCCATGGGGTCAGGAGGCGATGGAGCCCAGTTCCAGCTCCTGGGAGCTCAGAGGTCCCTGCGATGGCCTCTCAGGAGAAAGAGCACATCCCTGCTCTGAGCAGGTGGCTGAGCTCCAGGAGGGTCCCCAAGCCCGGGCCAGGCGCTGTGGCTGCCCAGGCCTCCTCCCTCCGCCCTCTGCCAGAAGAGGGGCCGTCCCTGCAGATGTGGTTCCTCCAGGGACTGCCCAGCCCCTGGGCCCTGGTGCTGGGGCTCAGCTCACCCCACGATGAGCAGGATGGACTGTCCTGATGGGCTGTGTCCTGGAGATGCTGCCACAAAGGCCCACAGACTGAGTCCCTCAGAACCGGGGAGATGGTCCCTCTCAGGGGTGGGGCTCAAGTCTGAGGTCAAGGTGCTGGCAGCCCCGTGCTCCCAGGGAGGCCCCGGGTAGGTGCTCTCTTGTCTCTTTCCAGCGTTGGAGGCTCCGCCCAACCTTGTCATGATCTCAGCTTGGGGTTCGGTCCCTGACTCTGTCCAGACAGCTGAGCCCCACGGGACATGCACCCAGTCCTCAGAGAGTCTGTGGGAATCGGCTCTGGGGCAGAGGAGCCCGGTTTAGGAAGACATGGGTGCATCGATCCCCCTACAGGGTATCTGCCCTCTAACCTCACACAGGTGTGAAGGGAAGACGGGCAAAAAATTCAGCTGCGATGGCTGCCCCAACTCTGCTTTAAAGTGGCTCCATTTCTACTGATGTTATACTATACTAGTGGCCTGGTGCACGAAATTTGTGCACATTGAAAAGGGATTAATTACAGGAAATATTTTAATATTGCAATTTGCCCTTTATAATAGAAGTGTCAGAGATGAAAGAAAATTAGAAAAATTTATATGAAAATCTTCCTTCTGTCAGAGTCTGGGGCACACTAAATGATCCAAATTCAAGTCCCCGAACACCCGAGGTGCCTCAAAATTAGGAAAGATCCAGCCCCAGCCAGCCCCATCCCCATTGGGTGAAATCCACACCTGGCCGGCCACACCCTCGTCAATCCCCACCAGGTGGGGGATGCAGCCTCAGGTCCCTGCTGATTGCTCGTTAAGACTTGTTATGGGAACTGGGCCTCAGCTGTGGGCCCAGCCATCTTGACTGTTAAGGTGTGATGGCCAATTTGCATATTACCTCTTGATTAGATAAGATTGTTAAGTTTTATCTTGATTATTAAATGTTGGCCAAGTGAAATTCAGACTTGACGGTGTGTGTGAGTGTGAGTGTGAGTATGAGTGTGACTTTTCCTTTTGCTGCTCCTGTCCATTTCCTGTAAAACTGTTGATTATATTGGCTCTTGTTTTCATAAAATGATCACAGCCGAGAATAACTGATGAGATTGCCTGGTCTGGGGCCTCAGAGAACAACCTCAGAGCCCACACCAGCTGGACGCAGCCCTGTGCACAGCAGACAGGGCCCTAGAAGCAGAGGGTGCACTGAGCTTGTGTTTGTGCCTCACTTCCCCACCGGCACCTGTCACTGTGGGGATGGCTGCTGTACCACAGAACGCAGTAGTACTCGGCCTCGTCCTCAGGCTGGGCCCCTGTGAGGGTCAGGGCAGCTTTGCCTCCTTGGATGGAGGCTGAGAACCGGGCCGGGGTCCAAGAGAATTACTTGGTTGTTTCATAAATCAGAGCCCTGGGGACCTGACCAGACTTCTGCTGCATCCAGTGTAGATAGTGACCGTTGTTGACAGCCCCGGTGCTGGAGCCACAGGTGAGAGTGACCGTTCGGCCTGGGGACACGGTCGCTGAGGGCTCCTGAGTGACCACAGCCTGAGACCTGGACCCTGAAACAAAACAGACACAATCAGGAATGAAGAATGAAGGCAGAGGGACCCCCCACAGGCTGGTCTCTGAAATGGCCCTGAACCTGGGCAGAGAGCGAGGAGGAGGAGGAGGAGGGGAGTCCAGCTCATGGTGGAGACTTTCCAAGGTGCCTGGGTCTCTGGCACGTGCTGGGCTCGGTGTCCCTTTATCTCCTCCCGGCCTCCTGGGTACAGGGGTGTTTGCTGGTCATTATGCAAATGTGCGCCCACAGGACCCTCCTGCTCTGGGTTCTGGGCCCCGTTGGCAGCTTCACTGTGAGGAGGAGGCCGGGGAGGCTGTGGGCTCTGAGTCTGTCCCTTGAGGGGAAGCACCTGCTGTCACCTCACACCCAGGCCAGGAGCATGGGCGCAGGGCCCACTCAATTAGAACCATTAGAGTTGGCTTCAGGCCTGGCAGCTCTGAGAAGGTCCACATCTCCCCCTGGTGGCGCCCTAGGAGATAGTCTTGGTGGTGGGAACTATAGAAGGAAAGATGGTGGCCCCTGAAAATAGGATAGATAGATGATAGATAGATAAGTAGATAGATGGGTAGATAGATAGATAAATGGATAGATGGATGATAGATAGATAGATGATAGATTGATAGACAGAGATAGGTGTTGGTAGATCAATAGATGGTAGAGAGATTGATTGATAGCTAGATAGATGGTAGAGAGATTGATTGATAGCTAGTTAGATGGTACAGCGATTGATTGACAGCTAGATAGATGATAGAGGCAAATATTGTACTTCTGACTCCCTGCAGAGAGGTCCCCCTGTATCCCCTGGTTTAGCTTTTGGTTCTATCCCTGCCCTTTGGCTGTGCTCACAGAGTCCATCACATCCTGGTTCTCCTCTTCCCTTTGGACTGAGAAGCTTGTGCTGCTCCCGGATGGACTGGAGGACTGTGTCCTCATTCTATCCGCCCAGAATGCCCTCCTCTGGGTGCCTCAGGGGTGGAGTCCGTAGATTCTCTCTTCTCCTTCAGGTGTTTAACTTCCTGGGTCCTGACATACGAGGGGGAATTGCTACTGGATCTGGACCCCATGAAGGTTAAATGAGGAGCCCCTGGGTCCCATGCACTCTTCCTTCCCTCGGGTCACCCTCCTGCTGAGCTGCAGCAGAAGGTGTGCGGGTGGGTGCTCAGCTCCCAGAGGCCCCAGAAAATGTGACCCCCTGCTCCGTGCTGCTGACACCTTCCTGGGGACAGTGATTGTCACCAGCTGGTTCCCTTCCCGTGGGTGTGAGACAAGCCCCTGCCGGGGTCTGCTCACCTCAGGGAGGGCGCCCAGGGCTCAGGGAGTGATATTCATATCACTGTGGGTATGAACTAAGCTGCGTTTTTATTTCTTAGAAAGAAATTAGCTCAGTGACTGTGATTCGGGGAATGAAGTGGGAAATAGGGTTCGGAGAAGCTGTTGAAACCCCATTGGAAATCTTACACAAATCCTTTCCCGGGTGGGGCAGTGACAGACAACACTCCGGGTCCCTTGGTTCTGAGCTGGGAGCAGGCGGCCCTGGGGGACCAGGTCACAGAGGAGGGACTGGGGTTGCCATGGTCACACGGCCCAGGAATGCTGAGTCATGGTTTTGAAAGCGGGTACAGGGTGACCCCGTTGCATTAGGAAACCAGGAAGAAAGGGAGAGGTGGTGTTGAACCCATGGAGACAGACGACGGGGAGAGCAGGGGTCCCCTGGTTTACATCACAGGACAGAGGAGCCCCGACGGGCCTGCGGGAGAGGAGGCAGGTGCTCCCTCAGCCGCCCCTGGGCTGGCGGCTCCTAGTGGCAGCAGGTTTATTAAGTCACGTGACAGCGTAGAGACCAGGGGGGTCACAGAGGCTGTGTGGGCCTGACCTGATGGCTCAGTGGTTGAGCGTCGACCTAGGAACCAGGAGGTCACGGTTTGATTACCAGTAAGGGCTCATGCCTGGGATGCGGGCTCGATCCCCAGTGTGGGGACTGCAGGAGGCAGCCGGACAATGATTCCCTCTCATCATTGTGGTTTATCTCTCTCTCTCCCTCTCTCTTCCACGTATACTTTCCACATGCATGTTTTTTCAACAGGTTCAGTTGTTAGGAACCCAGACTCTGGGGAAGCCAAGGTTTTTGTCTCACTTCTCCATCTGAGTGTGTCACTGTGAGCAGCACCACTGTGCCAGGTGCCACAGTAATAGTCAGCCTCGTCCTCAGGCTGCAGCCCCGAGATGAGCAGGAGCCCCGCATTGGCCGAGGCGTCTTTGGATCCAGAGAAGCGGCTGGGGACCCCGGAGCCCTGGCCCTTATCTGAGTCTGTGTAGTAATTCAAGAGATACCGGGGAGGGCTCCCTGGCTTCTGCTGGTACCAGAATATCCTGTAGCTGCCAACATTGTAGCCACTGCTCAGGGTGCAGGTGAGTCTGGCTGTGGCTCCCGGAGATGCAGAGAGGGAGGGCGGCTGGGTCAGCACAGGCTGGGAGAGGGACCCTGCAGACACAGACACTGGTCAGTGATGGGCAGGGACCAGGGAAGGTTCCCAGGAGACTGAGCAGGAAGGGAAGAAGCCTGGTCCCAGGCCTGGCCCTACCTGTGCAGTGAGAGAGGAGCGCGAGGAGCAGAGGAGTCCAGGCCATGGTGCTCACAGCCCTGAGCCCACAGTGGGGCTGGGCTGCCCAGGCCTCCTTTTCTCCCCACCCTCTGCCACAGGAGGGGCTGCCATGCAAATGGGGGTCCCTCCAGGGACTGCCCAGCCCCTCCCTGGGCCCTGGGGCTGGAGCTCAGCTCACACCCCAGACTGAGGGGCATAGAGGTGGGCTCCCCCCTTGGGGGGCCCTGGGAGGAAGCACCTGCTGAGACCACACAGATTGACCTGCTCAGCTGACTGTTTCCCGCCACAGAGGACACAGCTGCTGATTCCCCATCCGTGAGCTCAGGGCCCAACTGCCAGGCCCAGTCTCTTGGGAGTGAATGGGCCTCAGGAGCAGCTGGGTGGAGGGCCCACAGCGCCTCCTGCTGGTCACAGGACACACAGCTCCTCCTGGCCCAAAGCCCAGAGAGCCCAGCTGGTGCCTTCAGCTCCCCAGGTCATTGTCTCTGTGCACACAGCCATGGTGTGATTCTCAGGTGCTTGGATTTTAATACATTGTCCGTGTGTGCTTCTTCTTAAGTATCATGAACTCCATTTCCTAATAGTATCTTCAGAGTTTTCATGTCTTTCTTAGTGAATAGTGTCTTGTGTTATTGGCTTGTTTTTGTATCAGGAAGTGGTTGGCACCAGCTCTTGATCAATAAATTGAGGAAGAAAAAAATAAAAATAAATTTAGGAAGAATCAATATCGTAATGAAATTCAGTGTTTCCATCCACTCTTTAGGAGTACCTGTTTATTTATTGAAGTTTCCTTTCTTTTCTCTTGCAAACTTTTATACCTTTCCATGTTCAATATTTTTAAGTTTTTCTCAGACGCAGCCTTCAGCCTTTCTCAGTTACGTGAGTATAAATGGTGTTGCTTTGTCTTTCAAATGCTGCAATCACCTCCTTTGGGACGTTTCTCTTGCTGTGCAGAAGCTGTTTAGTGTGATATAGTCCCAGCCATATATTTTCCCTTTCCTTCCCCTGCCTTTGGGTCAAATTCATGAAACCTTCTCTGAGACTGCGATCCATGAGCTGAGCATCTATGTTGTGTCTATGTGATTGATGGTTCCGGGACTTTATTTTGGGTCTTTTTGAGTTCATTTTTGAACAGGAGGACAGGCGGGCACCTGGTGTCATTCCTGGGCCTGTGCTTCCCATTGTGCCAGCACCGCGGGTGGAAGAGGCTCCCTTTCCTCCGTGGTATGTGCTTTGCTCCTTTGTCAACAAGCGTTTGCCCGTGTGCGTGTGGGTTTGTTATTCGGGGCTCTCAGTTCTGTTCCATTGGTCCGAGTGTCTGTTTCATTTCTTTTAATTTTTTGAAATACCGTGTTGTTTTGATGATCGTTGCTCTGTGGTGTAATGTGAAGTCAGTGTAATTTGTAAATGATACCTCTGGCTTTGTTCTTTTTGTTTTTTTTTTTTTTAAATCCCGATTACATTGGCTATTTGGGGTCCTGAGAAGGGAGGCGGCTGAGACCAACCCGGTCTGGGACTCCCTAAGGTCCACCGGGGTTGCCTGGCAGAGGAACCCAGACTAGGAACAGGTGGCTGGGTCTGCAGCTGAGAGAGTGCCCAGCAGCCCCTCTCCAGCGCTGTCTTGCAGCGCCCCCTGCTGCCCCAGGCGGGGATTCCTCCCGGTGAGAGGGGAGAGCCAGGAGCCCAGAGAGGAACCAGCCTTCCTCACACCCTGTCCACAGTGACCCACCCACCCCAGCAGGGGAACCAGTCACCGCCTCCTCTCCATGCTGCAGCCTCAGGCCACGCCTTAGCCCATCCTTCAAAGTGGGGTTCCCTCAGCATGCAAACATCTGGGCAGCCACTCATGTGTTTACAGAACTGTGGGATGACCCCTGAGGACCTGCGGGAGCGGGAATTCGTCCCCCATCCGGCCTAGAAGGAGGAGACTGGACGGAGTCAGACTGTTACCAGGCTAACGGGGGCTCGTGGGCCTGCACGCACCTGTGCTGCCGTTCTTGGGGTCTCACGCCGTCTGGAATGTGAACAGTGAGAGTATAGAACGTGGTCATGTTTCTCTTCATCTTTCAATCCCGTGCGTGAAAAACTCCCTCTCGGAGGGAATCAATTGGGGGGGGGGGGGGGGCGGAGGGGAGTCTCTTATCTTGTCATGTGCTTTGTATAAAGGTTAAACATATGAACTGCACACCGAGTCTGGCCACAAACTGTGCTCCACACTCCGGGTAGAGGAGACTCCATGTAGTTGGGTCCCGGGTCATCTGACCTCACGCGAGTTCCATGCGGTTGTTTTGTCTGACAGATGGCAGGGCAGCAGCACAGAGAGATGCCGCCTCTCGTCCCCTTTGTCCAGCTCAGTGGCATGAGCAGGAGTCAAAGCCTAAGGCCTCCCAGTCGCTGAGCACATTTCCTGTGAACTTAGTGGTTCTCAGACTCGGGTGGCTCCCCTGCTCCGGGGGGTGCTGGGAAATTTGTGGAGGTACTTGTTGGCCATGACTTAGAGAAGAGGGGCTACTGGCTCGTGGGGGTGGAGCCCAGAGGAAGCTTCTAGACGCCCCACAGGCCCAGAACAGCCCCCTCCCAGGCCTCACCCCCACCCCATTGTCCTAAATGCCCAGGCCCAGCACCCTATTCTGAACTCCCCCGCCCCCAGGGAGTGACTGCACAGGACACAGGGCGCCATCCATCCAGTCAGGGGGAGACCTGAATGACACAGAGGGACTCAGAGCCTCCATCTCAACACAGACCTGCCAGCAGGAGGCAGCAGAGAGCGCCCCCTGGTGGGGCAGGTGAGGGCAGCCCCAGGGTGGAGGCTCTGGGGAGTTTTTGTCTCACTTCCCCATGAGTCTGAATCACTGTGCGCTTATTGCTACCATCATAAGACTGACAGTAGTAGTCGGCCTCGTCCTCGGGCTGCAGCCCCGAGATGGTCAGGTGGGCGGCATTGGAGGAGCTGTCGATGGAGCCAGAGAACCGACCTGGGACCCCCGAGGGTCTTTTGTTATCATAGTAGATCACCAAGGTGGGGGCACTGCCCGGGCGCTGCTGGTACCAGGACACATAGTAGTCCCCAATGCTGCCGCTGCTGCGGGTGCAGGAGATGACGGCCTTCTGTCCCGGAGACCCCGACACAGAGCGGGGCTGAGTCAGCACAAACTGGGCCCAGGACCCTGCAAGGAGGGGACACAGACATCAGAGGGGACAGCACAGACCCCGGGCCCAGGGAGGGAGGCGAGGGGATGCTCCCAGGTGACAAACAGGTGCCCCCCAGAACCCCTCAGGCACCACCTGTGCAGTGAGCCAGGATGGCGAGGAGAAGGGGAGCCAGATCCATGGTGGACACGCCCCACACTCTGCTTCCTGAGCCCACAGCCAGGCCTGAGCCCTCACCTTCTTATAGCCCTGACCCCCAGGGGGAGGCTCCATGCAAATCCCCCCTGTCTGCAGCTGCTCAGGCTCCTCCTTCACACGGGGCCTTGGTTCCCCCAGAGAAGAGACTGAAGATGGGGACCTCATTCCCACAGAAGACCTGCCTGAGGCTGGGGGCGGGGCGGGGCGGGGAGGGGCACAGCTGAGCAACAGGGAGCAGCCAGCAGGGGCCTCTACCACAGCGCCCCCTGGGGGACACTGGGCACATGTCATCCCTCAGGGATTGAAGGGGAAGGAAGAGTAGGAGAGGGGTGCAGGCCAGGTGTGAAGCCTTGGCCCAGAGTGGACTGGGGCAGCCCTTTCCCCCGCCCCGGGCCCCCGGCAGCCTTGCCCAATAACGGGCTGGTCATCGAGGTCTGGCCCCCACTTCCTTCTGTCCCACCTCTCCCTGCGCAGGGATAAGGGGCCTGGGCTCCGTCTGTGGGTGCAGGAGGCGCACAGCTGTCCCCGCTGTCCCCTGGGAGCCGCCTGGGAGGGGCAGCTGCGGGGCCAGCACCTGTGGGAAGGTGGGAGCAGGAGCTTCTGCTCAGAAGGCTCTGGGCCAGCATCTCCCTCTGTGAGCACAGAGCTCAGTCCCCAGCTCGGCGGTGCCCTCACAGTCCCGCACGTGGGGCCCCCCTCAGCACCCCTCCATGGCCCCTCGGCTCCTGCCTCTCCTGCCGCGGTCAAGCTCTGGCCTTTTCCGTGGCTCTGACGTCCTGACCTCTGACCTGGCCGCTGGCTGATAACAGGGATTTACAGCCTGTGTGGCCAGGACTGGGGCCACTTCCAAGGTGACTCAGATCTTGTGTGTGTGGGTTTGTTTGGTGATCCTCACCCGAGGGTATTTCCCATGGATTTTTAGGGAGAGTGGAAGGGAGAGGGAGAGACATCGATGTCACAGAAATATACCCATTGGTGGCCTCCTGCTCGTGCCCCGACCAATACCCAGCCCAGGAGGAGCCTGCAATGGAGGTACATGCCCGTGACTGGAATCTACCCAAGACCCTTTGGTCCCCAGGATGACGCTCTGTCCACTGAGCCACACCGGCTAGGGGCTAATGTGACTAATATTAATATATTCAGTGTGCTGTGGACACTGATACCTCATAGGGGAATAATTCCATCAATAAATAAGCAAGTGGATCGATGCTGGAGAACTGAGCTGTTGCCTGAGAAACCCTCCATTTAGGATGGACACAGAGTTAACAGAGCGGATTACTCCAGGCAACGTTACCTCTGCTTTTTTATTTAACTTAAATATTTCTTAATTTTTAAATTACAGATCAGCAACTTGTCACTTTTCTCTGAAACCCTCACCTGAGGATGAAGCTAAGAGCTGAGGAGCCCGAGGGAGAGAGGAGGTGAGGGAGGCAGCAGCAGAGGAGGGAGGAGGGGAGGGAGGGTGTGACTGAGAGTCTGTGCTGGTTGGGACCCACCTTCTGTGGGTTTGTTCAGAGAAGGAGAAGGCTGTGTCCATGACCAGGGTGAACACTGACATGTCAGATGTGATGGGTCAGGAGTAACACAGGGTCACACACATGACAGGAATTTGTGGGGGAGCATGGCTGTCTGGGTGACCATGTGTAGTTGCAGACACAGGATGTGAGATGATAGGAAATACACGCTGGTCTCGTCCCCTGACCCCGGCACAGGCTCCTGAGACCCTTGTCACTCCCTGGGTGACGGGCGGGCCTGTTGCTGATGAGGGGACGCTGGGTGGGCTCCTGGGTGAAGACGGGTCACTGGAGAGACCGGGAGGATTAGAAGCTTGGGAGCCCCTCACCTGCCCCCCATTTGCTGGAAGGGGAGAGGGCTCGGGAGCATTTTGCAAATTCATGGAACCCACGAAAGGAATTATGGGAAACCTCAATTGATATCCAAGAAGTTGTGTGAAACCTGGGACCTCCTGCCTGTAATTGGCACCAGAACTGCGGGCAGTCAGGGGGACTGGCCCTTTAACTGCGGGTCTGACACGTCTCTGGGCAGATGGTGTGAGCACTGAGTGCTGTTGGGGGACATCAGCTGGTGTCAGAGAACTGCTGTCGGGAAGCCACTCCCCACACACTGGGGACCAGAAGGGTCAGGAGGGAAGAGCTCTGGGTGAGGAGCAGACAACACACAACAGGAGGAAGGAGCTGAGATTCTGACTCAGAAATGTTCCTTCTTAGAATTCCCCAACACGGGGTGGTGGGCGGGGCTCCATGACCTCCCGCCTGTGCTCCTGGGACGCCTGTGCTGCTGCTGCATCGAGTGTGACCTCCTCCTCCCGGGGACACAGGTCCCTGCAGAGGAGCCCCCCTGACAGAGGCCCCACAGACGCTCCTCGCTGATGGAGGCTCAGAGCCACCACCTCGGGGCCCAGGGGTTTTTGTCTCACTTCCTCGTCCTCTGAGACACTGTGGGTAACGGTAGCTGCCTCCACTGCTATGGTATGTAGCGCAGTAATAGTCAGCCTCGTCCTCAGGCTGCAGCCCCGAGATGAGCAGGAGCCCCGCATTGGCCGAGGCGTCTTTGGATCCAGAGAAGCGACTGGGGACCCCAGGTCCCAAACTTGTACTTGTGTAGTAGTACAGGAGATACCGGGGAGGGCTCCCTGGCTTCTGCTGGTACCAGTATATATCATAGCTGCCAACATTGAAGCCACTGCTCAGGGTGCAGGTGAGTCTGGCTGTGGCTCCTGGAGATGCAGAGAGGGAGGGCGGCTGGGTCAGCACAGGCTGGGAGAGGGACCCTGCAGACACAGACACTGGTCAGTGATGGGCAGGGACCAGGGGCAGGTTCCCAGGAGACTGAGCAGGAAGGGAAGAAGCCTGGTCCCAGGCCTGGCCCTACCTGTGCAGTGAGAGAGGAGCGCGAGGAGCAGAGGAGTCCAGGCCATGGTGCTCACAGCCCTGAGCCCACAGTGGGGCTGGGCTGCCCAGGCCTCCTTTTCTCCCCACCCTCTGCCAGAGGAGGGGCTGCCATGCAAATGGGGGTCCCTCCAGGGACTGCCCAGCCCCTCCCTGGGCCCTGGGGCTGGAGCTCAGCTCACACCCCAGACTGAGGGGCATGGAGGTGGGCTCCCCGCTTGGGGACCTGGGAGGAAGCACCTGCTGAGACCACACAGAGGCTATTGCTCAGGGGCGCTGCCAGCACAGACACAGCTGGTCCCCATCAGGGCGCACAGGGCCCAGCCCCCAGGCCCAGGCTCCTGTGAGTGGAAAGTCCTCAGTGAGCAGCTGTGTGGGGGCCACAGGGCGATCCCGCAGCACCGCCTGCTGGCCACAGGACACACTACATCGCCCTGGTGCAAAGCCCTGAGCCCAGCTGGTGTCTGCTGCTCCCCAGGTAGGTCACTGTCCCTGTTCCCACTTCGTGGTCTGACTGGCAGACCCTGGCGCTCCATGCAGAGTCTCACTCATGGGGCCCAGCCGTGGGAGGTGCCAGCATGGACGTAACTGAGAGGTGATCGTCTGGGGACAGTTAGAAATGCTGCCTCACACGTTCATAAAGACTGAGCTGTGACGGAGCCCTCCCGTGAGATGTTATGGTGCTGAGGGTCCTAAGGGTGTTGGGGATGGAGAAGGGACATGAACCTGGGACACACCCTGGGCCTCATTCCCATTCACAGATGGGAGCGGCTCCTGAAACGCATGTCACTCATTAAGCCTGTTTCTGTGGATGTGCTCATCCCTCTGATGAAGGGGGTGCTGGCTGATAACGCAGTGTCTTCTGGGACAGGCCCTTTGTGATGCGGTGGGCGTGGCTTTGAGTAGAGCATTGTCTTGCTGGTCCCCAAGAAATTGCCACACAAAGAGCTGAGGACATTGAGTGCGTGTGTGGGAAGGACATCGGTAGATCAATGGAGGGGAAAAGCCACACAGGAAGCCACCAATGTCTGTTTGTGGACATTTTGTGTGACCATCAGTCTGGCCCTTTAAGAACACAGCCATGGGATGTGGGGTAGACCTGAGACCCAGCCTTCCTGCCAAGGCCCCTGGAGGAGGAGGAGGAGCAGGGGACATGCAGGGACCCGTGTGCACAGCAGGGTCCAGGCTGCAGGGCGTGCGGAGGGCTGGCCGGGCTGCGTATGAGCAGAGCATCCGGGAGCCTTTCCCTGGGTCGTGTTTAATCCTGAGGACAAGGGGGACCCAGGACCTGGTGGACACAACCTGACACCCTGGTCCTTCGGCCCCGGAGCTCAGGCCTGGCGGCTTCGCCTCCATCATCCCATCCCCCAGCCAGACGCGTCCACACGGAGCTCCTGTGCATGTGGCCACAGAGAGGACGGTGTTATGTTTACATGTGGACAGTTCCTGCTGTCACACAGAATACACTCACTTCCGCACTAGCGTCCCGGGGCATGAAAATTCATGCACTGGAGGGGAGTCCCTCAGCCTGGCCTGCCCCCTTTCACAGTCCGGGAGCCCTCAGGGCGGGAGGTGACCTGGCGATTAGGGGAAGGAGATGCCCCATCACACTTCGGATGTTGCCACTGCCGGCAGCGCGAGCCTTGGCCGGCCCTGGTTACCGGAGCCTCAGGCCGTCCTGGGCGGCTGGGCGGCCACCATCTGATGCTTGCCTGGGGCTCGGCCGGTCCAGGGCAGCTGGGAGGCTGAGGGACCTGGGGGCTCCAGATGCAGGTGAGGGACCAGGCCTGCTGTCCCAGCGGGGCTGAGGGGACTGGACGCCGCCTTCTTGTGACTGTGGGTGCCACCATGTTAAAGGGGGAAGCCGTCATTAAGCATATTCCCTCCTATTGCATGTGGGTGACGCCATCATTGAGGGCAAGGAAGCCAAGTAGCTTATTCCCTCCTCATTGAGGGTGGGGCAGTCAATTAGCTCATTCCCTCCTTATTGGCAGTGGGCGCCGCCATCTTTGCGACAGGGTGAGGGTCAATTAGCATGTTACATCTTTTTTAGGATAGGATGTTGGTTTGGGTGGGGGGGGGGGGTTGGATGTTGGTTTTTAATGCAAAATTTAGATTTGAGCCCTCAGACCAGGATCCTACCTCAGTCACTCCTCCACTCAGAGCTGAGCTTGGCCTGAATGGATCTGATTCCACCTCCTCACATGTCTCCATGGGAACCGTTATCCCTGAGGAATGTTCCCTGTGAGGTCGTGAGCATGGCAAACATGACATGAGCCACAAATCCATGGAAACGCTGACCTGGCGTCAGAGCTGTGACACTGTCAGGACCATGGGTCCAAGGATGACCCGGTGCCGGATGGACACTGACCAGCACAGTCAGGGCTGAGCCTGAAATGGGCAGAGCCGCCAGCAGGGCCAAGGTCAGGCCAGGAGAGCGGAGAGGAGGTTTTTGTCTCACTTCCCTGTGGGTCTGGACCAATGTGTAAGTTTCATAGCTGCCGTCCCATATGTTACAGTAATAGTCAGCCTCGTCCTCAGGCTGCAGCCCCGAGATGAGCAGTAGCCCCGCATTGGCCGAGGCGTCTTTGGATCCGGAGAAGCGGTTGGGGACCCCGGAGCCCTGGTACTTCTCTGAGTCTGATTTAAAATTCAGGAGATACCAGGGAGGGCTCCCTGGCTTCTGCTGGAACCAGTATATCCAGTAATCACTTAAGTTGGAACCACTGCTCAGGGTGCAGGTGAGTCTGGCTGTGGCTCCCAGAGATGCAGAGAGGGAGGGCGGCTGGGTCAGCACAAGCTGGGAGAGGGACCCTGCAGACACAGACACTGGTCAGTGATGGGCAGGGACCAGGGGCAGGTTCCCAGGAGACTGAGCAGGAAGGGAATAAGCCTGGTCCCAGGCCTGGCCCTACCTGTGCAGTGAGAGAGGAGCGCGAGGAGCAGAGGAGTCCAGGCCATGGTGCTCACAGCCCTGAGCCCACAGTGGGGCTGGGCTGCCCAGGCCTCCTTTTCTCCCCACCCTCTGCCAGAGGAGGGGCTGCCATGCAAATGGGGGTCCCTCCAGGGACTGCCCAGCCCCTCCCTAGGCCCTGGGGCTGGAGCTCAGCTCTCACCCCAGGCTGAGGGGCATGGAGGTGGGCTCCCCGCTTGGGGACCTGGGAGGAAGCACCTGCTGAGACCACACAGAGGCTATTGCTCAGGGGGCGCTGCCAGCACAGACACAGCTGGTCCCCATCAGGGCGCACAGGGCTCAGCCCCCAGGCCCAGGCTCCTGTGAGTGGAAAGTCCTCAGTGAGCAGCTGTGTGGGGGCCACAGGGCGGTCCCACAGCGCCCCCTGCTGTCCACAGGACACACTATGTCGCCCAGGTCCAAAGCCCTGAGCCCAGCTGGTGTCTGCTGCTCCCCAGGTCACTGTCCCTGTTCCCACTTCCTGGTCTGACTGGCACAGACGCTGAGCTCACTGCAGCGTCTCATCCTGGGCCCAGCCGTGGGAGGTGCCAGCATGGACGTAACTGAGAGGTGATGGTCTGGGGACACTTAGAAATGCTGCCTCACACGTTCATAAAGACTGAGCTGTGACCGAGCCCCCATGTGAGAAGTTATGGTGCTGAGGGTCCTAAGGGTGTTGGGGATGGAGACGGGACATGAACTTGGGACACACCCTGGGCCTCATCCCCATTCACAGATGGGAGCGGCTCCTGAAACGCATGTCACTCATTAAGCCTGTCTCTGTGGATGCGCTCTTCCCTCTAATGAAGGGGGTGTTGGCTGATAAGGCAGTGTCTTCTGGGCCGGGCCCTTTGTGATGCGGTGGGCGTGGCTTTAGGGTAGGCGTGGCTTTGGGGAGAGCAGTCTCTTCCTGGTCCCCAAGCAATTACCACACAAAGAGCTGAGGACATTGAGTGTGTGTGAGGGTGGGACATGGGGAGATCGTTGGAGGGGAAAAGCCACACAGGAAACCATCAATGCCTATTTGGGGGCATTTTGTGTGACCATCAGTCTGGCCCTTTAAGAACACAGCCATGGGATGTGGGTTGGACCTGAGACCCAGCCTTCCTGTCCAGGCCCCTGGAGAAAACGCTGGGGAAGCCCCGGATGACCTTCCTTCTGGTTCAGGATGGACCCGCCTCAGAGCAGGGCCTGCACCCACCATAGTGCCCCACAGGCCCTCCCGCCCAAGGCTGCAGAGGGCGACCTGACCTTGGGGTGAGGACAGTGACCTTCCCTCCTCCAGGGGCTCAGCTGTGCTCACTTTGTCTGTGCTGCCCCCGGGGAAGCTGCCAGAACCTGTGACCTCCTGCTGACCCGGGTGTGGGTGGGAGGACAGCAAGGAGATGAGCTCCCAACTCATTCCTCTGGTGCTCACTGAACACACACTCTGACCTGTGACGATGGTGATGGTGACAATTCAACCTGGAGTCAGCTCCTCCCGGGAGAGACTGGGAGCCCAGGAAGGTCCTCACCCCCGGGCTGTGCTGGGAGGAGGGCGGGGCCTGGGGGTGGGCTGGTCAGTGATGCTCAGCCTCGTCCTCCAGCTGTGACCAGGGGCCTCTGCTGTAGCTGACATGGAGCCCAAGATGAGAACCAACGTTCCTTTCCTTTTTAAAGTGTATTTTTATTGATGTCGGAGAGGAAGGAAGAGGCAGAGAGAGAAAGAAGCATCAATGATGAGACAGGATCATCGACGGGCTGCCTCATGAACGCCTCCTACTGGGATCAAGCATGTGACCTGGGCTTGTGCCCAGACCCGGAATACAACCCTGACCTCCTGGTTCATAGGTCAATGCTCAACCACTGAGCCACGCTGGCCGGGCTGAGGACCCCATGTCCTGAGGATGTGGCTGTGTCATTGGGTGCAGAGTGTTGATGAGATGTCACCGGAGCTGAGGGATCCAAATGACGCCTCTCCACCCAGTGCTGCTGCCTCGGCCAGGGCAGAGGGCTTGCTGTGTGTCCTGGGCCCGGTCCCTGGAGGAGGAGGAGGAGGAGCAGGGGACATGCAAGGACAAGTGTGCACACCAGGGTCCAGGCTGCAGGGCGTGGGGAGGGCTGGGCAGGCTGTGCATGAGCAGAGCTTCTGAGAGGCTTTCCCTGGGTCGTGCTTAATCCTGAGGACAAGGGGGACCCAGGACCTGGTGGACACAACCGGACACCCTGGTCCTTCGTCCCCGGAGCTCAGGTCTGGCGGCCTCGCCTCCATCATCCCATCCCACAGCCAGACGCATCCACAAGGAGCTCATGTGCATGTGGCCACAGAGAGGACGGTGCTATGTTTACATGTGGACAGTTCCTGCTGTCACACAGAATACACGTCACTTCCGCACTAGTGTCCCGGAGCATGAAAATTCATGCACTGGAGGGGAGTCCCTCAGCCTGACCTGGACCCTTTCACACTCCGGGAGCCCTCAGGGCAGGAGGTGACCTGGCGATTAGGGGAAGGAGATGCCCCATCACACTTCAGATGTTGCCACTGCTGGCAGCACGAGCCTCGGCCGGCCCTGGTTACCGGAGCCTCAGGCCGTCCTGGGCGGCTGGGCGGCCACCATCTGATGCTTGCCTGTGGCTCGGCCGGTCCTGGGCCGCTGGGAGGCTGAGGGGACTGGGTGGTTCCAGATGCAAGCTCAGGGCAAGGCGTGCCTTCCCAGCATAGCTGAGGATACTGTGAGCCGCCATCTTGTGACTTTGGGCGCCGCCATCTTGAAGGGGGTGGCCGTCATTTAGCATATTCCCTCCTAATACCTGTGGGCAACACCATCCTTGAGGTCAAGGCAGCCAATTAGCTTATTCCCTCCTTATTGGCTGTGGGCGCTGCCATCTAAGCAAAAGTATCAGGGTCAATTAGCATATTCCCTCTTTATTAGATAGGATAAGATGTTGGATTTTAATGCAAAATGCAGATTTGAGCTCTCAGACCAGGATCCTACCTCAGTCACTCCTCCACTCAGAGCTGAGCTTGGCCTGAATGGATCTGATTCCACCTCCTCACATGTCTCCATGAGAACCATTATCCCTGAGGAATGTTCCCTGTGAGGACGTGAGCATGGCAAACATGACATGAGCCACAAATCAATGGAAACACTGACCTGATGTCAGAGCTGTGACCCTGTCAGGACCCCGGGTCCAAGGATGACGCGGTGCCGGATGGACACCGACCAGCACAGTCAGGGCTGAGCCAGAACTGGGCAGAGCCGCCAGCAGGGCCCAGGTCAGGCCAGGAGAGCGGAGAGGAGGTTTTTATCTCACTTCCCTGTGGGTCTGACCACTGTGTAAGTCTTATAGCTGCCGTCCCATGTGTGACAGTAATAGTCAGCCTCGTCCTCAGGCTGCAGCCCCGAGATGAGCAGGAGCCCCGCATTGGCCGAGGCGTCTTTGGATCCAGAGAAGCGGCTGGGGACCCCGGAGCCCTGGTGCTTGTCTGAGTCTGATTTAAAACTCAGGAGATACCGGGGAGGGCTCCCTGGCTTCTGCTGCTGCCAGGCTATCCAGTATCCACCAATGTTGGAGCCAATGCTCAGGGTGCAGGTGAGTCTGGCCGTGGCTCCCGGAGATGCAGAGAGGGAGGGCGGCTGGGTCAGCACAGGCTGGGAGAGGGACCCTGCAGACACAGACACTGGTCAGTGATGGGCAGGGACCAGGGGCAGGTTCCCAGGAGACTGAGCAGGAAGGGAATCAGCCTGGTCCCAGGCCTGGCCCTACCTGTGCAGTGAGAGAGGAGCGCGAGGAGCAGAGGAGTCCAGGCCATGGTGCTCACAGCCCTGAGCCCACAGTGGGGCTGGGCTGCCCAGGCCTCTTTTCTCCCCCACCCTCTGCCAGAGGAGGGGCTGCCATGCAAATGGGGGTCCCTCCAGGGACTGCCCAGCCCCTCCCTGGGCCCTGGGGCTGGAGCTCAGCTCACACCCCAGACTGAGGGGCATGGAGTTGGGCTCACCCCTTGGGGGGCCCTGGGAGGAAGTACCTGCTGAGACCACACACAGGTGCCTGCTCAGGGGATGCTGCCAGGCCCCCAAGGACAGCAGGGATCCCCCAGTGCACGTGCCTGTGTGTGAAGGTCTCACTGAACAGCTCTGAGCTGATCACCTGCACTCTCACAGCGCCCCCTGCTGGCGGGAGGACACACCGTCCCCTGCCCCAAAGCCCTGAGAGCCCAGCTGGCTGTGGGCTCCCCAGGTCTCTGTCCCTCTTCCCACCCCCACGGTCTGAGCCCAGACACTGCGATGTGATTCTCTGTGTTGATCCCCGTAGCAGTGCACTCTCAGGGGTGCATCTGTGTGATGTGCTTACACATTCACACACGACACATGAATGTGGTTTCTCTTCCAGGGAAGATGCTGCTCAATAAACACACAGTGAGCCTCTGTCCACGTCACAGGGGAGGGCGCTGCTCAGTGTGAGGAGCTCAGGGGGCTGTGCAGGTCAGTGAGGGAGAGAGGAATTTTCCAGAAACACCCTCAGGGTCGTATTCAAAGGAGGGCCATTCAGCAAACATTTCACACCATGTGAGGCATTTAAGGTTTCCATGGAGATCTGATTGAGTTAGTGATTCATTAAAAAACCATAAACTGTTTGGTAGGCGTCACAGTTACCAGTGGAGCCTGCAGCCCATGGGGATTTTTAAATTTTAGGAAACGCCTTTGTATTCCGACATTTGTATGTTCTGCGTTCTGTGTACCAATGTTGTCTCCGTGTCCTCACACGTGCTTACATTTGTAAACATTCCCTCCTGTTTTCGTACACATTCCCTCTTTCAGGCAGAAGCTGAACGGGGGTGGGGAGGAGCTGGCAGACGTGGGACAGACACTCTCACCCACACACACACGACGCGTCCCCCAGCAGCGGGTGCGCCCCTCAGGTGGGAGGAAGGCGTGTCCCCAGAGACCAGGCGCAGACACGGGGCCCGCACCCCTCCTGGCTCAGGGTCCCAGGAGGAGCAGGCAGGGAGCTCCCAGGAGGAGGTGAGGTCAGAGCTCAGCACTGAGGGGCGTGGACAGCGGATGTTCCCAGGGACCCGTGGGCGCTGTTGCCTGAGACCCCGGGGCCTGGGCAGCAGGGACGGAGGGACCGCTCTGTGGGCAAAGGCCTCAGCCGCTCCTACTGAGCATCCGGGAGGAGGGGGCACGGCTGGGGGGGGGGCCTGGACACAAGTCAGTGACCCTGATAGAGACGCAGGTCCCCTCGTCGGGGTTCAGGCCTGAAGTGACCACAGATGGTCCCCAGCTCAGACCCGGGGCTTGAGGGCAAAGAGGCTCAGGATCCCCGCTGATGGGGAGGGGCTCCTGTGAGGTGTCAGCCTTGTGTCCAGGAAGAGGCTGCTGGGAGGCCTCTGAGGGGGGAGGGAGAAGGCCCCTCATGCTCCAGGGGCGGCCCTGGGTCCTGGCCCTTGGGGGGTGGAGGGGGCGGGAGCAGTAGAAGCAGAGGCCACAGGCTGAGCCTGAGGGGCAGGTGCTGGGCGCCCCTCCTGGAGGTGAGAAGGGCTCCCTGTGGCCTCAGCCCCACAGGACGGGCTCTGGGTGGGCACGGGGGCTGCGGGCACAGGAGGGGACAGGCAGCCTGGGCCTCAGTGCCCGCCCAGCGGGGCGCCCGGAGCCCGAGTTGCCAGACTGGCCCCCGGGAGCGGATCAGGGACACACAGGCGCCTGCTCTCCGGCTGGAGGGGGGCCCAGGCTGTGAGGGGAGCCCCAGGTCCCAGCACACACACGGGGCCTCCCTGAGGGGCTCTGACGCAGGCACAGCTGGACTCGGGGCCCTGGGTCTGCCCTGCCCCGTCCTGGCCGCCCAGGCAGCCGCCCCTTGACGCTCAGGAAGGTCTGCTCAGGCTGAGACACGCACACCGTGTGCTGTTGCCACGGGCGGCTGGACGGGCAGGTTCACGGGGTGAGGACAGATTTGCCGACACAGTCCCCTGGGGGGCTTCAGACCCGGGTTTCAGGCCACCCAGCAAAGGCACAGCCACCTTCTCAGAGGATGGGACTGCCCCGGGACCCACTGCAGCAGGACAGCGGGTTTTTGTCTCACTTCCCCACAGGCCTGGGCCACTGTGCGAGCATCCAGACTGCTGTCATAGGACTGGCAGAAATAATCGGCCTCGTCCTCAGCCTGCAGCCCCGTGATGGTCAGGGAGCCTGAACTGCCAGACCTGGAGCCGGAGAATCGATCAGGGACGCCCGAGGGTCGGTTGCTATTACTATAGATGAGGAGTTTGGGGGCCTTTCCTGGGAGCTGTTGGTACCAGTGCACATAGGATCCCCCCCCCCCCCAATGTTGGAGCTGCTTCCAGTGCAGGAGATGGTGACCCTCTGGCCCGGAGCCCCCGACACTGAGGACGGCTGAGTCAGCACAGGCTGGGCCCAGGATCCTGGAAGAGGGGGGACACAGAGAGGGTGAGTCTGGGTGTAGAGACAAGAGGAGGAGGCAGGGCCCATGTGTCTCCCCAAGGCCCCTTCCCCTGTCCCCTATCCAGTCACCTGTGCAGTGAGCCAGGAGGGTGAGGAGGAGCGGGGCCCAGGCCATGGTGGAGGTCATCCCTGAGTCCTGCCTCCTGTGCCCCACAGCTGAAGCAGAGCTCCCCCATCTCTCCCTTCCCCTCTTCATAGTCTGCGGGAGGGAGGGCCCCCTCATGCAAATGAGGACCCCTGGTTTAGATCCCTCCCTGGGCCCTGGGTGGGTCCCTGTGCCTGAGGATGGCAGGGTGAGGGCAGGGGTGGGGCTGTGCGGGGCCCAGGGGGAGGCAAGGTCACAGCTGTGAGCCCTGAGCACAGGGCACCAGGCAGGGCCAGGGAACAGGTTGCAGCTCTGAGGAGCCCAGCCCTTCAGCAGCGGCCCCTGAGCGCCCCCTGGTGGCCAGGCCTGGACGCACCACTGTGTCTCCTGCTGACTAAGGCCCAGGAGGGACAGGTCCTGCCTCCCCACTGCTCTGTGCACTGACCCCCTGGCTCAGGGCATCCAGGTGCCCCCTGAGGTGGCCTCCCCGTCCCTCAGGACACTCTCTCTGCTCCACTCCGCCTCCTCCTGTGAGTCGGGGCCCTCTGCCTGGCCGTTCATGGTCAGACCTGAGCTGGTGTCACTAATGGAACTTTCTTCCCAGGATCAGGTCCAGAGCAGCCACTGTCCCCAGGAGGCGAATTCCCTTATTATCGGGACACAGTTTTCTTTAATATCTCCCTCCCATGTTAGAAATTAATCACTCTTTTTCCAGCACAGAAATCAATATTCTTTCAATGTCCTTCCATTTTGTTGGACCTGAATGTGTCAGGACAGTGTGGAGGTCAGGGTTCAGAGGTGGTCATGAGAGGCAGGAGCTTCCTTGGGGTTTCCCTGATCAGTTTCCAGACCCAAATGCACTAGTGATGAGGGTGGGGCAGAGGGAGACCCAGGGGCCCATTAGGGAACCTTCCCGTCTCTGTTTGCTCTGATCTGGACCCACAGCTCCCAGCCATGGGGTCAGGAGGCGATGGAGCCCAGTTCCAGCTCCTGGGGGCTCAGAGGTCCCTGGCGATGGCCTCTCAGGAGAAAGAGCACATCCCTGCTCTGAGCAGGTGGCCGAGCTCCAGGAGGGTCCCCAAGCCCGGGCCAGGCGCTGTGGCTGCCCAGGCCTCCTCCCTCCCGCCCTCTGCCAGAGGAGGCGCCGTCCCTGCTGATGTGGTTCCTCCGGGGACTGCCCAACCCCTGAGCCCTGGTGCTGGGGCTCAGCTCACCCCACACTGAGCAGGATGTATCCTGTAGATACTGCCACAAAGACCCACAGACTGGGCCACTCAGAACCGGGGAGATGGTCCCTCTCAGGGGTGGGGCTGAAGTCTGGGGTCAAGGAGCTGGCAGCCCTGTGCTCCCAGGGAGGCCCCGGGTAGGTGCTGTCTAGTCTCTTTCCAGTGTCTGGAGGCTCCGCCCAACCTTGACATGATCTCAGCTTGGGGTTCTCTCCCTGACTCTGTCCTCACAGCTGAGCCCCACAGGACACAAGCCCAGTCCTCAGGGACTCTGTGGGAATCTGCTCTGGGGCAGAGAGGCCCAGTTTAGGAAGACACGGGTGCTGTGACCCCGTACAGGGTATCTGCCCTCCAACCTCACACAGGTGTGAAGGGCAGACGGGCAAAAAATTGAGCTGCGATGGATGCCCCAACTCTGCTTTAAAGTGGCTCCATTTCTACTGATGTTATACTATACTAGTGGCCCGGTGCATAAATTTGTGCACATTAAAAGGGGATTAATTAGAGAAAATATTTTAATATTGCAATTTGCCTTTATAATAGAAGTGTCAGAGATGAAAGAAAATTAGAAAAATGTATATGAAAATTTTCCTTCTGTCAGAGTCTGGGGCACACTGAAAGATCGAAATTCAAGTCCCCGAACACCCGAGGTGCCTGAAAATTAGGAAAGACCCAGACCCAGCCAGCCCCATCCCCATTGGGTGAAATCCACACCCAGCCGGCCACACCCTCGTCAATCCCCACCAGGTGGGGAATGCAGCCTCAGGTCCCTGCTGATTGCTCGTTAAGACTTGTTATGGGAACTGGGCCTCAGCTGTGAGCCCAGCCATCTTGACTGTTAAGATGTCACAGTCAATTTGCATATTACCTCTTGACTAGATAAGATTGTTAAGTTTTATCTTGATTATTAAATGCTGGCCAAGTGAAATTCAGACTTGACGGTGAGTGTGAGTGTGATTGTGACTTTTCCTTTTGCTGCTCCTGTCCATTTCCTGTGAGACTGTTGATTATATTGGCTCTTGTTTTCATAAAACGATCACAGCCGAGAATAATTGATGAGATTGCCTGGTCTGGGGCCTCAGAGAACAACCTCAGAGCCCACACCAGCTGGACGCAGCCCTGTGCACAGCAGACGGGGCCCTAGAAGCAGAGGGTGCACTGAGCTTGTGTTTGTGCCTCACTTCCCCACCGGCACCTGTCACTGTGGGGATGGCTGCTGTACCACAGGCCGCAGTAGTACTCGGCCTCGTCCTCAGGCTGCGCCCCTGTGAGAGTCAGGGCAGCTTTGCCCCCTTGGATGGAGCCTGAGAACCGGGCTGGGGTCCAAGAGAATTTCTTGGTTGTTTCATAAATCATAGCCCTGGGGGCCTGCCCAGACTTCTGCTGCATCCAGTGTAGATAGTGACCATTGGTGACAGCCCCGGTGCTGGAGCCACAGGTGAGAGTGACCGTTCGGCCTGGGGACACAGTCATTGAGGGCTCCTGAGTGACCACAGCCTGAGACCTGGACCCTGAAACAAAAACAGACACAATCAGGAATGAAGAATGAAGGCAGAGGAACCCCCCACAGGCTGGTCTCTGAAATGGCCCTGAACCTGGGCAGAGAGCGAGGAAGAGGAGGAGGGGAGTCCAGCTCATGGTGGAGACTTTCCAAGGTGCCTTGGTCTCTGGCACGTGCTGGGCTCGGGTGTCCCTTTATCTCCTCCCCGCCTCCTGGGTAGAGGGGTGTTTGCTGGTCATTATGCAAATGTGCGCCCACAGGACCCTCCTGCTCTGGGTCCTGGGCCCCGTTGGAGCTTCACTGTGAGGAGGAGGCCGGGGAGGCTGTGGGCTCTGAGTCTGTCCCTTGAGGGGAAGCACCTGCTGTCACCTCACACCCAGGCCAGGAGCATGGGGGCAGGGCCCACTCAGTTAGAACCATTAGAGTTGGCTTCAGGCTGGCAGCTCTGGGAAGGTCCACAGCGCCCCCTGGTGACGGCCTAGGGAATTGTCATGGTGGTGGGAACTACAGAAGGAATGAGTGATGGCCACTTCAAACCAACCAGCAAACAAACCAGGTGTTTCCTACTTCTGACTCCCTGCAGAGAGGTCCCCTGTTCCCCCTGGTTTAGCTTTTGGTTCTGTAACTGCCCTTTGGCTGTGCTCACAGAGTCCATCACATCCTGGTTCTCCTCTTCCCTTTGGACTGAGAAGCTTGTGCTGCTCCCCGATGGACTGGAGGATGGTGTCCTAATTCCATCTGCCCAGAATCCCTCCTCTGGGTGCCTCAGGGGTGGTGTCCGTAGATTCTCTTTTCTCAGTCACGTGTTTCACTTTCTGGGTCCTGAAATACCGAGGGGGAATTTATACAGATTCCCAGACATTTGAAGATGCTGTGAGGAGCCTCTGGGTCTCTTATACACTTCCTTAAAAAAAAAAATACATTCTTGTTGATTTCAGAGAGGAAGGGAGAGGAAGACGAAGATAGGAACATCAATGACTAGAGAGAATGATAGAACGATTGCCTCCTGCTCGCCCCTGACAGGGGATGGAGCCTGCAAACCGGGCATGTGCCCTGACCAGAATCAAACCCAGAACCCTTCAGTCCATAGGCCAAGGCTCTATCCCCTCAGCCCAACCAGCTAGGGCTCTCCGACACGTTTTTGAAAACGGGTGCAGGGTGAGCTGGTCCTGCAGGAGAGGAGGGCAGGTGCCCCTCAGCCGCCCCAGGGCTGGCAGCTCTTTGTGGCAGCGGGTTTATCAAGTCACGAGACAGCGATAGGCAGCCTCATTCTCAGGCCAGAGACCAGGGGGTTCACAGAGGCCGTGTGGGCCGACTGGCGGAGCTCAGTGGTTGAGCATTGACCTAGGAACCAGGAGGTCATGGTCCAATTCCTGGTCAGGGCACAAGCCCCGGTTGCAGGCTCCATTCCCAATGTGGGGCGTGCAGGAGGCAGCCGATCAATGATTCTCTCTCCTCATTGATGTTTCTATGTCTCTCTCACTCTCTCTTCCTTTCTGAAATAATAAAATATGTATTTTAAAAATATCCTATGTAGCCGAAACCGGTTTGGCTCAGTGTATAGAGCGTCGGCCTGCGGACTCAAAGGTCCCGGGTTCGATTCCGGTCAAGGGCATGTACCTTGGTTGCAGGCACATCCCCAGTAGGGGGTGTGCAAGAGGCAGCTGATCGATGTTTCTAACTCTCTATCCCTCTCTCTTCCTCTATGTAAAAAATCAATAAAATATATTTAAAAAATAAATAAAAATAAATAAAAATAAAAAATATCCTATATAATAAAAGGTCATATGCTAATGAGGTAGACCAGAAGTCACTCCAGATGTCCTTCCGGACCTCCCAGCTCCTCAGGGCGGGGGGCTGGGGCTGAGGAGGAAGCAGCTGCTGGGGTCCGAGGGAAGCCAGGCGCCCGGGCACCTAGAGGCGGCGGCCAGGAGCAAACCCGGGTCCTGGGTGCCAGGGGATGCTGGTGCTCACAGCCAGGGGAAGGAAGGCCGACTCTTGCACAAATTCTGAGCATGGGCCTCTGATATATGAATATTAAAGAAAAGGACGTCTTGGGCACAAATGGAGAGCCACTGAAGAGGGCTGACCCGGGGACTGTCAATCACCTGTGTCCTAGGTCACAAGGTCGGGTAAGGGCTCTGCCTGGGAGCTGTGGGGACCGTTGCTATGGGAACGGTCAGTGTGGCTGTTGACCCAGGTTCAGGAGAAGGTGACCTGGGATCGGGGCTCGTCAACAGCTTCCCAGCGGCAGTGACACAGGCACCTGTTGGGAGGTCCTGCTCCCCAAGTCCCACAGCCACCCACACCCTTGTGGTCGGAAAGCCCAGTGGGTGAGAGGAGAGACACAGTCAGAGCCTGAGGCTCAGGGAACCCCACTCCCGGGAGCCCCATGGGCCTGAGTGGCGGCGGCTGTAAGAGCGTCTCCCCCATAGACCCAGGCGCGCGCATCCTTCCTGGAGCAGCTCAGCATTCCCCAGCCACAGTCCAGCTGCTCCCCCATCGAGACCCAAAGAGGATTTCCTGGGCTCAGGCCCCCCTTTCCCTGTGACAGCCCCTCTCCCCTGATGGCACTGAAGGTCAGGTCCCAGCAGAGGTGACGCCAGCCCTGGGCCTGGGCTTCCTCCGGGGCCTGAGGCCCCCATCCCCTCGCAGCTGAGGGCCTGGTCAGTGTGCATGGGGCCGGGCAGGAGCCTGGGGCGCAGGAGCCGGGGTGTGAGGGGTCACTGCTCTGACCTCTGGGCACGGAGTTCCTGCTCCGGGGATGGGCCGCCTGCTGGGAGGGTCCTGGGCTCTGGGAACAGGTTACAAAGCTGTTTCCTTATTTCACGTCAGAAACAGCCATCGCCCGGGACCGGGTCTATGGCCCATGGATGACAGGCCACCTCTCAGGGACGTACTGACCAGTGAGTGTTGGTGCTGGTTCTGTGTTTCTGAGACTCAGAGACATGGGATCGAACATGGAGAGTGACCCATTAGAAACCAGAATTTCTTCCCCGTGGAGTTTGCACAGGGAAGTTATGTTAACAGGGTCAGACGTTGTGAAATAAGACTCTGGGCGGGCGAGGTTTTTGTCCCGCTTCCCCATCTGAGTGTGTCAATGTGGGAACCACTGTGCCCGATCGCACAGTAATAGTCAGCCTCGTCCTCGGGCTGCAGCCCCGAGATGAGCAGGAGCCCCGCATTGGCCGAGGCGTCTTTGGATCCAGAGAAGCGGCTGGGGACCCCGGAGCCCTGGTGCTTATTGGTGTCTGAGTAGTAGGCCAGGAGATACCGGGGAGCGCTCCCTGGCTTCTGCTGGTACCAGTTTATCCAGTAACTACCAACACGGACATCACTGCTCAGGGTGCAGGTGAGTCTGGCTGAGGCTCCCGGAGATGCAGAGAGGGAGGGCGGCTGGGTCAGCACAGGCTGGGAGAGGGACCCTGCAGACACAGACACTGGTCAGTGAGGGGCAGGGACCAGGGGCAGGTTCCCAGGAGACTGAGCAGGAAGGGAAGAAGCCTGGTCCCAGGCCTGGCCCTACCTGTGCAGTGAGAGAGGAGCGCGAGGAGCAGAGGAGTCCAGGCCATGGTGCTCACAGCCCTGAGCCCACAGTGGGGCTGGGCTGCCCAGGCCTCCTTTTCTCCCCACCCTCTGCCAGAGGAGGGGCTGCCATGCAAATGGGGGTCCCTCCAGGGACTGCCCAGCCCCTCCCTGGGCCCTGGGGCTGGAGCTCAGCTCACACCCCAGACTGAGGGGCATGGAGGTGGGCTCCCCCCTTGGGGGGCCCTGGGAGGAAGCACCTGCAGAGACAGCACATCACTGAGCACAGGCCCAGCCACAGGCCCAGGCTCCTATTAGTTAAGGTCCTTAATGGGCAGCTGCATTGGGGCCACAGGGCGGTCCCACAGCGCCCCCTGCTGGTGGCAGCACACACCTGCCCTTCGCCCAAAGCCCTGAGAGTCCAGCAGGCTGTATTTGGAGACCATGCCCGCAGGAGGGGCAGTTGGGGGTGACCAGACCAGCAGAGGGGCAGTGATGGGCAAACAGGCCAGCAGAGGTGGGCAGTGAGGGTTGACCTATCTAGTGTGGGGGGGTGGCATTAAGGGGCGACCAGGCTGGTAGGGGCAGCTGTAAGGGGCGACCATGCTGGCAGGGGGTCAGTAAGGGTCGACCAGTCTGACGGGGGGCAGTTAGCAGTGACCAGACCAGCTAAGAGGCCGTTGGGGGCAACTAGACCGGAAGTGGGGGCATTTGGGGGTGACCCGGCCTGCCTGGGGGACAGTGAGGGTCGATCAGGCAGGCAGGCAGGTGAGCAGTTTGGAGCCAGTGGTTCCGGATTGTGAGAGGGATGTTCAACTGCAGGTTTAGGCCTGATCCTGGGGTCCTGGATTGGAGAGGGTGCAGGCTGGGCTGAAAGGACACCCCCCTATGCACGAATTTCATGCACCAGGCCTCTAGTATTTTAAATAAAACTTTACCTACCTGTACTTTCTTGCTCATTATCCTATTTTAGTGACAAATGTGAGATTATGCTGTGTGCAGACTCAGTGACTGTCTTGGCAGAAACAATCACATCCTCACTGAATGGAAACCACAGAGGAACTTGTCACTTTCCCCTGAAACCGTCACGTGAGGATGAACCCTGACCTAGGACCTGAGGAGCCCGAGGGAGAGAGGAGGTGAGGGAGGGTGTGACTGAGAGTCTGTGCTTGTTGGGACCCACCTTCTGTGGGTTTGTTCAGAGAAGGAGAAGGCTGTGTCCATGACCAGGGTGAACACTCACATGTCAGATGAGATGGGTCAGGAGTAACACAGGGTCACACACATGACATGAATGTGTGGAGGAGCATGGCTATCTGGGTGACCATGTGTAGTTGCAGACACAGGATGTGAGATGACAGGAAACATACGCTGGTCTCGGCCCCTGGCCCCGGCACAGGCTCCTGAGACCCTTGTCACTCCCTGGGGGACGGGCGGGCCTGTAGCTGATGAGGGGACGCTGGGTGGGTTCTTGGGTGAGGACGGGCCACGGGAGAGGCCGGGAAGATTAGAAGCTTGGGAGCCCCTCACCTGCCCCCAATTTGCTGGAAGGGGAGAGGGCTCAGGAGCAGTTAGCAAATTCATGGAACCCACGAAAGGAATTATGGGAAACCTCAATTGATATCCAAGAAGTTGTGTGAAACCTGGGACCTCCCAGCTGTGATTGGCACCTGACCTGCGGGGCAGTCAGGGGGACTGGCCCTTTAACTGCGGGTCTGACCCCGTCTCTGGGCAGATGGTGTGAGCACTGAGTGCTGTTGGGGGACATCAGCTGGTGTCAGAGAACTGCTGTCGGGAAGCCACTCCCCACACATTGGGGACCAGAAGGGTCAGGAGGGAAGAGCTCTGGGTGAGGAGCAGACAACACACAACAGGAGGAAGGAGCTGAGATTCTGACTCAGAAATGTTCCTTCTGAGAATTCCCCGACACGGGGTGGTGGGCGGGGCTCCATGACCTCCCGCCTGTGCTCCTGGGACGCCTGTGCTGCTGCTCCATCGAGTGTGACCTCCTCCTCCCGGGACACAGGTCCCTGCAGAGGAGCCCCCCTGACAGAGGCCCCACAGACGCTCCTCGCTGATGGAGGCTCAGAGCCAGCACCTCGGGGCCCAGGGGTTTTTGTCTCACTTCCCCGTCCTCTGAGACACTGTGGGTAACTAAAGCTGCTCCCACTGCCCTCATCTGTATTGCAGTAATAGTCAGCCTCATCCTCAGGCTGCAGCCCCGAGATGAGCAGGAGCCCCGCATTGGCCGAGGCGTCTTTGGTTCCAGAGAAGCGGCTGGGGACCCCGGATACGTGGTACTTATCAGAGTCTGATTTATATCTCAGGAGAAATCTGGGAGGGCTCCCTGGCTTCTGCTGGAACCAGCGGATATGGTAGGTGCCAACAGTGTAGCCACTGCTGAGGGTGCAGGTGAGTCTGGCTGTGGCTCCCGGAGATGCAGAGAGGGAGGGCGGCTGGGTCAGCACAGGCTGGGAGAGGGACCCTGCGGACACAGACACTGGTCAGTGAGGGGCAGGGACCAGGGGCAGGTTCCCAGGAGACTGAGCAAGAAGGGAAGAAGCCTGGACCCAGGCCTGGCCCTACCTGTGCAGAGAGAGAGGAGCGCGAGGAGCAGAGGAGTCCAGGCCATGGTGCTCACAGCCCTGAGCCCACAGTGGGGCTGGGCTGCCCAGGCCTCCTTTTCTCCCCACCCTCTGCCAGAGGAGGGGCTGCCATGCAAATGGGGGTCCCTCCAGGGACTGCCCAGCCCCTCCCTGGGACCTGGGGCTGGAGCTCAGCTCACACCCCAGACTGAGAGTCATGGAGGTGGGCTCACCCCTGGGGGGCCCTGGGAGGAAGTACCTGCTGAGACCACACACAGGTGCCTGCTCAGGGGATGCTGCCAGGCCCCCAAGGACAGCAGGGATCCCACAGAGCAGGTGCCTGTGTGGGAAGGTCTCCCTGAACAGCTGTGTGCTGATCACCTGCGGTCTCACAGCGCCCCCTGCTGGTGGGAGGACACACCCTCCCCTGCCCCAAAGCCCTGAGAGCCCAGCTGGCTGTGGGCTCCCCAGGTCTCTGTCCCTCTTCCCACCCCACGGTCTGAGCCCAGACACTGCGATGGGATTCTCTGTGTTGATCCCCGTAGCAGTGCACTCTCAGGGGTGCATCTGTGTGATGTGCTTACACATTCACACACGACACATGAATGTGTTTTCTCTTCCAGGGAAGATGCTGCTCAATAAACACACAGTGAGCCTCTGTCCACGTCACAGGGGAGGGCGCTGCTCAGTGTGAGGAGCTCAGGGGGCTGTGCAGGTCAGTGACGGAGAGAGGAATTTTCCAGAAACGCCCTCAGGGTCGTAGTCAAAGGAGTACCATTCAGCAAACATTTCACACCAGGTGAGGCATTTAAGGTTTCCATGGAGATCTGATTGAGTTAGTGATTCATTAAAAAACCATAAACTGTTTGGTAGGCGTCACAGTTACCAGTGGAGCCTGCAGCCCATGGGGATTTTTAAATTTTAGGAAACGCCTTTGTATTCCGACATTTGTATGTTCTGCTCTCTGTGTACCAATGTTGTCTCCGTGTCCTCACACGTGCTTACATTTGTAAACATTCCCTCCTGTGTTCGTACACATTCCCTCTTTCAGGCAGAAGCTGAACGGGGATGGGGAGGAGCTGGCAGACGTGGGACGGACACTCTCACCCACACGCACGACGCGTCCCCCAGCAGCGGGTGAGCCCCTGAGGCGGGAGGAGGGCGTGTCCACAGAGACCAGGCGCAGACACGGGGCCCGCACCCCTCCTGGCGCAGGGTCCCGAGAGGAGCAGCAGGGAGCTCCCAGGAGGAGGTGACGTCAGAGCTCAGCACTGAGGGGCGTGGACAGCGGCTGTTCCCAGGGACCCGTGGGCGCTGCAGCCTGAGACCCCGGGGCCAGGGCAGCAGGGACAGAGGGACCTCTCCGTGCACAAAGGCCTCAGCCGCTCCTACTGAGCATCCGGGAGGAGGGGGCACGGCTGGGGGGCCCTGGACACAAGTCAATGACCCTGATAGAGACGCAGGGCCCCTCGTCGGGGTTCAGGCCTGAAGTGACCACAGATGGTCCCCAGCTCAGACCCGGGCTTCAGGGCAAAGAGGCTCAGGATCCCGCTGATGGGGAGGGGCTCCTGTGAGGTGTCAGCCTTGTGTCCAGGAAGAGGCTGCTGGGAGGCCTCTGAGGGCAGAGGGAGGAGGCCCCTCATGCTCCAGGGGCTGCCCTGGGACCTGGCCCGTGGGGGGTGGAGGGGGCGGGAGCAGTAGAAGCAGAGGCCACAGGCTGAGCCTGAGGGGCAGGTGCTGGGCCCCCTCCTGGCAGGGGAGAAGGGCTCCCTGTGGCCTCAGCCCCACAGGACGGGCTCTGGGTGGGCACGGGGGCTGCGGGCACAGGAGGGGACAGGCATCTGGGCCTCAGTGCCCGCCCAGCGGGGCGCCCGGAGCCTGAGCTGCCAGACTGGCCCCCGGGAGCGGGTCAGGGACACACAGGCGCCTGCTCTCCGGCTGGAGGGGGGCCCAGGCTGTGAGGGGAGCCCCAGGTCACAGCACACACACGGGGCCTCCCTGAGGGGCTCTGACGCAGGCACAGCTGGACTCGGGGCCCTGGGTCTGCCCTGCCCCGTCCTGGCCGCCCAGGCAGCCGCCCCCTGACGCACCGGAAGGTCTGCTCAGGCTGAGACACGCACACCGAGTGCTGCTGCCACGGGTGGCTGGACGGGCAGGTCCACAGGGTGAGGACAGGTTTGCAGACACAGTCCCCTGGGGGGGCCTCAGACCCCGGTCTCGGGCCACCCAGCAAAGGCACAGCCACCTTATCAGAGGATGGGACTGCCCCGGGTCCCTCTGCAGCGGGACAGCGGGTTTTTGTCTCACTTCCCCACAGACTAGCATCACTGTGGGACCGCTGATACTCTTGTCATAGGACTGACAGTAATAATCGGCCTCGTCCTCAGCCTGCAGCCCCGTGATGGTCAGGGTGGCTGAGCTGCCAGACCTGGAGCCGGAGAATCGGTCTGGGACCCCTGAGGGTCGGTTGCTAGTACCATAAATGACGGTTTTGGGGGCTTTTCCCGGGAGCTGTTGGTACCACTGCACACTGTAACCATCCCCAATGTTGGTGTTGCTTCCAGTGCAGGAGATGGTGACCCTCTGGCCCGGGGCCCCCGACACTGAGGACGGCTGAGTCAGCACAGACTGGGCCCAGGATCCTGGAAGAGGGGAGACACAGAGAGGGTGAGTCTGGGTCTAGAGACAAGAGGAGGAGGCAGGGCCCATGTGTCTCCCCAAGGCCCCTTCCCCTGTCCCCTATCCAGTCACCTGTGCAGTGAGCCAGGAGGGTGAGGAGCAGAGGGGCCCAGGCCATGGTGGAGGTCATCCCTGAGTCCTGCCTCCTGTGCCCCACAGCTGAAGCAGAGCTCCCCCATCTCTCCCTTCCCCTCTTCATAGTCTGCGGGAGGGAGGGCCCCCTCATGCAAATGAGACCCCCCATCTGGTTTTGCTCCCTCCCTGGGCCCTGGGTGGGTCCCTGTGCCTGAGGATGGCAGGGTGTGGGCAGGGGTGGGGCTGTGCGGGGCCCAGGGGGAGGCAAGGTCACAGCTGTGAGCCCTGAGCTCAGGGCACCAGGCAGGGCCAGGGAACAGGTTGCAGCTCTGAGGAGCCCAGCCCTTCAGCAGCGGCCCCTGAGCGCCCCCTGGTGGCCAGGCCTGGACGCACCACTGTGTCCCCTGCTGACTAAGGCCCAGGAGGGACAGGTCCTGCCTCCCCACTGCTCTGTGCACTGACCCCCTGGCTCAGGGCATCCAGGTGCCCCCTGAGGTGGCCTCCCCGTCCCCTCAGGACACTCTCTCTGCTCCACTCCGCCTCCTCCTGTGAGTCGGGGCCCTCTGCCTGGCCGTTCATGGTCAGACCTGAGCTGGTGTCACTAATGGAACTTTCTTCCCAGGATCAGGTCCAGAGCAGCGACTGTGCCAAGGAGGTGAATTCCTTAATTTCCAGGACACGGTGTTATTTTTTAATGTGATTCCTGCCCTGTTAGAAATTAATCAACTCTTTTCTAATTACAAAACATATTCTGTGAATGACCTTCCCTTTTGTTCAGTAGATAATACATAATTGCATTTGTACACATAACTTTCCATCAAGCTTTGGCATCTTCATTCATTGGGAAACTGAATATAATATTTCCCACTTGTCTATTTCTATCCGTAGGAGAGTCTGGTGTCTGATTGTTGAGTGAGGCTCCCTGTGATCCCAGCTCCCTGGACACGGAAGGGGAGGGGACAGTGATGGCACCACCGGGACCAGGGCCGTGTGAGGGGGGGATACTAAGCGATGAATCAAGGTGAGCTTGGGGAGCAATCTTGATGATAGAAGCAGAAGGAGATGCACTGTGCTCTGTGGGGTCAGAGGGCGTGTGCGGGACCCCTGGGCCTGTCCTCCCCTGAGGGAGGTGTGGTGGAGGCTGAGGCTCCAAGGAGAGGGGGGCAGCGTCTCCATGGCAGCCATGAGCCTGCTTCCCAGGTCCTCCCTCTGGGACAGGGAGGCCAGGCTGTGGGGTTGGTGCTGCTTTCTCACTTTCCTGGGGGAACTGGACCTCAATCATGGCCCCATGAGGGGATTGGCTGTGGCTTTTGTTGGACCTGAATGTGTCAGGACAGTGGGGAGGTCAGGGGTCAGAGCTGGTCATGGTGAGGCAGGAGATTCCTTGGGGTTTCCCTGATCGGTTTCCAGACCCAAATGCACTAGTGATGAGGGTGGGGCAGGGGGAGACCCAGGGGCCCATTAGGGAACCTCCCCATCTCTGTTCGCTCTGATCTGGACCCACACCTCCCAGTCGTGGGGTCAGGAGGGGATGGAGCCCAGTTCCAGCTCCTGGGGGCTCAGAGGTCCCTGCGATGTCCTCTCAGGAGAAAGAGCACATCCCTGCTCTGAGCAGGTGGCCGAGCTCCAGGAGGGTCCCCAAGCCCGGGCCAGGCGCTGTGGCTGCCCAGGCCTCCTCCCTCCACCCTCGGCCAGAGGAGGGGCCGTCCCTGCTGATGTGGTTCCTCCAGGGACTGCCCAGCCCCTGAACCCTGGTGCTGGGGCTCAGCTCACCCCACACTGACCAGATGGACTGTCCTGATGGGCTGTGTCCTGGAGACACTGCCACTAAGGCCCACAGACTGAGCCCCTCAGAACCGGAGAGATGGTCCCTCTCAGGGGTGGGGCTCAAGTCTGAGGTCAAGGTGCTGGCAGCCCCGTGATCCCAGGGAGGCCCCGGGTAGGTGCTATCTAGTCTGTTTCCAGTGTCTGGAGGCTCCGCCCAACCTTGACATGATCTCATCTTGGGCTTCGGTCCCTGACTCTGTCCACACAGCTGAGCCCCACGGGACATGCACCCAGTCCTCAGAGAGTCTGTGGGAATCGGCTCTGGGGCAGAGGGGTCCGGTTTAGGAAGACACGGGTGCATCGATCCCCCTACAGGGTATCTGCCCTCTAACCTCACACAGGTGTGATGGGAAGACAGGCAAAAAATTCAGCTGCGATGGATGCCCCAACTCTGCTTTAAAGTGGCTCCATTTATACTGATGTTATACTATACTAGTGGCCTGGTGCACGAAATGTGTGCACATTGAAAAGGGATTAATTAGAGGAAATATTTTAATATTGCAATTTGCCCTTTATAATAGAAGTGTCAGAGATGAAAGAAAATTAGAAAAATTTATATGAAAATCTTCCTTCTGTCAGAGTCTGGGGCACACTGAAAGATCCAAAGTCAAGTCCCCGAACACCCGCAGTGCCTCAAAATAGAGAAAGACCCGGATCCAGTCAGCCCCATCCCCATTGGGTGAAATCCACACGTGGCCGGCCACACCCTCATCAATCCCCACCAGGTGGGGGATGCAGCCTCAGGTCCCTGCTGATTGCTCGTTAAGACTTGTTATGGGAACTGGGCCTCAGCTGTGGGCCCAGCCATCTTGACTGTTAAGGTGTGACGGGCAGTTTGCATATTACCTCTTGATTAGATAAGATTGTTAAGTTTTATCTTGTTTATTAAATGTTGGCCAAGTGAAATTCAGACTTGACGGTGTGTGTGTGTGTGTGTGTGTGTGTGTGTGTGTGTGTGTGAGTGTGAGTGTGTGAGTGTGACTTTTCCTTTTGCTGCTCCTGTCCATTTCCTGTAAAACTGTTGATTATATTGGCTCTTGTTTTCATAAAATGATCACAGCCGAGAATAACTGATGAGATTGCCTGGTCTGGGGCCTCAGAGAACAACCTCAGAGCCCACACCAGCCGGACGCAGCCCTGTGCACAGCAGACGGGGCCCTAGAAGCAGAGGGTGCACTGAGCTTGTGTTTGTGCCTCACTTCCCCACCGGCACCTGTCACTGTGGGGATGGCTGCTGAACCACAGAGCGCAGTAGTACTCGGCCTCGTCCTCAGGCTGCGCCCCTGTGAGGGTCAGGGCAGCTTTGCCCCCTTGGATGGAGCCTGAGAACCGGGCCGGCGTCCAAGAGTGTCTGTTGTTCGTGTTGTAAATCAGCGCCTTGGGCACCTGGCCAGACTTCTGCTGGATCCAGTGTAGATAGTGACCATCAACGACAGCACCTGTGCTGGAGCCACAGGTGAGAGTGACTGTCGCTCCGGGGGACACAGTCATTGCAGGATCTGGAGTCACCACATCCTGAGACCTGGACCCTGAAACAAAACAGACACAATCAGGAATGAACAATAAAGGCAGAGGGACCCCCCACAGGCTGGTCTCTGAAATGGCCCTGAACCTGGGCAGAGAGCGAGGAGGAGGAGGAGGGGAGTCCAGCTCATGGTGGAGACGTTCCAAGGTGCCTTGGTCTCTGGCACGTGCTGGGCTCGGTGTCCCTTTATCTCCTCCCGGCCTCCTGGGTACAGGGGTGTTTGTTGGTCATTATGCAAATGTGGGCCCACAGGACCCTCCTGCTCTGGGTCCTGGGCCCCGTTGGCAGCTTCACTGTGAGGAGGAGGCCGGGGAGGCTGTGGGCTCTGAGTCTGTCCCTTGAGGGGAAGCACCTGCTGTCACCTCACACCCAGGCCAGGAGCATGGGCGCAGGGCCCACTCAGTTAGAACCATTAGAGTTGGCTTCAGGCCTGGCAGCTCTGAGAAGGTCCACCGCGCCCCCTGGTGACACTTTAGAGAATAGTAACAGGAGTGGGAGCTATTTAGTAGGAATGATGGTAGCCCACTGAAAACCAAAATAAAAATATATATTGAAGAAAAAGATGCCATGTGCACAAATGAAGAGCCACTGAAGAGGGCTGACCCGGGGACTGTCCATCACCTGTGTCCTAGGTCACAAGGTCGGGTAGGGGCTCTGCCAGGGAGCTGTGGGGACGGTTGCTATGGGAACGATGAGTGTGGCTGTTGACCCAGGTTCAGGAGAGGGTGACTGGGATCGGGGCTCATCAACAGCTTCCCAGCAGCAGTGACACAGGCACCTGTTGGGAGGTCCTGCTCCCCAAGTCCCACAGCCACCCACACCCTGTGGTTGGAAAGCCCCAGTGGGTGAGAGGAGAGACACAGTCAGAGCCTGTGGCTCAGGGAACCCCACTCCCGGGAGCCCCATGGGCCTGAGTGGCGGCAGCTGTATGAGCATCTCCCCCATAGACCCAGGCGCCCGCAACCTTCCTGGAGCAGCTCAGCATTCCCCAGCCACAGTCCAGCTGCTCCCCCCATTGAGACCCAAAGAGGATTTCCTGGGCTCAGGCCCCCCCTTTCCCTGTGACAGCCCCTCTCCCCTGATGGCACTGAAGGTCAGGGTCCCAGCAGAGGTGACGCCAGCCCTGGGCCCGGGCTTCCTCCTGGGCCTGAGGCCCCCAGCCCCTCGCAGCTGAGGGCCTGGTCAGTGTGCACAGGGCTGGGCAGGAGCCTGGGGCGCAGGAGCCAGGGAGTGAGGGGTCACTGCTCTGACCTCTGGGCGCGGAGTCCATGCTCCGGAGACGGGCCGCCTGCTGGGAGGGTCCTGGGCTCTGGGAACAGGTTACAAAGCTGTTTCCTTATTTCACGTCAGAAACAGCCATCGCCCAGGACCTGGTCTGTGACCCATGGATGACAGGCCACCTCTCAGGGACGTACTGACCAGTGAGTGTTGGTGCTGGTTCTGTGTTTCTGAGACTCAGAGACAGGGGATCGAACATGGAAAGTGACCCGTTAGGAACCAGAAGGTTCTTCTCCGTGGAGTTTGCACAGGGAGGTTATGTTAACAGGGTCAGACGTTGTGAAGTAAGACTCTGGGAGGGCAAGGTTTTTGTCCCACTTCCCCATCTGAGTGTGTCACTGTGGGAACCACTACTGTGCCAGATATTACAGTAATAGTCAGCCTCGTCCTCAGGCTGCAGCCCCGAGATGAGCAGGAGCCCCGCATTGGCCGAGGCGTCTTTGGATCCAGAGAAGCGGCTGGGGACCCCAGATCCCAAACTGGTACTTGTGTGGTAGTTCAGGAGATACCGGGGAGGGCTCCCTGGCTTCTGCTGGTACCAGAATATCCTGTAGCTGCCAACACTGATGTCACTGCTCAGGGTGCAGGTGAGTCTGGCTGTGGCTCCCGGAGATGCAGAGAGGGAGGGCGGCTGGGTCAGCACAGGCTGGGAGAGGGACCCTGCAGACACAGACACTGGTCAGTGATGGGCAGGGACCAGGGGCAGGTTCCCAGGAGGCTGAGCAGGAAGGGAAGAAGCCTGGTCCCAGGCCTGGCCCTACCTGTGCAGTGAGAGAGGAGCGCGAGGAGCAGAGGAGTCCAGGCCATGGTGCTCACAGCCCTGAGCCCACAGTGGGGCTGGGCTGCCCAGGCCTCCTTTTCTCCCCACCCTCTGCCAGAGGAGGGGCTGCCATGCAAATGGGGGTCCCTCCAGGGACTGCCCAGCCCCTCCCTGGGCCCTGGGGCTGGAGCTCAGCTCACACCCCAGACTGAGAGTCATGGAGGTGGGCTCACCCCTTGGGGGGCCCTGGGAGGAAGTACCTGCTGAGACCACACACAGGTGCCTGCTCAGGGGATGATGCCAGGCCCCCAAGGACAGCATGGAACCCACAGAGCAGGTGCCTGTGTGGGAAGGTCTCCCTGAACAGCTGTGTGCTGATCACCTGCGGTCTCACAGCGCCCCCTGCTGGTGAGAGGACACACCCTCCCCTGCCCCAAAGCCCTGAGAGCCCAGCTGGCTGTGGGCTCCCCAGGTCTCTGTCCCTCTTCCCACCCCACGGTCTGAGCCCAGACACTGCGATGTGATTCTCTGTGTTGATCCCCGTAGCAGTGCACTCTCAGGGGTGCATCTGTGTGAGGTGCTTACACATTCACACACGACACATGAATGTGGTTTCCCTTCCAGTGAAGATGCTGCTCAATAAACACACAGTGAGCCTCTGTCCATGTCACAGGGGAGGGCGCTGCTCAGTGTGAGGAGCTCAGGGGGCTGTGCAGGTCAGTGAAGGAGAGAGGAATTTTCCAGAAACACCCTCAGGGTCGTATTCAAAGGAGGACCATTCAGCAAACATTTCACACCAGGTGAGGCATTTAAGGTTTTCATGGAGATCTGATTGAGTTAGTGATTCATTATAAAACCATAAACAGTTTGGTCGGCTTCACATTTACCGGTGGAGCCTAAAGCACGTGGGTTTTTTAAGTTTTAGGAAACACCTTTGTATTCCGACATTTGTATGTTCTGCTCTCGGTGTACCAATGTTGTCTCCGTGTCCTCACATGTGCTTACAGTTGTAAACATTCCCTCCTGTGTTCGTACACATTCCCTCCTTTCAGGCAGAAGCTGAACGGGGATGGGGAGAAGCTGGCAGACGTGGGACGGACACTCTCACCCACACGCACGACGCGTCCCCCAGCAGCGGGTGAGCCCCTGAGGCGGGAGGAGGGCGTGTCCCCAGAGACCAGGCGCAGACACGGGGCCCGCACCCCTCCTGGCTCAGGGTCCCGGGAGGAGCAGCAGGGAGCCCCCAGGAGGAGGTGACGTCAGAGTTCAGCACTGAGGGGCGTGGACAGCGGCTGTTCCCAGGGACCCGTGGGCGCTGCAGCCTGAGACCCCGGGGCCCGGGCAGCAGGGACGGAGGGACCTCTCTGTGCACAAAGGCCTCAGCCGCTCCTACTGAGCATCCGGGAGGAGGGGGCACGGCTGGGGGGCCCTGGACACAAGTCAATGACCCTGATAGAGACGCAGGTCCCCTCGTCAGGGTTCAGGCTGAAGTGACCACAGATGGTCCCCAGCTCAGACCCGGGGCTTCAGGGCAAAGAGGCTCAGGATCCCCGCTGATGGGAGGGGCTCCTGTGTGGTGTCAGCCTTGTGTCCAGGAAGAGGCTGCTGGGAGGCCTCTGAGGGCAGAGGGAGGAGGCCCCTCATGCTCCAGGGGCGGCCCTGGGACCTGGCCCGTGGGGGGTGGAGGGGCGGGAGCAGTAGAAGCAGAGGCCACAGGCTGAGCCTGAGGGGCAGGTGCTGGGCGCCCCTCCTGGCAGGTGAGAAGGGCTCCCTGTGGCCTCAGCCCCACAGGACGGGCTCTGGGTGGGCACGGGGGCTGCGGGCACAGGAGGGGGACAGGCAGCCTGGGCCTCAGTGCCCGCCCAGCGGGGCGCCCGGAGCCCGAGTTGCCAGACTGGCCCCCGGGAGTGGATCAGGGACACACAGGCGCCTGCTCTCCGGCTGGAGGGGGGCCCAGGCTGTGAGGGAGCCCCAGGTCACAGCACACACACGGGGCCTCCCTGAGGGGCTCTGACGCAGGCACAGCTGGACTCGGGGCCCTGGGTCTGCCCTGCCCCGTCCTGGCCGCCCAGGCAGCCGCCCCCTGACGCACAGGAAGGTCTGCTCAGGCTGAGACACGCACACCGAGTGCTGCTGCCACGGGCGGCTGGACGGGCAGGTCCACAGGGTGAGGACAGGTTTGCAGACACAGTCCCCTGGGGGGGCCTCAGACCCGGGTTTCAGGCCCCCCAGCAAAGGCACAGCCACCTTATCAGAGGATGGGCCTGCCCCGGGTCCCTCTGCAGCGGGACAGCGGGTTTTTGTCTCACTTCCCCACAGGCCTGGGCCACTGTGTGAGCATTGAGACTGCTGTCATAGGACTGGCAGTAATAATCGGCCTCGTCCTCAGCCTGCAGCCCCGTGATGGTCAGGGTGCCTGAGCTGCCAGACCTGGAGCCGGTGAATCTATCAGGGACCCCAGAGGGTCGGTTGCTATTACTATAGATGAGGAGTTTGGGGGCCTTTCCTGGGAGCTGTTGGTACCAGTGCACATAGTAACCATCCCCAATGTTGGAGCTGCTTCCAGTGCAGGAGATGGTGACCCTCTGGCCCGGGGCCCCCGACACTGAGGACGGCTGAGTCAGCACAGGGTGGGCCCAGGATCCTGGAAGAGGGGAGACACAGAGAGGGTGAGTCTGGGTCTAGAGACAAGAGGAGGAGGCAGGGCCCATGTGTCTGCCCAAGGCCCCTTCCCCTGTCCCCTATCCAGTCACCTGTGCAGTGAGCCAGGAGGGTGAGGAGGAGCGGGGCCCAGGCCATGGTGGAGGTCATCCCTGAGTCCTGCCTCCTGTGCCCCACAACTGAAGCCGAGCTCCCCCATCTCTCCCTGCCCCTCTTCATAGTCTGCGGGAGGGAGGGCCCCCTCATGCAAATGAGGACCCCCTGGTTTTGCTCCCTCCCTGGGCCCTGGGTGGGTCCCTGTGCCTGAGGATGGCAGGGTGAGGGCAGGGGTGGGGCTGTGCGGGGCCCAGGGGGAGGCAAGGTCACAGCTGTGAGCCCTGAGCACAGGGCACCAGGCAGGGCCAGGGAACAGGTTGCAGCTCTGAGGAGCCCAGCCCTTCAGCAGCGGCCCCTGCGCGCCCCCTGGTGGTCAGGCCTGGACGCACCACTGTGTCCCCTGCTGACTAAGCCCAGGAGGGTCAGGTCCTGCCTCCCCACTGGCTGTGCACTGACCCCCTGGCTCAGGGCATCCAGGTGCCCCCTGAGGTGGCCTCCCCGTCCCCTCAGGACACTCTCTCTGCTCCACTCCGCCTCCTCCTGTGAGTCGGGGCCTGTCTCCCTGGCCGTTCATGGTCAGGTCTTAGCTGCTGTCACTTAGGGAAGTTTCTTCCCAGGATCAGGTCCAGAGCAGCCACTGTCCCCAGGAGGCGAATTCCCTTATTATCGGGACACAGTTTTCTTTAATATCTCCCTCCCATGTTAGAAATTAATCACTCTTTTTCCAGCACAGAAATCAATATTCTTTCAATGTCCTTCCATTTTGTTGGACCTGAATGTGTCAGGACAGTGTGGAGGTCAGGGTTCAGAGGTGGTCATGAGAGGCAGGAGCTTCCTTGCAGGTTTCCCTGATCAGTTTCCAGACCCAAATGCACTAGTGATGAGGGTGAGGCAGAGGGAGGCCCAGGGGCCCATTAGGGAACCTTCCCGTCTCTGTTGGCTCTGATCTGGACCCACACCTCCCAGCCATGGGGTCAGGAGGCGATGGAGCCCAGTTCCAGCTCCTGGGGGCTCAGAGGTCCCTGGCGATGGCCTCTCAGGAGAAAGAGCACATCCCTGCTCTGAGCAGGTGGCCGAGCTCCAGGAGGGTCCCCAAGCCCGGGCCAGGCGCTGTGGCTGCCCAGGCCTCCTCCCTCCCGCCCTCTGCCAGAGGAGGCGCCGTCCCTGCTGATGTGGTTCCTCTGGGGACTGCCCAACCCCTGAGCCCTGGTGCTGGGGCTCAGCTCACCCCACACTGAGCAGGATGTATCCTGTAGATACTGCCACAAAGACCCACAGACTGGGCCACTCAGAACCGGGGAGATGGTCCCTCTCAGGGGTGGGGCTGAAGTCTGGGGTCAAGGAGCTGGCAGCCCTGTGCTCCCAGGGAGGCCCCGGGTAGGTGCTGTCTAGTCTCTTTCTAGTGTCTGGAGGCTCCGCCCAACCTTGACATGATCTCAGCTTGGGGTTCTCTCCCTGACTCTGTCCTCACAGCTGAGCCCCACAGGACACAAGCCCAGTCCTCAGGGACTCTGTGGGAATCTGCTCTGGGGCAGAGAGGCCCAGTTTAGGAAGACACGGGTGCTGTGACCCCGTACAGGGTATCTGCCCTCCAACCTCACACAGGTGTGAAGGGCAGACGGGCAAAAAATTGAGCTGCGATGGATGCCCCAACTCTGCTTTAAAGTGGCTCCATTTCTACTGATGTTATACTATACTAGTGGCCCGGTGCATAAATTTGTGCACATTAAAAGGGGATTAATTAGAGAAAATATTTTAATATTGCAATTTGCCTTTATAATAGAAGTGTCAGAGATGTAAGAAAATTAGAAAAATGTATATGAAAATTTTCCTTCTGTCAGAGTCTGGGGCACACTGAAAGATCGAAATTCAAGTCCCCGAACACCCGAGGTGCCTGAAAATTAGGAAAGACCCAGACCCAGCCAGCCCCATCCCCATTGGGTGAAATCCACACCCAGCCGGCCACACCCTCGTCAATCCCCACCAGGTGGGGAATGCAGCCTCAGGTCCCTGCTGATTGCTCCTTAAGACTTGTTATGGGAACTGGGCCTCAGCTGTGAGCCCAGCCATCTTGACTGTTAAGATGTCACAGTCAATTTGCATATTACCTCTTGACTAGATAAGATTGTTAAGTTTTATCTTGATTATTAAATGCTGGCCAAGTGAAATTCAGACTTGACGGTGAGTGTGATTGTGACTTTTCCTTTTGCTGCTCCTGTCCATTTCCTGTGAGACTGTTGATTATATTGGCTCTTGTTTTCATAAAACGATCACAGCCGAGAATAATTGATGAGATTGCCTGGTCTGGGGCCTCAGAGAACAACCTCAGAGCCCACACCAGCTGGACGCAGCCCTGTGCACAGCAGACGGGGCCCTAGAAGCAGAGGGTGCACTGAGCTTGTGTTTGTGCCTCACTTCCCCACCGGCACCTGTCACTGTGGGGATGGCTGCTGTACCACAGGCCGCAGTAGTACTCGGCCTCGTCCTCAGGCTGCGCCCCTGTGAGAGTCAGGGCAGCTTTGCCCCCTTGGATGGAGCCTGAGAACCGGGCTGGGGTCCAAGAGAATTTCTTGGTTGTTTCATAAATCATAGCCCTGGGGGCCTGCCCAGACTTCTGCTGCATCCAGTGTAGATAGTGACCATTGGTGACAGCCCCGGTGCTGGAGCCACAGGTGAGAGTGACCGTTCGGCCTGGGGACACGGTCACTGAGGGCTCCTGAGTGACCACAGCCTGAGACCTGGACCCTGAAACAAAAACAGACACAATCAGGAATGAAGAATGAAGGCAGAGGGACCCCCCACAGGCTGGTCTCTGAAATGGCCCTGAACCTGGGCAGAGAGCGAGGAGGAGGAGGAGGGGAGTCCAGCTCATGGTGGAGACGTTCCAAGGTGCCTGGGTCTCTGGCACGTGCTGGGCTCGGGTGTCCCTTTATCTCCTCCCGGCCTCCTGGTTAATCGGGTGTTTGCTGGTCATTATGCAAATGTGGGCCCACAGGACCCTCCTGCTCTGGGTCCTGGGCCCCGTTGGCAGCTTCACTATGAGGAGGAGGCCGGGGAGGCTGTGGGCTCTGAGTCTGTCCCTTGAGGGGAAGCACCTGCTGTCACCTCACACCCAGGCCAGGAGCATGGGCGCAGGGCCCACTCAGTTAGAACCATTAGAGTTGGCTTCAGGCTGGCAGCTCTGGGAAGGTCCACAGCGCCCCCTGGTGACGGCCTAGGGAATAGTCATGGTGGTGGGAACTGCAGAAGGAATGAGTGATGGCCACTTAAAACCAACAAACAAATAAACCAGGTGTTTCCTCCTTCTGACTCCCTGCAGAGAGGTCCCCTGTTCCCCCTGGTTTAGCTTTTGGTTCTGTAACTGCCCTTTGGCTCTGCTCACAGAGTCCATCACATCCTGGTTCTCCTCTTCCCTTTGGACTGAGAAGCTTGTGCTGCTCCCCGATGGACTGGAGGATGGTGTCCTAATTCCATCTGCCCAGAATCCCTCCTCTGGGTGCCTCAGGGGTGGTGTCCGTAGATTCTCTTTTCTCAGTCACGTGTTTCACTTCCTGGGTCCTGACATACCGAGGGGGAATTTATACAGATTCCCAGACATTTGAAGATGCTGTGAGGAGCCTCTGGGTCTCTTATACACTTCCTTAAAAAAAAAAAATACATTCTTGTTGATTTCAGAGAGGAAGGGAGAGGAAGACGAAGATAGGAACATCAATGACTAGAGAGAATGATAGAACGACTGCCTCCTGCTCGCCCCTGACAGGGGATGGAGCCTGCAAACCGGGCATGTGCCCTGACCAGAATCAAACCCAGAACCCTTCAGTCCATAGGCCGAGGCTCAATCCCCTGAGCCAACCAACCAGGGTTCTCAGTCTCATTTTTGAAAACGGGTGCAGGGTGAGCTGGTCCTGCAGGAGAGGAGGGCAGGTGCCCCTCAGCCGCCCCAGGGCTGGCAGCTCTTTGTGGCAGCGGGTTTATCAAGTCACGAGACAGCGATAGGCAGCCTCATTCTCAGGCCAGAGACCAGGGGGGTCACAGAGGCCGTGTGGGCCGACTGGCGGAGCTCAGTGGTTGAGCATTGACCTAGGAACCAGGAGGTCATGGTCCAATTCCTGGTCAGGGCACAAGCCCCGGTTGCAGGCTCCATTCCCAATGTGGGGCGTGCAGGAGGCAGCCGATCAATGATTCTCTCTCCTCATTGATGTTTCTATGTCTCTCTCACTCTCTCTTCCTTTCTGAAATAATAAAATATGTATTTTAAAAATATCCTATGTAGCTGAAACCGGTTTGGCTCAGTGTATAGAGCGTCGGCCTGCGGACTCAAAGGTCCCGGGTTCGATTCCGGTCAAGGGCATGTACCTTGGTTGCAGGCATTTCCCAGTAGGAGGTGTGCAAGAGGCAGCTGATCGATGTTTCTAACTCTCTATCCCTCTCTCTTCCTCTATGTAAAAAATCAATAAAATATATTTAAAAAATAAATAAAAATAAATAAAAATAAAAAATATCCTATATAATAAAAGGTCATATGCTAATGAGGTAGACCAGAAGTCACTCCAGATGTCCTTCCGGACCTCCCAGCTCCTCAGGGCGGGGGGCTGGGGCTGAGGAGGAAGCAGCTGCTGGGGCCGGAGGGAAGCCAGGCGCCCGGGTACCTGTAGGCGGCGGCCAAGAGCAAACCCGGGTCCTGGGTGCCAGGGGATGCTGGTGCCCACAGCCAGGGGAAGGAAGGCCGACTCTTGCACAAATTCTGAGCATGGGCCTCTGATATATGAATATTAAAGAAAAGGACGCCCTGGGCACAAATGGAGAGCCACTGAAGAGGGCTGACCCGGGGACTGTCCATCACCTGTGTCCTAGGTCACAAGATCGGGTAAGGGCTCTGCCTGGGAGCTGTGGGGACGGTTGCTATGGGAACGGTCAGTGTGGCTGTTGACCCAGGTTCAGGAGAAGGTGACCTGGGATCGGGGCTCGTCAACAGCTTCCCAGCGGCAGTGACACAGGCACCTGTTGGGAGGTCCTGCTCCCCAAGTCCCACAGCCACCCACACCCTGTGGTTGGAAAGCCCAGTGGGTGAGAGGAGAGACACAGTCAGAGCCTGAAGCTCAGGGAACCCCACTCCCGGGAGCCCCATGGGCCTGAGTGGCGGCAGCTATAAGAGCGTCTCCCCCAGAGACCCAGGCGCCCGCATCCCTCCTGGAGCAGCTCAGCATTCCCCAGCCACAGTCCAGCTGCTCCCCGCATCGAGACCCAAAGAGGATTTCCTGGGCTCAGGCCCCCCCTTTCCCTGTGACAGCCCCTCTCCCCTGATGGCACTGAAGGTCGGGTCCCAGCAGAGCTGACGCCAGCCCTGGGCCTGGGCTTCCCCCTGGGCCTGAGGCCCCCCCACCCCTCTCAGCTGAGGGCCTGGTCAGTGTGCACAGGGCTGGGCAGGAGCCTGGGGCGCAGGAGCCGGGGTGTGAGGGGTCACTGCTCTGACCTCTGGGCACGGAGTCCCTGCTCCGGGGACGGGCCGCCTGCTGGGAGGGTCCTGGGCTCTGGGAACAGGTTACAAAGCTGTTTCCTTATTTCACGTCAGAAACAGCCATCGCCCGGGACCTGGTCTATGACCCATGGATGACAGGCCACCTCTCAGGGACGGACTGACCAGTGAGTGTTGGTGCTGGTTCTGTGTTTCTGAGACTCAGAGACATGGGATCGAACACGGAAAGTGACCCATTAGGAACCAGAAGGTTCTTCCCCGTGGAGTTTGGACCTGGAAGTTATGTTAACAGGGTCAGACGTTGTGAAATAAGACTCTGGGAGGTAGAGGTTTTTGTCCCACTTCCCCATCTGAGTGTATCACTGTGAGCAGCATTATTGTACCCGATGTGACAGTAATAGTCAGCCTCGTCCTCAGGCTGCAGCCCCGAGATGAGCAGGAGCCCCGCATTGGCCGAGGCGTCTTTGGATCCAGAGAAGCGGTTGGGGACCCCGGAGCCCTGGTGCTTTTCTGAGTCTGATTTATACCATAGGAGATACCTGGGAGGGCTCCCTGGCTTCTGCTGGTACCAGCGGATGTTATAGCCGCCAACACTGAGATCACTCCTCAGCGTGCAGGTGAGTCTGGCTGTGGCTCCCGGAGAGGCAGAGAGGGAGGGCGGCTGGGTCAGCACAGGCTGGGAGAGGGACCCTGCAGACACAGACACTGGTCAGTGATGGGCAGGGACCAGGGGCAGGTTCCCAGGAGACTGAGCAGGAAGGGAAGAAGCCTGGTCCCAGGCCTGGCCCTATCTGTGCAGTGAGAGAGGAGCGCGAGGAGCAGAGGAGTCCAGGCCATGGTGCTCACAGCCCTGAGCCCACAGTGGGGCTGGGCTGCCCAGGCCTCCTTTTCTCCCCACCCTCTGCCAGAGGAGGGGCTGCCATGCAAATGGGGGTCCCTCCAGGGACTGCCCAGCCCCTCCCTGGGCCCTGGGGCTGGAGTTCAGCTCACACCCCAGAATGAGGAGCATGGAGGTGGGCCCCCCAAGGGGGGACGAAGCACCTGCTGAGACAGCACATCACTGAGCACAGGCCCAGCCACAGGACCAGGCTCCTATTAGTTAAGGTCCTTAATGGGCAGCTGCATTGGGTCCACAGGGCGGTCCCACAGTGCCCCCTGCTGGTGGCAGCACACACCTGCCCTTGGCCCAAAGCCCTGATAGCAAAGCTGGACCTGCAGCTCAGAGGGGACTGTCTCTGGCCACACACCCTGGCCGGGTCCCAGATCCTGTGACCTCATGGGCTGTAGCGCTCCCTGCAGCCTCACTCCCAGGAGGAGTCCCGTCTGTGGGAGGCGCCATCAGGTACACAAAGGACAGATGGATGTGGTTTCCCCTCCGGTGAAGATGGTGCACAAGTGAGTGCACAGGGACCCTCATGTCCCACGTCACAGCCCAGGGACACGTCCATCTGGTGACCAGGACTCAGAGGGCTGTTCAGGGAATTTCCCGGGAACACACTCAGGACCAAGGTCAAAGGAGGACGTTTCACCAGACCTTCCAGGTCATGAGGTGCACGTGCAGGTTCACAGAGATCTGATGCGACTGACGCATAAGCATCATGGCATTTGCAGGCCTCACACTGGCCAGTGGGAGGTGTCACAGCTCATTCATTCAGGAATTGGCTTTTATCACGTGTGTGGTGATCTGCATGTCTGTGTCCTGTGTGTCTTGCTAAGATTTTCTTAGTTGTCCTATAATTTTTTATGTCTATAGATATTAAAAGGTAATATGCTAATTAGCCCGGACACCATAACAGTCATGACCCGTCAGGAGGAGGCTTCAGGCGCAGGTGAGGCGCGGCGCGGACCCTGACGGGGGCCTGTGTCTGCTCCAGCCACGGCGCACCCGCAGTCCCGCCCCTGAGCGTGAGCCGCAGAGGAAACACCTCCTCTGACCGCTCATGGGCTAAGCTGCCAGTACGCCACTCGCAGTGTTCTTGGTAACTTGGGTAATAAGAATCCAAGAAGGTGATCTAAGCTTATTCCACCTCACTCCTGGAGGGAAAAACGAAGGCCCGCTGCTGGAGGGGCTAAGGAATGTCATATCCTGCCCTAGCCAGTTTGGTTCAGTGGATAGAGCCTCAGCCTGAGGACCGCAGGATTGGGTTTGATTCTGGTCAAGGGCATGGACCTAGGTTGTATGCTCCTCCCGGGCCAGGGCCCAGGTCAGGACTCATGCAGGAGGCAATCCATCGAAGTGTCCTTCTCACATTCATGTTTCTCTCTGTCTTTCCCTCTCTATTCCATGCTCTCTAAAAACCAATGAAAACATATCAAACATATCCTCAGGTTAGGAAAAAAACAATAAAGAAAAGGCATATCTTATGAAAGAGACATCTTGAAAATGCCTAAAGAAAGTTGTCATTTTTTCATGGTGAAGGGACTGGCGTCCATGTTGATGAAAACACCTTGCTGACTGAGGCGGCTGGCAGTGGCAGCAGCAGCGGGGTGATGGGAGTGACTCCTTCCCCTGATCAGCCTGTCACCTCCCACAGAGGGAGGCCAGACTGCGGCCTAGGCTCCTTCCCCACAGGGAGCAGGCCTAAGCTGTCAGTAGGTCATCCCCTGAGGGCTCCCGGACTGTGAGAGGGGAAAGGCTGAGCTGAGAAACCCCACTCCATTGAACAAAATTTGTGCACCAGGCCTCTAGTTTTAAATAAAACTTTACCTACCTGTACTCTCTGACTCATTATTCTATTTTGTGACAAATGTGAGATTGTGATGTGTGTGCAGACTCCGTGACTGTCTGGGCAGGTGAACGCAGAAACCATCACATCCTCACTGAATGGAAACCACAGCAGGAACTTGTCACTTTCCCCTGAAACCGTCATGTGAGGATGAACCCTGACCTAGGACCTGAGGAGCCCGAGGGAGGAGGAGGTGAGGGAGGCAGCAGCAGAGGAGGGAAGAGGGGAGGGAGGTTGTGACTGAGAGTCTGTGCTGGTTGGGACCCACCTTCTGTGGGTTTGTTGAGAAGGAGAGGCTGTGTCCATGACCAGGGTGAACACTAACATGTCAGATGTGATGGGTCCGGAGTCACACGGGGTCACACACATGACAGGAATTTGTGGGGGAGCATGGCTGTCTGGGTGACATGTGTAGTTGCAGACACAGGATGTGAGATGACAGGAAACACACGCTGGTCTCGGCCCCTGGCCCCGGCACAGGCTCCTGAGACCCTTGTCACTCCCTGGGGGACGGGCGGGCCTGTTGCTGATGAGGGGACACTGGGTAGGCTCCTGTGACTGAAACCTAAGGGCAGACAGTCATCACCTCAGGGCCCAGGGGTTTTGGTCTCACTTCCTCGTCCTCTGAGACACTGTGGGTAACGGTCGCTGCTCCCACTGCCCTCATCTGCATTGCAGTAATAGTCAGCCTCGTCCTCAGGCTGCAGCCCCGAGATGAGCAGGAGCCCCGCATTGGCCGAGGCGTCTTTGGATCCAGAGAAGCGGCTGGGGACCCCGGAGCCCTGGTGCTTGTCTGAGTCTGATTTATATTTCAGGAGATACCGGGGACGGCTCCCCGGCTTCTGCTGGAACCAGCGTATAGCGTAGTCGCCAACCTTGGAGCCGCTGCTCAGGGTGCAGGTGAGTCTGGCTGTGGCTCCCGGAGATGCAGAGAGGGAGGGCGGCTGGGTCAGCACAGGCTGGGAGAGGGACCCTGCAGACACAGACACTGGTCAGTGATGGGCAGGGACCAGGGGCAGGTTCCCAGGAGACTGGGCAGGAAGGGAATGAGCCTGGTCCCAGGCCTGGCCCTACCTGTGCAGTGAGAGAGGAGCGCGAGGAGCAGAGGAGTCCAGGCCATGGTGCTCACAGCCCTGAGCCCACAGTGGGGCTGGGCTGCCCAGGCCTCCTTTTCTCCCCACCCTCTGCCAGAGGAGGGGCTGCCATGCAAATGGGGTCCCTCCAGGGACTGCCCAGCCCCTCCCTGGGCCCTGGGGCTGGAGCTCAGCTCACACCCCAGACTGAGGGGCATGGAGGTGGGCTCCCCCCTTGGGGGGCCCTGTGAGGAAGCACCTGCTGAGACAGCACATCACTGAGCACAGGCCCAGCCACAGGCCCAGGCTCCTATTAGTGAAGGTCCTTAATGGGCAGCTGCATTGGGGCCACAGGGCGGTCCCACAGCGCCACCTGCTGGTGGCAGCACACACCTGCCCTTGGCCCAAAGCCCTGAGAGCCCAGCTGGCTCTGCAGCTCAGAGGGGACTGTCTCTGGCCACACACCCTGGCCGGGTCCCAGGTCCTGTGACCTGATGCCCTGTAGCGCTCCCTGCAGCCTCACTCCCAGGAGGAGTCCCGTCTGTGGGAGGCGTCATCAGGTACACAAAGGACAGATGGATGTGGTCTCCCCTCCAGTGAAGATCGTGCACAAGTGAGTGCACAGGGACCCTCATGTCCCACGTCACAGCCCAGGGACACCCCCATCTGGTGACCAGGACTCAGAGGGCTGTTCAGGGAATTTCCCGGGAACACACACAGGACCAAGGTCAAAGGAGGACGTTTCACCAGACCTTCCACGTCATGAGGTGCACGTGCAGGTTCACAGAGATCTGATGCGACTGACACATAAGCATCATGGCGTTTGCAGGCCTCCCATTGGCCAGTGGGAGGGGTCGCAGCTCATTCATTTAGGAACTGGCTTTTATCATGTGTGTGGTGATCTGCATATCTGTGTCCTGTTTTTTTGGGGGGGATTTTCTCAGGTATCCTGACATTTGTTTATATCTTATATAATAAAGGGCTAACATGCAAAATGACCCTCATGCCCTCACAGAAGATGGCTGCCTCCATGTGGTCAAAGATGGCTGCAGAAAAGGGTAGTTGTATGGGATCGGGCCAGCAGGGGAGGGTAGTGAGGGCCATCCAGGCCGGCAGGGTAGGGCACTTGGGGGTGACCAGGCCTACTGGGGAGGGCAGGTGGGGGTATCCAGGCATGCAGGGGAACAGTTATGGGGTAATGGGGCCAGAGGGGGTGGGTAGCAATTGGGGGTAACTGGGCTGGCAGGGGAGCAGTTAGGCGTCGATCAGGTTGGCAGGCAGGCGAGCGGTTGGGAGCCAGCAGTCCTGGATTGTGAGATGGATGTCCCAGATTGGAGAGGGTGAAGGCTGGGCTGAGGGACACCGCCCCTCCACCCTACACATATACACACACAGTGTACGAATATCATGCACCTGGCCTCTAGTTTTAAATAAAACTTTACCTCCTGTCCGTTCTGACTCGTTGTGCTATCTTGTGACAGATGGGAGAATGCGATGTGTGTGCAGATGCTGGGAATTGTGGGCAGTTGCTGTGCTGTCATGGACAGGAAGAGCGTGGACAGGAAGCTGGCTGTGGTGCTGAGCGTGGACAGGAAGCTGGCTGTGGTGCTGATGGAAGCTGAAGGAGGGACAGGGCGTCCTGTGTGTGGAGCTGGGGGGGATGGGTGACGTGTGGGAGCAGAATAAAGGCCAGACCGGCCCCTATGCCCTCAGCACTCATTTACCCGTTTTCTTCCCCCACGTCACAGTGTGCGACCCTGTTTCATTCACACAGACCTCAAGCCTCTCCTTTTCCCTTCATGAATTCCCCTATCCCCGACCCCAGGCTCCCCTTTGGCACTTGGGGTTGAAGAATTGAATACTAACCGTTATTGCTCCCACGGCAGACCTTAGGCTGTGTGAGTGTCATGTGACACCCGGTGACCTTACAGACTGTACGTTCAGTGAAATGTGAGCAGACAGTGGATCGTCTGTCATGTGATCGGCAGGTCATGTGCCCGAGGAGGGCGTCCTGTCCCCCATCCTCACTGTTGGCTCCTCACACGCCTGCCCCTCCTGTCTGCTCTCTGGGACGCACATGGGGACTCACAGGTGGGAGGCCTGGTCCTGGGTTCATTCACCTTTTATCTCATGCTTGTCCCCTCCTCCCCGAGAGAATGAAGGAGGACGGAGCAGGTACAGGGATGTGCACTGGGTCCATTTTAACTATTAAGTGGGCTCCTGGTTTGGCCAGAAAAAGCGCCCCACTCTGGTTGAGAGGAGATTGCACGTGACTGTGGCACGTGACTGGGTTCAGGCTCTCTGACCTCAGGGGAGTTTGTGTCGCTGTTGGTCTGACAGGTGGGAACACAGAGGCACAGGGAGAGGCCACATCTAGTCTCCATCCAGCTGATGGGCATGAACAGGCCTGAAGGTCCAAAGCTGCCTAAAAGCTGAGAGCCTGTGCTTTTGACAACGTGTTTCTCAGACTGGGGTGATGTGGCACCCCCAGGGGCTATTGGAGACGTCAGGGGGTGCTCCTAGGTGAGAGCCTGGAGAAGAGGGTGCTGCTGCCTCCTGTGTGGAGCCCAGAGGAAGCTTCCAGATGTCCCAAAGCCCAGAGCAGCCCCTGCGCAGGCCTCGCCCCCACCCCATTGTCAGAAGTGCCCAGGCCCAGCACCCTGTTCTGAATCCCCCCCCGCCCCCAGGGAGTGACTGCACAGGACACAGGGCGCCATCCATCCAGTCAGGGGGGGACCTGAGTGACACAGAGGGACTCAGAGCCGCCATCTCAACACAGACCTTCCAGCAGGAGGCAGCAGAGAGCGCCCCCTGGTGGGGCAGGTGAGGGCAGCCCCAGGGTGGAGGCTCTGGTGGGTTTTTGTCTCACTTCCCCATGAGTCTGAATCACTGTGCTTATAGCTACTATCATAGGACTGACAGTAGTAGTCGGCCTCGTCCTCGGGCTGCAGCCCCGAGATGGTCAGGTGGGCGGCATTGGAGGAGCTGTCGATGGAGCCCAAGAACCGATCGGGGACCCCCGAGGGTCTTTGGTTATCATAGTAGATCACCAAGGTGGGGGCACTGCCCGGGCGCTGCTGGTACCAGTACACATAGTAGTCCCCAATGCTGCCGCTGCTGCGGGTGCAGGAGATGACGGCCTTCTGTCCCGGAGACCCCGACACAGAGCGGGGCTGAGTCAGCACAAACTGGGCCCAGGACCCTGCAAGGAGGGGGGACACAGATCAGAGGGGACAGCACAGACCCCGGGCCCAGGGAGGGAGGAGAGGGGATGCTCCCAGGTGACAAACAGGTGCCCCCCAGAACCCCTCATGCACCACCTGTGCAGTGAGCCAGGAGGGCGAGGAGCAGGGGAGCCAGATCCATGGTGGACACGCCCCACTCTCTGCTTCCTGAGCCCACAGCCAGGCCTGAGCCCTCACCTTCTTATAGGCCTGATCCCCAGGGGGAGGCTCCATGCAAATCCCCCCTGTCTGCAGCTGCTCAGGCTCCTCCTTCACACGTGGCCTTGGTTCCCCCAGAGAAGAGGCTGCAGATGGGACCTCATTCCCACAGAAGACCTGCCTGAGGCTGGGGCGGGGCGGGGAGGGGCACAGCTGAGCAACAGGGAGCAGCCAGCAGGGGGTTCAGCCACAGCGCCCCCTGGGGGACACAGGGCGCAGGTCAGACCTGGGGGAGTGAATGGGAAGCATGAGGGGGAGGGAGGTGCAGGCCAGGGGCACAGCCAGGGGGAGAGTGGACTGGGGCAGCCCTGTACCCCCTGGCAGCCTTGCCCATAACGGGCTGGAGGTGGAGGTCTGGCCCCCACTTCCTTCTGTCCCCACCTCTCCCTGCGCAGGGATAAGGGGCCTGGGCTCCGTCTGTGGGTGGAGGAGGCGCACAGCTGTCCCCTGGGAGCCGCCTGGGAGGGGCAGCTGCGGGGCCAGCACCTGTGGGAAGGTGGGAGCAGGAGCTTCTGCTCAGAAGGCTATGGGCCAGCATCTCCGTCTGTGAGCTCAGAGCTCAGTCCCGAGCTTGGTGGTGCCCTGACACAGAGATCTGATGGGACTGACGCATAAGCATCATGGCGTTTGCAGGCCTCCCATTGGCCAGTGGAATCAGTAGCATGTTCATTCTTTTCAGGAACTGCCTTTTTATCACGTGTGTGGTGATCTGCATATCTGTGTCCTGTGTTTCTTGTTGGGATTTTCTCAGGTGTCCTGACATTTCTTTATCTATATATATAAAATCTAAGTGACCATCACAACCAAACAGATGCCAGAACAGGCTGCCTGGGGCCACTAGGCTGGCAAGGGGGTTAGTGAGTGACAACCAAACCACTGAACAAGTAGGCTATTTGGGGCGACCAGGCCCACAGGGGGGCAGTTGGGGAAGACCAGGCTGGCAGGGGGTGGCAGTAAGGGCTACCAGGCTGGTGGGGGAGGGGGGCAGTTACAGGTGACCAGGCCGGCGGGGGGATAGTTTGTGGTGGCCAGGCCAGCAGGGGGGACAGTTAGGGGCGATCAGGCAGGCAGGCAGGTGAGCAGTTAGGAGCCAGTGGTCCCAGATTGTGAGAGGGGTGTCCAACTGCTGCTTTAGGTCCGATCCTGGGGTCCTGGATTGGAGAGGGAGCAGGCTATGCTGAGGGGAACCCCCATGCATGAATTTCATGCATCAGGCCTCTAGTATTTTATATAAAACTTTACCTCCCTGTACTTTCTGATTCATTATCCTATTTTAGTGTCAAATGTGAGATTGTGCTGTGTGTGCAGAGGTGGTGAATGTCTGGGCAGTTGAACACAGAAACCCTCACATCCTCACTGAATGGAAACCACAGCAGGAACTTGTCACTTTTCCCTGAAACCCTCATGTGAGGATGAACCCTGACCTAGGACCTGAGGAGCCCGAGGGAGGAGGAGGTTAGGGAGGCAGCAGAAGAGGAGGGAAGAGGGGAGGGAGGGTGTGACTGAGAGTCTGTGCTGGTTGGGACCCACCTTCTGTGGGTTTGTTCAGAGAAGGAGAAGGCTGTGTCCATGACCAGGGTGAACACGAACATGTCAGATGGGATGGGTCAGGAGTAACACAGGGTCACACACATGACATGAATGTGTGGGGGAGCAGGGCTGTCTGGGTGACCATGTGTAGCTGCAGACACAGAATGTGAGATGACAAGAAACATACGCTGGTCTTGGCCCCTGGCCCCGGCACAGGCTCCTGAGACCCTTGTCACTCCCTGGGGGACGGGCGGGCCTTTTGCTCTGATGAGGGGACGCTGGGTGGGCTCCTGTGACTGAAAGCCAAGGGCAGACAGTCATCACCTCTGGGCCCAGGGGTTTTGATCTCACTTCCTCGTCCTCTGAGACACTGTGTGTAATAGTCGCTGCTCCCACTGCTATGACCTGTAGCGCAGTAATAGTCAGCCTCGTCCTCAGGCTGCAGCCCCGAGATGAGCAGGAGCCCCGCATTGGCCGAGGCGTCTTTGGATCCAGAGAAGCGGCTGGGGACCCCGGAGCCCTGGCCCTTATCTGAGTCTGAGTAGTAATGTAAGTGATACCGGGGAGGGCTCCCTGGCTTCTGCTGGTACCAGCTTATCCTGTAGCTGCCAACATTGAAGCCGCTGCTCAGCATGCAGGTGAGTCTGACTGAGGCTCCCGGAGATGCAGAGAGGGAGGGCGGCTGGGTCAGCACAGGCTGGGAGAGGGACCCTGCAGACACAGACACTGGTCAGTGATGGGCAGGGACCAGGGGCAGGTTCCCAGGAGACTGAGCAGGAAGGGAAGAAGCCTGGTCCCAGGCCTGGCCCTACCTGTGCAGTGAGAGAGGAGCGCGAGGAGCAGAGGAGTCCAGGCCATGGTGCTCACAGCCCTGAGCCCACAGTGGGGCTGGGCTGCCCAGGCCTCCTTTTCTCCCCACCCTCTGCCAGAGGAGGGGCTGCCATGCAAATGGGGGTCCCTCCAGGGACTGCCCAGCCCCTCCCTGGGCCCTGGGGCTGGAGCTCAGCTCACACCCCAGACTGAGGGGCATGGAGGTGGGCTCCCCCCTTGCGGGGCCCTGGGAGGAAGCACCTGCTGAGACCACACACAGGCCCTGCTCAGGGGGCGCTGCCAGGCCTGAGAGGACACAGCTGCTGAGTCCCCTGCAGGCAGCACAGGGCTCCCTCTGAGTGAAGGGTCCTCCCTCAGCTGCAGGGTGAGGCCCACAGAGCGGTCCCCCATCGTTCCCTGCTGGCCACAGGCCCCACAGCATCAGGTCCCTCTGCTCACAGGTGTGGGGCTCCTTCCAGCTGCTGTCACCCTGAGACACTGTGGGGGGGACTGCAGTGTTCAGTCCCAGGGCCATCTGTTGTGAAAGGTCAAAGTGCACGTAGAGAACATGATGACTGGGGGTCCCTCTCAGTGAGGCTGCTGCACAGCGGATGCGCAGTGAGCTTCTCCCCACAGCACAGGGGAGGGGCCGTGGGGCCGGGGGGAAGGGCTCAGAGGGCTGCTCACTCCGTTAGGAGCCGGTCCTGTGGCAGGAGAGGGTCTGTCCCCTTCTGTCCCTGCGGGCACACGACCCTCAGCCGCGGGGCCCTCGGGCCTCAGGAGGCACAGGGCAGGGTGAGCCCCAGCCCCCCCGTTTCTGCGCTGACACCACAGCCTGCCCCCCAGCTCCCTGCGGCCCCCAGATCCTCCCTGGGGGTGGCCAGGAGAGGGGGCACATTTACAGGAAAAGGGCTACAGCGTGGACTTCGCTAATCTGAGCGAAATGTGTGTGTGGGTGGTTGGGGGGACTTGGTCCAGATGTTCGTAGAATAAAAGATTTCTCAGGAACAAGGAAACACCTGCCTGCACCCCAGTGAGGGCTGTGGGGCCCCGGGATCGCGGGAGGAGGAAACACTCCATCCACAGCTCCGTGTGCACACAGGCAGCGGAGGGCGGGACGCATCCTCTTGGGAAAATCAGTCCTTGTCGTGTCCCAGTGAAGAGATGGGCTGAGAGCGGGGAGGAGGGACACCCTCAGGTGGAGGGGAGAGGGAATCGGACTCTGAAGGGATTCGATGCTGATTAGCTGCTGGGACTCACCCTCCCCAGAGACGGAGGCCTGGGGGACGGGACCACAGCAGGAACTGGTCACTGTGCCCCGAAACCCTCCCGTGGGGATGGAGCTAAGAGCTGAGGAGCCCGAGGGAGGAGGAGGTGAGGGAGGCAGCAGCAGAGGAGGGAGGAGGGGAGGGAGGGTGTGACTGAGAGTCTGTGCTGCTTGGGACCCACCTTCTGTGGGTTTGTTCAGAGAAGGAGAAGGCTGTGTCCATGACCAGGGTGAACACTAACATGTCAGATGGGATGGGTCAGGAGTAACACAGGGTCACACACATGACATGAATGTGTGGGGGAGCAGGGCTGTCTGGGTGACCATGTGTAGTTGCAGACACAGTATGTGACATGATAGGAAACACACGCTGGTCTCGGCTCCTGGCCCCGGCACAGGCTCCTGAGACCCTTGTCACTCCCTGGGGGACAGGCGGGCCTATTACTGATGAGGGGCGCTGGGTGGGCTCCTGGGTGAGGATGGGCCATGGGAGAGGCCGGGAGGATTAGAAGCTTGGGAGCCCCTCACCTGCCCCCCCTGTGCTGGAAGGGGAGAGGGCTCGGGTGCAGTGTGCAAATTTATCGCACCCACGGGAGGGAACCTGGGAACCATGGATTTAAGCCCAGAAGTTGTGTGAATCCTGGGACCTCCCAGCTGTGATTGGCACCTGACCTGCAGGCAGTCAGGGGGACTGGCCCTTTAACTGCGGGTCTGACACCTCTCTGGGCAGATGGTGTGAGCACTGAGTGCTGTTGGGGGACATCAGCTGGTGTCAGAGAACTGCTGTCGGGAAGCCACTCCCCACACCTTGGGGACCAGAAGGGACAGGAGGGAAGAGCTCTGGGTGAGGAGCAGACAACACACAACAGGAGGAAGGAGCTGAGATTCTGACTCAGAAATGTTCCTTCTGAGAATTCCCCAACACGGGGTGGTGGGCGGGGCTCCATGACCTCCCGCCTGTGCTCCTGGGACGCCTGTGCTGCTGCTCCATCGAGTGTGACCTCCTCCTCCCGGGACACAGGTCCCTGCAGAGGAGCCCCCCTGACAGAGGCCCCACAGACGCTCCTCGCTGATGGAGGCTCAGAGCCAGCACCTCGGGGCCCAGGGGTTTTGGTCTCACTTCCTCGTCCTCTGAGACACTGTGGGTAACGGTTGCTGCTCCCACTTCTATCTGCATTGCAGTGATAGTCAGCCTCGTCCTCAGGCTGCAGCCCCGAGATGGTCAGGAGTCCCGCATTGGCCGAGGCGTCTTTGGATCCAGAGAAGCGGCTGGGGACCCCGGATACATGGTACTTATCTGAATCTGATTTATATCTCAGGAGATACTGGGGAGAGCTCCCTGGCTTCTGCTGAAACCAGCGTATATGGTACCCGCCAACATTGATATCACTGCTCAGGGTGCAGGTGAGTGTGGCTGTGGCTCCCAGAGATGCAGAGAGGGAGGGCGGCTGGGTCACCACAAGCTGGGAGAGGGACCCTGCGGACACAGACACTGGTCAGTGAGGGGCAGGGACCAGGGGCAGGTTCCCAGGAGACTGAGCAGGAAGGAAAGAAGCCTGGTCCCAGGCCTGGCCCTACCTGTGCAGTGAGAGAGGAGCGCGAGGAGCAGAGGAGTCCAGGCCATGGTGCTCACAGCTCTGAGCACACAGTGGGGCTGGGCTGCCCAGGCCTCCTTTTCTCCCCACCCTCTGCCAGAGGAGGGGCTGCCATGCAAATGGGGGTCCCTCCAGGGACTGCCCAGCCCCTCCCTGGGCCCTGGGGCTGGAGTTCAGCTCACACCCCAGACTGAGGGGCATGGAGGTGGGCTCACCCCTTGGGGGGCCCTGGGAGGAAGCACCTGCTCAGAGAGCACATCACTGAGCACAGGGCCCAGCCACAGGCCCAGGCTCCTATTAGTTAAGGTCCTTAATATGCAGCTCCACTGGGACCACAGGGCGGTCTCACAGAGCCCCCTGCTGGTGGCAGCACACACCTGCCCTTGGCCCAAAGCCCTGAGAGCCCAGCTGGCTCTGCAGCTCAGAGGGGACTGTCTATGGCCACACACCCTGGCTGGGTCCCAGGTCCTGTGACCTGATGCCCTGTAGTGCTCCCTGCAGCCTCACTCCCAGGAGGAGTCCCGTCTGTGGGAGGCGCCATCAGGTACACATAGGACAGATGGATGTGGTTTCCCCTCCGGTGAAGATGGTGCACAAGTGAGTGCACAGGGACCCTCATGTCCCACGTCACAGCCCAGGGACACGTCCATCTGGTGACCAGGACTCAGAGGGCTGTTCAGGGAATTTCCCGGGAACACACTCAGGACCAAGGTCAAAGGAGGACGTTTCACCAGACCTTCCCCGTCATGAAGTGCATGTGCAGGTTTACAGAGATCTGATGCGACTGACACATAAGCATCATGGCGTTTGCAGGCCTCACACTGGCCAGTGGGAGGTGACAAAGCTCATTCATTCAGGAATTGGCTTTTATCACGTGTGTGGTGATCTGCATATCTGTGTCCTGTGTTTCTTGTTAAGATTTTCTTAGTTGTCCTATAATGTTTTATGTCTATAGATATTTAAAGGTAATATGCTAATTAGCCCGGACGCCGTAACAGTCATGACCCGTCAGGAGGAGGCTTCAGGCGCAGGTGAGGCGCGGCGCGGACCCTGACAGGGGCCGGGGTCTGCTCCAGCCACGGCGCACCCGCAGTCCCGCCCTGAGCGTGAGCCGCAGAGGAAACACCTCCTCTGACCGCTCATGGGCTAAGCTCCCCGTACGCCACTCGCAGTGTTCTTGGTAACTTGGGTAATAAGAATCCAAGAAGATGATCTAAGCTTATTGCACCTCACTCCTGGAGGGAAAAACGAAGGCCCGCTGCTGGAGGGGCTAAGGAATGTCATATCCTGCCCTAGCCGGTTTGGCTCAGTGGCTAGAGCCTCAGCCTGAGGGCCGCAGGATCGGGTTTGATTCTGGTCAAGGGCATGGACCTAGGTTGTAGGCTCCTCCCGGGCCAGGGCCCAGGTCAGGACTCATGCAGGAGGCAATCCATCAAAGTGTCCCTCTCACATTCAAGTTTCTCTCTGTCTTTCTCTCTCTATTCCATGCTCTCTAAATATCAATGCAAACATATCCTCAGGTGAGGATACAAAAAAAAAAAAAAGAAAGAAAGAAAAGGCATATCCTATGAAAGAGACATCTTGATAATGCCTAAAGAAAGTTCATTTTTTCATGGTGAAGGGACTGGAGTCCATGTTGATGAAAACACCTTGTTGCCTGAGGCGGCTGGCAGTGGCAGCAGCAGCGGGGTAATGGGGGTGACACCTTCCCCTGATCAGCCGGTCACCTCCCAGGGAGGGAGGCCAGATTGTGGCCTAGGCTCGTTCCCCACAGGGAGCAGGCCTAAGCTGTCAGTAGGTCATCCCCTGAGGGCTCCTGGACTGTGAGAGGGGAAAGGCTGAACTGAGAAATCCCCCTCCAGTGAACGAATTTTGTGCACCAGGCCTCTAGTTTTAAATAAAACTTTACCTTCCTGTACTTTCTGACTTATTATCCTATTTCTGTGACAAATGTGAGATTGTGATGTGTGTGCAGACTCCGTGACTGTCTGGGCAGAAACCATCACATCCTCACTGAATGGAAACCACAGCAGGAACTTGACACTTTCCCCTGAAACCGTCACGTGAGGATGAACCCTGACCTAGGACCTGAGGACCCTGAGGGAGAGAGGAGGTGAGGGAGGCAGCAGCAGAGGAGGGAGGAGGGGAGGGAGGGTGTGACTGAGAGTCTGTGCTGGTTGGGACCCACCTTCTGTGGGTTTGTTCAGAGAAGGAGAAGGCTGTGTCCATGACCAGGGTGAACACTAACATGTCAGATGGGATGGGTCCGGAGTAACACAGGGTCATACACATGACATGAATGTGTGGGGGAGCATGGCTGTCTGGGTGACCATGTGTAGTTGCAGACACAGTATGTGAGATGGTCTCGGCCGCTGGCCTCGACACAGGCTCCTGAGACCCTTGTCACTCCCTGGGGGACGGGCGGGCCTGTTGCTGATGAGGGGACGCTGGGTGGGCTCCTGGGTGAGGACGGGCCACGGGAGAGGCCGGGAGGATGAGAAGCTTGGGAGCCCCTCACCTGCCCCCCATTCGCTGGAAGGGGAGAGGGCTCAGGTGCAGTTAAGCAAATTCATGGAACCCACGAAAGGAATTATGGGAAACCTCAATTGATATCCAAGAAGTTGTGTGAAACCTGGGACCTCCCAGCTGTGATTGGCACCTGACCTGCAGGCAGTCAGGGGACTGGCCCTTTAACTGCTGGTCTGACACCCTCTCTGGGCAGATGGTGTGAGCACTGAGTGCTGTTGGGGACATCAGCTGGTGTCAGAGAACTGCTGTCGGGAAGCCACTCCCACACATTGGGGACCAGAAGGGTCAGGAGAGAAGAGCTCTGGGTGAGGAGCAGACAACACACAACAGGAGGAAGGAGCTGAGATTCTGACTCAGAAATGTTCCTTCTGAGAATTCCCCCGACACGGGGTGGTGGGCGGGGCTCCATGACCTCCCGTGTGCTCCTGGGACGCCTGTGCTGCTGCTCCATCGAGTGTGACCTCCCTCCTCCCGGGGTCACAGGTCCCTGCAGAGGAGCCCCCCTGACAGAGCCCCACAGACGCTCCTCGCTGATGGAGGCTCAGAGCCAGCACCTCGGGGCCCAGGGGTTTTTGTCTCACTTCCTCGTCCTCTGAGACACTGTGGGTAACGGTAGCTACTCCCACTGCCAACAGCTGAAGCGCAGTAATAGTCAGCCTCGTCCTCAGGCTGCAGCTCCGAGATGAGCAGGAGCCCCGCATTGGCCGAGGCATCTTTGGATCCAGAGAAGCGGCTGGGGACCCCGGAGCCCTGGTGCTTATCTGAGTCTGATTTATACCATAAGAGATACCGGGGACGGCTCCCTGGCTTCTGCTGGAACCAGTCAAACCAGAAAGTACTAAAATTGGAAATACCACTCAGGGTGCAGGTGAGTCTGGCTGTGGCTCCTGGAGATGCAGAGAGGGAGGGCGGCTGCGTCACTGCAAACTGGGAGAGGGACCCTGCAGACACAGACACTGGTCAGTGAGGGGCAGGGACCAGGGGCAGGTTCCCAGGAGACTGAGCAGGAAGGGAAGAAGCCTGGTCCCAGGCCTGGCCCTACCTGTGCAGAGAGAGAGGAGCGCGAGGAGCAGAGGAGTCCAGGCCATGGTGCTCACAGCCCTGAGCCCACAGTGGGGCTGGGCTGCCCAGGCCTCCTTTTCTCCCCACCCTCTGCCAGAGGAGGGGCTGCCATGCAAATGGGGGTCCCTCCAGGGACTGCCCAGCCCCTCCCTGGGCCCTGGGGCTGGAGCTCAGCTCACACCCCAGACTGAGGGGCATGGAGGTGGGCTCTCACCTAGTGGGGCCCTGGGAGGAAGCACCTGCTGAGACAGCACATCACTGAGCACAGGCCCAGCCACAGGCCCAGGCTCCTATTAGTGAAGGTCCTTAATGGGCAGCTGCATTGGGACCACAGGAAGGTACCACAGCGCCCCCTGCTGGTGGCAGCACACACCTGCCCTTGGCCCAAAGCCCTGAGAGCCCAGCTGGCTCTGCAGCTCAGAGGGGACTGTCTCTGGCCACACACCCTGGCCGGGTCCCAGGTCCTGTGACCTGATGCCCTGTAGCGCTCCCTGCAGCCTCACTCCCAGGAGGAGTCCCGTCTGTGGGAGGCGCCATCAGGTACACAAAGGACAGATGGATGTGGTTTCCCCTCCAGTGAAGATGGTGCACAAGTGAGTGCACAGGGACCCTCATGTCCCACGTCACAGCCCAGGGACACCCCCATCTGGTGACCAGGACTCAGAGGGCTATTCAGGGAATTTCCCGGGAACACACTGAGGACCAAGGTCAGAGGAGGACGTTTCCCCAGACCTTCTACGTCATGAGGTGCACGTGCAGGTTCACAGAGATCTGATGCGACTGATGCATAAGCATCATGGGGATTGCAGGCCTCCCATTGGCCGGTGGGAGGGGTCACCGCTCATTCATTCAGGAATTGACTTTTATCACGTGTGTGGTGATCTGCATATCTGTGTCCTGTGTTTCTTGTTGGGCTTTTCTCAGGTGTCCTGACATTTGTTTATATTTTAAATAAAACTTTACCTCCATGTACTTTCTGACTCATTATTCTATTTTGTGACAAATGTGAGATTGTGATGTGTGTGGAGACTCCGTGACTGTCTGGGCAGGTGAACGCAGAAACCCTTACATCCTCACTGAATGGAAACCACAGCAGGAACTTGTCACTTTTCCCTGAATCCTTCACGTGAGGATGAACCCTGACCTAGGACCTGAGGAGCCCCAGGGAGGAGGAGGTGATGGAGGCAGCAGCAGAGGAGGGAAGAGGGGAGGGAGGATGTGACTGAGAGTCTGTGCTGGTTGGGACCCACCTTCTGTGGGTTTGTTCAGAGAAGGAGAAGGCTGTGTCCATGACCAGGGTGAACGCGAACATGTCAGATGTGATGGGTCAGGAGTAACACAGGGTCACACACATGACATGAATTTGTGGGGAAGCATGGCTGTCTGGGTGACCATGTGTAGTTGCAGACACAGGATGTGAGATGACAGGAAACACACGCTGGTCTCGGCCCCTGGCCCCGGCACAGGCTCCTGAGACCCTTGTCACTCCCTGGGGGACGGGCGGGCCTGTTGCTGATGAGGGGGCGCTGGGTGGGCTCCTGAGATTGACACCCAAGGGCAGACAGTAATCACCTCTGGGCCCAGGGGTTTTGTCTCACTTCCTCGTCCTCTGAGACACTGTGGGTAACGAAAGCTGCCCCCACTGCTATGGTATGTAGCGCAGTAATAGTCAGCCTCGTCCTCAGGCTGCAGCCCCGAGATGAGCAGGAGCCCCGCATTGGCCGAGGCGTCTTTGGATCCAGAGAAGCGGCTGGGGACCCCGGAGCCCTGGTCCTTATTAGAGTCTGAGTGGTAGTACAGGAGATACCGGGGAGGGCTCCCTGGCTTCTGCTGGTACCAGTATATCCTGTATCCATCAACATTGGAGCCACTGCTCAGGGTGCAGGTGAGTCTGGCTGTGGCTCCCAGAGATGCAGAGAGGGAGGGCGGCTGGGTCAGCACAGGCTGGGAGAGGGACCCTGCAGACACAGACACAGGTGGTTACTGGGGCCGGGACCCGAGTGTAGTTGCCTGAAATTCTGAGTCAGGGAGAGTGACACAGACTGTGTGGCTGCTCTGTGTCCCCGAGGCCTGTCCTACCTGTGCAGAGAGCGAGGAGCAGCAGGAGGAGAGGAGTCCAGGCCATGGTGCTCACAGCCCTTCTGGGTCCCCTGAGCTGGGACTGGGCCTCTGCCCGCATCTCTTATGGCTTCAGGGACCTCAGGTGGGCGGGGGCTGTTCTGGGAAATCTGTTTCCGGCCCTGGAGCTCTTTGCTCCACCTGACGGACCGGCTGAGGTCTGCAGCTAAGCTCTGTAGGCAGAGGGGGCTGATGGGTGTGGCTCAGAGTTTGCCCCCTGGGAGGGTCTAGGAAGGAAGCAGCTGCTGGCACCTTCCACAGACCTGTGAGCGGGAGACTCTGTCCCACCCACAGAGGACACTGCCGCTGAGTGCACATCGGCAAACCCAGGCCCCCAGGCCCCCGCCCTGGAACAGGTGGGCGATTTCACAGCGGCCCGCGCCCTCTGTGCCCACACTGGGTGAGAGCCACAGCACCGCCTGCTGCCCACCGGCAGAACTTCCGTTTCTCCGTGGAAATAATGTTAATGGCGCTGGCCTGAGGGGCTGGTCATGGTCATTCCAGACACATCTGTGGACCATGTCCTTTAGTGCCCCGGGGTCATTGGCATTAACACACATCCTTTACAACGGAGGTGTTTCTAGATGTTTAGGCGAAAGAGAGGCGGAAATAATGACCAGCATGCAGTGCGGCCTAGGCTGCAGTGAGGTGAGCGTGCAGAAGGCTCTAGGAACAAAGACTTGAACAGCGCAGGCAACGGGCAGGAGGGGACGGTGACCTGGGTTTGTATGGAGACCGGTGGTCCTGCTGGTGGACAAATCGAGAAAAATGAGGAGGTGGAGCAAGGTGGTCAGATGGAAAGAGACATCAAATAGTGTAGAGCAAGCACGTCAAACTCGCGGCCCATGGGCCGCATGCCTCGTGAAGACAGTGCAGAATGAAGGAAGGTCCCGGCCAGCCCCGATCGCTGGCCAGGCCTAGGGACCCTACCCGTGCACAAATTTTGTGCACCGGGCCTCTAGTTTCTCAGATTTCTGGGTTTCACGTTTCTTGGAGGCTTTTGTTGCTGGGCCACACCATGTTTCTTCGTTGCTGCTCCTCCTCATACAGAAGATGTTGTCCCTGGCACCCTGACACCCTGACACCCACCATGAGTCAGCCCATCCTGGGCACAGGATCCTAACAGATCCGCATAATAACCACTTCCCATCTTGTTAGCACGGGGAGCTAGATATTCGTAAAGGAAGGGAGCAGAGGGGATCAGACATCAAGTCTAATAAACCAACGAGCTGAATGGGACCATAAGCCTACTTCACCGGGATGTGGCAGCATTCGAAGGCTCCTCCCGGGACCGCTGCATTAGGATCTAATCTCGGAAGTGGGCAGGGAGGGTCATTACAGGTTTTCGCCGGGGGAGAAATAAAAAGGGCGGGAGAAACTCCTCAGCTGGGCTCAGGCCCAGGAGAAACCAAGATGGCACAGGGAAGGTGCTTCTGCTGTTAGGCATATGCAGTCGTGACCACAGGGGCCTGTCCGTTCTCCCCTCGGTTTACCTCTTTCCTTACACCTTTTCGTGCTGTGTCATTGAAGCCAATTTAGATTACTTGTTCCAGAAGAATATGGATTGCATAATTAACTTCACTTTCTTTTTTAAAAAAATATTTTTTTGTATTGATTTCAGAGAGGAAGGGAGAGAAAGAAAGAGAGAGGGGGAGCTAGAAACATCCATGATGAGAGAGACTCATGGATCGGCTGCCTCCTGCACGCCCCCCTACTGGGGATCAAGCCCGCAACCCGGGCACGTGCCCTGACCGGGAATGGAACCGTGACCTCCTGGTTCCTAGGTGGATGCTCAACCCCTGAGCCATGCCGACCAGGCAGTTTCACTTTCAAAGGTTATAATTCCTTGGTCAGGAATCTTATCTGATCTGTAAGGGACTCTTACCTCCTGTCCCTCCTGATTCTTTTCTGGCCCTTTCACCTCTGTCCTCCTCCTCCTGGTCCCCCGTCACCGCTCCCTAAGCCTCACCCCACCTGGTCACATCTTCTTGCGGACCCTGCCTTTCCACGCAGGGAACACCCCACTCTGCACCTCCAGTTCTCGCCCTCATTCCCACACTCCATCCGACCAGCACTGACCGCCGGAGGGCCGGGGTCTCAGGGCATCCGAGGGAAGGTGTAAAGGTCCCGTGCCCAGGAGCTGGTGCTGATAACGCGCCCCACCTGCTCGAGGCTGATCATTAACCCAGAGCTCATATAAGGAAAGGGCCCCTCCCGGGCATGGGGACAGTACCGCCCGCAGCCATGGCCAGCACCGTGAGCCCCAGCGCCGTGACCGGGACCCCGGGCCCCCCCGAGATGTCAGAGCGCATCCGGAACGCCGCCGACATCTCCGTCATTGTCATCTACTTCGTGGTGGTGATGGCCGTCGGGCTGTGGGTACGTAGGAGCCCAGTGGGGGTCTGGGGTGGGCGCATGGCTTGGGGTCACACATCTAAGGGAGGGAAAAGTGACGACGCTGAGGGAACAGTCCCAGCTGTCCCAGATGTCATTGTCCGCCTCTCAGAATCATGTTCTTTTTTAAAAAAATATTGTTTTATTGATTTCAGAGAGGAAGGGAGAGGGAGAGAGAGAAACATCAATGATGAGAGAGAATCATGGATTGGCTGCCTCCTGCACACCCCACACTGGGGATTGAGCCTGCAACCCAAGCACATGCCCTTGACTGGAATTGAACCTGGGACCCTTCAGTCTGCAGGCCAAGGCTTTATCCACTGAGCCACACCAGCCAGGGCAGAATCATTTTCTTGTATGCGGCATCAATAATGCTGACCCTGGCTTACTTTCTTCTCCTCACCCCACCCCGTGCACGGGGCCAGCCCTGGGAGCTCCAGGCTTCATCTGTTCAGCATCTCCAGCACAAGGCAGATTGAATAAGGGCATAGTTTGTTTTTTAAAATATATATATATATTTTATTGATTTCAGAGAGAAAGGGCGAGGGAGAGAGAGAAACATCCATGATGAGAGAGAATCATGGATCGGCTGCCTCCTGCACGCCCCCTACTGGGGATCGAGCCCGCAACCCGGACCTGTGCCCGGACGAGGAGTGGAACCGTGACCTCCTGGTTCCTAGGTCGATGCTCAACCACTGAGCCACACCGGCCGGGCGACCTTGTTTTTCTTATCTCACTGCTCTCATTTCCCTTCGTTATTTTCCCACTTTCTACCACGGTTGAGTTGGACGCTTAATTCGCTGGTGCTCCTTCTTTCTTTGGTAACGGATTGGAGGCCACAGATTTCCTTCCACACTCACAGCTCCAGAGACCCTCACCCACAGCGTTTTCCTGCTTTGTGTTGTGGGCAGTGTTACAGATATCCCACCCCCCCATTGTCTTCCCTCCGCGCAGGCCATGCTGAGGACCAACCGGGGCACCGTTGGGGGCTTCTTCCTGGCTGGCCGGGACATGGTCTGGTGGCCGGTGAGTGGGCAGAGCTCCCGGGAGATGAAGTGTGTGTGTGTGTGTGTGTGTGTGTGTGTGTGTGAGAGAGAGAGAGAGAGAGAGAGAGAGAGAGAGAGGGGGGGGGGGGGGGAGAGGGAGAGAAACATCAATGATGAGAGAGAATCATGGATCAGCTGCCTCCTGCACGCCCCCTACTGGAGATCGAGCCCACAACCCGGGCACGTGTCTTGACGGGTGGAAATCGAACTGTGACCTCCTGGTTCATAGGTCAACACACTCAACCACTGAGCCGTGCCCGCTGCTGGGCTAGATTTTTTTTTGTTAACCGTTCAAACACAGAAGAAATGTTTTTGGCTCACCAGCCATACGGAACCCGGGGTCGGCCCCGGGCGGTAGTTGGCCGGCTCCGGGCCTGAGGGGTGGGGGAAGCCTGGCCGTTTCCCCGTGGGCAGGAGGCCTGCTTGGCGTCCGTGAGCTCTGACCGCGTCTGTGCCCTTGGCTTCCAGATGGGCGCCTCCCTCTTCGCCAGCAACATCGGCAGCGGCCACTTCGTGGGGCTGGCGGGCACCGGGGCGGCCTCGGGCATCGCCACCGCCGTCTTCGAGTGGAACGTAAGTGAGGTCCCGGCGGGGACAGGAAGGGAGGACCGGCCGCCTTTTCTTCTCTGACCCCGAGGCCGTGGGACGCCGCGGCCCCAGGCCAGGCCAGGCCTCTCTGACGCCGGCCCTCCGCTCGGCTGCCCGCAGGCCCTGCTGCTGCTGCTGGTGCTCGGCTGGTTCTTCGTCCCCATCTACATCAAGGCGGGCGTGAGTACCCGGGGGCTGGGCACGCCTGGCCGGCACCCGTTTACCTGCTCATCCTCCCTGCTCAGTGGGTGGGACACCTGGGGGAGACCCTTTGTCCCCAGGTCTGTCCCCGGGTCTCCGGGCTTCCGACGGCCCCAATCCACTGCGTGCTGCCCGCCACTCCCTGGCCTTCCTGCTGCCTGGGCTCCCTTCGCCCACGTCCTCGCCCACTCGGGGCGTTTTCCTTCCTCCGGATCCGTGCTGTTCTGACACGTGCAAAGCGGTTTCTCCTTGTGCTGAGGCATGGGATGTACCGCAGCTCCGGTGGCTTCCCTTCCGCCTGCTCCGTCTCTCCGGGCCTTTTTGTTTGTTTGTTTTTTTAACATATTTTTTACTGATTTCAGAGAGGAAGGGAGAGGGAGAGAGAAACATCAATGATGAGAGAGAATCATGGATCAGCTGCCTCTGCACGCCCCACACTGGGGATTGAGCCTGCAACCCGGGCATGTGCCCTGACCAGGAATCGAACCCTGACCTCCTGGTTCCTAGGTCGACGCACAACCGCTGAGCTGCACCCGGCTAGGCTGCAAGTAACGTTTTAACTGGACTGCCACCGTTTGGGTGGAAATCATAGACATTACCCACTGAGCGTTGGCTGTGCATTAGGCGGCGGCGTGGGTATTTCCCATCCGCCGTCCTAGGAAAACCCTACTTTCCAGAGGAGAGGAGCGGAGTCCAGAGAGAGGGCCACTCGCTCAGCGTGACATTTCTAGTCCGTGTCGGCGCCGGGAGCCTGTCCCAAGGTGGTCCCATCCCAGCGCCCGTGTCCACCGGCCTAGCTGCTTTCCCGAGAGGATGCCTCCCTCCCCTCGATTCCCAAGGCGCCCACCCCGCACAAGCCCCCCCACCCCCCCACCCCCGTGTGCTCAGTGCGTGTGGAGTGACCCGGATGTGCTGGGAGCGCCGGTGAGCCCCTGCCGGTGTGTCCGCAGGTGATGACCATGCCCGAATACCTCAAGAAGCGCTTCGGCGGGAAGCGACTCCAGATCTACCTCTCCGTCCTCTCCCTCTTCATCTGCGTGGCTTTGAGGATCTCGGTGAGTTCCCTGCTCCTGGCGCGTTAAGCTTTGCAAGACTGCTCTTTAAAAATATATATATATTTGTATGGCTTTCCGAGAGGAAGGGAGAGGGAGAGAGAAACATCCGTGATGAGAGAGAATCATGGATCCGCTGCCTCCTGCACGCCCCACATTGGGGATCGAACCCGCAGCCCGGGCCTGTGCCCTGGACCGGGAATCGAACCGGCAGCCTCTAGGTGCACAGGACAGCACCCAACCAACTGAACACACCAGCCGGGGCCCTTATTTATTTATTTTCTTTAATCTAAGGCTGCCCCTACAAAATATACTTCACAAATACGTGTTGAAAGTGTCTAAAGTTGTTGTTGTTGTTGTTGTGTGTGTGTGTGTGTGTGTGTGTGTGTGTGTGTTTTAATTAAATTCCTTGGAGACAATCTCGGAGGAAGGCAGAGAGGAGTTTGAAGAGTCAGCAGCACTTGCAGAGAACAGAGAGTGATGGCTTGCTGCTGGCCCATCAGTGACTCATGAGGTCACGGCCTCGGGTGCCCAGTCTAGGCCGCTCCCGGGATGGCTGTCTGTTGAGCGGCGCCTGAGGCTGCCTGGCGCAGCGCGAGATCTCCCAGAACTTCCTGCCCATGCGGCGCTCTGTGCCGGGGGAGTGAGGATCCCTGTGCACTAGGAGTTCACCATGTGGTTAAGGAGTTAAGCATTTAACCAGAGCCCGAGCCAGTGTGGCTTATCGGTCCGTGGACCACAGGGTCCCGGGTTCGAATCCAGTCAAGGGCACGTACCTCGGTTGCAGGCTCGTTCCCTGACCCCGATTGGGGCTTGTACGGTGGCGGGGCAACCAATCAATGTGCATGTCTCTCTCTGTGTCTCTCCCCCTCCCTTCAGCTCTCTCCTAAAAAATCAATGCAGAGCCCTGGCCGGTGTGGCTCAGTGCATAGAACATCCGCCTGCTGGCTGAAGGGTCCCGGGTTTGATCCCCAGTCAGGGCACAGGCCTGGGTTGCCGGCTCGATCCCCAATAGGGGGCATGCAGGAGGCAGCCCATCCATGATTCTCTCTCATCATTGATGTTTCTATCTCTCCCTCTCCCTCCCTCCCTCTCTGAAATCAATAAAAATATACTTTAAAAAAAGAGAGAGAGGTTGAGGCTATGGGCTGAGGGACCTGCCTGTCCCCTTACAGTCAGACATATTCTCTGGAGCCATATTCATCAAGCTGGCCCTGGGCTTGGACCTTTACCTGGCCATCTTCATCCTCTTGGCGATCACCGCCATCTACACCATCACTGGTGAGTCCACTGCGTGCTCAGCTCAGCCCTGCTCTCTCCTGCTCGCGTCACCCCGACCGGCAGCGAGCAACCTCCACGTCAGCCTTGTCACCGCCGAGGCGGGGCCATCCCTTCATTCCCGCCCTGAGCGTCAGAGCTGGGAACACACACAGAGCTGGGAACGCGGGCCCTCGGCCTCAGTGCTGATCACCCTGACGGAGGCTAACGCGGTGACGGGTGGGACAGGGAAACGCTCTTGGGCTCAGCGACGTGTCGCGTACCCAGACTGGCATCTGGAATTCAGTGCATCCTACCCATGGGAGACCAGGATGAAATAGCAGCTCAAACATGAGAGTGGCAAACCCAAAACAGGGCCCAGATGAATACTGGAGCATGAGGGCGGCCTTGAAGGGCAGCATCAGAAAGGGGGGACTGGAACGGCGGGTTGATTGTGGGGAGAAGGTATGTGGCAGCGATCCAAACAGGTTTCCATGAACCAAACACATTGGTGGGGTGTCTCCTGCACACTCCCTTATGCAGAGTGAACTCTCCCGGCTCAGCTGGAAAAAAAAATAAAGAAAAAGGTAAAAGCTCGCACCATCCAGACAGTTCCGGAACCACGTGATGCAATGAGCATGCGTCTCAGAATAAGTGAGAGTGAGGGCATGGCTCTCCTGTGTGCAGGCGCAATCTTGTTTCCCCGCGACTCTCTCATGAAAGAAATGCTGGGTTTCCCTTTCTGACTCTGACGGCTCAGAGCCCAGGGAGTCTGGAGTTGAAAGAGAAGTTGTTATTGGTGGTGGTGGTTCTACGACATTGCAGCAAAATGCAGGTCAACAGTATTGTATGGTATTCCACTAATGCAGTGGTCGGTAAACCGCGGCTCGCGAGCCACATGCGGCTCTTGGGCCCCTTGAGTTGGGGCTCTTCCACAAAATACCGCGGCCTGGACAAGTCTATTTTGAAGAAGTGGCGTGAGAAGAAGTTTAAGTTTAAAAAATCTGGCTCTCCAAAGAAATTCCAATCGTTGTGCTGTTGATATTTGGCTCCGTTGACTAATGAGTTTGCCGACCGCTGCACTAATGAAACAAGGACATGTTCCAACGGTAGAACAAAAATGGCTTCGCCCAGGCTTTTAGAGCAGGTACCCCGTGTTAGAGGAAATTGAGGGATTGTTATGGGAGATTTTCAAGATATTAAAACATGGCCTGGCCCCCTACTTCATATCTAAAAGCGCACACAAAGGTAGAACTCTACCATAATTCATGAAACGTTGAGTCGAGGCACGGCGAGGAAGACAGAAGGACAATGAGAGACACGCCTTCCAAGGAGATAATGGTGCCGCCAGGAGCTGGTGGCCCAGCCAGGAGCTTGTGACTGTTTTCCGCTGAGTCATGGCCGGGGTTTGGGTAGAAGAGATCCTAAAGGTGAAGGCAAGTAGGGGCAGGCACCTGAGTCAAACATCCTGGCTCCTTTTCTTCCCTCCCCAGGGGGCTTGGCCTCGGTTATTTACACAGACACCCTGCAGACCATCATCATGCTCATAGGCTCCTTCATCCTCATGGGCTTTGGTGAGTGATGGCCGTGGGAACAGAGCCGTGGGGGTGGAAGTCATGGGGCTGTGGGTCCCGAGAGAAGGATCCTGAGAATACGACCAGGCTGATCAGCGGTGCTGGAGTCCTCCCACCACTCGGGGTCGTTAGGGAAACTGGGGGTCTTACGTTTCTGTGGGACATTGTCTTGTGGCCGATGCCGTTGCAGCATTTGCCGAAGTCGGAGGCTACGAGAGTTTTATGGAGAAGTATATGCATGCCATCCCGACCATAGTCGAAGGCGACAACCTGACCATCAGCCCCGCGTGCTACACCCCTCGGCCAGACTCCTTCCACATTTTCCGAGACGCTGTCACCGGGGACATTCCGTGGCCAGGAATGATCATAGGAATGACCATCGTGGCTGCGTGGTACTGGTGCACAGACCAGGTAAAGCGTGTGTGTGTGCGTGTGCATGTGCATGTGCGTGTGTGTGTGTGTGTGTGACTGTGTGTGTGTGTGAGACTGAGTGTGTGTGTGTGTGACTGAATGTGTGTGTGTGTGACTGAGTGTGTGTATGTGTGAGACTGAGTGTGTGTGTGTGTGACTGAATGTGTGTGTGTGTGACTGAGTGTGTGTGTGACTGAATGTGTGTGTGTGTGACTGAGTGTGTGTGTGTGTGTGTGACTGAGTGTGTGTGTGTGTGTGTGTGTGTGTGTGTGTGTGACTGAGTGTATGTGTGAATACCTTTATGTTGTTCTTTTTCTTCTCCTAGAAAATCATCTAGTTTCACCATTTAAAAAGTCAAACACTTTGCCCTAGCCGGTTTGGCTCAGTGGGTAGAGCGTCAGCCTGCTGACTGAGGGGTCACAGGTTCGATTCCGGTCAGGACACATGCCTGGGTTACAGGCTCGATCCCCAGTGAGGGACGTGCAGGAGGCAGCTGATCAATGATTCTCTCTCATCATGGATGTTTCTATCTCTCTCTCTCCCTCTCCCTTCCCCTCTGTAGTCAACATAAATATACTTTTTTTATAAAAAAAGAAAGAAAGAACCCTATTCACAGATGAGAAACCTGAAACTCGCAGAAGTCGAATGCTCCTGTAGGAGAAGCAGGGATCCAAATGCGGATTTTACTCCAGAGCTCACTCTTCTCTCGCCCTCGCCCCACTTCCTATGGGCACGCTAATCCCTGAGGAGGCGCGCCCTCCTGCGACGCGGCCTCCGGTTGTCCCATGACGAGGCGTGTTCTCCCGGCAGGTCATTGTGCAGCGCTGCCTGTCCGGCAAGGACATGTCTCACGTGAAGGCCGCCTGCATCATGTGCGGGTACCTGAAGCTGCTGCCCATGTTCCTCATGGTGATGCCAGGGATGATCAGCCGCATCCTGTACACAGGCAAGTCCTGCGTCCGTAAGGTCTCATCATTGATGCTTGAATTACAAACTGTGGTTTTAAGATGTTTTAGGTCAGCTGAGAGTAACTACCAGTGTTGAAAATCTCCCTTAAAAATCTTTATTATGCCTGAGCCGGTGTGGCTCAGCAGATAGAGCGTCGGCCCGCAGACCAAAGGGTCCCGGGTTCGATCCTGGTCAAGGGCATGTACTTTGGTTGCAGGCTCCTCCCCAGCCCGGGCCCTGGTTGGGACATGTGCAGGAGGCAACTAATTGATGTGTTTCTCTCACATCGATGTTTCTCTCTGTCTTTCCCTCTCTCTTCCACTCTCCCTAAAAATCAATGGAAAAATATCCTTCTGTGAGGATTAACATAAATAAATAAAGAAAGAAAGAAAGAAAGAAAGAAATAAAAACTGCCATCTTTTCTTTAAAAAAAAAAAAAGTATTATGAGGAGTCAAGGAAACATAGCAGAATATTTCTTGCCTAATCCGGGACCGCTGGTGTTTACTGGGCAATCCATCAGCTAGCACTACGCTCACTCCATGTTTTCTCAACGGGGCATGGAGAAAACGTGTTTATTTACCTGAAAACCTGTGAAGATGAGCATCACGTGACCGGCATGCCTGCTTATTGCAGCGTTAGAGTGTTGTCGGTAGCAATAAAGAACGGATAGATACCCAACAAGGAGGGAGGAGCCAAAGAGAGGATCGTTCACTCTCTCAAAACTTGGGACAATGCTGGCGTCATTCTGTTGGGTGTAAACAGCAGACGATAAAATATCACCTCAACAATGATAAATTGTGCAATAAGCACATTTCTCTCCGGAAAGGGATTAGAAAGGAATAATCAACTAAGAGAAGCTCATGTGCGAAGGCGGTAGTATTCTGGGTGACTGTTTATGTCCAATTTTTCTATCTGTTTTCATAATGTCATTTTAGCTAAAATATCAGCAAGGTATCGTGCAACTGCCACAATGAATGAGGCATCATCCCACCAGGGGCAGTCACCCCAACATCACAAGGGGCCCCTCTTCTTGGATGTGGGAGAAAGACACGGGACTGAATGATGGCACACAGGGCCAGCTGCCCGAGCTTTGTGCTGCTGTTGTGTGATCTGTGCTCCGGGGAGGACGTATGCTTTTGTGGCTTTCCTGGAGGAGGGGTCGCTCCCTCTAATGCTCTCATGCTCCAGCTGGGCCACATCCTAAGGCAGAGCCTGCCCCGCAGGCCAGTGCCAGGGGAGCTACAGCCATGACACTTCGAAAGGTGTGTTCTAGCCAAAGAGGAAGCAGATCGATTGTACGCAGTTCGAAGTTGAGCCTCAGTTTCCAGGCAAACATCCTTCCTCTAACTCATGACCTTACAACTTGTCACTGCGGCCAATGGTGGTAGATCCTACCTGTCTGGGCCCCACTCACTGAACCCACTTATCTGGCTTCCTCTTCAGAGAAGGTGGCCTGTGTTGTTCCCTCTGAGTGTGTGAAACACTGTGGCACTGAAGTCGGCTGCACGAACTACGCCTACCCAATGCTGGTGATGGAACTGATGCCTGACGGTAAGAAAACGTCCTGCCCAGGTAAATGGGTAAAGAAAGTGTGATGAGCCCTGGCCAGTGTTTCTCAATGGTTAGAGCATCGGCCTAGGAGCCAGAGGGTCTCAGGTTTGAGTCCCAGTTTAGGGCACGTACCTGGGTTGCAGGTTCCATCCCTGCCCCCAGTCACTGCTCCCAGTGAGTGTGGGAGGCAACCCATCGATGTGTCTCTCTCAAAGACAAATACTGCACGATGTCACTTCTATGTGGAGTCTAAAGAAATAGAGAAGTAGAATGGAGGTTGCCAGCGGATGGGGAATGCAGAAATAGGAAGATATTGGTCAAAGGGTACAAGCGTTCGGTGATGATATGGATAAGTTCTGGAGACTCCAGCATAAAGACTGCAGTTAATAATAATGTCTTGTGTGCTTGAAATTTACTAAGAAAATAGATCTCAAGTATTCTCACAACAAAACAAGATATTAGTTACTATGTGAGGTGATGACTGGGTTAATTAGCTTGATACACCTTAAATACATGCAAATTTCATTTGTCAATAATTCTTTCTTCCATTAATTCAGTTGTCTTCGTCAGACATTTCTTAGACATCTCTTCCATAGGCTACCAAATATAACCCCTATTAGAAGAATCCTTACTCCCTAAGATTCAAGATAATCATGATCATTTAAATGATAGATTTGTCCATAAAAGAGCTTCGTAGCCCAAAATAAACAACCAAACAAAACAGAAACAGACGCAGCGATACAGAGGACAGACGGATGGCTGCCAGAGAGGATGGGGGTTGAGGGACTGGGTGAGGGAAAGGTGAAGGGATGAAGAAGCACAAACAGGTGGTTATGAAACAGTCCCAGGGATGCAAAGCTCAGCGTAAGGAATAAAGTCAATAACATTGCGATGACTCGGAATGGTGCCCGCTGGGTACTGGGAATACAGGGGGAGCACTCTGTGATGATTTGACCACTGTGCCATACCCCTGAAACTAAGACAAAATAACGTGAAATAGAAGTTCTCATTTAGCCCAGCCAACTCAGTCTCCAGTGCTGGGCATGCAGGAGGCAGCTGATCAGTGAATGTCTCTCATCATCGGTGTTTCTCTCTCTCTCTCTCTCTCCCTCTGTGAAATCAATAAATTATTTTAAGTTATAATTTAAAGAGTTGCATAGCCATGAGCTTATAAACACAGAGAACTAGACGTTAACTATTTATCAGGAAGCCAACAGCTCAAAAAAAAAAAAAAAAAAAAAAAAGATGGCACCACACTGTTTCCTGTCTTCCAAATTTAGGTTCCAGCAAGTAAGCTCTAAATTTGTATTTAGAACTAAAATTCTCTACTGGATTATTCTCCGATCACCAGGAAATATGCAGAAAGTGCTACACGATGGCACGTATTCGTGGGCACATGAGTTAGGAAACGGTCCGCGTGACACTGTTACCTTCCAACAGCCCTCTGGTTTGGCAAGGTGATCACAGCTCATGGCATCCGGCTCCTAACGCGTGGTTGTCTCCACTTCCGGCCGCAGGGCTGCGAGGCCTGATGCTGTCCGTCATGCTGGCGTCTCTCATGAGCTCCCTGACCTCCATCTTCAACAGCGCCAGCACCCTCTTCACCATGGACCTCTACACCAAGATCCGGAAGCAGGCCTCGGAGAGAGAGCTCCTCATAGCTGGCCGGTGAGAGAACCCCGGTTTCTGCCTTAAATTTCTCTGGAAAGGTAGAGACATAGACGTGACATAGAGCCACCTCATGTTGGGGCTCAGAGAAACCACTCATAGAGTTCTAGAGGGGGGAAAGGGACATGAGAGGACATTGAACCCAACTCTCTCTCTTTCCAGATACGAAATTTGGGGCCATACTTTCCAAGGAAATAGTTGCTCTTTCAGCTTTTCAAATGCCTCTGATGGTCTCTTTCCTCCTCCCCTCACACCCGCTCCCAACCACATCTTCGTGAAATCCCATCAAGGTCTTTCATGGGGGTATAAAGTTTCCATCTGCTCTCACAGGTTAAGGCATCATCTCTAGAAGTTTCCATGCATATCACAGGCAGGAAGTAACAGATTAGGGACCTCCACACACTACTCCAGATGAGTTTGCCAACTGCATTCTTTAAAAACGGGGTGACAAGAGAAACGAACCCCCTCTTTAAAAGATGGTGCGTTGCTGACAGTAGTAACAATCGCTTTGGTAAATGCAGCACCTGGGAAAATTCCAAGGGCTCGGTTGGTCCAGATCGTGGCTCTGGATAAAAGCTCCCGGAGAGGAAGACCAGGAAGGCCGCTGTGTTTCTGTGGTAGAAAGAGCGTTGGGCTGGAATTCAGTAGGTCCAGGATGCAGTAGTCCACTGATGGGGCAACGATCTTGGCTATGAATCCCTTCTAAGTCTCAATGATCAGTTAATGAGTTTCTCTTTTCCTCTCTTTCTTATCAAATGCCTACTATCTCCCAGAATACAAATATGAAAAAAAAATGGCATATATATGAAAAATAATGTCATGCTTCATGGGATTTAATGCCTTTGTGGGGAAGATAGATCATAAATATGTTCTATATCTGGTGACAAAAAAAAATGCTAGGAAGATGCCCAGTCGGCGTGGCTCCGTGGTTGAGCATCCACCTAGGAACCAGGAAGTCACAGGTTCGATTCCCGGTCAGGGCACAGGCCCGGGTTGTGGGCTCGATCCCCAGTGGAGGGCGTGCAGGAGGCAGCCGATCCATAATTCTCTCTCATCATTGATGTTTCTCTCTCTCTCTCTCTCTCTCTCTCTCTCTCTCTCTCTCTCTCTCTCCCCCTTCCGCTCTGAAATCAATAAAAACATATTTTAAAAAACACTAGGAAGAAAATTAAAGCAGGATTAAAGGATGGGGACTAACTTAAGACAGTGCTCAGGGGGTCCTCCCGGAAGAAGTGGCATTTGAGCAGAGCCCTGGGGAGAGTGCGGGGGGAGCCCCGAGGCTCAATGTGGAGGAGGGAGCAGTAAGTGCTGCCGGAAGTCCTCCCCAGTCAGGTGTGGGGCGTGTGTGAGAGGACAGCGAGAGGTGAGGTTGGCCCGTGAGAGCGATAGGCAACAGATCGGAAAGGTGGGGGTTCAGGGAGATCATGCAGGCTACTCGGGCCGCGAGAGGACTTTGGATTTTATTCTGCGTGTGCCAGCAAACAGCTGAAGATAAGAGAGCACAGGAGTCACACCATTTGCTTTCGGGTGATGATGGCAATGACCATGGGAGGTGTTATTTCTCGAGTCTTGACTGTGTTCTAGGCCCTGTGCTCGGACCGCCCATGGTTTATCACGCTTAGTTACCGCAAGGTTGCAGACGTTTTGTAAAGCTTAAATGAGACCCTGTGCCTCAGTCTCCCGCCCAAATGCTTGTCCCCCGTTCTCCCAACTCCCACCTTTCTGTTTCAGGTGAGCACAGACCAGCGATGGCCTTTTACAGAGAGTCCCGTAAATTATTGTTACTTGTTTATTCATATGACAAGCACAGAAGAATATGGCGAAGTTTTTTTAAAAAATGAATCAGTCTTGCTCCCTGACCCCCAGGAGCAAAACCGAATAGATTTTTACTGCATCTCAATATTTTAGCCAATTCCTTCTACCCGCCAAAGTACTCAAGCAGCAAAAACACACAAATTAGCATTTCTGGCCAGTTAACCTCAGCATGCTGGGACAGAGGGAGGGTATTCTCAATTCTAAAGCGTGCGTCCTGACTCAGTTTCTCTCAAGCTAGGAAAAAAAAGACCAACATAGGAGTCTGCTTTCTGAGTCCTACAAATAATTACTTAGAACTAGTGCTGTGCGTTTCTTTTTCTAATTGCTATGGTGCATGAACTGCATTAGAGAATTATTAACCAAACGCTGACATTGGAACTGTTTTTATAAATGAACACTTAATCTCATCGTTGAAGCTATTAGGACTGATTATAGGCTAGCAATTGCTTTATTGGCATTTTACTCGCAGATCGTCCTAAGCAATGGCCTGGCATGAGGTCAAGGAGCTTGAGTTTCTTGGGGGGGGGGCGGGGGGAATATCAATGAATGGCCCCAAGAATGAATTCAAGAACTGAAGCACAATGGACATACCAGTGATGCTTCCGCTTACGAATCCCATCCTTTTGTTTGCTTCCCAGGCTGTTCATCATCCTATTAATTGTCATCAGCATTTTGTGGGTCCCGTTGGTACAAGTATCTCAAAACGGACAGCTGTTTCATTACATAGAATCCATTTCGAGCTACCTCGGGCCGCCCATCGCCGCTGTCTTCCTGCTCGCCGTCTTCTGCAAACGCGTCAATGAACAGGTGCGTGGAAGTGGGAGACTGTTTTTCCCGCGGGAGTGAGAAACACATCTTTCTCTCCCTGGGAGGAAAATGCATCCTTTCCACCCAATTTATACAACTCGAGGCCCGTCAGCTCTGCAAATTGTGACACATGAGTCATCGTTCTGTTCATTCTACAAAACAAGTCACGCGTTTTTGAATCCATGTGCAACATAAAAGTCAAGGTCAACTTAAGCTTGGGTCAAAGTAGACTGTACAGGTTTCCCCCGCTATCCGTAAGCCGAAATGGCATAAAGTGAAGGGGCATTGACCCTTGATTTATATGGAAATTTTTTGAGCATTTCAGACCCCAAAAAATATCCTCTCTTATGCTTTTTTAAAAAACTTTTTTTAAAAAATACTTATTTTTATTGATTTCAGAGAGGAAGGGAGTGGGAGGGAGAGATAGAAACATCAATAATGAAAGAGAAAGAGAATCATTGATCGGCTGCCTCCTGCACGCCCCCTAGTGGGAATCCAGTCCACAACCCGGGCATGTGCCCTTGACCAGAATCAAACCCAGGACCCTTCAGTCTGCAGGCCGACGCTCTATCCACTGAGCCACACCAGCGAGGGGCCCTACCTCTCTCAGGCCTTTGATACATGAGGACACATCTTGCTAACGGACTCACAAAACAAATCCAGATGAAGCACAGACGCTCACAGACACCGCGCAAAGCTAGGCGGCCCGATGCTGAGATGCTGGGTGTGGTTCCGGGGAAGGAGCTTGCGGGGGGGGGGGGGGGGGGGGGGGCGGCGGGGGTCACTCTCATCGCTCCCCTGCATGTGCCTCTGTAAGGGCTCACCGAAAACAGCTCATTTCGACTTTTTTCATAAAAGGTTAGCGAAAACAGGTACTAACGTAGGTCTTTCGTGAAGGCCAAGTGGCGCATAATGCGAATTTCTGAAAAGTGGGGCATACCTGTAGTGCCCCCCCCCCCCCCGCCCCCGAGTTGGAGATTGAACAGCGCCATGGTGTTTCAAGGCCACGGAGGGAGACAGGCCACTAGCAATCCCACGCATCGGCATCTTTTCCCTGCCGTGCTGGCCTTGCCCGAGAGGTTAGCCAGGGATCGGTTCTTTGTTGTTGTTGTTGGTGGTGGTGGTGTTAATCCTTATCCAAGGATACCTTTCCACTGATTTTTAGAGAGAGTGGAAAGGAGGGGGAGAGACAGAGAGAAACACCGATGTGAGAGAGACACATCCATTGGTTACCTCCCGTAGGCACCCCAACCAGGGCTGGGGATCAAGCTGCAACCCGTACGTGCCCTTGACGGGAATCGAACCCAGGGCCCTTCAGTCCAGAGGCCGGTGCTCTATCCACTGAGCCACACCAGCCAGGGCCATGCGTAGTTCTCAGTGGAGAAAGCAGGAAGGACGGCAATGATGACCTCCTAGAATGAGCGTCCCCTCTTCTCTGAACCCCCTGGCTTTGTTCTTGCTTCCTTTGCAGGGAGCCTTCTGGGGCCTCATCATCGGGCTGCTGATCGGCCTGTTTCGGATGATTGCGGAGTTTGCCTACGGAACAGGGACCTGCTTGGCCGCCAGCGACTGTCCCAGAATCATCTGCGGCGTGCACTACCTGTACTTCGCCATGATTCTCTTCGTAGTTTCCATCGTGGTCATCCTGGGAGTCTCTCTGCTGACCAAACCCATTCCTGATGTGCATGTGAGTAATGAGAAACAACTAGATGCTCCTTTTATTTTTTTAAATATATTTTTATTGATGTCAGAGAGGATGACGGAGAGAGAGAGAGAGAGAAACATCCATGACAAGAGAGAATCACTGATCAGCTGCCTCCTGCACGCCCCACAATGGAGATGGATCCTGCACCCTGGGCATGTGCCCTTGACCGGGAATCGAACCGTGACCTCCTGGTTCATAAGTCGATGCTCAACCACTGAGCCACGCCGGCCGGGCCAGAAATAATGTAAAATGGTGTGTGTTTGTGAATGAGTGTGGGAGGAGCCCTTTTCTTTGCTGTGTGTGTTTTCCCGCGCTGTGTGGCTTTTTGCACTATACGGTAAACGCACTGTTATGTTATTGTCAACACTCGCTCATCACGAATGGGCCTGTCTGTGGTCTCTGGGCAGCTGTATCGCCTGTGCTGGGCTCTTCGGAACCGGACAGAGGAGCGAATCGATTTAGACGCAGAAGAGCAGAGACGGGAAGACGCTGCCGATGATGCCGATGAAGGTAGTGTCTGGTTTGCCTTTGGTTTGAGAACTCTCTCTCTCTCTTGCTTTGAACCGTTGATGTATCGCTCTAGTGTGTTTACATGGTGTTGTTTGTAGGATGTTCTCTATGTCAAGAAACTCATTACTACTAAGGATATCACACCCCGTGTGATATAAGATGCAAATGTTTTCCCCAGCTTGTCGCTTGTTTGACTTTGTCTATTGGGCTCCATGCTATGCAAAAGTTTTCTATTTTTCTCTTAATATATTTTTATTGATTGCAGAGAGGAAGGGAGAGGGAGAGAGAGAAACATCAATGATGAGAAAGAATCGTGGATCAGCTGCCTCCTGCACGCCCCCTACTGGGGATAAAGCCTGCAACCTGGGCATGTGCCCTGACCGGAATCAAACCATGACCTCCAGGTTCACAGGTCAACGCTCAACCACTGAGCCACGCCGCCGGCCGGGCTCCATCTATATATATAAAAGGCTAATATGCAAAGTGTCTCCTTGGGAGTTTGACTGGGAGACCAGGAGTTCCATCGCTTGCTATGATGTGTGCTGACCACCAGGGGGTGGCATGGAATGAAGGAAGGCCCCAGCCGGCAGCTGGAAGGCCCCGATCGGCCCTGATCGCCAGCCAGGCCTAGGGACCCTACCTGTGCATAAATTTCATGCACTGGGCCTCTAGTTCTTCTATAAGCGGATTTATCTGTGTTTTCTCAGGGATACTCCTCCTAAGGCATAAGAGTAGTGGTCGTCATTCTTTGCCGTCACCGCACGGCCTTGACGGGAGTCGGATTTCCCGAGCTTTGTGATGGTTCGTTTATCTTTCTTTGGTCCAGATGATCCCGGGGAAACGCCAGGGTGTTTCAGGAGAGCCTACGAGGCATTCTGCGGTTTGCAGAGGAGAGGCCCCAAGCTGAGCAAAGAGGAGGAAGAAGCCCAGAGGAAGAAGCTGACGGACACGTCGGAGAAGCCCTTCTGGAGGACCGTGGTGAACGTCAACGCCATCCTGCTGCTGGCCGTGGCCGTCTTCGCCCACGGCTATTTCGCCTGAACCCCGCCGGAGCCTCCAGGGGATTTATGAAGCGGAGGACCTCGTTGGCCTTTCACGTGTGGAGTTTGTTGTGATGCGACAGGGAGACAAGCAGTTGCTAATTTCACCCAATAACTCTAGGCATGACTTTCAGCGTTTGCTGTTCCTTTGTGTCCGTGGAGCAAGAGTGGATCATTTAAGAAAGCCAGTGAGCTGACTCCATATGTGGGTGTGCATAGACTAGGAGGATTTGGGAATAAATTATTTTTGTATGTAGCTCATCGGATAGATTGCCCTGCGTCAAACTTGCTTCCTGCTATTTCCAGAGATTTCCACGTAGAAGGACTACCTCCCCCTACTCTGCCTCGCGTAGGACCCCCTCATCGGAAAAACAGTGACATTGTCCTCCCCAATTCACCTCGCTGATCTCAGGGGCTTGAAAAATAGGAAGAGTTCCTAGTAGTTGAGGGGAAGAGAGCTGGAAATGCCCGTGGTGACTATTTTTACAAACTTTTTAGAAATTACTCGTTTCTGCCTTCAATAAACTTATCCCCCTCTAAAAGTTAGCATATCGAGCCATTGATTTCTTAAACCACTTTATTAAAATATAATTCACATACCATAAAATGTATCAATTTCAAGTGTACAGTTCAAATAGGGGGTTGGGGGGCTGGGTGAAAAAAAGGTGAAAGGTTATGCAAAAACAGCATATATATGTATATATGTATATATATACGCACACATGCATAAATATAACAACACATAGACACAGACAACAGTGTGGTGATAGCCAGAGGGAAAGGGGGAGTGGGGAGGGGAAGGGGGAGGGGAGAGGGGTAGGCAAAGGGGGATAAATGGAGACAGAAAGAGACTTTCTTTGGAGTGCTGAGCGCACAAGGCAGTGGGCAGATGATGTTTTATTGAGCTCCACATTGAAACCTGTATGGTTTTATTCACCAATGTCACCCAATAAATTCCATTGAAAGATAAATAATAAAGTGTGCCGTTCTGTGTGTTTTAGAATGGTCACCGTTGTGCAGCATCGCCACAGTTTAATTTTATAGATTAATGTTAGCTAACCAGTTTTGGCTCAGTGGATAGAGCGCTGGCCTGCAGACTGAAGGGTCCCAGGTTCAGTTCTGGTCAAGGGCACGTACCTCGGTTGCGGGCTCCTCCCCGGCCCAGGCCTTGGCCTGGTGTGCAGGAGGCAACCAATCACTGTGTCTCTCTCACATCGATGCTTCTCTCTGTCTCTCTCTCTCCCTTCTACTCTCTCTAAAAATCAATGGAGCCGTAGCTGGTTTAGCTCAGTGGATAGAGTGTCAGCCTGTGGACTGAAGTGTTCTGGGTTCAATTCCGGTCAAGGGCACATGGCTCAATCCCCAGTAAGAGGTGTGCAGGAGACAGCCGATCCATGATTCTCTCTCATCATTGATGTTTCTATCTCTCTCTTCCTCTCTGAAATTATATATATGGAAAAATATCCTCGGGTGAAAGTTTAAAAATAATAATAAACAAATAAATAAGCAATCACTGTGCCCCATAACCCATTTTCCATTTGAAGAAAGGAATAGCTTTTCCTTGCACCCTGAAATTATTCTAGTCCAGTTTGTCACTTACTGGTCCCTGGGCACCCCAGCGGCTCAGTCTGTTCCCACAGGACATGGTGCAGTTAAGGTAGAGCGACTCCCCTCGTGTTTACTGGAGATTTTGAAATAGAAGTCCTTCCCGAACTTGGCTACCTTTTGTTCCCGTTGCTGTATTCTGTTCTCAGCTGCCTTGGTGCCTGCTTCCTAATCTATATCTTACACCAACCACAGCCCCCCCACAGACACGGTCGGTATTTGTCTAGACCCTCTAAAGAACAGGAAACCTGGCAGTCATGGTTTTTGGTGTGTTTATTTTTTATCAAAGTAATACATTTTCATTAGGGGTTTAATGCAGTTTAATAGGATACCCGTACGGCATCTCTCCTGGATGTATCGCCCATCCCCGTTTCCACGTGACCTCGTCACACCCAGAGGAGGTAGGTAGATCTATAAGCACCAAGGTTCCCATTTTTTCAAAAAGAAAACAATACACCTTCGAGACAAAATAATTTATCACAATAGACACGACAAATCATTGGCAAAGCCAGGCTCAGGCTCCAAGACCATCGAGATGCTTCGTGCCCACGCCGTCCACCAGCCATCGATCCTGTCCCTGTATCCTCTCCAACTGCAACAGTACCACAGACTCCACACGAAGCCGCGTGCACCGAGCCATGCCAGCCACGTGGAACGCTCCACGCTTCCCTCTCCCCTTCCTAGCTTTAGGGGGAAAGAAGGGCTCGGCAAATAGTGACCTCTGGGTTCCTTCCACAGGAGCAAGCCCCTCCTTCACCTGCTGAGCCGTTTTTACACCCAGGGACCACTCTCAGCCCCGTGGAGCCCCAGATCCCAGCTCTTCTCCACGCTCACCTGAGATGGGTCCATGCTAACTAACATCTGGACCTTTTCTTCACCTTCCTGAGACTCTATTGCCATATAGTTGAGATTTCACAGGTGGAACGGAAAGAATTCTATTTAAAGTCACTGCATTTTAAAACCTTCTCCCTGGGACACAAACACGTTCAACCAGAAATACACTCCGCTTAGCGAAATGTGTGGGGCGCTCCCACCTGGGATGGAGACCACCTGCCCTAACCTTGGTCAATGGGTGATGGCCGGTCTAGACAGCTGGGAAGAATAAGGGCTGTGGTCACGTGAACTCGCGGGGAGGAGGATCTCAGGCTAATTGTCTCAATAGTTCAGGACAGCGTGGCAGCTTTGAGATGGCGGATCCCCCCGCCACACACACACCACACACACACACACACACACACACACACACACACACACACACACACACACAAGAGGCACATTTGCTGTGGGGCATGACACAGAGTCAACTTCTAAGTCAATATGTCAACACCCACATCATGAGGAAGAGAGGTCTCTGGGAAGGCATGACAGTCACTACAGAGTGTACTTCCTGCAGCCACAGGAAAAGGTGAACCCAAAAACAAAGCATGCGTTCATGAACAATGCCCCTATTAGTCATCCAGGCCACACACACGTTGCCGAGGGGCTAAAACATTCCAGGCACCGCGAATGCCAACGTGAGTGAAATCCCAAACACGGGGCACCCCCAAGTGGACATTTTTAAGGAGACCAGGAAATCCTCTTGACTCAAGATTATCTCCCCACCCCCACCCCCCACGGGCCTTAAGAGTTGTGGATGGTTTGCTCAGTATCATTAGTCTTGACTGACTACTTCTGAAAGGTTGCCTTGTTGGCGGTCGCTGCTTTGTGGCCGCTTTGTGGACCTTCCAAAACGGTAAAAATGCCTCTCTCGTGACAGCAATACTTCCATCTGGCTCTGTGCCCCTTTGGGGTAGGTACTACTCTCAGGCCCCCCCCTCATTGTTCTCTCCTTCAACGAGCAAGCACCCAGGATAGGGACCAGCAAGCTCCCACCCTCGGCTTCCATGAGTTGATCAGTTTATCGGATTGACTTTTCTTGCACCAAAAACACAACTTGACAGGGGTATGCTGAAGAGTGAAATCTTTCTTTAAAAAAAAAAAAACACAGAAAAAGGGATACGGGGGATCCGATTGAGAAAGTGGCAGGAACCAGGGAGGCCACAACTCTGGAAATTAATAGTCAAGGGTCACAAACAAGGTGGACACGCTCAATCGACCTGAGACAACGTGCCCCCCGCATCGCCGGGATTCTGTTTCTCAGTCTGCACTCCCATCCATGCGCGGACTTTTCCTCCGCGGCTCTGACACGCTATGTACAGCTGCTTGCATCACACTGGCCTCAAATGCCTAAGTTCACAGCAAACTCGTTACCTTGGTCCGGCTCTCCTATAATGGCACGTGGACACATTTATCGACTGGGCAATATTTACAACCGGCTGGTTTCCCTTCAACCCCCCAGGATGGGACTAGCGGAGGGCAGAGTAGGCAGTCTGGCCTTGATGATTGCGGTCGGCGGCCAAAGGCAGGACTCAGGCGAAGTAGGCGTGGCAGAAGACGGCCACGGCCAGCAGGATGATGCCGTTGATGTTCACCACGGTCCGCCACAGAGGCTTCTCGGACGTGTCGGTCAGCTTCAGCTTCATGGCTGCCTCCTCTTCCTTCGTCATCTTGGGGCCCTTCTGCTGGTCCAGGCCGCAGAACAGGTCGTAGGCCTTCCTGCAGCACCCTTTTTTCTCCTCGGGGGCTTCTGTGTCGGGGAAAAGGAATAAAAGAATTGTTGGCTACAGAAGCAGGAGGAACTAAAAGGGGTGGCTTCCGTGGTTGAGCGTCAACCTATGAGCCAGGAGGTCACGGTTCGATTTCCGGTCAGGGCACATGCCCGGGTTGAGGGCTCACTCTCCAGTGTGGGGCGTGTAGGAGGTAGCGGATCAATGATTCTCTCTCATCCTGGATGTTTCTCTTTCTCTCTCTTCCTCCCTCTCTCTCTTCCTCTCTAGAATCAATAAAAATATATTTTTAAAAATTCTCTGGTGGATAAAAAACTCTCAATGGTGGTCACCTCTGGGCCAAATAATGGAAGTGGGTCCATTTTCCCTTTTTAATGTAGAACGTTATGTGTTGTTTGTTTTTAACCCATACACGGTAGCTATGATTCCATCTGCTCTCAGTTCACAGGCTGTGTCAGAAGAGCTCTGACTCTTCCCTGGTCCCTGGCCATGTAGAGCACTTAAAGACTTCTGCAAGTTCCTCACCCACCCTTCCTCACTGAAGGCTGTACACTGTGAGGGATGAGGGAGCTGCAATGATTCTGTACCTCCCTCCTCCCCTTCTGTACCTCCTCCTCTGTACCTGCAAGCTTTGAGCGAATGTCCCAAAACCCATTTACTCCTCTCACACCTCCCCACCCCGCTCCCATCGCCCCTCTAGGAGAGAGATCTGGGCTTTGATGAAGGCACTCACCTATTTCAAAGGTCTCCTCTGGGGCTTCATCGATGTCCTCCTCGGTGGCATCCAGGTCGATCCGCTCCTCTTTGCTGTTGCGCAGGCTCCAACACAGGCGGTAGAGCTGTGGAGGAAGCAGAACAGGTCACCAGGGAGAACCCAACAGGGTCTCGGGCCACGGAGCTGGGAGAACAAAGAGAGGTGCATCAAGAAAGAAAAAGGGCCGAAACCGGTTTGGCTCAGTGGATAGAGCGTTGGCCTGCGGACTGAAAGGTCCCAGGTTTGATTCCGGTCAAGAGCATGTACCTTGGTTGCGGGCACATCCCCAGTAGGGGGTGTGCAGTAGGCAGCTGATAAATGTTTCTCACTCATAGATGTTTCTAACTCTCTATCCCTCTCTCTTCCTCTCTGTAAAAAATCAATAAAATGTATTTTTAGAAAGAAAGAAAGAAAGAAAGAAAGAAAGAAAGAAAGAAAGAAAGAAAGAAAGAAAGAAGAAAGAAAGAAAGAGGAATGTGGCCTTTCAGTACCAATAAGAACACAGATAACAGTTCCCATCCACTGCATTATATCTAAATATGTCAGGAACTTAGATGTAAATTACGGACGTGTATACATTAGCCCCTGTGACATATGCATATTCAGAGGCTAAGAAGATGCCTTGAATACAGAAATAAATGGTTTGAATGAATGAACTCTTGCTGCCTATGAGAAATGAATGTGTTCCTTTTAGCACTGGTTCTGAGAAACAAGACTAGACACCTATCTGTCCAGACCAACCGCATAAGATCATATTGTTGTACTGTGTGTGTTTGTCATAGTATGGGGAGAGAATCTGTAGAATCATGAGCCATTGAGAATTGGGAAGAACTGGAGGCACCATCTCTATTGACATGGGTTAACAAAACCCTTTGTCTTCCTCTATGGACAAATATTATCTTGTTCTGTTCCTTGGAAACCTGGAGAAGAGAGAATGCCAGCTGTATTGGGTTACCAGATTATATTGCTTATGGTGAAAACGGCCTATAATTGGTCGCCTTCATCTGCATTGGGAGGGCTGTGAATATACCCTAAACCAAGGGCGACACCTAGAGCTAAAGAAGAGTACTTGCCATTTTTGAAGTCTTAAATCAATTGGACTTCAGTATTGTTTGAAATTTCTTTTGAATTCTATGGGCAACTGTTTAGGGACTTAATTAGGGAAAAAAATGAAGGGTAAATCATACTTCAGATTTCCCTGAGTGTAGTGATTTTTGTAACCAGGGATGTCCCTTGCTGGGACCCCTGGAAGTTCTGACCATGGAACTATTACAAGAAATGTAAGTTCCTATCAAGGGCATGGGCATCTAAGCCAGTGTAGCCCTGTACCTGCCCTAGTGACCTTGCACCTGAGCTGTCCCTTGGGGAGCATGATTCAGAGAAGACCCACTGGATGGAAATGTAGAGCACTTAAAGACTTCTGCAGAAGACACATGCCTGAGACCGCGCAGCCGGCACGCTGAGCTTCCTGTCCTGTATGCTTCTGCACGACTCCATTGGCAAGGATGCACTGTGTAGTCATGTGAGTGTGAGATGTCTCACTGAGCGAGGGCCATCAAGATGGGCATTGCAGCCTGAACATGTGACACAAGGCCAGGACAGGTTTCCCAAGTGGGTACTCACATGCACATCGGGAATGGGCTTGGTGCAGAGGGAGACGAGGAGGATGATGATGATAGAAATGGCAAACAGGATGATGGCAAAGTACAGGTAGTGCACACCACAGATGATCGTGGGGCATTGGCTAGGCTCCATGCAGCTCCCGGTTCCATAAGCAAACTCGGCGATCATACGGGACACCCCAATCAGAAATCCTATGATCAGTCCCCAGAAGGCTCCCTGGGAAAGAAAACCGTGGGTTATCAACTGCTGCACACACAAGGCAGCTGTGCACTCCGAGCGACAGAGGAGGAGAAGAAAGGGGAGAGAAAAGACGGCTCCAGGCCCTCTGGAGCCAGAACACGGAGTGCAGAACACGGAAGCACTCCCGCCCAAACCCTAGCAGCTCACCCATTCCCGCTGGAGGGCGCTGCGAAACAGAATCCCTCCCACAGAGCAGGCACATCCGGGTGGGGATTTCTGCACCGGAAACGGCCTTCCCGGCTGCACACGGATGCTACCTACGTGCTCATTGACTCTCTTGCAGAAGACAGCGAGCAGGAAGACAGCGGCGATGGGGGGTCCCAAGTAACTGGTGATGGACTGGATGTAGTCGAAGAGCTGCCCACTTTGTGCCGACTGTACGACGGGCACCCAGGCGATGCTGATGCCAATCAGCACCAGGATGAACACTCTGAAAGCAAAGCCCCCGCAATAGTGTCAACAATTGGCTCTACATGAATAAATACATATACACTGAGTGGCCAGGTTGTTATGATCTCTGAACGCATAATAATCTGGCCACTCAGTGTATATCCTATATAATAAAAGGCTAATATGCAAATTGTCCCCTTGAGCAGGAGTTCGACCAGCAGGCAGGCCGGCCAACCGCCCATGTCCCCTCCCCCTGGCCAGGCTGGCCAGACCCCACTCATGCAGATTTTCATGCACCGGGCCTCTAATCCTATATAATAAAAGTGTAATATGATTAATGTTCGGTCAACCGCTTGACCAGTCTCTATGATGTGCACTGACCACCAGGGGCAGACTCTCTGACTGGTAGGTTAGCTTGGTGCTGGGGTCCGGCTGATCAGGACTGGGCATGAGGGCCGGACACGCCCTGAAGCCCTCCTTTGGTCCCTCCCCGGTCAGCCGGCTCCCATCAGCCCCAATAGGGACTGGGCAAGATGGCCCCGATCAGCCCCGATCAATCACTGGCCAGGCCGAGGGACCCCACCCATGCACAAATTTGTGCACTGGGCCTCTAGTGTGTATGTGTATACACACACACACACACACACACACACACACACAATGTGACCACAGCAAGGAAACATCATTAGCAAATTCATTCTTGAGGCTTTTGTTCTCCCATATTCTGCCTCCTTGAGAAAGTCATCTGCACCTATAAGTGAAACGCACTTGACTTTCAATCGCCACCTAAACCAGCCGCTACCACAAGAGATTCCACTTTGAAAGGCAGTAGAGTGTGGGAACAAAGGGGTGTGGACTTTGGATCCAGACAGTCCTGGATTCAAATTGTTCTTCTCTCTTTGTGGCATAGAACACCTTGCTTGACCGCTCAGAGCCTCCATTTCTCTCGCTGTACGCTGGGAATAGCATCACTGATCTTGCCAGGTTGGGATACGGATTAGCTATAGTCAAACAAATCATGGGCAAATAGATCAGCCAATAGTAAGCACTCGTTTGGCTCATTGATAAATTGGGGGTTAGGTTAGATGGTCCCTGATGTCACTTCTCCCTCCAGAGGGGCGTTTCAGAGCCGATGCCACTGGAAGGAAAATATAATGAGCCACGGGGGCTGCTCCCATGCTCCCCAAGCATCTGCCGTCTTCCCTGGCTTGAGGGAACCCTACAATTATTCCAGCTTCCCTGGTGGGGGCAGGTGGGAGCTTCACTGACCTTCCTGCAATCATGAGCTCTTTCTCGGTTGCTCTCTTCCGGATCTTGGTGTAGATGTCCATGGTGAAGAGGGTGCTGGCGCTGTTGAAGATGGAGGTCAGGGAGCTCATGAGAGAAGCCAGCATGACGGACAGCATCAGGCCTCGCAGTCCTGAAAGAAAAGGAGGTTCTGAGTGGTACACGCCGCACCTCAGCTCTTCTGCACTTGGAACATGTGAAGACTCAATGTTTGTTTGCTTTCTGAAATCATGTCACGGTTGGCCTTTGACTTATCCCTCCAGAAAAACCAGACATTTTAAGGAATGGACTGTGGCTTTACATTATATTGGAAACCCATAGCAGTCAACAAGGAGGTAGGAATAAAATATATATGAGGTTAACACTTTGCAGTTGGATGATGGTGGTGATGGTGTGTGTGTGTGTATGTGTGTGTGTGTTGTGTGTGTTTCCATCTGAGCGGACTTTCATAAGATCTCTAACCCAAAAGATGCAATGATATAGCAGAAATATTTAAACTGGGATTTGCCCTAGCTGGTTAAGCGCAGTGGATAGAGGGTCGACCTGCGGACCAAAGGGTCCCAGGTTTGATTCTGATCAAGGGCACATACCTTGGTTGCAGGCTCCTTCCCGGCCCGGGCCCTGGTCAGGGCTTATGCAGGAGGCAACCAATCGATGTGTTTCTCTCACATCGATGTTTCTCTCTGTCTTTCCCTCTCTCTTCCACTCTCACTAAAAATCAATGGGGAAATATCCTCTGGCAAGGATTAACAAAAAAATAAAAAAGTAAAATAAAAGAGCCATGTGACTCTTACTAATTGCAACCTTAATTAATAAGCAGCCCAGCTAAGTGGAATAGTTAAGTATTACTCCCATGTTTATAGAATTTGAATCCAAATGGTTTGCCCAAGGTCATGCATCCAGTCTTTTTTTTTTTTAAAGACCATCTCAAATTCCTCAATTCCAGCCTTGAGCAGAATTATACAAGCCAGACACTGAGTTGCTGTGTGGCTTGGAAAAGTCACTTTCCTTCTGTGGGCCTCCGTTTCCCCAACTGCAGAATGAAGAGGTTTGATTGGATGCTCTCTACATTTTCTTTCAGTAATAAAATTGTATAGAAGTTTATTCTAAACTTTCCTGGCCAATACCTTTGAATTTTGGATCTCCTGAGTCCCCGTAACCTAACTAAGTTTGCACTCTTGAGCCAGAATTGGATTTGTCTTCCTTATGAAATATGAAAAGTAACCCCACGGGTCTACCACAACACTCTAACCAAAGTGGACTCTATGTTCTCAACCTTCTAGGAGAACACATTCTCTATAGTGAGAGGTTGTATCCCATCCATCAACTGCCTCAAACGTCCTCACTCTAGAGCTAAAACCACTCCTTTCCTTTCTCTCCATGTTTTTCACGCATTCTCCAGGTAAAAGTCCACTTAGTTCAAGCCGTCATGTCAACGTCTGTGGGAGAACTTCAAAAGACCTTCCAGATGAACGTGGAAACGCCGTGTTTTTCCCTAACGCATTTTCAGATCATCTCCTTTCCGAGCCTGGCTGGCAACAGACCAGTCCCAGGCCTGAGAGCCAACCTAGTCCTATGCCTCCTTGGCACAAGGTAAGACCCACTCAAAAACTGAGGACACCTGGCATGAGGCTTTCCCTACTGGCCTCCAGGCATGGAAATGGCCTTGCCCAGAAGGCCCACAGAATCCACGGGAAGCCCGAGCCCAATCAGCCTCCCAAGAAAGACCGCGCCAGTGGGGACGAATCTCACCGTTGGGCATGAGCTCCACCACCATGGTCGGGTAGGCGATGTTGGTACAGCCAACCTTGGTGCCGCAATATTTCTCACATTCCGAGGGGAGGGCACAGGCAATTTTTTCTGGAGAGAGATGAAGAGCCATGTCAGCGAGCAGACGTCAGGGAAATACGTTCAAGATTCACTTTCTTTCTTAAAGATATGTTTTCACTGATATCAGAGAACGGTAGAAAGAGGGAGAGAGGGAGATAAAAACATCAATGATGAGAGAGAATCGTGGATCGGCTGCCTCCTGCACCCTCCACATTGGGGATTGAGCCCGAAACCTAGGCATGTGCCCTGACCGGGAATCAAACCGTGACCTCCTGGTTCATGGGTCAACACTCAACCACTGAGCCACACCGGCTGGGCAAAATTCACTTTCTTAAGACAAGGCTTCAAACAAGACATTCCTGCCCACGGCCCTGAAATGATTCCACAAAGAGTGCAGATCTCTTCGCTGCCATGCCCTGCCCTGCTGGTCCTGACCATCTCCAAACTCTGACTGGGGAGGAGAGACAGTTCCTTGGCAGAGGAGGGGGAAGCAAAGAAATGCTCAGAGTGGGAAGAGAGGGGGCACCCTCCTTGGACTTGAGCTAGCTACCCTGCAGCTCAGGAGGAACCATGGTCTTCTTTGCCCAAAGATCACAGTGACTCATGGCTCCTAATTTTAAAGCTTATTTTAGGCAGCTCTTGCAAAAAGGGTTGAATGCCCAGACAACTGAGGGAATTCCCCCAGTGGGAGGGCTGTTGGGTCATACTTCCAAGATGTAGAAAATCTAGGGCAGAGATAGAAAGGAGGCGGCCTGGGAGGGGAAAGAAATATGATCTAGAGACCTGAAGACAATTCCAGAAACTTTTATAACATTTATATTATATTTTACAAAATTTACATTAGAATGGACATACACACACACAAAAAAAAAAAAATTTGAGATGAATCAGTGCTATAAGCAGCAGTCCTAAATGATACACTTGTAGCAGGTAGCTAATAAATGTTTGTTGATGACTGACAAAAACAACAACAACAAAAAACAATGGCGCCCAGCCGTTGTGGCTCAGTGGTTGAGCATCAGCCTATGAACCTGGAGGTCACGGTTCGATTCCTGGTCAGGGCACATGCCCAGGTTGCGAGCTCGATCCCCAGTGTGGGCATGCAGGAGGCAGCCGATCAGTGATTCTCTCTCATCGTTGATGTTTCTATCTCTCTCCCTTTCCACTCCTTTCTGAAATCAATAAAAATATATATATATATATATTTTTAAAAAACGCAATGGCAATGCTTGAGAGGCCAAGAAAGGACCAAGAAAGAATCTGTCACCCTAGAAAGCAAAGTGCAAACTCAGGGCTCCTTCAAGGAGACGGTCCAGGAAGCAGGGCTCGGAGCAGCAGGCCTTTTGAGATGAGCTGGAGTCCTGACATTAAGGACATCGTACAACTTCCACAGCCTGTGTGGGCCTGAGCAAGAAGTGAGCAGCTATTAGCTGGAAGAAGCTACAGCTGCAGGCCGATCATGACTTCAGAGAATTTGCAAAAACCAGGGAAGGCAATTCTGTGGGTTCTGTGACCTCAAGTTGCTCACTGTCTAGAGGGAGATCAATAATACTTGGCAATGCATGGCAAGAAAAGGAGGAGGAGGAGGAGGAGGAGGAGGAGGAGGAGGAGGAGGAGGAGGAGGAGGAGGAGGAGGAAGGAGGAGGAGGAGGAGGAGGAGGAGGAGGAGGAGGAGGAGGAGGAAGGAACAGGAAGCTACAGGGCTTTCGAAGCGGCTCAGAGCCAGGAATGGAGGAGAGTGGCCACTGAGTCCAGAAGAAGGCATCACCTGTGTACAGGATGCGGCTGATCATTCCTGGCATCACCATGAGGAACATGGGCAGCAGCTTCAGGTACCCGCACATCACGCAGCCCGCCTTCACGTGAGACATGTTTTTGGCTGACAGGCAGCGCTGCACAATGACCTGGCAGGAAAGGCCGGGTGAGGTGCAGGTCCTGACGCCTTCTGGCCACCCCAGCTCCCCTCCCCCACATCCTGGGTGCTTGGCCTGGCACTCGCATGTCACCAAGGCTCAGTGACCCCCCCAGACCACGTGAGCCCGGCCCTACCTTTCCCAACCCCACAAGCCACAGACAGACAGACAGACAGACAGGAGTTCCTGCAGCACCCCGGGGGAGACCTTGTCCCGCCTGCACATCCAGTGTGGGTACCTGGTCTGTGCACCAGTACCACAGGGCGAGGATGGACAGCCCAAAGATGAGGCCAGGCCACGGCAGGTCTCCCTTGAGGGGGTCTCGGAAGATGTGGAAGGAGTCGTCCCTGGGGGTGTAGCACTCCTTATTGATGGTGATGTTTCCATCAGAAACTTTGGTCGGAATGGCGTTCATGTACTTTTCCATGAAGGCCTCATACCCTCCCACTTCGTTGAAAGCTGAAAAACATCAGTAATAAAAATCAGCATCCAGAAACTCTCCACCCTTCACAGCAGTTGCCTCCTGGGGGGGGGGGATGCCCGAGAAACCGAGAGGTCCTGCCCCACAGCCAGAGCCCTCTGTGTGGCCTCGGGCAGGTCACTCTCTGGGCCTCGGCTTTGTCATCCTTACCCCTGCCCAGCCTCCTCAGGGACTACTCTGAGGCTCCAAAGCAATGACCTGTGAAAGGACTCCAACCATAAGCATCGTTACACAGGGAAGGCCCTTGACTTATTGGAAGAAAGACCTTGGTTTGGAACCAGGTTCAAAAACTCTGCTTTCCCCCACACCTCCTACGGTCAGCAGTGGCCTCTGGGACCCCAGACACAGACCTAGAGACACAGACTAGGCCCTGCCACCCCTGGTCCCAGGCAAGTGCAGGGATGAGCAGAGCCTGGGCGAGGAGCCTGGAGCCCGGCCCCCTGGTAACTGTGTCCTTGAAGAAGGCATTCCAGTCCCTGCCCTGCAGACACCCCCCTCTACTCCCCCCACCACCCCGCCCTGGGGGGGAGGGGGGGACACCACTGGGGAAAACCCAATGGAAGCTCTTAGAAGACAGAAGGCAGATCAGAGGCTTCCCAGGACACCCCGAGAACCTGGGCCCCCTCAGAATACAATGCATTTGCTATCCTCCCATACCGACTGCCTCTAGAGCGAGGGTTTCTAGCCTTGCCTTTAGGGTTCCACAGACAGATACCATTTTACCACATTAGGGGGGAGAGGGGCCAATAGAGAGTGGCCGAGCTTTAAAAATTTTGTCAAATAAGGACATACGCAAGAAAATAATCACTCACTATCCTCGACTCATAAAAGAAAGGACATTTAACACCAAAATGTAGACCAGATATAACCTGAGATTTAAGACACATTTGAATATATTTAATATTTAGTCTTATCCTGTTGTTTGTTTGTTTGTTTGTTTGTTTGTTTGTTAGTTTGTTTGTTTGTTTGTTTGTTAGTTTGTTTGTTTGTTTTTTGGCCCAGTTTCTCTGTGGAGAGGAGACTACATCATCACAGACTCACAGTGGGGACCACTGGCCCCAAGTATCTAGAGGGGGTAGCAGGGAATACAGGTGTTGTCTGGGCCAGGCCCACCCTGGGACCTCCAGGGCTGAGGGAGGTGCCCCCTGCACACCCACAGTGATGACCACTCTGGGCTGGACCGCTCCCCTGGGAAAGGCAGGCAGAGACCCTGGACTCCATTTTCTCTCCCTGGGCCTCTACCTCGGCCTCCCCGCCTCCTCAGCCCCACTTACCAAACCCGGTCAGGATGAAAGACCCTACGAGCATGATGGCCGTCTGCAAGGTGTCCGTGTAAATCACAGCTGCCAAGCCCCCTGCGCGGACAAGGAGACAATGTATCTGACCTCACGCAGGAGAGCAAGCAGGCAGCCTGCCCCCCGTCCCCACTGCTGCCCCCCTCGCTCTGCACACCGTGTGAACACACCCCTCAGTCACCCGCCTCCCCTTCCTTCCTTCCTCCTGTTGTCCTGTGACAGCAGTCTGCTACCCAGCATGATCCAACATCTCCACTTCGTCACAGAAATGCTGGGAAGCCCTTGAGGAAAGGAGAAATGTTTCTCCCTATTGGAGGAGGAAGAGCTCCATGTGAACCTTTTAAGCCAGGAGATGGCTCCTCCGTAGTAAGAAAAAGCATCTGGCCCGGCCGGTGTGGCTCAGCGGTTGAGCATCAACCTAGGAACCAGGAGGTCAGGGTTCGATTCCTGGTCAGGGCACATGCCGGGTTGTGGGCTCGATCCCCAATGTGGGGCATGCAGGAGGCAGCTGGTCAATGATTCTCTCTCATCATTGATGTTTCTATCTCTCTCTCTCTCTCTCTCTCCCCCTCTCCCTTCCTCTCTGAAATCAATAAAAATATATTTGAAAAAGAAAAAGCATCTGCCACAAATGAAGGCAGGGAAGAGCAAAGAGCTGACATCTCTGCAAAACGTCTGGGGACATTGCCAAATGGCCACATTTGAAGGGCTACTTGTATGTGGACTCTATTCCCAGACCATCTACGTACTTCTTGTCCCCAAAGCTCATAGGAAGCTCCAGCTGAGCAGCCAGTTTCCTCACTGGGCCTGGCCCCTGGACTGGGCAGAGTAACACCTCCTCAGAGGTGCCCCCAACTGTTACACATGTCACCAGTTTCTCCTGTCCCCTCTCGAGTCTTCCTCTAAAATCTCTTTGCAGGTGTTACTCCCTGCTTTCTTCCCCACAGTGCCTCCCAGTCCCGGTCACATCGATTCCAAGACCTCTGTTTGGCTTCTAAGACCCCTGCCCTGTGACCTCATTTGAATTCTCAGGACCTATCACTCCCCCTCCCTACACACACACACACACACACACACACACACACACACACACCTCCCATTGACTACCCTCCTCCAACTAAAAGCATCTGCTCTCTACCCTGCATCATGCCCGTTCCTGCCTCCATTCCTTGCTCTCACCTGTCCCTGCACCTGGCACTCCCTCCCTGATTCTCCCAACTTAGCCAAGTTCTCCCCAACCACCAGCAAGGCCACGCCCTGCCCCGCCTCCTGGAAGAAGCCGTCTTGACTATTGCAGCCAACCCTGGAGTTTTCTGGGGCAGCCTGTATAACCTGTTAGGGTCTGTGATTCCCACACCATTGTCCCAAGCAGATCCCCCGTCCTCGACCTGTTTCCTGGGTGTAGCTCTTCCCCCCCGAGAGAAGACAGCTTGTTCCCTACGCCCTTTCCTCGTGCCCAAGTGCCTAACCCTGGACTGCGCTTGAGTCGAGTCATTTGAATAACTCACCTGTGATTGTGTAAATGCCAGTGATGGCCAATAAGAGAAAGATGGCCAGGTACAGATCCAGGCCCAAGGCCAAGTTGATGAAGATGGCCCCGGAGAAGATGTCTGCCTAGAAGGAGAGGAGAGGTGAGTTAGGGGTGAGAGAGACCAGCTGGCTGCAGGGCCGGGGGGTGAACTTGAAGGAGTCAGCAGAAGCTGTCTTCTGGGTAATGTCAACGTCAGCGATTTCTAGGGTCTAGCATTGACCCACATTCATTCGCCCTTTGGCTGAAATACCTCAATGAAAGGTTCATTTTTTTGAACCCCAGTAAAGAATATGAAAGACAAGTACTGCATAATTCCAATGTATATCTAAAATAGTCAAATTCATAAAATCGAAGACCGGAATGGTGGGTACCGGGTGCTGGGGGGAAATGGGGAGTTACTCATCAGTAGGCATACATAGAGTCTCAGTTACGTAGGGTGAATAAGCTCTCGGCGTCTGTGCACAACATTGTACTTAGAAGTCAACAACAGTGCATGGTACACTCAACATCTGTGACGGGGACAGGCCACATGTTGAGTGTTCCTCTCACAATGAAATAAAAATAAAAGGGTACAAACACCTGATGGTCCTGCTCTATCCCTAAGCTTTCCAACAAGCTTTATTTAAGATCATAATAAATATTCTAGGAAGAGAAAAGGATGATGTGGTCCAAGAGGCCTGTGAAATGTCGGATTAAACAACGTTAAGGCAGTTTCTTTACCACACAACTCCTCGGAGCCTTTAATACACAGCGTGTACTGTGAACCCCGGGAAGAAAGCATAGCAAAGGACCCTCCACAAACATATTTAACTGTGGGACTCTGTTTGCCAAGGAACAATTATTTTTTAAAATATTTTTTTTATTACTTTCAGAGAGGAAGGGAGAGAGAAACTTCAATGATGAGAGAGAATCATTGATCAGCTGCCTCCTGCACACCTCACACTGGGGGATGGAGCCCACAACCCGGGCCTGTGCCCTGACCAGGAATCGAACCATGACCTCCTGATTCATAGGGTCAACGCTCAACCACTGAGCCACGCAGACCGGGCCAAGGAACCACTATTGATACCTTGAGGTTCCTCCCCACGCCATTGTGGACTGCTGCTCGAAGCGATTATCCACTGTTTACACCTTTGTGTGCAAAGGGTTTTCAGATCTTGGTCCCAAAAGCAAGTTGGCGTGCTGGAGAGTCCCATGGGAGGGAAACCCCAGCCCCACCCTGGAGCGGAGAGACACTTGAGCAACATCATGACTGTATCTCTCCAGCCCAGATGGAGTCCATCTTGACCCTAACACAACCAGAACCTCGCCAAGAACCTCGTGCATGGCAGGCTTGGTGCGAGGGGGTTTTATCTAGATTCGCTCATATAACTGGAGGGAGATTTGTTCCCTTTGCACCCCTAAATTCACCAGTTCTTGATACAGTTCTTTTTCTCCTCCCTGCTTCATTTAGCCACATAGAGAACCTTCTACCTGGCTGGACAGTGCAGTTGCTCATTTAAACCAACAGAGAGCGCTGGAGTCACCCAAAAGGAGTTTTCCTGGCATCTCCAAAATACCACCAGGTGAATCTTTTCCTATATCTAGGTAGAAAAGAAACTAGACTTCCCCTAGATGCAATGGACGAGGTGTTTTATTGCATGAGATCTAATGCATTTCGGGGCATGTAAACAGCCATCCATTCTGAGGCCTGGAAAAATGGGCTCTCTGTTCTTTCTTCCCCTCTCTGCCTCCTTCCAGCTCCTCAGGACCCTCCAGGGACTTGGGTCCCCACCAATCAAATCTCCTATTCCCTGCCTCTTTGCCATCTGAGAGACAGTCTCACACCAACTCCAAGCCTGTGTGTGAATACATGACCTCCTCCCCGAGGAGGACCCTGTGCCTTGGGTCCCCTACAAATTCTCTAGCCCCCAGGGGACCTAATGTCATTGTATTTCCTGGTGGAGGAGAAGAGGCAGAAGCAGGAGGTAGGGAGAATCACGGTGACTTAGAAAGAGAACCCCCTACCACCACCACCAACCACAACCACTTCACGGCTGCTGGTGAACGGGCCTGGATTTTAACCCCAGCGCTGCCACTAGAGGCCTGAGTGACTGGATAAAACATGGTGCCTCTCCACGTCAGTGGTTGAGCATCGACCTATGAACCAGGAGGTCAAGGTTCGATTCCCAGTCAGGGCACCAGCCCAGGTTGCAGGCTTGATCCCCAGGGTGGGGCTTGCAAGAGGCAGCCGATCCGTGATTCTCTCTCATCGTTGATACTTCTCTATCTCTCTCCTACTTTCTTTCTTTCTGAAATCAATAAAAATATATATTTAAAAAAAATAAATATATAAACCATGAGTGGCCGGAAGTGGGGAAGTCCTGCCATGGAGGAAGGTATTTCTTTCCCAGGTCCTAGACCTGCTCCCCTGCCCTCTGCAGCAGCCGAGAAAGAAGAGTCCCAGCTGCCCTTAGCTGTGTTTCTCCACACGGGGCCACTTGAAATTGTGATGAGTAATCCCACGGCTCCCTGTCCCTCCCTCCTACCCTTCCCCCCCCCCCTCCCCATAGCTCCATATCTTCCACTGAAGGGCTCCATTCATTGATTTCGGTGGAATGCTGTTAAGTATAATTCAGTAGATTAGCGAATGAGCATAGTGAGCAAAAAAATGTGTATATATCCAAGATTACTGCTGCCATTTCAAACACCCTTGAGTGGTTTATTTTCCAGAGTAGTTAATGTGTCATGCTTTATGACAACACATCCTAGGACACTGTGATAGCCCCATTAATATTTGCCGGGCTGTTATTAGTCACAAATAAGTAGCAAACAACTCCTAAGATAAGCTATAAACCAAGTCTATAAACAGTTATGAGAAGTGTTGGGCTAATAGAAACCTTGGTTTTTATAATACGAACTCTCCTCCCAGCGAACAGGGCAGATAAAGAATCCTAAGGAAAACTCCCTCATAAATAGGGGGGGAAAAAAACAACCTAAGACAAATTCTTCCTCCCATGAGTCACTCCTAACTTCAGAGAGGAATTCCTTCTGCCCTTGGGACCCCGAACGCCACCAGGAATGCCTGGGGGTACCACGGCCACGTTCACATTAGCCGGGGTGCTCTGCCATTAGCCTCTGGATCTCCTGGGTGCCCATTGGTATCGTGCTTCGCGGTGTATTTTTCCTCCATATCTGGGTGACTTTACTAAGAGCGTTTAGACACAGGCATTGTTTGGGTCCCCAAAATAAGGTGATGGAACAGGTAAACTGGCTCCGCTTTTCAGATGAGAGAAACTAAGTCAGTGACTTGTTCACGGGCTAAAATCCAGATTACCTGCCACCAAGTCCAGTGACCTTCCAACAACTTTAAAAGATGAGGGTCCTTCTTTCTGGAATATTTTCTGCAGAGGGCAAGGTCTTTTTTAATCCCCCCCCCCAAAAAAAAATTTTAAGTAAAATAACTTATGTATGTGGTTTAAAAATAAACAACCCAGAAAGTTCCACAGTGAAAAGAAAAAGTGGACCTACTTCCATTCCTTGGCCCAGAGGTGACCCTTAATGAGAGCATTTTGTCCCCCAGAGAATTTTTTAATTTCATTTTCCATTTCCTGGAAGGGAAAACCGAGTCTCAGAGAAGTTAGGTAATTTGTCCCAAATCACAGCTGGTGTGTGGCAAAGCCAGGATGGAATCTTGGGTGTCCCTAGTCCCAGAGTCTGTGTTCCCCGCACAGTCCCGCTCTGTCTTGGATGGAATGGAGGCAGAGGATGACAGAATGGGGTAGGTCATCTAGTCCCATGTTCCCCTCGTGACCTATTTCCTTTCTTCTTAAAAGGTAGACACTGTCTTGAACTTGGTATGTATTCTTCTGGTCTATGATTTTATATTTTTCTACATATAGGTATATCCCTAGATCCATAAAGAATATATTGTGTTTTAAAATTCCAGCCGAAACCGGTTTGGCTCAGTGGATAGAGCGTCGGCCTGCGGACTCAAAGGTCCCAGGTTCGATTCCGGTCAAGGGCATGTACCTTGGTTGCAGGCACATCCCCAGTAGGGGGTGTGCAAGAGGCAGCTGATGGATGTTTCTCTCTCATCGATGTTTCTAACTCTCTATCCCTCTCTCTTCCTCTCTGTAAAAAATCAGTAAAATATATTTTAAAAAATAAATAAATAAATAAATAAAATTCCTGCTCCCCCGACTTTTAAAACTGTAAAAAGAAAAGTAACGACGGTATTTAAGGAAATCTGGGGGCGGGGGGGAGGGAAGCACCCATAATTCAGTAGATTGGCCCTCAATAAAAAGCAGCCCTCTGTTTACAACACATCCAACAGGAACGTGGGGTACTCCTCACGGGGGCAGGACACTCTGACCTTCCTGTGACATGACACCCTATACATGGAAGGAAAAAAAAAAAAAAAGCAGCTATCATCCGTCCTGTGCATTTTTTCAAGGGAATGCTGGATATGGGAAGCAGGTAGAGCAGGCAGGACACTGGGCAAGGCCGCCACTAAGGAGCCCCAGAAATCACCCAGAGCGGGAACATCCTACACCAAGCCCTATTTAAAAGCAGAATTCCGAAAAAGCTGACTGCGAGGGAATGGGCTCTATCAGGACCTGAGCCGAGGGCGGCTGCCCCTCGGCTACCGGGGGGCTCCCATGTCCAGGGAGGTTTAATCAGTAACCTGAGCCACAGGTGAGTTGCTCGGGAAGGCAGGGAGTGAGGCTGGCTACTCCGTGTCTTTATATGACTACCCCTCTAGTAGCTGTGAGGGCAAAAAGTGCCCTTTGCATAGCAACCGTAGTCAACAGACTTCCACCGGCTTGAACTGTGGACTTGGAGACGTCTTGCTTCTGAGAAGGGGAGTCCAAGCGCCGTGCTCTACGTGTTCATTAAACAGGTGACAGCTCATGGGCTGAGCCGAGGAACGGTTCCCTTACCAACTGCCCGCAAGTTCAGGGTGACCTCCCCACCCTCCCCGCTTACATTTCTTTCCTCCTCTCCCATCGCTGCCCCTCACCCCTCAGAAAAGCTGGTTTCTCTACGCCCTCCCCTCCAGAACTTCCCAGTGCAGTGTCTGCACACTGATCTCTGATGGAATAGGACTGTAACTGAAAACTAACCCTGAAGGAGGGGAGGAAAAAGCGGAGGAGGTGGAATCATCTTTGGCAGGGGAAGCACAGAGCCACCAGTCAGGGGAGGAGCAGTTTGAAGCAGGAAGCTGGGCGGGGAGGGCGCAGTAATCTTGGGCATCAGTCCCAACTCCAAGACAAAGCCCATGGGCCAAAGCAGGTTTTCAATGAGTTGTGTGAAAAACATATGTGCAAGACCATTCCTTGGGGAAATGATAGTCTCTTCAAAAAAAAAAACACAACAATGGTGCTGGTAGAACTGGATAGCCACATGCAAAAGAATCAAGTTGGACCCCTACCTCACATCATACACAAAAATTAACTCAAAATGGATCAGAGACCTACATGGAAGAGCTAAGACTATCAAACTCTAAGGAGCTAACATAGGAATCAATCTTAGGACCTCGGCTCTGTCAATGGATTTTTTTGGTGTCACACAATCAGTGAATTCAGTGACGACATAAGCATAAGCAACAAAAGTAAAAGTAGATAAAATGAACTCCGTCGAGATTGAAAACTTTTGTGCATCAAAGGACACTATCAAGAAAATGAGCCCTAACAGGTGTTGCTCAGTGGATAGAGCGTCGGCCTGCAGACTGAAGGGTGCCAGGTTCTATTCCAGTCAAGAGCATGTACCTTGGTTTCTGGCATATCCCCAGTAGGGGGTGTTCAGGAGGCAGCTGATCGATGTTTCTCTCTAATCGATGTTTCAAACTCTCTCTCTCCCTTCCTCTCTGAAATCAATAAAAAAATATTTAATTTTAAAAAAGAAATAAAAAATGGAACTGCCTAATGACCCATGGATTCCACTTCTGGGAATCTATTCAAAGAAATCCAAGACTCTGAACTTCTGCGGGTTCCTGAGTCTTTTGCTTTGCTTTGTTTTGCCACCCAAAGAAGTTGACTTGCACACTTTTGAGGTAGGAAAAGTGAAGTGAAGAAGGCATACATGTCTTGCTCCAGTGCGTCGGCCCAGAGCTCTGACCAGTTCTTAAATACACCCCCATGACCAGCCAACCCCTGAGGAGTCTCAGCTCTGGAAATTGGGGCCTGCAGCTCCAGGTTGGCAGGGAGACGGGCTAAATGATAGGGAGGCAGTGGACTCACCGAGATCTTGGTGAAAATGTAGAGCAACAGGGACAGAATGGAGAGGTATATCTGGATCCGTTTGCCTCCAAATCGCTTCCTCAGGTACTCAGGCATCGTCACCACCTGCATGGGATGTAAGGGAGGTCACTGCCAGCCAGAGTGGCCAGAAGGCCCAGAGCAAGCAGAACAGCGGCAGCCACAATGGTGTCAGAGGTGTGATCTAGGCTTAACCCTTGTTGGTCAGAGAAGTCTGTGATATGGCCGGGCGGCTGTCCTCCAGCCATTTGCTCATTTCCATCGCACATGCCTTACTGCAGAGGTAACTGTGTATTATCCCAGGACATAGAAGGTGCCCAATAAACATTTTGTTTCATGAACACATGACTGCACATAACCAAGGAGGCAGATCTTTGCCCTGGAGGAGGTGGGGCTGTTAGATAGATATTCCTATACAAAGCACCTACTGTGAACAAGACATCATAATAACAGTAGCATCTTTTCAATGCACCAAACAAGGTGGCCAGGCTGGGTGTGTGCTTCACCCTGCTCTGCACACAGGTCTTGCCAAGGGTTGTGGCTGTGGGCCTGCTCAGCTGTTCTCCAAGTTCCTTTCTGCAAATGCCAACCACACTCGGTCTTGGTCCCTCAACCCTGAGCCTGCTGTCTCCTGGGATCACACAGCTGTCACCAACAGCCTGCAGAAGGTGCACAGTCTGCCCCGTGTGTCTTCCATATCGCTCTCAACAGCCTTACACGTAGTAGGAGCTCGTTATATCTCACTGAAGAGATGAACTAAAGTTGCCTTAGGTAAGATGGCAGCGCTTTCTTCGAGAGTCGGGGCATGCATTTGATAGCCGAGGGCCAGTTGCACGCTCAGCAAACGAACCTGCGGGTGGACGTGAACGAAGGGGAAGTGTGATCCTTTGCTCATGCTGCTTCCCTTCCGGGGGCAGAGGCACACAGCTACAGACCATGCGCAGATGCAGGGCAGTGCCTTGTAAATACACACCCAGCCCGAGAGGACGGGAGGCTTCCGAGGGCTCCGACTAGTGAGGCTGCTTAGGAAGGCTTCCTACAGGGACGCAGCATGGCTCAGTGCATCTAATGAGTGTCCCTACCGAGGCACAGTCTCCTCTGCCTTCCAGGAGGACGAGCTCGTGTGTGTGTGTGTGTGTGTGTGTGTGTGTGTGTACATACACGCACATTAGATACTTACCCCAGCCTTGATGTAAATAGGGACAAACACCCAGCCCAGCACAACCACCAAAATCAGGGCCTAAAACCAAAAAAGAAATGGAGTCAGATCGCGCCGCCTGGGGGCGCCCCCGCCACTGCAGAACAATCCCCCAGGGGCTTCTCTCTGGGCTCTGAGGACAGCTCCCTGTGTGGCCATCGGAGCTGGAGGGGTCTTTGCTGCCTGACCGGCCCAGGGGAATGGTGGTTGAGCCACCGTGAAGGGGGCCCCTGGTGACTGCCCAGGGACATCGCAACTCCTTTTTCCTCTTCCCGGGTTTACAAGGAGAAAAATACCATTTAGAGGCCTTTTAAAAAATAAATAATAATAATAATAATGGGGAGCCGGTGATAAGCATTTCCAAGCCTCCAATATGGCTGAACGGGTAGAGGAGTCCTTGGCTTTTTAAGAGAAGAAAGAACCCCTGTTGCCTTCATATCAGTGGTTTTCTCACGCTACTCTGGTGGAAGGGGAGCGGGACCCTGGGCCCTGACGCTGGGCTGATCCTTCGTCTGCACCGCAGGGTGGCGGGGAGAGGTTCCCTAACACCTACAGCATCTACCCCTGAGCGTAGGTTCAACCGGCTGACTGACTGACTGCTAGAGCTCCTTCCAGCGCCAGGACACGGGGTCTCTGATGCTACTCACGTTCCATTCGAAGCCCCCGGTGGCAATGCCTGCCGCTGCTCCCGTCCCAGCCAGCCCCACAAAGTGGCCACTCCCGATGTTACTGGCGAAGAGGGACGCTCCAATCTGGAAACACAGAGATGAAGGAGGGTGAGGACCCCGTGCCCCATCGGGACACTCAGGGGCGAGCCAAGGAGAGAAGAGACATGTCAGCCAAGGGGAGGACAGGGAAGAGCAGAGGCGGGCCAGGAACGGGACTGTGCTGGAGGTGCTTGTGGGGCTTGGGTAACAGTGGTGAGGAGGGAAAGGAGAGCATTAGAGGAAGGGCCGGTAGGCTGTCTCCCAAATCAGACCGTCTGTGAGTCCTTTGTGAGCCCAACGCACAACAGTGAAGAAGACTTGGGGAGCCCCACAGCCCACCAAAGTCAGCCACTCTGAGATCATTCCAGCAAAGCAAAGACCCCTGAGCAGGAAGGTCATCATGGTGGAGAAGCAGGGCCAAGGTCAGAGTGGCTGGAGTGTGGTGGGCAAGGAGCAGGGTGGTGTGAGATGAAGCTGGCAAGCTAGGTGGGGATACAGCCCTTAGGTCTTAGCAAGCCAGGATAGGAAGTGTAGATTTTATTCCAAGTGTGATGGGAACCCACTGGAGGGTTTCAAGCAAGGTGGGGACAGGATCTAATTTGGTTTTTATTTATTTATTTTTAAATATGTGTTTATTGATTTCAGAGAGGAAGGGAGAGGGTGGGAGAGATAGAAACATCCATGATGAGAGAGAATCATTGATCGGCTGCCTCCTGCAAGCCCCCTACTAGGGCTCAAGCCCACAACCTGGGCATGTGCTCTTGACTGGAATCGAACCCAGGACCCTTCAGTCCGCAGGCCAACCCGCTATCCACTGAGCCAAACCAAGTAGGGCTAACTTGCTTTCGAACGACTGCTCTCAAGCATGTGGCAAGTGTAGTGCTGGGGACAAGGGAGAGAAGAGAAACCACGCGGGAGGCTGTTGTTGCATCTGGGTGAGAGAGTGGCAGCAGGAGAGACGAAGACCATCGCAGAGATTAGGGTCTGCTTTAGAAACAAAGTTGAGGGGCCTTGTTGATGGGTCAACTGTGGGAAGTGATGGAACGAGTCATTAAGGGTCACTCCAAATTCGGGACTTGAGTACCTGGGAGGACACCATTCGTTAAGAAAGGGAAACCGTGTACTTTGGCTAGTGCCACTGAAGAGTTTTAACCTTTGGTCATCTGTACTTGAAAGTGTGCTGTACAACGTAGGCATGCTTGCCTTTGCAGAAAGAATAGGACCAAGTAAAATTTGCACAAGAAATAAGTTGCCATTGCCTCTGCCTGTAAGTGGAATTCTCAGGGTGTGGAAATTTCTATTGGCCCAGACTGCATCTTGTCCTCCTTATAACATAAACATTAAAATGTTTTGTATGTTCAGGGGAAAAGAAGAAAGAGGGAGAGGAGGAGGGGGAAGAAGGGGAGGAGGGAAAGGAGAAAAAGAAGGAGGAGGAAGAAGAGAGGAAGAAGGAGAGACTGGGAGGAAAACAGGCTGTTTAGAGATCCACCTTTTTCTCCTCAAAGCTTGATGGGAATAACAGTCCACTTTAATCAAATTTCCCTTACGCATGCAGCCTGCCTGTCCTGACCCATTATCTCTTCATTTATCACTTGACAAATTATTAAGCCTAATGTACTATTAAGGGCATAATTACCAGTAATGATTAACTGCATTAGATTAACCTTAAGTTCAAGAAGTCCTCTCCAACATCCCCCAAAGAGGTGCATGGGACTCTAAGCAGTTACAGGCTTTCTTGAGGTACCTCCTCACCACCTGATGGAATGGGGGCCCGGAGAGCTTTGGGGGTACCCGATGAATTGGGTACCCCCAAATGCATTTCATTTCCATCAGGGGCACTGTTGTCCTCCCCGTTGCTCTCCTTGGCCTCCCTCTTCCTGGACTCCCCCCTTTGCCCATGGCCTGCACGCAATCATTTACCAAAGCCTGACTCTGACCTCACAATGTCATGGGAATCTAGCACTTTTTATATCGCCCTTGCTGGCTGTCATTATCTCTCAACAGTGTCATGGCAACAGGTTCTAGATGATCACCAGTCACCCACACCCACACTCCCACACATGGCCAGTTACCTCCCCAAAGCACAACTCGGATCACGTCCCTTCCCTATTCGGAGACACCCCCCCCCCCCCAGATGGACCTGCCACGCAGGCTTCTTGGCAACTCCAAGTTTAAAGACATAGTCCCTAGGAATTCAGCAAGGTTTCAATGGAAGTCCCTTCTCTGACATGGTGGGATGAGCTTAGAAATTAGAGTTTGGATGCTTTCTTGAGCTCTTACTATCTGGGTGATCCTAACACCTGTGAGCTTCAGTCTTCTCTCATGACAGGGTTGTACAGGAGCCAAAAAAAAAAATCATGAATCAGTCATGACTGACACTCAGCTGGCCCTCAACCAGTTCCTTCCTCTCCTCCAAGAGGACAATCACTTCACCCTCAAAGGCAATTTACAAGAACTGCAATGAACACTATCTTGGTCTGAATTATGTTCCCCCAAGATGGATATGTTGCAGCCCTAATCCCCAATGTGACTATATTTGGAGATAGGGTCTTTCGGAGGGCAATTAAGGTAAAATTAGGTCATAAGGGTGGGTCTCTAATATCATAGGACAGATCGATGCGCACACAGAAAAGAGGCCAGGTGAGTCCTGAGAGAGAAGGCAGCCATCTACAAGCCAGAAAGAGACGTCTCACCAGAAACCCACCCCAACAACACCTTGATCATGGATTTGTAACCTCCAAATTGTGGCGGGAAAAAATACATTTCTGTTGTTTAGGCCACCCAGTCTGTGATGTTTTGTTATGGCAGCTCCTACAAGCTAATACAGACAGACACCATTGCTCTATCATCTGCTCTCCCACGCCAGGTCCGCACACTGCCCTCCCTCTGACGGGAGCTCATTAACAATGCTTTCATCACCCTGATTTCCCAAAACACTCTCTGAGCCCACTCCTCACCCACGTTCATGCCCATCTGGGAATCGTGCCCCAACCAGGGAGTCACCCATCGGCGTGTTCTTCTCTGCAATCTCCTCCCACATTCCTTCTGAACACAGGATTGCAGACTGGATCTAAAATTTCCCCAGCTTGACCTTGCTTCTGACTAACTTCTCCGCCAGCCTTTGTCATCCCCTGTGGGGCTCAGGCATTACAAGCATTCGGATGGTTTTGCTGTCACTGTGCAAGATGAGCTGAGTCTAACCAAACCCAACAGGTTTGTTTGATAGCGTGGTAATGGGCGGATAACCTGATGTCACATCACAAAAGGCGAAAAGACTGTGTTTTCCTTTGACTGTAGGGAATTCACGATCACATTTTACCGCCTCCATTTCCTACCAGAACACAATTTTTTTTAAAACCTTTAACAAGAAAAGGCAACAATTCCATAGCTGTCTCAGAGTCACTCCCACAGCCTGAGACCTGGGAATAAACCATGCCGGGAAGTTACCTGTTTCTTTGCAGGGGGAGAGGGTTATAGAAAAGGACATGAAGATGTCACTGAATGCTAACTCAAATTTTGTTTTGTGTGTCAGGAAATAGAAAATAGACATCTTAGCCCAGGCATCTTATGTTAGAATTATCTTGGAAATGATTAAGGTCAACCTTTCATTTTCGAGTGAAAACAAAGCCATAGCCCAGAGGAAGAAAGTAATTCAAGTTTACACATTAATTTTATTTTTACTTCCATACCCTCAGGAAAGTAACGGCATGTGTACACTCAACCACTAGCCCAGGAGTCAAGAATTGCCTAACTCACGTTGGCTGACCTTGGCCTGAAATTCCCAGGAGGCCCCAGGGCCAGCACACCGTGTGGACAGCTTCAGTCCACCATGAAGAACCCCCAACCACCTCTACAAGCGACGCACTCAAGAGGCAGACTCAGCAGGCACCAAAGCCCCACTGAAGTAAGTCCTGCTCCATGGAGATCCTCCATGGTGGGCGCAGCCAGTCCTTGTAGTCGCTCAGCCTTGTGAGTACATCCCATTGATGTACCAACAGCGATCAAGGCTTAACTATAACAGGAGGGTGTACCAGCTCACATGGGAGGGGGAGCGGGAGGCGGGGGGGCACACCTGGATTGCCCGGCTCAGGGAACAGGGAGGCTGTGCCACTGGACCCTACAGGACACCTACTACACAAGGCCACTCTAACAAGGCCAGGAGACATAGCAGTTCTACCTAATACACAGAAGCAAACACAGGGAGGCTGCCAAAATGAGGAGGCCAAGACACATGTCCCAAATAAAAGAACAGAACAAAACTCCAGGAAAAGAACTCAACGCAATGGAGACAAGCAATGTGCTAGATGCAGAGTTCAAAACACTGGTTATAAAGATGCTCAATGAATTTAGGAAAAGAGTTAGATGAACTTAGTGAGAAGTTCAACAAAGAGATAGAAAAGATAAAAACAGAGCTAGAAAGCCCTGGCCAGTGTGACCCAATTGGTTGGAGCATGGCATGTACACCAGAAGGTCACAAGTTTGATTCCCAGTCAGGGCACATACCCAGGTTGTGGTTTCAAGCCCTAGTTGGGGCACAAGCGGGAAGCAACCAATTGATGTTCACTCTCACATCAATGTTTCTCTCTCTCTCCATTCCTCTCTCTCTCTAAACTCAATAAAAACATGTCCTCTGGTAAAGATTAAAGTAACAGAACTAGAAAACATTAAAAAGAACCAGTCAGACATGAAGAATATTTTAACTGAAATATTCAAAGTGATGAAAAGCAAGGACCTACAACCATGATTACTCTACCCAGCAAAGCTTCATTTAGAATTGAAAGACATATAAAGAGCTTCCCCACACAAGAAAAAGCTCAAGGAGTTCATCACCACCAAACCAGTAATAAATGAAATGTTAAAGGGTCTTCTTGAAGAAGAAGAAAAAGATTACAAATATGAATAATAAAATAGCAATAGATACATTTTTATCAACAACTGAATCTAAAAAACAAAATAAATGAACAAACAGAACAGAAGCACTCCCATAGATACAGAGAACATTTTGACAATTGCCAGATGGGCAGGAAGTTGGGAGTATGGGTGGAAAAGGTGATGGGATTAAGAAGTACACATTGGTAGTTACAGAATAGTGATGGGGATGTAAAATACAGCATAGGGAATATAGTCAATAATATTGTAATAACTATGTATGGTATCAAATTGTGCAAGATTTACCGGATGACCAATTAGTAAGTTGTATAGTGTCTAATCACTGGATTGTACCCCTGAAACTAATGTAATATTTTATGTCAACTCTAACTGAAAAATAAGAAATTATTTAAAGTAAAAAATAATAATAATCACCTCCGTCAACGAACAACATCTGTGTGTGTCTTCCTAGCCTCAGAGGCTGCCAATGGATTTGATAAGAGCGCCCTGGATCACACTTGAAAGCACAAGTAATGGTGTGGGCCCCCTCTTCTTCCCTTCTGACCTGGTTCTCATCTTGATTCTACCCGAGCAAGTCATGTGACCGTGAGCCAATCACTTTACTGCCTTGTCCCTCAGTTTCCACTTTGACACAGGCCCTGTTTTGATGGAGCGCCCTGAGTTTCCTGAAGGACTCAGAATGGTCATTTTCTCTTGGAGGGAGCAAGATCGTCATAGTTCTAATGGCAAAGGCACTCAGCTAATTTCAGGAAACTGCTTTCTTTGTTCATGGACCATGTAATAGCCAGAATGCCCAGAGCTCTGGCGATGGTTTCTGCTCCCAGCTTCTGCCTTCCCCTTTAAGAAAGGGAAAGAGGGTGACTAACTATAACAGAGCCTCCTTTAAGCCACGTGTGGGGCCATCTATCTTTTTGTTGAACTTCTCACTAAATTCATCTACTCTTCTCCTAAATTTATCTTACTTCAATCGCACAATAGCCTGCGAGGTAGGTATTATTCTCGCCTTAATTTTACAGGCGAGGAAACTGCGGGCCAGAGCAATGGCCTGATTTCCACAAGGTCTTACAGGCCAACGTGGCCGACAGCCAAGGGACAGAGGGGAGGCCAAAGGACCGTGTGGACTTTCCTCCTTCCCCAGGCATTCTCCTCTGGACTTCCACGAAGGACACAGTAGGGTCAGACGCTCTAGCCCTCTCACTGTAAACTCAGGAGCAGCACATGCCTGCATGTCTGCCATCTCTCACAGACTCACACTTCCTGGACTGGGACAGAGGAGAAGGTGAGGCTTGTCTGTTCGGGCTATTTTATTTCTGGGATTCAGGTAAATATTTAGACACAGGCCCTGTTCCAGACACATTATAATCTCTGTTTACTCTACATCGGCTCCCATCTGCCCCCCCCCTCGCCCCCCATGGACAATGGGTGCCTTTCACTCATTATCTTCACCAACACCTCTCCTTGCTCCAAGAACCAAAGAGGCAAGGAATCAGGAAAACACTGCCAACGTGGTCTTTTCCCACAGGTTACTTTCACAAAAGGCAGATAAGGCTTTCTGTTGGCCTTTATAGGTCAAGGAGGCTCATCGCATCCATTCAGATGAGCTCACCTTTGCAATCATCAACCACTTGAGGCACCTAATCGATATGCATGGTCTCTCCCCGACACTGGTCCCCCTTTCAGTTCCTCCAGTATCCCCAAACTCCTTTTCACCTCAGGCCTCGGACCATTCTGTTCCTCACAGGGTTGCGGGCTCCATCCCCAGTGAGGGGGGTGCAGGAGGCAGCCGATCAATGGTTCTCTCTCATCATTGATGTTTCTGTCTCTCTCTCCCCCTCTCCCTTCCTCTCTGAAATCAATAAAAATATTTTTTAAAAAGAGAGAGAGTGTGTGTGTAATAAAAACACAGCTCAGCCCTGGGGCAAAGGAAAGCACACACAGCTACCTGCAAATGGAAAGCAAGCAGAGCCAGAAGAGAGGGCCACCTGGGCTTGGCACTCACCTCCACCCAGGCTCATGAAGGCCAAGTACTTGTCTGTCTTAAGCCTTCCCGAGCCTGGCTCCCTTGGTGAGCTCTCTGCCTCTTCTATGGTCATTGGCCTTATTCCCATTCTTCCTCTCTCCTTGGGGAGTGCCCACCTAGGTCTCAGGCCTGCTTAGGCTCTTCCAGGACGGCCAGTGGCCACTCTGGTAGCATCCTATGTGGCTGACCTTGGATGAGATCGTTAGATTGTAGAGACTTAAAGCTACAGTGAGATGCATGTTACTCAAGGGAGTTTAAGAAGTGTACGAAGCTGTCCTCTTCCCTCAGAGAAAACTTCCATCGGGGTCTCGGGTCAGCCCTCAATGGAAGAATTTCTTGGTTTTCAGACAAACCTTTTAGACCATACCTATTGGTCTCATAGATTTCCATCTCAAAGGATAAGGAGAAAGGGACCTGAATAACCAGAAGAACAGAGAGAGCCCTAGCTCTGGCATTAGCGTGTGTGAACTTGGGCAACCCGTGGGGTTAATCATCATTCTTGCTGGATTCAATCAGATAGGCAGCCCTGACCGGTTTGGCTCAGTGGATAGAGCATCGACCTGTGGACTGAAGGGTCCCAGGTTCGCTTCCGGTCAAGGGCATGTACCTTGGTTACAGGCACATCCCCAGTAGGGGGTGTTCAGGAGGCAGCTGATCGATGTTTCTTGCTCATCGATGTTTCTAACTCTCTATCCCTCTCCCTTCCTCTCTGTAAAAAATCAATAAAATGTAAAAAAAAAAAAAAAGGAGGCAGCTGATTGATGTTTCTCTCTCATCGATGTTTCTAACATGTTTCTAACTCTCTATCCCTCTCCCTTCCTCTCTGTAAAAAAAAAAAAATCAATAAAATATTTTAAAAAAAGGAAGTGATCACTTAAAAAAAAATAATCAGATAGGTGATGTGACAGTCCTTCAAACAAAGACAAGCGGTAAACCAGAGAGTTTGCTGTGTGCCAGGCACTGTTCTGAGACTGTGCGTGTGTCCTCACAACTTCAAGTAGGCACTAGTATCCCTGTTGTAGAGATGACAAATATAAGGCACAGAGATGTTTGGCAGCTCATCCAGGGTCACACAGCTAGTTAAGGGGCAGAGGCTGGGTTCGAACCCAACAAGCATGACTCCAGAGCCCAGGACTGAGCAAGGGGTCAACAAATGAGGGTCTATGGGCCAAACCTAGCCCTCCACCTGTTTTTTGTAAATAAAGTTTTATTAGAACATGGCCCCGCCTATCCATTTATGTATTATTGTGGCTGCTTTCACGCTAGCAGCAGAGTTGAGTCGTTGTGATAGAAATCACACAGCCTCCAAAAATAGTTACAGTCAGGCCCTGTACAGAGACAGTTTTCCATTCTTACCCTAAACCATTTGATATCCTCCATGATGATTGTCTAATCATAAAGGAAGGGAAGAAACCGGGCTATTGGGAGACACGGGCATTCCGTTTTCAAGACCCTCCCTGGTGATGGACTGACCAGCCTGCCCACACCCATTTCCCTCGTGCTCCTTCTCTCCTCTGTGATGTGGAATCTTAGAATTTTATTCCTGGGAGAGTCTTGGAGATCCTCCATCTGACTGTCTCCCCTTGGAGAGGAGACTCCCTGAGGTTCAGAGTGGCTAATGCTTTGCCTGACGTCACAGAGCTGGGACAAGCCAAGTCCTCTGGTTCCTGCAAGGTCCCCACGCCCTTTGGAGTGCTTCCTTACGTGTTGAAGGGGGTTGTGGCAGGGTTGGCTCCACCCCATTGTACCCGCCACTCCCATGGAGCTGCCTCTGGTATGTATAGCCAGACTCTCCTCCAAATCAAGAGTCCTCCATTGGCCTGTGTCCCTGGGGCCCTGTAATTTCTGGTACCCCTAGCCAAGGACGGGGGAATTTCCCCTTCCAAGCTTGCACTCTGCTTTCACATCTCTCACATCTCAAATAATCAGTACAACACAGCTCCCAGGCAGCTGTTGGTTAAAGGTGCCACCAACAAGGGAATCCCGGACCCGCAAAGCCAGCCCACCGTGATGACAGGTATCGCTTCGCGGTTTCATGTTACTCGGTTGGCTGGGCTAGCCTCCTGGGTGACTCAGGCCACTGTGCCTGGCTGGCTGGCTCCCGGTGTAAGCTGACTCCTCCAGGAACCCAGCCCTGGCGTTCTTGCTCCTCCCCTCCAATTGTCTCTCACGCCTAGTTCTTGCTCCTCCCCTCCAATTGTCTCTCACGCCTATCCCCAGGCCAAGGCGCAAGCCATTTCTCTCTCTGGGCCTCATCCGTGTTTGAGGAACAGGGTCTTCAGCCAGCGCTCCTGGATCTTCACCTGTTACAGGTTACAACCACTTCTTTCAAAGTCCCCAAAGCTCCCCACCTGGCCTCTCCTCTGTCCAATCTCTTTTCAGACTTTAGGAGCTGTGATTTCCTCCTGCCTTATTTTCATGGCTGACTACCCAAGCCTTCCAGGCCTGGGATGTATCAACCCAAGGTCACCTCAGGTCCTCCCTTCCTAAGATTCCCCAAGGATTCTCTTTCCAATGCTCCTCTGGTTGCTAACTCTTCCTATAGCACCAAGTTGGGGGCAAAGCAGATGAAGGGGGCCAAGTGCCCCATTGGAGGGCCTTTCTCCATATCCTAGTGTTCCCATTTATTGAGCACTTGCCAAGCACAGTGCTGAATGATGTACATGCAATGTCTCATTTAATCCTGATAAGAACCCTCTTTTTTAATTTTTTTTTTTGAGAGAGAAGGAGAGAGAAGAACATCAATGTGAGAGGACAGCCTCCCCCATGCACACCCACTGGGGATCAAACCCGCAGCCCAGGTATGTGTCCGGACTGGGAATTGAACCGGCAACCTTTCAGTGCACAGGACAATGCTCAACCGCTGAGCCACACCAGCCAGGGCATTATTCTCCTCTTTTATAGAAGTAGAAATGGAAGCTCAGGGAAATTCAGCAACTTGCCCAAGTCGCACCACTAGTAAATGTGGAAGGTCAGATATGCTGACTTCAAAGCCCATGCCATTCTACTTTCTGGAATATTCTAGAAAACTCTAGAGTTGGGAGAGACTTAGAGGTCACTGCTTCCCCATTTAAGAATCTCCCTTCCCAGCATCCCTAACAGATGGTGATGTTTTCAGTAAGTCTGACCAGATAGAGAAGAATCTACTCAAATAAGTGACTGTCAAACCTGCCTGATCACCATCTTTTAGGGATTCCTAGGACTATCTTATAAGGTGTGTTTTTTCCTAAGTAGGTCTGGGATGCAGCCCAGGGATCTTCATCTTTAGAAAGCACACCCCGGTGATTCCGATACACGGGCAGGTTTAGAAACCACAAATGCCACCTCCTGGCCCCTTACGTAGATGCAAATCATCGTTGGGAGAAGAAAAGTTGAATTTCAGCCTCAGCAAGGAAGCAGTGACTTCTGCACAAAAAGAAGAATGACGCAATGTTTCTCTGTTGGTTACAATCACTCGATACTGAGACATGAGTAAGGAAAGCACCATTCACAGGAAACCCCATAAGAACCCTTCAACCCTGCCTGCCTTGGGTGGGGCTAATGCCTCTTACCAAACAACTCTCAGCCAGACCCACACCTGGGCACTCTCAGGAAGAGAATCCTCACTGCCGGTGCAGGTGTGAGGTGGTCCCGGGCCTAGCCCAAAATGCACGTCTCCTGAGGGGGGTTCTGCCCTATGCTTCCCCCTCATTGGCTTCCCCCAAGACCGTGGTCGGCAAACTGCGGCTTGCGAGCCACATGTGGCTCTTTGGCCCCTTGAGTGTGGCTCTTCCACAAAATACCACGGCCTGGGCGAGTCTATTTTGAAGAAGTGGCGTTAGAAGAAGTTTAAGTTTAAAAAATGTGGCTCTCCAAAGAAATTTCAATCGTTGTACTGTTGATTTTTGGCTCTGTTGACTAATGAGTTTGCCGACCACTGCCCCAAGAGATTGGAAGCTAAGATCTTATCCCCAACAATTCTGTCATCACGGGGGGAGGAGGTCAGCAGGAGAAAAGGGGGACTGGATGAGTACGTGGCAGGTTTACTGCAGAGAGGACACTGAAGTATTTAATGGGGATGGGGGTACACTGTTTTCAAAATAATCAAAGTAAACTTCAGGGTTCTATTTAGCCATCTAATTCAGCAAACCCTCAGGCCCACTAGGATTTCATGCCAGCCGTGGCTCTGACACCTGTAGAGCACCTCTGTCACTAGAACTTTCTACTACGCTGGAAGTGTTCTAGATCTGCACTGTCCGTTGTCAGGATAGACCATCCATGAGGGACCCACCACAGAAATCAGCCTCCATCCACACACACCTGTTAAGCACTTGAAACATGGCTAGTGTGATTTAGGAAAAAAATGTTTAATTTTATCTCATTGTCATTTTAATTTAAATGGCCATCCAGGCTGGCATGGCTCAGTGGTTGAGTGTCGACCTATGAACCAAAAGGTCACAGTTCGATTCTGGGTGGGGGGCACATGCCGGGGTTGCAGGCTCCATCCCCAGTAGGGGGTGTGCAGGAGGCAGCCGATCAACGATTCTCTCTCATCATTGATGTTTCTAGCTCTCTCTCCCTTTCCCTTCCTCTCTCTGAAATCAATAAAAATATTTTTAAATAAATAAAATAATAATAATAAATACATAAACAGACAGTGTGATTCATGGCCACCATTTTGGACAGAGCAGTTCTAGAGGGACTATCCCAGCCTTGTCTTGCCCTTTGTGATCTGAGCTGCCTACTCAACACCAGCGTTTAGGAAATCACCAAAGTCCAGAGCATGAGAAGACAAACGCCCTGACAAAGAACAGAAAGGAGGCGTCAGAATATGTACGCCTCTACCCACGCGTGGTGTCAGGAGAGACCACCGTGAGGGACCCCTCACAGAGATCAGCCTCTGCCCAGCGTTCTTGGAAACCCCACACGAACCACTGAACCCTGCCTGCCTTGGGTGGGGCTAATTCCTTAAGGAGAAAGCAAAAATGACTTCAGGGGAATTCCAAGCAACAGTGATAATGCCAATAATTAAAAGCCACCTCAAGCCCTAACTGGTTTGGCTCAGTGGATAGTGTCGGCCTACGGACTGAAGGGTCCCAGGTTCGATTCCGGTCAAGGGTATGTACCTTGGTTGCAGGCACATACCCAATAGAGAGTATGCAGGAGGCAGCTGATCGATGTTTCTCTCTCATCGATGTTTCTAACTCTCTATCCCTCTCCCTTCCTCTCTGTAAAAAATTAATAAAATATATGTTTTTAAAAATCCACCCCAAAACAACCATCAAAGGCCAAATGTGGCATGATTGCCTCGTAACTTTTCTCTGTGCTATACAAGACAATGACTTTACTTTCTTATTTCTCTTCCTCCAATCAAGTCATAGCTGTCCCCTCTTCTCATTGTATATATGTTTCATTACCCCACCTCTCACCAGCCACTCTTGCCTGTATCCCAAGCCCAACGAATGGCACAATTGAGCCAATTTGGTCAACCAGTCATTTTGGTGAGAACTCTGGATCGAAATGGTCACTGGACTGAACGGATAAGCCAGCCAGAGCCCTGGGCTGACAGCATGGACGGGACCTCACCGTTTCTCTTCGGCCCATGCACATGTGCTTTGATTGGAATAGTTCTGCCCACATGTAAGTGTCAGGGAAAGTGCCTCTTAAGGATACAAAACCCTCTTCCATCCATTTACCTAACATGTTCCCAGGGCCTCCCCTGTATCCATCACTGCATGAGGCTCCCACAGTAGGACAGATAAAGTCTTTCTTCCCTGCGACTTACAGGAGCAAAAAGGAGCTACCATTTAGTACGTTTCAGCTCATAAGAGGTGTCCACTTCTCATACACTGCTGGGAGGTAAATATTGCCGTCCTTATTTTATAGATACAGAAGTGGAAGCTCGGATTTGCCCAAATCTCCTCGGTCCGCGTGCTCTTTTTGCTTCTCTTCACCGCCTGCTTGTGCATTCTCTTCCTCTAGCTCATCAAGGATTCCAACCATCATTGTTTAAGGCTGTTCCCTCACCGCAAGGGACTGAGGGTGCCCAGAAAACCTGGTGAGCCAGAGACCCATTATCAGGGGTCTAAGGCGGGAAGGAGGAATGACCGCACCCCAACCCAAGGAGAACACGGCCTCCTACAGGGAATATCGCAGTTAAGCAGACGGTATTTCCGGGAAAACTTACCGGCCACCACACCATACTTCGTCCTGCCAGGAAGAAGCCTCCAACGGTCCCACGATTCGTAGAAAACATAGCCTGAGGAGGAAAAGGTCAAACGTTTAACAGAAAACTAGAACAGAGTGACCTTGCCAGCTGAAAGGACACACCTCCCCATAAGCTCGTGCTTTCTCCTGCCCACCTCACTTTCTGAACTACTTCCACATTCCTCGCCCCCTGGGGCTCCGGTATACTCAGCCGGAGGAGGGAGGGGCCTACATCTGACAGACAAGGACACTGAGGCTCAGCTTGCCCTGGTGCTAACTCTGCAGTGAGCTTATGGTGTGGCTTCGAGCAATTCACTCCACCTGGGTCTGTTTGTCTCTGTTAGGTAAGGGGACATGGACATGTTTATGGCCTTTTTACAAACATACTGAAGGTGCGTGATGAAGTGTCCGGTCTTAAAAGCACCATTTGGTATGTGAATTATACCTCAATAACAGTGGGAGGGGGAGGAAGGGAGGGAGAGAGGGAGAGAGGGAGGGAGGGAGAGAGAGAGAGAGAGAGAGAGAGAGAGAGAGAGAGAGAGAGAGAGAGAGAGAGAAGAAGGAGGAGGAGGAGGAGGAGGAGGAGGAGGAGGAGGAGGAGGAGGAGGGGGAGGAGGAGAAGGAGAAAGGGAAGGGGATGGGGAAGGGGAAAGGGGAAGAAGAGGAAGGAGAGAGGGAGGGAGGGAGGGAGGGAGGGAGGGAGGGAGGGAGGGAGGGAGGGAGGGAGGGAGGGAGGAAAGTAAAGAAGTTATAAAAATGCACAGTTTGTACTTAATATTACATAAAAGACTAGGGCGTGGGGGAAATGGAGAGATTGTGGTCAAAGGCACAAAGTTTCAGTTACAAGATGATTAAGTTCTGAGAGCTCATGTTCAGCATGGTGAGGGTAGTTCATAATACTGTATGGCATCGTTAAATTTGCTAAGCAAGTACATCCTAAGTGCTCTCGCCACATAAAAATACTGTCACCACAGGAGGGGATGGATGCGTTCATTAGCTAGATTGTGGTCATCATTTTACAAATGATGACCCTCCATAGTGCTTAACCCTCCATAGTGCTTAACCCTCCATAGTGCTTAACCCTCCACAGTGCTTAACCCTCCATAGTGCTTAACGTAATGCCTTGTGCATGATGCACGGTCAGTGAAAAGTTAAAGGAATGGGATTCTCAGTTCCCTCAGGTTCCACTCCTCCCCTTTCTCCAACACACACACACACACACACACACACACACACGCGCGCGCGCGCGCGCGCGCGTGCGCACATGCACATGCACACGCACACACAGGTGCTTCCTGGCACATGCACAGCAGCTCGTGTCCCTGCCTCCTTTCTCCCCGCTGGTCACTCCCTACAAATAGGAAGACACCGTCTCCATGAGCACAGGATGCTCGGCAGGAAGCTCTAAGGTTCCAGACCCCACTCTGTAAACCACGGCGTCCAACTGGCCTGTGTAGTCCGCCCCTAGAAGAGAAAGATCTCACCACGGCAAGCCGCGGGAGCCAAAGAAGCACAATTGCTGACCCACGAGCTTTTTTCTCAATGGAATGAAAATATCCTTGAGCAACAGGAAGGCGCTTTAGACCTCCGATGCTTAAAAAACCGCGGATGCTGGGCCTGGAGCAGAGAAGACTCAGGTGTGGCCTGTGGTCTTCTGATCCGTGAGGTGGGACAGACTCACTCCGTGTGGCCCACACCAGGCACCACCAGACCCAACGGGAGACGCCCCGGGGCCTGGGATCTGAGCTCAGAACAAGGAAGAACGTCCTTGCTGTCCGAGAAGCCGGAGATGGAACTGGTGCCGCCGGGGAGAGGTTTTGCTGCAAGCATTCTAGTGAGGTGCTGGCAGCTTGTCAAGCTGACTGTGTCAAGCCGTTTAGAGGGGAGACTCAAGCGTAGGGTGAAGATAAACGTAGGCCCTCGCTTTAGGAAAATATGTGAGGAGAGAAGGAATTCAGCATCCCCAGGACACTGCCACAGCGATGCACGTGGTGCTAAGGACCCTGGAGAGGATAGTCCCAGAAGAAAACAAAATCGTATCTGAGGAAGGGGGAAAGGTGAGGTCATGCAGAGAGCATTGCCTTGGGAATCTTAAGCCCCGAGTTCTAGTCCCAGCTCGGATACTCGTGCATCTGAGCGACGCCTGGTCGCCCTCGCTGACCCTCATCTGTAAAATGAAAATGCCGGGCTCCCCCAGGGCCCATCGCTACCCAGGCATCCAATGATGCCCTTCGTGCAAACGATCCCACAAGCCAGGGGTCAGCACATGTTTTCTGCTCATACAAAGGGTCAGATAGTGAATGGGTGTTGTGGGAAACATGTGATCTCCATCACACAGCCTTCTTGTTTTGTATTTTATAACCGTTTAAAAGTGTGAAGACCATTTTAACTTGTGAGCCACGCAAAACAGGCTGTGAGCCAGTGTGGCCCATGGGCCACAGGGAACAACCCTTGGCGTAAAGGGTTTGAGGACAGCTTAATGAAATCTCCCAGAAAGAACAGGTTAAGAGATTCAGCCTAAAAGGATACAAAATCCCCCCAAGAAACAAACTGAGAGGTAGTGAAAAAAATGGAAATATATAGTTGATTCATGAGCAACATGGGGGTTAGAGGTGCTGACCCCCACAAAATTGAAAATCCACATATAACTTTTGACTCCTCAAACACTTAACTACAGTGGCCCCTGGGTATGCACGGATTGGTCCCAGGACCCCCGTGGATACCAAATCCACAGGTGCCCAAGACCCTTATACAAAATGGTGTAGAACTGTGGTCAGCAAACTGCGGCTCGCAAGCCACATGCGGCTCTTTGGCCCCTTGAGTGTGGCTCTTCCACAAAATACCACGGCCTGGGCGAGTCTATTTTGGAGAAGTGGTGTTAGAAAAAGTTTAAGTTTAAAAAATTTGGCTCTCAAAAGAAATTTCAATCATTGTCCTGTTGATATTTGGCTCTGTTGGCTAATGAGTTTGCCGACCACAGGTGTAGAATGATGCATACAGTCAGTCCTCTGTATTTGCGAATTCCCAACTGAGGATTGAAAATATTTTTCTAAAGCCAAACTGAGAAAGACAAATATCACATGATCTCACTTATCTGTGGAATCTAATGAGCAAAATGAATCGACCAACAAAATAAGACCCAAAGCAGGAAACAGACATACCTCCATGTGGGGTTGGGGGGACAAGAAGAGATACACCAAAGAACTGATATGCTTATATGCATAGCCCATGGACACAGGCAATAGGGTAATGAAGACTTGGGGTGGGGGGTAAGGGGCTGGGAGGAAGGAAGAGATGGGGGGAATGGGAGATATCTGTAATACTATCAACAATAAAAGAAATATTTTTAAATGGGGAAAAAAGAAGAATATAGTGTTCTATCTGCAGTTGGTTGAATTCACGGATGTGAAACCCCAGGACACAGAGGGTTGACCAAATATTAATTGGGGAAAAAAATACACGTAGAATCGGACCCACAGAGTTCACACACGTGTTGTTCAAGGGTCAACTGGAGACTGAAGGATAAGCTCACGCCCCAATATGATTGGGCGAGGCAGCGTTGAAAGAGGACAAAACAGAACAAAATGATGTTGGGAGAGGTGGGGACGGTGACAGAGGGACAGTAGTTCTGTCTTTTCTACCGTGAGGAAGCACAGAGGGGCTGGCTCGCTCTGTCTCTGCCGCCCAGAGATCGTACAGGAGTCAGGACGCCTGCCCCCGCACCAAGCCACTCTTGATGCTCCAAGAGAAAAAAAAGAGGAATGTAAGTGGGAAGGAATCCAGCACGTTCAGTGGTCAGGGTCCGGAGGCACTGGCTAACGGGGGGGAGAGGAAATGTGGACAAATACTGGCGGGCTCGTTAAACAGCATTTAACAGGACAAGTGATCCGAATCGCAGATTTGTGAAAAGTGCAAACAGCATAATCACCAGGACTGACGGGGCTAAATGAGATTGCTTAAGCCTTAAGGGAACGGAGACTGTCGGGGGTTGTCTGGGAAACAGGCATAGGCCACAGCTAGCCAAGGATGGGCTCTCCTCCTGGCTGCAGCGCTTCTAAGCTGAGGAGGGGCAGGGAGAGGGGGGCAGGCCCGGTAGTAAAGTACCTGGTGCCGTGGAAAGGGGCCTGAGTTCCAGGAACAGTTCCCTGCAGTGCAACCTCAGACCAATCACCACCGCGTGAGGCTTCCATTCCCCTTCTGTGAAATGGGGGACTCACATGCCTGCCCTCCCTGTCTCCTGGCTTTTTTTTTTTTTTTTTTTTTTTTTTTTTGGTCAAGTTGTCCTACCCAGCGAACCACTTGTGACTTGTGTCCATTTTACTTTCAGGTTCATCTCTGCCGATCTTCACAACAACCTGAGGGAGGCAGACGGATAGGTAAGACTGTGTCCGTTTTACAGGGAAGTAAACTGGGGCTGAGGCGGGCTACCCGAGGTCACGTGTCCGAAATCATGCCAAAGCCGTGACTAGCCCTAGCCGGTTTAGCTCAGTGGATAGAGCGTAGGTCTGCGGACTGAAGGGTCCTATGTTCGATTCCGGCCGGGGGCACATGCCCGGGTTGTGGGCTTGATCCCCAATAGGGGGCATGCAGGAGGCAGCTGATCCATGGTTCTCTCTCATCATTGATGTTTCTATCTCTCTATCCCTCTCCCTTCCTCTCTGAAATCAATAAAGAAATATATTAAAAAAAAAAAAAAAGCCATGACTAAACTTGAGAATCCCGGCTCCTGGTCGGACACTTCAGAGAGGCTGAGCGTTTCGAGGAACAGTCAGCCACAACAACCCCTTGTGATGTGACACCTGGGGAGGCTTTTAGTCACCTCTGCTTTCTACGATTACTTTTAAAAAGAAATCTTCCTTTTATCCAAAAAAAAAAAAGACCTTGTGGCCATGGCAGGGTTAATGTCCACCCGCCTCTCCCCGTGGCCGGCCACCCACCACGAACACTTTTGCGAGTGGCTGGGATTTCTGCACATTTAAAAACACCTCCTCGTCTGGCGGCTGGGTGTGCCAGACTCCGTCACAAGTGAAATTTCCATATTCCAAGACGCTGAGAACAAGTTCCTCTGGTTTGGTGTGTCCCCAGAGTCCCGAAGGGGAGCCACCCGCATTTCCCCCTTCCCGGTGCAGGTGCCGGCTGCCCTCTGCCCTCCTCCTCCTCCTCCTCCTCCCCCTCCTCCTCCTCTTCCTCCTCCTCCTCCTCCTCCTCCTCCTCCTCCTCCTCCTCCTCCTCTTCCTCCTCTTCCTCCTCACCAGCTTTCCCAACTCTCACTCACTCCAGCCCCTGGAATCCCAGGGCACCAGGCCTTCAGTCAGCCTATCCCAGGAGGGGGACACCAGGCAGGCCCCCCAAAAAACACACACATGCACGCACGCACACGCACACGCACACACCTGCAGCCGGCAGCGGCTGTGTCCTTCCCCATCTACAGTTTCTTTCCCATCGGAACTGGATGGCTAAGAGGCAGGACAACAGTCACCTCCTCCCAAGCCTGGGGACCCTCCCTGCAGCTACAGGCTGGCTCTCTCCTGGCCCTCACACCACTGACCCCCCCATCTCCCACCTTCCGTGCTGGCCAGCACCCCTCTCCCTCTGCTCATCCTCGCTCGCCCTCCTCACCTCGCCCTGTGCCCCCTGACCTCCTCTTAAGCGCCTCCAAGTCATCGCCACTCCGCTCGCTCGCCCGCTCGCACGCCCTAAAGGCCATCCTCCCTCCCCTCTGGCACCTGCTCCGCCGCCGTGCCCCCGCCTCATCCCTCCCGCTGGCCCTCGCTCCCCATCAATCAGCGAGTGTCCCAGGGCCCCCACCTACCCACAGCCCGACAGCCATCACCACCACGAAGTAGATGACGATGACGGAGATGTCGGCCGCATTGCGGATGCGCTCGTGGGAGGCGAGGGGCGCCTCGGTGACGGCGGTCGTGGGGCTCCAGGTGGTGCTGTCCATGGCTGCGGCGGCGCCCAGGTGTCCCTCTCTCCGAGGCCACTGGCTCCTTATGAGGCCTCCGGGTTAATGATCAGCCCCGGAGGAGGGCGCCCGCGAGGTCGGGGCAGCCGGGAGGTGGTGCGTCGGGGACCCGGGCGCTGCGCTGCGCCGTCGGGGAGCGGTCCTGGGCACGGAGCTGGGAGCGAGGAGCGCGCTGAAGTGCTGGCGGGTCGGCTGCGGGCCGGCAGGTAAGGGCTTACCTGCCAGCGGGGAGGGGCCGGCCAGGGGGTGGTGCCCGCCTGGCACAAAGGCCCGCTGTGCTCCCTCCCGCAGCGGGCACGGGGCCGGGCCGCCTGGACAGCCCTGGGGCCGGCCCCTCCCCAGCGGAGCGGGAGCGGCTCCATGGAGGAAGCCGGCTGGCTGCCTGGGGCCAAGAGCCGAGGGGCTCCGGGTCACCTGGCACCTGCCCTGGGACCGGGTCCACGTCCTCTGTGGGCCTGGCTGCTGCTCCACGTGGCAAATGGGTGCGGGACTGACTGCGCCCAGGAATCGGCTGCATTCTTGGCCTCCGTGCGGAACCTTGGGGAGGATGGGAAGTTGTTGAACCCGCTGCTGGTACAAGTTCCCACCATTGCATCCTCTTGGCGGCTGGATGGCCACCCACCCACCCACCCACATTTCTGACTCCCCTTCCGCAGCCTGCAGCCCTCGGCGGCCCTGTTCTCGCCACTGTGAGGAGGAAGAAAGGGAGAGGAGGCGAGGGAATCCCACCTGGAGCTATTGCCTTGCCCTGCACTTTGCCCAATAAGGATTCGGTGTCCTTCGCAGGCAGGCAGGCTGGCAGGAGGGAAAAGACTAGAGAATCCGCTCCAAAGAGTTCACCCAGCCCTGGCCCTTCCTGGGGACTCGATGCATCTGGAAACACATGGCTGAGCCGAAGGCAGGGCTCAGAACAGAGACAGCTGAGAGAGGAGGGGCGACTCACCCAAGGTCAATCGGTGAGGGTGAGCCGGTGATAAATGTGGCCCCGCGGCCCAGGCCAGGGCAGGCCCGGGTCAGAGGATGGTTGGGGGATGCTCTCGGGGGCTGGTGCTGGGGTGGGGGGAGCCTTGCTGGGGTGATGGGGTGCAGGAAGGGGAAGGACCACGCAAACCCTGCCCGGATGCTGTTCTGCCTCAGGCTCTCCCTGGCCTCCGCCAGCGACAACCACCCAGGGCCCAACCGACAGCAGCCTGTCCCTTCGCACCGTGCTGCCGCTGTGGCCCAACCCCCTCCTCCCGCATCAGTGCTCCATCTTCCTACTGAGGCTGCAGACTTCCCCGTTTCCCCCCCACCCACCCACACACCCCAGGACTGTAAACTCTGAGGCAACGTCCAGGGCCCGTCCTGATGCCTGACCACACGGGGCAGGAACTCTCTTCCCAGGGAACCCGGCAGCCGGGGGCTCTTCTCCAAGCTCCTCCACCGTGGCTGCTTGCGGAGCTTGGAGTAACTCACCTTTCATCGCGTCCATTCGGTCCCGCATTCAGCAAAGCTTTTGTCCCCGACTCCGTGCCAAGCAGAGTCCCTGCCCTCAGGGAACTAACTGCTGGTCTGGTCTGACCCGGAAGTAAGCCCATCCACAGGAAAAATCCAGCCTTGCCCCCCTCCTTCCCAAGAGGGACGTCTGTGGAAATGAACAAATCCAAAATGTGAGCAGGAGTGAGAACTGGAAGTGCTAACGGATCTCAAAGGAGGGACCAGGACCATCCGTTGATCTTTCTAGGATAGCAGAACATGGGTGGCCAGAGAAGGAAAGGGATGGTAGCCTGGGGGGGAACCAGAAAATGCAATCATTCATTCATTCATTCATTCACTCTTGCAACAACAGAGCCGCTTCTGAGGCTATGGCTGTAAACAAGACTCACAGGGTTCCTGCCCTCACAAAGCTTCCAGACCATCGTCAGAGACAAACACTATAAAACTAGCATTATGATATGTGTTTTGAAAGAGAAGCACTAATGCTCCTTCCTAGCAAGGATTTTGACCCGGGGATGAGTGAAGGTGGAGGAAGGCGTGGAAAAGCGCTGGTTTGGGCAGGGCCCCGAGAGAGGAGTGAGTCAGGTAGGATGAGAGTGAGTGGTGTACCGGGAAAGGGCAAGTGTGGGTGGAGAGAGACTGTCCGCAATAGGGAGGGACCAGCTGAGGTGAAAAATAAAACTATGGCCCAGCCTGTGTGGCTCAGTGGTCGAGCATCGACCTATGAACCAGGAGGTCACCGTTCAATTCCCAGTCAGGGCACATGCCCGGGTTGTGGGCTCGATCCCCAGTAGGGGGCGTGCAGGAGGCAGCTGATCCATGGTTCTTTCTCATCATTAATGTTTCTATCTCTCTCTCCCTCTCCCTTCCTCTATGAAATAAATAAAAAAATATTTAAATAATAATAATATCTAACATAAATGAGAGAACACACGGAAAACATTTTGGTGCACAGCTGGGCACATATGTGGTGCTCAATAAGATGTTAACTTTTATCTTTATCATCATCACCTTACCTAGACCTCCAGGTGCAGGCAAAAGTCAGCAGCATTATCCGCACTGTCTCCTGCCACATGCCCTATGACTTCGGCTACTCTAGGCACCTCATGCAAGTGGAATCATACAGTCTTGGTCCTTTTGTGACTGGCTTAGTTCACGTCACATAATGTCCTCAAGGTTCCTCATCCATGTTGTAGCATGTGTCAGCATTCCCTTCCTTTTGAGAGCTGAGCAATTCCATTGTATGTACACGCTACGTTTTGTTTACCCATGCATTCATTGATGGCCACTTGGATTGCTTCCACCTTTCAGCCATTGTGAATAATGCTGCCATGAGGATGGGGGTGTGTTTCTAGCCCTTTTTGAAATACAAGTAGTCAAAAATTGGCTGGGTGGATGGATGAATGGATGGATGGATGATAGACAGATGGATGGATAAATGAAAGAGCTCTGAATGGAGAGTTAGATCTGTTTCCTGTCCACGTCCCATCTGCATGACACACCAGACATCACAGAGATTTTTTTAAAATAATAACATATGCCCTAACCGGTTTGGTTCAGTGGATAGAGCGTCGGCCTGCGGACTGAAGGGTCCCAGGTTTGATTCCGGTCAAGGGCATGTACCTTGGTTGCGGGCACATCCCCAGTAGTAGGGGGTATGCAGGAGGCAGCTGATCGATGTTTCTCTCATCAATGTTTCTAACTCTTTATCCCTCTCCCTTCCTCTCCGTAAAAATCAATAAAATATATATTTTTAAAATAATAATAATAATAATAATAACATAAATGAGAGAACATACGGAAAACATTTCGGTGCACTGCCAAGCACATATGCGGTGCTCAATAACGTGTTAACTTTTATCTTTATCATCATCACCTTACCTAGACCTCCAGATGTGGACCCCCGAGCTGGAGCCCTGCCCTCACAGAGCAGGAGACAGGTACAAAAAAGAAAACATATACTGTGTGCCGGACAAGCGGAACAACTTCAGTCTTCACAATGACAGTACTGTTGAATCAAAGGCAACTCCAAAATACTTACAAGGATGAGTAACTCGGTGTTATTTCATGATGACAGTTGGCAGGCGTCGGTAAAAGAGTGATGTATGACACCTCAAGCTGCCGCTGACTAAAGAGGATGCGGCTTCCTGGAGGAGGAACCCTGGAAGAGAGTGATCGTGTTGGGGAAACCACATTCAGTGCCAAATACGAAACAAACAAAACACCCGTCAAAGCAGCAGAAACAGAGTCCCTGAGGTTCCAGGGCCTTGAGCCACAGCGGCTGCCGGCAGTGGATGGTTCCAGATGCCAAAGAAGCGTGAGTAAGCGGGAAGCACAGAAGCCGAGATTGTGAGGGTATTGAACTCGGCTCTGACTCAGCCCACGGGGATTTCCTCAGCCGTCGTCTCACTATCCCTAACCAACCCCAATCGAAAAGATAAATGGTTCGTGTAAAGGGAAACACCAACGGCACATCAGCATATTAACAGCTACCCCCATCTCCCTCCCAAAAGAAAAATGCAAACTAATTCTACAGGGATAGACTATGTTATACCTCCCAGACTGGAAACAATCACCAAAAAGATGGGTAATATATTATGTTGTAAGAGAAATATGTACTCTCACACCACAGTGGTGGGAGCATAGATCAGCACCGCCTCTAACAGACTAATGTGAGAACATCTATCAAAATGATTTCAAGAGAATGAGAAGACAAGCCACAGACTGCGGGGAAATTGCAAGGACACATCTGTAGAGGACTTTTTTTTTTAATATATTTTATTGATTTTTTTACAGAGAGGAAGAGAGAGGGACAGAGAGTTAGAAACATCGATCAGCTGCCTCCTGCACACCCCCCACTGGGGATGTGCCCGCAACCAAGGTACCCTTGGTTGTGCCCTTGACCGGAATCGAACCTGGGATCCTTGAGTCCGCAGGCCGACGCTCTATCCACTGAGCCAAACCGGTTTTGGCTATAAAGGACTGTTACCTAAAATATACAAAGAACTCGTAAGATTCAGCAATAAGAAAATGAACACCTAATTTTAAAATGGGCAAAAGATCTGAGCAGACACCTCCTCCGAGAAGATATACAGATACCTTCTGACATGCAAATAAAGATATGCAAATAAGTCTATGAAAAAAATGCTCAGCGTCTTGTATCATTAGGGATTTGCAAATTAAAATGAGATGTCACTACACACCTATTAGAATGGCCAAAATCCAAAACACTGACAACACCAAATGCTGGCAAAGATGTGGAACAATAGGAACGCTCATTTATTGCCAGTGGGGATGCAAAATGGTACAGCCATGCCCAGCCGGCATGGCTCGGTGGTTGAGCGTGGACCTATGAACCAGGAGGTCATGGATGGTTCGATTCCTGGTCAGGGCATATGCCCGGGTTGCAGTCTCAAGCCCCAGTCGATCAATGATTCTCTCATCAATGGTGTTTCTCTCTCTCTCTCTCTCTCTCTCTCTCTCTCTCTCTCTTTCTCTCTACATCTCCCTTCCTCTCTGAAATCAATAAAAAATATTTTTTTAATCGTACAGCCACTTTAGAAGACAGCTTGGCAGTTTCTTACAAAACGAAGCATACTTCTATATGATTCAGCAACTCTGCTCCTTAGTATTTACCCAAAGGAGTTAAAAACATGTTTGTACAAAAACCAGACACAGCTGTTTATAGCAGCTTTATTCATATCTGCAAAAACTTGGAAGCAACCAAAATGTCCCTCCGTAGATGAATGAAAAAATAAAATGCGGTACATCCAGACAATGGACGATTATTCGGTGATAAGAAGAAATAAGCTATCAGGCCTCAAAAAAGACATGAAAGAATGTTAACTATATATTAATAAGTGAAAGAAGCCAATGTGAGAAAGACAAATATCACATGATCTCGCTTATTTGTGGAATCTAATGAACAAAATGAACTGACCAACAAAACAAGACCCGAAGCAGGGAGGCATGGAACAGACTGACATACCTTGATGTGGGGCTGGGAGACGAAGAAATAAACCAAAGAGCTTATATACTTACGTGCAGAGCCCATGGACACGGGCAATAGGGTAGTGAAGACCGGACAGGCGGGGGGAAGAGGGTAAGGCATGGGAGGAGGGGAGTAACAAGGGGAAATGGGAGATATCTGTAAAACTATCAAAAAATCCTATCTAATAATAGACAAATATGCAAATTGACCATACCACCGACACCCCACAAGCCACGCCCACCATCCAATCAGAGCGAGTATGCAAATTAACCCAAACCAAGATGGCTACGGCCACAGAGAGCAAGGTTTCCTAGGTAACAGAGGAAGCCAAGCTTTCTGCCAGCCGTTGCAGGCCTAAGCCTCCACTCAAGCTACAAAGTTTCAATTATAGAAGGTAAACAAATTCAAACAAATGGCGGAAGAATGGAGCTTGAGAGAGCAGGCCAGGGTTGCCGGTGGCAACAGGGAAAGCAAAGCTTTTCGCACACCCTGGCCGGGCCCACCCGCTTAAGGCAACAAAGTTTCAATTATAACCCCAACACAAATGGCTGTGGGCCTCGGAGGGAGCCCCAGGCTTGGCTCTGCTCCAGGCTACAAAGTTTCAATTGTAGAAGGAAAATAAATTCCAGATACCAGGGCCTCCGCTTGCGTTGCCAGGGGGCGTGGCCTGCCTGCAAACCACCACAGGCCCCTCTCTCAGGCCGCCCCACGCCCCAAGGGAACCCCACCCTGATCAGGGACACCCTTCAGGGCAAACCAGCTGGCTCCCACCCCTGTACCAGGCCTCTATCCTATCTAATAAAAGAGTACTATGCAGATTGATCATCACTGCAACACACAATATAGCTGCCCCCATGTGGTCAAAGATCCTGCCCCCATGTGGACACAATATGGCCACCACAAGATGGCCAGCAGGAGAGGGCAGTTGGGAGGCACCCGGCCTGCAAGGGAGGGCAGTTGAGAAGGACCAGGCCTGCAAGGGAGGGCAGTTGGAGGTGATCAACCCTGCAGGAGAGGGCAGTTAGGGGTAACCAGGCCGGCAGAGGAGGGAAGTTGGGGGCAAATAGGCTGGCAGCAGAGTGGTTAGGGGGTGATCAGGCTGGCAGGCAGAAGTGGTTAGGGGCAATCAGGAAGACAGGCAGGCAAGCAGTTGGGAGCCAGCAGTCCTGGATTGTGAGAGGGATGTCCGACTGCCCGTTTAGGCCCGATCCCTGGGATCAGGGTCCCAGATTGGAGAGGGTACAGGCTGGGCTGAGGGACAACCCCCCTCCGTGCACGAATTTCGTGCACCGGGCCTCTAGTATATTAATAATTAATTAATTAATTTTTAAAAGAAGCCCATCTAAAAAAGTTATGTACTCTTATAATTCCAACTATATGACATCTGGGGAAAGACAAAACTATGGATCAGTGGTTGCCAGGGGTTAGAGAGAAAAGGGGAATGAATAGGTGAGCACAGAGAATGTGACATTTTAGAGCAATGAAATTATTCTATATGATACTCTAATCGTGGGTACATGTCATTATACGTTATCAAAACTCATAGAATGTACAATGTCAAGAGTGAGCCCCGATGATGGTGGGGGATGTGTGGGAACTCTCTGTACTTTCAGCTCAATTTCGCTGTGAACCTAAAACTGCCCTAAAAAAAATAAAGTCTACTAAAAAGTTAAACACATACACACCCTTTGACCCAACAATTTTAGAATTTGTGCTCCAGATAGGCTTACGTAAGGACAAAAATGACCTTTGTTCAAAGTTATTTATTGCCGCAGTATGTATAATGGGAAAAGATTAGGGGCAACCTAAATGCCCATCCATAAAGGATGGGTTAAATACATCACAGTTTATCCACCTAGAAGAACAATATGTGCAGCCATAAAGAAATGAAAGCTCTAGCATATTGATATGGATTGGTCTCAAAGGTATTTTGTTAGATTAAAAAAGCAAAGTGTGCAAAATGACATATAGTATGCTAAAATTATTGTAAAATATCAGGAGGTGGGGGAAAAATATACACTGAGTGGCCAGATTATTATGATCTCTGAACGCATAATAATCTGGCCACTCAGTGTGTGTGTGTGTGTGTGTGTGTATATATATATATATATATATATATATATATATATATATATATATATGAGGCCTGGTGCATGAATTCATGCATGGGTGGGGTCCGTCCAGCCTGGCCAGGGGGAGGGGACATGGGCAGTTGTCCAGCCTGCCTGCTGGTCGAACTCCTGGTCGAGGGGACAATTTGCATATTAGCCTTTTATTATATAGGATTATTATATAGGATATACACTGAGTGGCCAGATTATTATGCGTTCAGAGATCATAATAATCTGGCCACTCAGTGTAGGTACATATTTGCCTACAAGTGCATTAAAAAATATCTCTTGGGGAAAAAAATATATCGCCTGGATATACAAGAAACTGGCAAAACTGATTGCCTTCAGGGAGAAAATTTGGAAGACTGCATGTGTACTTTATGAACCACGTATTATTTACACGTTCAACAGATAGTAGGAGGAAGGAATGGAGAGAGAGAAAGAAAATAAATACTACCCTATGATCACTGAATAGCCAACCAAGCAGGAGATCTTCAAACTTGACTCCATGGTGTATTCACTGACTCGGCAAATATCACCTGCGTGTCCTCTGGGTGCCTGGCACTGCTCCAGGTGCTGTAGGAGGAAGGTGCAAAGACGTGGGAGAACACAGTCTCATGGAAACAGGCCTTACAGTTTACCGGTGAGAAACTGAGGCCCAGAGAATGGATGGACCTTGGTCAAGGTCACCCAGGTTGCTAGTGGGAGAGTTAGGGATGAAATCCATGTCTTCGGGCTCCTGTTTGGCTCTATTATCTGTAGGGCTTGAAGGACAGTGAAGGAAATGGACTTGATGACACACCCAACGTTTGCACATGTGAAGATAAGTGAACCACAAAACTGGCTCCCCGGAAAGAGAGCTTTCTTCTCCTGCACACTTTCAAACAGACCTTGTCCCTGCTGAGTCACCAAAAACGTGAAGACGAAGCAATAAGGGAGAAACTCAGCCAAAGAATGGTCTTCTGTCCGGCCCGTGTGGCTCAGTGGTTGAGTGTTGACCTATGAACCAGGAGGTCACAGTTCGATTCCCAGTGGAGGCACCTGTTCCGGTTGCGGGCTCGATCCCTAGTAGGGGGTGTGCAGGAGGCAGCCGATCAATGATTCTCTCTCATCATTGATGTTTCTCTCTCTCGCCCTCTCCCTTACTCTCTGAAATGAATAAAAATACATTAAATTTTTTTAAAAGTATGTGTCCACAAATTATACATATACCAAATCACCGCATTGTACACTTTAAATATATACAATTTTATTTGTCGGTTATACCTAAATAAAGTTGGAAAGAAAAAGCGGGGCGGGGAGGGGGGTGTGCCCAGAGAGAGTGTTCTGGGGGAGAAAAAATACGCTAGGAGGGAACTCCAAATGCAGGCATCCAGGTCACCCCTGCCTCACAGTGTCCCCCTGACCAATCCTTTCTCCTCTGTAACCTGCTGCTTCTCTGTGAAACCATGAGATCTAACAGCACACTTCCTCCCGCACCTCCCTGGTCTCTCGGCCCATTGGCCTCCTTCATCCTTTCGGGGATCCCGGCATCATGCTAGGACCCCTGTGCCCACATTGCCAGCTGTGCCAGACTCAGGTTCTGACAGGGGCCCACGTCTTGACAGCCTGTGGGTGGAGGGATGGGAAGGAGATTCCAGGGCTGGAATCGGCCCTTTCTTGGCGACCTTTAGCAAGGCCCATACCTGAGCCTTATCGCGTTGTAAGTCTGGTACTTTCAGAGGCCAATGAACAACACACTCCCCTTTCCGAAGGTACATCATTTAGGCGATAACCTAGGTCATGCCCACATGCCCCCACTGCAAAAAAATGCTGAAGAGAGCAGAGTATCAAAGGCTGTTATCACAGCTCTCTGATTACATACCTGTAACAAAGCCATCACAGCTCCTCAGCCAGCCCCACCCAGGAGCCTGGTGCTGAAGTCTTGGGAAAGCCAGCTCACCGCCTCCAGGAAGCCACCTGGGCTGCATTTTCAAATCTGCCCACCTCGGTCCCAGCTCTCTCAGCTTCTTGCAAAGACCTGGAAATTACATGGCTTGAATGTGAGGCCTGGAAAGGCCGCTCGAGATGATGTGACTGCTCTTCCGCCTTTCACAAATGGCCCACGGAGGCCCAATGAGGCGGTGTGGCCCAGCGGGGACCAGAGCCCAGGCCTTCTGCCCCAAGACCGCCTCCTTGATCCTTGCCCCCATTTCACCCTCAGCCAGTGTCTAGAGCCCGAGGAGTCTTCCTCTCTCCCTGTGAAGCCTCTTCAATATTCCATTTCCTTTTTTTTTTTTAATTTATTGATTTTATTTTTTTGTTAATCCTCACCCGGGGATATTTTTCTGTTGATTTTTAGAGAGAGTGGAAGGGAGAGGGAGAGACAGGGAGAGAGAAATATCGATGTGACAGAGACACATCGATTGGTTGCCTCCCACACATGCCCCAACCAGGGCCAGGGATTGAGCCTGCAACCAAGGTACGTTCCCTTGACCAGATTCGAACCCTGGACCCATCAGTCTGCGGGCCAACACTGCATCCACTGAGCCAACCTGGATAGGGTTCTACTTTCAATGGAAGTAACTGCTTCCTCCTCTCAACCCTATGGGAGGTGGATTCACCTTAGACCTTAGGTATTCACGTACCTGTGCTTTCTCCTAGCAGGATACAAACCTTTTTAAAAGCAGGCTACATATTGATTTGTCTGAAGGTTTCTCACAGGCCAAGCATGGCGCCTTTTACGCACTGATTCTCTTTTTCATGGCTAATGTACTGAACAGAGTTTTGGAGTCTAAGAGACCCGACTCCAAGCTCTGTCACTCGCTGGTGGTATGACCTTGAGCAGTGTGCTTTAACCATTCTGAGCCTCAGTGTTCTCCTCTGCAAAATGGGGGTGGTAACACCGAGTTCACAAAGTTACTGTAACGATCGGTGAGCTCACATCGGGTATATACGTAGCACCATGCCTGGCACATAGCAAGTGTTCCATTAATAGAACTACTTCTATTAGAAATAAACACAGCTCCTGCTATGTGCCTGGAATTGTGAAGCATGCTGGGGATACAGAGATCAAGCAAACTTGGCCTGTAGCTCTGAAGAGTCAGAGACTAGAGGGGAAGCAGACAACAAGGAAACAGCGGACCTCCATAGCATACAGGGTGATGAGGGCTATGACCAACACACCCACACAGTGCTCTAGAGTTTCCAGAAAAGACACGAACGGGCCTGAGTCCTGGGAAACAGGAACTTGGGGAAAGCTCCCCAGAAGAGTGATGTGAGTGGAGTGTGGAAAGACCAGTGATAATGATCCAGGAGAAGGGAGCAAACTGGGCAAGCTGGACAGAAAGCACATCAGGAGAGCCCTAGCTGGTTTGGCTCAGTGGATAGAGCATTGGCCTGTGGACTGAAGGGTCCCGGGTTCAAATCCGGTCAAGGGCACGTACCTCGGTTGCAGGTTCCCCCCAACCCCCGGCCCCCATCAGGGTGCGTGCAGGAGGCAACCAATCGATGTGACTCTCTCACATCGATGTTTCTCTCTGTCTCTCCCTCTCCTTTCCACTCTCTCTAAAAATCAATGGGAAATTATCCTCAGGTGAGGATTAACAAAATAAAGGGGGAGCCCTAACTGGTTTGGCTCAGTGAATAGAGCGTCGGCCTGCGGACTGAAGGGTCCCAGGTTCGATTCCGGTCAAGGGCATGTACCTTGGTTGCGGGCACATCCCCAGTAGAGGGTGTGCAAGAGGCAGCTGATCGAGGTTTCTCTCTCATCAATGCTTCTAACTCTCTATCCCTCTCCCTTCCTCTCTGTAAAAAAATCAATAAAATATATTTTAAAAATAAAAATAAATAAAGGGGGAAAAAAGAAAGCACATCATGAGACAAGGAGCACAGAGACAAGTTGGAGCACCACGGCATCCTGCACACAGCTGGTGCTTCCTAAGTATTTGCCGCACAAGAGGCAGCCCGGGGTGGAGGGCAGTCGTGGGATGTCTGTGACGTCGGGGAAGTCCCACCCCCGCCCTGAGCTGACTGTCCTCGGGTGATGCAGGAGGCCAACCCCATTCCGTGGGGCGGGATCTGGGAAGGAACACTGGGCCTTGGGCTGGGACTCCGCCCCTCCTCCAGCTGAGTCAGGAGGCGCCTGTTTTCGCCCGCTCCATGCAAGAAGACTTTGGTCTAAGAGGCTGGTGCCACCCTGTTCGGGTCACACCTGTGTCTGAAGCAAGAAGCACTAATCACTTTGGGTGCCTTGTCACACCCTCTCCCTGGGAAACTTTCCTCTTCACCGCTGGGGTGGGGAGCGCACACACTCCGGGGAGCTACCTGGCTTCCGAGTCTATCTACAGAACACCTGGGGTGGGTCAGGGACCGTCACAGACTCCAGGGCAAAAATAAGCAACTTCGGCGAATTGTAAGTTTGGTTAATCTGGTGGGAAACAAATCAATGACACTTTAAAACAATCATTTTGAAGGGAAAAAATGCTGAATGATATAAAACTAGACAGCTTTGTCAATTCAGCATAGTTTCCTGCTTTGTTGAGGTATAACTGAGATATAACAAACAATATGTAAGTTTAAGGTGTACAGCCTGATGGTTTGATACACGTGTATATTGCAAAATAATTCCCACAATAAGGTTAAATGCTTTCGTCACACACAATGAATGTAAGCCACGTTTTCTG